>NC_090297.1:12577500-13202500 GCF_039906515.1 Pseudorca crassidens
TCAACATTGCAGTGAGTCCCCCCCTCACTTGGCTGTCACAGCCACCACACCAAGCCCAGCCCAGAGCCCATCACTCTTTTCTCACAGTTCAGCACATGTTTATTGAGCAGCTGCCCGGTGCCAGGTACTGTGCTGGGGGCGAACGGAAGGACTCTGCTGTCATAGAGCTCAGAGTTGAGCTGAGATGGGGGGAGTCTGGGTGTGATTACAACATGGCGGGATGGTTCTATGACCTAGGGATGTCTTCAGTGCCATGAGCTCCTAGAGGAGGAGCGTGCAGTCCAGAGTTAGGGGGAACCAAGGAAGGCTTCCTTGCAGAAGCGACCTGTAAGCAAGGGAAGAGGGGTCAAAGGGTGGTTCAGGCAGAGGGAACGGCATGTGCCAAGCCTCTGCTTTAAGGAACGTCAGTCACTTGCTGCCAGAGCTGGTGTTTCTGTCCTGGCTTTGGGGGCTGGGGTGGGGTGGGGGGTCAGTGTGCTCATCCCAAGCTGTGTCTTGGTCTGAGCCTTGAGGAAAGAAGATTTGGTAGCACTCTGGGCAGGAAAGCCTCGAGGGTGGGCACTGGGAGTCATGGGCAGCTTCTGCTGGTGGTGTTGTCCTGGCTCCCTGTGTCTTGTCCTGAGCTGCCCTACATCTGGCTTTCCCCCGTTAGCTCCTGTTGAGAAGAGGGAAAGGTCGAGCTGGGCTGGACAGCCATGACTTGGCCTTTACCTGGCTATGGGGGTGGAGATGAGTGATTTGGGGGAACCAAGGACCCCGTGGATTTGTTTTCTGAAGAAAGTTTGTAACCCTAAAATAACGCTCTTCCTCTTTACTTACTATCTCTTTCTCCTCTTTTCTGCTTCATGCTGGTGATGGTTTGGGACCCTTGAAGTTGGCCAGCTGGCCCTTAAGAGAAAATCCAGGTCATGTCCAGTGAACTGTTGGGGATGTGAATCTCTATCTTGCTGGGAGGAAACTAACATTTAATGAGCATCAGCTGTGTGCCAGGTAGTGTTTTTTTTAGGTACTTCTCGTGTGAATTAAACATCCTCCCCTTTTATAGGTGGGGAAATTGAGGTTTAGAGAGCTTGAGGGTCTTGCCCAGGGTCGTAGAGCTAGAAATAGCTGGCACAGCTGGGCTCACGCCCAGGTCTTTGAGGGCTTTTGCCTTCAGGCTGTGGTCTCAGCACGTGATTAAGCTGCTGCTCTCCTGACAAGGTGGGAACCACGTCGTCTTCACCTTTGAGCTGCTCTGGTTTCTGGTTCACCTGGGTGTTCAGGTTTTTGTTTTTCTTTTTTAAATGTTTTGTCGAAGTATAATGCGCGTACAGAAAAGTACACACGTTATAAATGTAGAACTCAGTGAATTTTTAAAAACCAGGTTTACCCCTACAGACTAGCTCCCAGATCAAGAAAGTGGGTGATTCTCAGCACTCTGGAAGCCCCTCTCCTGCTCTCTCGCACAGGATGGCGTGGCCACTGTGCTGACTTTGAACACCCTAGGTTTTGTTTTCAGTGTTTTATTAATTGACTCATACACTTCATACCCTTTTGTGTATGACTCCTTTCCTTTACTCTGTAGTATTTGTGAGAGCATCCATATTGCTTTGTGTGGTTGCTTTATTCTCGTTGTGGCATGCTCCGTTATGAGAATGTATCCCTATATCTACCCATTTAACTGATGGTGGACATTTAGGTAGTTTCCATTTTGGGGCTATTGCAAGTAGTTCTGCTGTGAATGTTCAAATGTGCGTCTTTTGGTGCACATGTGTATGCATTTCTGTTGGGTCCATGTAGGAGTGGAATGGCAGGGGTGTCGGTTCATACGTTCAGCTTTAAAGATCCTTCCAGTTTTTCAACGTGGTTTTCTCTGGTTACGCTTCCACTAGCAGAATGTGAGTGTTCTGGTTGCTCCATACCCTTGTCAGTGCTTGATATGCTACGTCTTAGCCGTCCTGGTGGGTGTGTAATGGTATATCATTGTAGTTTGATTTGCATTTCCCTGATGATTAATGAAGTCGGGTGCTGAGTTTTTAAATTAAAAGCATTTGTGATAGCTTTAGAATTGTGATGCATTGAATACACCCCATAACAATGGAAGTGTTGGATGGATGGCTCTTGACCATCTTTTGGTGATACGGACGTTTGGGGCCCAGGGGTCACCTTGGGCCTCCTCTTGAAGTTTTCTGATCGCAGAGGCACTCCAGCAGAACTGACTGATTCGCATTCCTGCCCTCTCTTTAGAACATGAAGAAGAAGGAAGGAGCAGCTGGGCCTCCCCGAGCCCGGCCCGCCAGCACAGGAGGACTGAGCCTGCTTCCCCCTCCCCCAGGGGGGAAAACCTCCACCCTGATCCCTCCCCCTGGGGAGCAGTTGTCTGTGGCGGCATCCATTGTCCAGCCAGCAGTTGCTCCCAGTTCAGGTCAGTGCTCGAGGGTGACTATTCTTGGTGCTAAACCTGCACCTTTGGGTTCTTCTTCCTCTCTGGCAGCTGGGGCCCCATGGCTTTCCCTCCTTCACTCACACTGGTCACACTTAGTACCCGTGTGTGACAAACTGGAAGGTGGGTGCCACAAAGCTGGTCCTGTCCACACTGGGTAAGGGCTTCCTCTCTTCCCACCACTTACCCCTTCAGGGCGTCTGTCCCCCATGACGGGCAGGGGCTACAACTCATTTGTTGCTGTGAAATCATCAGCATGTGGGTTCCTGGTTCTCAGAGGCTGCTCATTGAGTGAGTGAGTAAGTGATGGAGACATGGTCTGTGCTCACAGGGAGCTCAGTATAGTAGGAGAGAGGAGTCATGGGCACAGAGACCAAACGTATGGGGACCAGACTAACTACCAGCCAGCATGATCTGGGGAGGCTTCATGGAAGAGGTGGCATTGAACTGGACCTTGAGGGAAGAAGATTGGGGCTGGGGACACTTGCCATTCCAGACAGAAGAAGAGCGTGAATAAGGCTTAGACTTTTAATGTTTAAAACACTGGCTGTGTTTAGGGAGATGAAGGCAGCATACGTGTTCCAAGGTGAGTGGTGGGAAATAAAATTGGAGATTTAGTTTGAAGCAAGCTCCTCAGTGAGGCTGTTTGGTGCTAGAAAGCTGGGAGGCAGCTCCCCCAGCAGGTGCACTGGTGCTTGTTCCAGGATGTAGGGAATGCCTTTTGGAGACCCTGGGATTCCAGAAGTTAGTGCCTAGTGCCAGCCTCTGGCAGTGCTGGGATGCCAGCCCAGTCCTTCAATGTCCCTGCCCTGCCTGCCCAGCCCAGCTTGATGCTCCTGGCCTTCCCTAGGCTGGGTGACTGTCACCAGCCCGCTTTCTCCACACAGCTTTCACCAGCATCTTGGGGGAATGGGGGGCAGGATCCAGACAAGAAGCCTGCTTTCTTTCCCTTTTAATGGTCATGGACATTGGCTCCCCTATCTGGAGGTCAGGCTTCAAACCTCAGCCCTGTGGGAAATACCTTAATCTAGGAGGGTGGCAGGAGTAGCAGTCAGGGAGCACCCCTGCCTGGACCCTAGCAGTTATTCTCAGAGTGAGGTCAGAGGACCACCTGCCTTGGCATCACCAGGGACGGGGGCAGGACTCTGCATATTTAATGTTATTTGTGTGCTTATTAAGGTCTGAGAGCCACTGTCCTAGGCTGTCCCTCCGTTGCTGGTGCATTTTTTTTTTTTTTGTGGTACGCGGGCCTCGCTATTGTGGCCTCTCCCGTTGCGGAGCACAGGCTGCGGAGCACAGGCTCCGGACGCGCAGGCTCAGCGGCCATGGCTTACGGGCCCAGCCGCTCCGCAGCATGTGAGATCTTCCCGGACCAGGGCACGAGCCCGTGTCCCCTGCAGCAGCAGGCGGACTCTCAACCACTGTGCCACCAGGGAAGCCCTGCTGGTGCATTTTTAATGGCCAGTTTGGAGATCCTGCTATGTGCCAGGTAGTGTTTGAGACCCTTTTGATACTACAGGTACAGCCCAAGTCCCTGCTCTCAAGGCCTTACGTTTTAATGTGTAAGACAGGCAGTTGGCATGTTTACGAACAAAATGGTGTCATGTAATGAGAGTTGTGAATAGCTAACGTTTTTTGAGCACTTACTCTATGTTCCAAAATCAGACTGGCTGAGTTCAAATTCAGAAAATTGCCTACTACTTTGTTCCTCAATTTTCTTATCTGTAGGGTGGGGGTAGTAATGATCCCTACAGTACAGGTTTCTTGTGTGGATCCGATGAGCCAATCCACATACAGCACTCAGAACAACGCCTGGAACATTGTAAGCACTCGCTGAATGTTAGCTCGCATTTTAGTGATGTTGTCGTCATTATCATCACTGTTTGCTGGGCCTGTTCTAAGCCTTCCACATATATTAACTTATTTAATCCTCAGACCAGTCAGTCTTATGAAGTAGTCACTGTTACTGTCTATTTTAGAGATAAGGAAACTGAGACTTAAGTAACCTGCATAAAGTCAAACAGCTGGTCCTGGCCTGTCTTCCTCCAGTGACTGTGATGAGGTTCAAATGAGATAATGTCCGTTAGGCACTTGGTGAACTGCAAAACTAAACTGTGGAGGGCCCTAGTTTTATCTGGTTTCCCAGCCCAGAGCACATTAGACATAGCAAAAAAAAAAAAAAATTTTTTTTTTTTTTTTTTTGCCACACCACGTGGCATGCAGGATCTTAGTTCCCTGACGAGGATCGAACCTGCGCTCCCTGCAGTGGAAGCATAGAGTCTTAACCACTGGACCTCCAGGGAAGTCCCTAGACATAGCAAATTGGTGGGAAGGTGGAGGGTGGCAGGCACAGGCCCTTCAGAAAGGACAGCTGGCAGCACTGGGGGAGGTGCCAGAAAGACACAAAAGCAGCACTGCTGCCCCATCATGCCACCCACCCCAGTGAAGAGATACACGCAGCTGTATAACTAAAAATGGTGGAACTCTAAGCATTCTAAGCAGTAGATATGGAAAGACTGATAATGCTATCCATAGCTTCCAAAACAGCCCAGGGATTAAAAAAAAGCCAAAAGGAGTAAATTAAACTTTATCATTCTTATGAAAAGTAGGAAATTAGAAAAGAAATTAAGCATGGTAAACAGAAAATACGAAGTAAAATGGTAGAAACTAGTTCACGTGTTCAGTAAAAAGGATAAACTGGCAAAATATAACAAGAGAAATTGCGGGATCAAGTCTAATAGTGGGAGAGGTCCAGAGGCCAAAAGCCTACAGTGCAGCCCTCAGCTCCCCACAATACTGCACATACACACACACTTAAAAAAAAAAGATACACACAGATGCCCACTTCTTTGTTACTTCTGGAAGGCTCTCCCCAGCCCCTAACCAGTTTGGCTCCCAGCACTTGGTACTTGTCTGGCACAGAATTGTCTCAGCTTGTTGATGCAGACTCTGGACTGAGGACTTTATATGAAGACGACCTTGTGGTTTTGGTGGGCATTCTCCATCCAAGAGGTCAGGGCAGGAGATAGTAAATTTTAAACAGATTTCCAACATAAACGGTTGAAACGAGGTCAGCCTCAGGTACAGGTGATGGTGTGTGACTAGCCCTTGCTGGTACCCCTCCCCTCCACCGGGTGTGTGGCCTTCTGCTGTCTCCAGGAGCCCCTCAAGGGCTCGTAAGAAGACAGTGGAAATGTGGTTGCTTGTAGGTGTTTTGTTGCCCCAAAGCACGTCTCTCCGCGTATGTCTTTCTCAGTCATCTGGAATCTCGAGTCTGATTTCGGGGTCACTGAGACAACCAAGAGGGGAGATCTCTGACTCCTCTGTCTCCTTCTCTTCTCTCCCTTCCCTTCAGACTTGGAGACATCAATTGGAGGTGCCACTGTGTCCTGGCCGCAGCCCAAGCCTGCCGCTACTGCCACCGCCGACATCTGGGGAGACTTTACCAAATCCACAGGGTGAGGAGGGTCATGTTCTCTGTGGGGGACTGGGGCCAAGGCTCTTTCTCTCAAAAACCTGGGAGCAACAGCTCTGGTTCAGACATTTTCCGGCCAGCCAGAGGACAGAGCCCCAGAGTGCCCACTTTGGGAGGCATGTTTCTCTCCGGGAAGGCTTTTTGCTGGTGTCCACTGCTGGGTGGCCTGGAGCCACCTTCTGCAACTCTTTCTGGTCTTTAAACCACCTCACCAAGTGCTTTGGCTTGTCACCAGTACCTCCCTCTTCCCTTCCTCCCCTGCAGCTACCCTAGGATACTGGGCTGAGAGTTAACCTGGGTTCTGGCCTTGGCCCGTTGTCATGGGACCTCTGAGGCAGGGTCTCTTGCCTTTTCTGCTTCCTTAAAATTTCGAGCCTTTACTTGGTGTCAGGGTGAAGAGATGCTAAATACTAGTCACACAGTTGTTTATGTGGACAAGCTCTAGGACAGGAGTCAGCACACATTTTCTATAAAGGACCAGGAAGCAAATAGTTTAGACTGTGCAGACCATGTGGTCTCTGTTCCGGCTGCTCAGCACTGTTCTTGTAGCTCAAAAGCAGCCACAGACAGTATATAAATGAATGAGCATGGCTCTGTACAAATGAAACTTTACCTACTAAAAAAGGCAGAGGACTAGATTTGGTCTAGTCCTGGGCTGTAGTTTGCTGACCCCTGTTCTAGAACATTCGGGGACTGGCCTTTTGGAGCTCTTTCTGCCCAGAAATAAGTCCCGTCTTATCTGCTTTGTATTTTCAGATATCTGAAATCTCCCACCCCTCCCTATCTAACCTTTCCAGGTCCACCTCCAGCCAGACTCAGCCAGGCACAGGCTGGGTCCAGTTCTGACCTGAGCACAACTCCTTTTCCTCACACAACTTCTGGAAAGGAGCTGCCTCATCTGGGCAGAAGGAAGGAGGATGAAGCACTCCCTGGCCAGCCTCTGTTTGGAGCATGACTCTCTCCTCTCCTCTTCCTTGCCTGAACTCGCCTGACAGACTGGGCGTGTCAGGCAGTAAATGGGCACCATGTCGCGCTGTTTCCTGGGATTCGAGCGTGCAGCCAGAACACGGGAGAAGAGTTGCAGGATCCCTGTCCCTGTCTGTCCTCTTGACTTGAGAGAGACTCTGAGACTTCTTCCATCGCAAAGACTCGTGTTAAACACAAGCCCCTGAAGCAAAAGAAGGGGTCGAGTGTGCTGCCTGGATTCAGATCACCCCTTCTCGGGGGGGTTACAGGTGTCACGTGATCAGTGTCTGGAGGGGGGCTTTCCTCACTCCCATTGGCTGTAGCCATTCCAGTCAGGTGCCTTAAGAGGAGGGATTCCTTCCTGATTTCTAGCAGGTTTATAGACTGCAGCTTGGACAGATAATCAGGAGGGAAATCAAGAGTATTATCCAGACTTTTAAGATTTTTTTGATACTTGCTTTGCTAACATGCTGATCTGCACTAACTCATTGTCTTTGCAAAAGGCTTGCTTCTGTAGTCTGCGCCCGCAGGGGCCTCTGAAAGCATTCCTCACTGTCAGTCGCAGGAGCTGCTCCGAGCCCCAGGAAGCAGTGTTCATCTCGGCTATGGGGCCTGGTTTCCGTGTTTGCCGGGCCGGGCAGACGCTGGAAACCAGGTGCGACAGTGTTTGCGCTGGAAAGTGGCAGCTGTTCTCATGCAGGTGGGGCTTTGGCCTTCCCGTTCGCTGGCAGCTCTCTGGGCTCACAGTGCAGTTCCTGGCGGACTTGGGTTTTCTCCTGGGTGGTTTCTGAAGTGCCTTGTCTGCAGACAACCTCTTACTTTCTTTTCTTCTTCAGGGACTGTACATGAAAGACAGAAGGAGTTCTGAAGCAACTGGAAGTCTAGAGTTGCCTGGTTTATAAGAAATAATTTTATAAGAAATAATTTTATCTGAGCACAACCTCTAAAATTGCTTTTATCGACGTATGTTACCTCTTAATTGAAAGATTTCTTTTTTTGAAGGGTCAAGATGATGAACTGAAAAGAAGTGTTAGCCCCTTTGTGGGACCAGATTTCTAAGATGAAAAATAAATATTTCTACTCTGTCAGTGTACATCAGAGATGGAAGTGTTTTTGGCAGCATGGCTGCCAAACCCTCCAGGATGCCTCAGCCACCTCTCACCACTGAGCATTTGTCCAGACTTAAAAGTCTAGGGCCATGGTGACAGATTGGCCAAAATAGGGGAATTTGGCCCTCTTGCCCTAAGGCAACCAGCAATTTCCCTTCCACATAGAAGAGACAGTCTTTCTGCCATTCTGGGACATTCTGGGCTCCTTGCCTTCTAATGTGGGAGGAGAGTCCTGCCTCCCACCAAGACCTCCCCATAGAAGCATCTTCCTAAATAGTAAGGGTATCTGGGCACACAGAGGCCAAAAAATAAGATAAAGGCCTTGGTGCTTGTCATGTCTGGGTTCTGTAAGAAAGATGCATTTTTGTTGTTGGTTATAGAAATGGCCACTCTGGCTAATAAACTGTCTAAGGGAGGACAAAGAAAATTGGAATTGAGGATCCTCATGTCCTTTGAATAAGGAAAAGGAAATTGCATCAAGGGATTCTCAGGAGTGGTAAACTTCTTTGTGTCTGCTTCCCATTACTCCCTATCTTCTTTATAAGTGCTTAGAGGCTAGAAAAGAGGAAGCTTAGAGTTAGAGGAGAGCCTTAACCAGAAGCATATACCATTGAAGGTAAGCCCTTGGGTCCTGCAGACAGACCTGGGCTTTGATCTAGGTTGTCTACTGGTAAATGTGTGACCACAGGCTCCTTAAGCCAAGTGTCACTCAGATGAGGCATATGAAGCACTAGCGGGTCCCCATCCTATAATTTGACCTTAATCACCTTGATGTAGAATCAGGTAACGCATCCAGAACCATTACTCATAATGGTGCTGATAAGGCAGCTGATGAAGAAACAGCAGTCACAAAATCTAACCTGAAAAGCACCTTGAGGGGTCTCTGGTGGGCAGGGGATAGTCTGGTGCTCTCCATCACCAACTGGAATCCCAGCTATGGGACCAGGGTCCCCAGGAAAACTCCCAGTACCAAACCAGGCATCTCTTCATTTACACCCTTGACTGGAGCTTCCAAATTGGTGGGGTGGGGGTAAGAGATGGATGTTGGGTTTCGGGATTTTGAGAGCTGAGCTGCTCTCTGTACAGCAGGAGGACTTGGACACATTGAGGTGGCAGGCGGACTACAGCAAGATGTTTCCATGATTAAATGACATGGCATTGCAACATCTGTCGTGCTTTAAAGAAACCACCTGCCATGTTGTGTGAGTTGCCCTAATCCGAGGGTCACAGTGTCAAGGTGGCAAAAGTAGCCTCTGCCGATAGCCAACAAATAGCTGAAGCTCAGGGCAGCGGTCTGCATGGAACCGGATGCTACCAAAACCACCTGAGCTGGGAAGCAGAGCCTTCCTCAGTTGATCCTCGGATGAGCCCCGCCTGCCAGCACTGTGAGTGCAGCCTTAGAGAGGACCCAGCCAAGTTGTGCCCAGACTCCTAACCCCCGGAAACTGAGTTAGTAACTGTGTTTCAAGCTGCCAAGATGGTAATATCATTAGGCAGCAATAGATAACTAATACAAGAGGTGAGTGAAGGGCATTGGAGATGGGAGTCAGTGTGAGAAAAGAGTCTGGACAGGAACCTCCCTGGTCATGCATGGTTAAGAGTCCGCCTGCCAGTGCAGGGGACACGGGTTCGAGCCCTGGTGTGGGAAGATTCCCATGTGCCGTGTAGCAACTGAGCCCATGCGCCACAACTACTGAGCGTGCACTCTAGAGACTGTGAGCCACAACTGCTGAGCCTATGTGCCACAACTACTGAAGCCCGTGCGCCTAGAGCCCATGCTCTGCAACAAGAGAAACCACCAAAATGAGAAGCCTGCGCATCGCAATGAAGAGTAGCCCCTGCTCGCCGCAACCAGAGAAAAGCCCGCGTGCAGCAACGAGGACCCAACACAGCAAAAAATTTAAAAAATTTTAAAAAGAATCCTCCTGCCAATGCAGGGGCACAGGTTCGAACCCTCGTCCAGGAAGATCCAACGTGCGATGGAACAGCTGAGCCCCTGCACCACAGCTACTGAGCCTGAGTGCCACAGCTACTGAAGCCCAAGCGCTTAGAGCCTGTGCTCCGCAACAAGATAAGCCACCGCAATGAGAAGCCCGCGCACCACAATGAAGAGTAGCCCCTGCTCACCGCAACTAGAGAAAACCCGGGAACAGCAACGAAGACACAATGCAGCCCAAATTTTTTTTTTAACGTGGACAGATTTAATGGCTGTATGGCCTTGGGAGGTCACTTAACCTGCTCCTTGGGGGCCTCACTTTCCCTGTATGTGGACAGCAACTATTGCTTATGTGCTGCTTACTCTGCACAAGGCACTGTTCTATGCACTTAACATAAAATTCATTTCAGGCGGTCCAGTGGTTAAGACTCCTCGTCCCCACTACAGGTGGCACGGGTTCGATCCCTGGTCAGAGAACTAAGATCCTGCAAGCCGTGCGGCCAAAATAAATAAATAATTTTTAAGATTCATTTCATTGTCACAACGGCCCTATGAGATAGATACTCATCCCTGTTTTACAAGTGATGAGACTGAAGCACCGTGAGATTATGTAATTTGCCCAAAGTCACATAGCTGCTAAGTTGGAACCCAGGCAGCCTGGCTCTAGCATCCATGCTTTTAATCAGCTTGATCTTGAGTGGTGCTGCTGACAGGGCTGGCACCTAAGACCTGCCTAATACATGGAAGTTCCCATTCCCTCCATGTGGATTAAGAAAGCCCTAATATGGGGGCTTCCCTGGTGGCACAGTGGTTGAGAGTCCGCCTGCCGATGCAGGGGACACGGTTCGTGCCCCGGTCCGGGAAGATCCCACATGTCGCAGAGCGGCTGGGACCGTGAGCAATGGCCGCTGGGCCTGCGCGTCCGGAGCCTGTGCTCCGCAAAGGGAGAGGTCACAACAGTGAGAGGCCCGCGTACCGCAAAAGAAAGCGTCCCTAGTATGGCAGGTGTTTAATGACAGACCAAGGGGTGGGGCTTTATTCCATAGGTAATTGGAAACCACTGAAATGCATTATAGACACACAGTAGGTGCTCATCTGTTGATTTCTCTGAGCAAGGAATGGCAGGAATATACCATCCTCTGTGGGCAGAGTAGACCTGATTATGGGTGTGTAATGCAATAAGAAAACAGAAAAACACAATATTAACAAGCAAATGTAATATTATCATAGCAAAGACTGGAAATAGCCTACACGTCTATATTAGTTATCTATTGCTGGGTGACAATCACCCCAAAACTTAGCTTAAGACATTTCTTGTCTGACACCTGGACTGCAGCCTGTGAGAGGTGTGGAGACAATACCCAGCTAAGCTGCACCTGGATTTCCCACCCACAGAAACTGAGACAATAAATGTGTTAAGCTGCTAAGTATTGGGGGTAAGGTGTAGACGTGCTCTCTTTCACATAAAATGGGAAGGGGAAAATATACTTTATGTGCATAAAATATCTGGAAAGATATATAGGAAACAGCACCACACAGGTTGCCTGCAGGGAGAGACTGGGTGACTAGGAGACAGGGATGGGAGGGATACTTACTTTTACTTTACAATGTTCTGCACTATTTGAATTCGAACCATGTAAATGTACCATCTTTTCAACAAAAGAAAATCTATGTTTAAGAGGTCATCTGTCATCCTAACACCTAAAGATAGCATGGTTAACGTTTTAGTGTCTTCTCATGTTTTTCCTATTATATCTATATACAAGAAATATTTTTCGGGAATTCCCTGGTGGTCCAGTGGTTAGGACTCGGCACTTTCGCTGCTGTGGCCCAGGTTCAATCCCTGGTCGGGGAACTAAGATCCTGCAAAAAAAAAAAAAAAAAAATTACAAACAAGGACTAATTCTGTCCTACTATTCCGAAACTTTTCCCTTAATATAACAATTTCTGGACTTTCCTGGTGGTGCAGTGGTTAAGAATCTGCCTGCCAATGCAGGGGACACGGGTTCAAGCCCTGGTCCGGGAATATCCCACATGTCAGGGAGCAACTAAGCCCGTGTGCCGCAAATACTGAGCCTGCGCTCTGGAGCCCACGAGCCACAACTACTGAAGCCCGTGCGCCTAGAGCCCATGCTCCACAACAAGAGAAGCCACTGCAGTGAGAAGACTGAGCACTGCAACAAAGAGTAGCCCCTGCTCGCCGCAACTAGAGAAAGCCAGCAAGCAGCAATGAAGACCCAACGCAGCCAAATAAATACATACATACACACATAAAATTTTAAAATATATATGTATAACAATTTCTCCAGTTGCTGAACTTTTTTTGTAACATTTGGAATGACTTCATAGTATTCCATTAAATGAACAACTTACATATGCAAGTCCCCTATTGCTGGACATTTTGGTCTTTCTAATTTTTTGCTGTTAAAGCCAGACATTAAAAGGCATTGCCAATTAGCCTTAAGATATCTGGCAAATCCAGTTAACCAGAACATCTGTCCTCTAAGCCTCCTGGGTAATGTGGTTTTGCTGTTGGTGGGCAGAGTCCAACCCAGCCTAGCACCTGGGTTCAGCAGGCACTTGGCTCCAGCAACCTGGGGTTGGTAAGTCCCAGTCACTTGTTTCCCAGTTACCTGAGTTGCAGACTTAGAAACCTCCGCAGTGAGTGGGTGAGTACCCAACACAACTCCCTTCTGGTGGCTGGACCTTGGGGCTCTGGGCTGGGCACCATCTGGTTATGGAGCAGTGACCAGTGGGCAGCAGCCCTGGGTATTCAAATGCTCACAGGCCAGGCTGAGCTGAGCAGAGTCACTGAGTCAGCACAGCAGGGGAGCTCAAGGCCTCTGGAGGAGGGTTGGTGTAAGTATGTGCCTCCCTGCAGCAGGATCCTGGGGCCCCCGGGGATAGGGTCAAGGAGAGAGGAACCGTGTTTGCTGTCCCTCCCAAAATCTCACATTAGGCAGCATGGTGTAGAGGAAAGAGCATGGGTTTGGGGACTTCCCTGGTGGCACAGTGGTTAAGGATCCGCCTGCCAATGCAGGGACACGGGTTCGAGCCCTGGTCTGGGAAGATCCCACATGCCATGGAGCAACTAAGCCCGTGCACCACAACTACTGAGCCTGCGCTCTAGAGCCCGTGAGCCACAACTACTGAGCTTGCGAGCCACAACTACTTGGCCTGTGAGCCACAACTACTGAAGCCCGTGTGCCTAGAGCCCGTGCTCTGCAACAAGAGAAGCCACCACAACGAGAAGCCCATGCACCGCAACGAAGAGTAGTCCTCGCTCGCCACAACTAGAGAAAGCCCGCGCGCAGCAACAAAGACCCAACATAGCCAAAAATAAATTAAAAAAAAAAAAAAAGTTAAAAAAAACCCCAAAAAGCCCAGGCTCCTCTTTGATAAATAAAACTCCCACTTATCCCCTCTGACTGATGGCGAAACCATTGGCTGTAGGCCTGCTGCTTTTCTTTCTGGGTATTTACTTTTTTTCAAATGTAAAATCATAAAATGAAATATGCTTTTATAGACAAAACACCCCTCCCTAAGCCCTAGAGATTCAGACCTGCCTCCCCCCCACCTTTTTTTTTTTTTTGTGGTACGCGGGCCTCTCACTGCTGTGGCCTCTCCCGTTGCGGAGCACAGGCTCCGGACGCGCAGGCTCAGCGGCCATGGCTCACGGGCCCAGCCGCTCCGCGGCATGTGGGATCTTCCCGGACCGGGGCACGAAGCCGTGTCCCCTGCAACGGCAGGCGGACTCTCAACCACTGCGCCAGCAGGGAAGCCCTGCCTCCCCCTTTTGAGGTGGATCTGGTGCCTTCAAGAATGCAGGGAATGGACTTCCCTGGTGGCGCAGTGGTTAAGAATCTGCCCGCCAATGCAGAGGACACGGGTTTGAGCCCTGGTCCAGGAAGATCCCACATGCCGCGGAGCAACTAAGCCCGTGTGCCACAACTGCTGAGCCTGCTCTCTAAAGACCTCAAGACACAACTACTGAAGCCCACACGCCTAGAGCCTGTGCTCCACAACAAGAGAGGCCACTGCAATGAGAAGCCCGCGCATCACAACAAAGAGTGGGCCCCGCTCTCTGCAACTAGAGAAAGCCCACGCACAGGAACTAAGACCCAATGCAGCCAATAAATAAATAAATAAATAAATTTATGTAAAGAAAAAGAACGCAGGGAAGTTGAGGCCAGGTGAGAGGATGGACATCTAACCTATTGTTAGAATAGACAGGACACATCACTGTTTAGTTTCAAAAGCATGGTTTTCTCTATGGTCTCATCCCCATCCCATGTGCAGAAGGCACCTGAGCTTGTGAGAAAGAATGGGCAGCTCCACCATTTTACCGATGAACAAACTGAGGCCAGAGTGCCTCAACCAAGGTTGCAGGTCAATCAGGAAAACAAAGACATTCTCCCTACAGGTCAAGTCACTGAGGTCTCACATGGCTTGGGCTCTGAAATGGGGCAGGCATGCCCCCTTAGTCTGGTTGGGCGACGGGTCAAGGCCAGATCTTAGGAGTTTAAGGCCTTTTCTTTTCTTTTTTTCCTTTTTTTTTTTAACATTTTTATTGGAGTATAATTGCTTTACAATGTTGTATTAGTTTCTGCTGTACAGCAAAGTGAATCAGCTGTATGTATACATATATCCCCTTACCCCCTCCCTCTTGCATCTCCCTCCCATCCTCCATATCCCACCCCTGTAGGTGGTCACAAAGCACCGAGCTGATCTCCCTATGCTATGCGGCTGCTTCCCACTAGCTATCTATTTTACATTTGGTAGTGTATATATGTCATTGCTACTCTCATTCTGTCCCAGCTTACCCTTCCCCTCCCCGTGTCCTCAAGTCCATTCTCTACATCTGTGTTTTTATTCCTGTCTTGCCCCTAGGTTCATCAGAACCATTTTTTTTTGATTCTATATATATATGTGTTAGCATACAGTATTTGTTTTTCTCTTTCTGACTTGCTTCACTCTGTATGACAGACTCTAGGTCCATCCACCTCACCACAAATGACTCCATTTCGTTTCTTTTTTTTTTTTTTTTTTGCGGTACACGGGCCTCTCACTGTTGTGGCCTCTCCCGTTGCGGAGCACAGGCTCCGGACGCGCAGGCTCAGTGGCCATGGCTCACGGGCCCAGCCGCTCCGCGGCATGTGGGATCCTCCCAGACTGGGGCACGAACCCATGTCCCCTGCACTGGCAGGCGGACTCTCAACCACTGCGCCACCAGGGAAGCCCTATCATATGGTTTTTATCCTTCAGTTTGTTAATATGGTGTATCACATTGATTTGCATATATTAAAGAATCCTTGCATTCCTGGGATAAACCCCACGTGATCATGGTGTATGATCCTTTTAATGTGCTGTTGGATTCTGTTTGCTAGTATTTTGTTGAGGATTTTTGCATCTATTTTCATCAGTGATATTGGCCTGTAGTTTTCTTTTTTTGTGACATCTTTGTCTGGTTTTGGTATCAGGGTGATGGTGGCCTCTTAGAATGAGTTTGGGAGTGTTCCTCCCTCTGCTATATTTTGGAAGAGTTTGAGAAGGATACGTGTTAGCTCTTCTCTAAATGTTTGATAGAATTCACCTGTGAAGCCATCTGGTCCTGGGCTTTTGTTTGTTGGAAGATTTTTAATCACAGTTTCAATTTCAGTGCCTGTGATTGGTCTGTTAATATTTTCTATTTCTTCTTGGTTCAGTCTCAGAAAGTTGTACTTTTTAAAGAATGTGTCCATTTCTTCCAGGTTGTCCATTGTATTGGCATATAGCTGCTTGTAGTAATCTCTCATGATCTTTTGTATTTCTGCAGTGTCAGTTGTTACTTCTCCTTCTTCATTTCTAATTCTATTGATTTGAGTCTTCTCCCTTTTTTTCTTGATGAGTCTGGCTAACGGTTTATCAATTTTGTTTATCTTCTCAAAGAACCAGCTTTTAGTTTTATTGACCTTTGCTATTGTTTCCTTCATTTCTTTTTCATTTATTTCTGATCTGATCTTTATGATTTCTTTCCTTCTGCTAACTTTGGGGTTTTTTGGTTCTTCTTTCTCTAATTGTTTTAGGTGTAAGGTTAGGTTGTTTTTTTGAGATTTTTCTTGTTTCTTGAGGTAGGATTGTATTGCTATAATCTTCCCTCTTAGAGCTGCTTTTGCGGCATCCCATAGGTTTTGGGTCATTGTGTTTTCATTGTCATTTGTCTCTTTTTGTTTTTTTTTTGCTGCGTTGGGTCTTCGTTGCTGTGCACAGGCTTTCTCTAGTTGCGGCGAGCAGGGACTACTCTTCGTAGTGGTGCACGGGCTTTCTCATTGCAGTGGCTTCTCTTGTTGCAGAGCACGGGCTCTAGGAGCACGGGCTTCAGTGGCTGTAGCATTTGGGCTCAGTAGTTGTGACTCATGGGCTCTAGAGCGCAGGCTTTGTAGCTGTGGTGCAAGGGCTTAATTGCTTTTCAGCGTGTGTGTATTTTTTACAGTTTTTTTCCTGTAACTGATATCTAGTCTCATAGCGTTGTGGTCGGAAAAGATACTTGATACGATTTCAATTTTCTTAAATTTACTGAGGCTTGATTTGTGACCCAAGATATGATCTATCCTGGAGAATGTTCCATGAGCACTTGAGAAGAAAGTATATTCTGGTTTTTTTTGGATGAAATGTCCTGTAAGTATCAATTAAATCCATCTTGTCTAATGTGTCATTTAAAGCTTGTGTTTCCTTATTTATTTTCATTTTGGATGATCTGTCCATTGGTGAAAGTGTGGTGTTAAGAGTTTAAGGCCTTTAAGGCTGGGCCAGGGAACACAAAACCGAGACTGCAGCTGGGTCTTTGTTCCCAAGCATCCAGCTCTGCCACCCTTCAGCTTCGAGACCCTGAGCAATTAGCTTAATCTTCACTTTCCCGTTTATGCATAAGGAGCTAATAATCCCTGTTTCCTGGGTTGTCCGGCGCAGTAAATGCGATCGTGTATGAAAAGCCCCCCATCTAGTGCGGCTCCCAGATAAGCGCTTGTAGACTGAGGCTGCCGCACGCTCCCAGCGGCCGGCCCCGCCCCAGGCCCAGGGCGCGCCCTCCACCCCAGGCGACGCGGGGACGCGGGCGGGTCGGGCGCGGGCTCCGCCCTCTGGCTTCGCCTGGCCCGGCCCGCTCGGCCTCGGCGGCAGCGGTGGTTTCGCGCCAAGGTAGGAGGTCCGCGGCGCGCGCTCCCGTGGGTCAGGGGCTCGGGCGCGCGGGGCGGGCTGCGGCGGGAGAAGGCCGCGGGGCCGAGATTGCGGCGCGCGCGGAGGGCGGGAAGGCGGGCGCGCGCCAGGGGGCGGGCTGGAGCCGCCGTCCCGGCCCTGGAGGCGCTCAGGGCGTACGCGCCGCACCCTCCGGCGCTGCCCGGCTCGGCCTCCTGGAGAGCGCGCCCGGGGCCTCTGCGGACATCCTGCCAGCGTCCTGCTCCAAATCCTGCCCGGGTTCCCGCGGGCTCGGGTAGGCGGCAGGAGGCGGGGGCCTGCCCGGGCGCAGCGGCCTGCAGACAAGCGCCTCTCCGCCCCGGGGGTCACCTCTTTCCAGGCTGAGCTGGGGTAGGAGGCTTTTCCCAATTGTCACCACCAGCAGCGATAACTTGCTGCGGCTTCGTGTGGGCCAGGCACCGTCCCTGCCCTCCTCGCTTGGGATTGTGTTTCAGTGCAACCTACGGCGTCGAAAGTAGCTGCGTTTTACCGATGAGGAAACTGAGGCCCAGAGCAGCCAATTGAACTGCCCAAGATGGCACCGCCTGTGCAGGGATTTGGGCCCTCCTTGGGTTACTCAAAGTAGGGCCTGAGACCCCACCCTCGTGCCAGTCTCTGGGGTTGCCGTTACGAGCAGGCTCCCTTGTGATCTTTTTGCCAACCCGAGAGGACAGCTCTCTGAGGCAATGTCTGCCCCCTTGGTGGCCAGTCTCCCCAGCTCCATCTGGGACCTTGACTTGTCTGGGGGATTGGGACACTGGGGGAGGGGGCCCTGTTTTCCTTAGCTAAGCTCACAGTAGGTGCTTAACAAACAAATCCTGTGGCCGGATCAGACCAGAGGCTAAGGCCAGGCTCCTCAGCCAGGAAAGACCTCAGGAGTTAGAACCCCTGGATCTTGGAGGTTTCCTTGACTTAGCTCCTCCTCTCTGGTCTTTCTCTCAAGCCCTGGGGATGGGGGTCAGCCCTCAGAGACTAGGTACCCCTCCCACCCAGGAGTCCCCTGTGGGGGACACTGCCTGGTTTTTACCTTGAACTCCTGCGAG
The DNA here is from genome assembly GCF_039906515.1 of Pseudorca crassidens. Taxonomy (NCBI): domain Eukaryota; kingdom Metazoa; phylum Chordata; class Mammalia; order Artiodactyla; family Delphinidae; genus Pseudorca; species Pseudorca crassidens. The sequence continues at coordinate 12,595,664 of NC_090297.1, forward strand.
GTGTTCAGGGGTTGGGTATGTGTTCGCTGGGGCCCTTATGGGAACTCAGTCTGTGGGTCACATCAAACATGGCCAAGACTTGCCTTGTGTGACCCCTGCCAAACCGTTTCTTTTTTTTTTTCATTTAATTTCCTATATTACTACTTGTCTCCTAGCATTTATTCACTCACTCAACAGCTGTTCATGGCGCTTTGGGCCTTAGGCCCTGTGGAGACAGCAGTAAACAAGGACGACTTGGTCCCTGACCTTGGAGCAGACAGACAACGTACATGTAGAAGAAAACAGTGAACAGTTACTGGCAGGAACCACTTTGGCTGGGAAGTCAGAGTTCACAATCTCAGAAGGTGACATTTTTGGCCAGGGTCTGGAGTCAGCCATGAAAGGAAGGGAGAAGAGCATTCCAGGCAGAGAAAATGACAGATGCAAAGGCCCTGAGGTCGGAGCATGCTTGGTGTGTTTGAGAATCAAGAAGGCCAGCATGGCTAGAGTGGAATAGCTGGGGGAGAGGGGAGATGAGGTGGAGAGGTAGACCAGGGCTAGACTGAGCAGGCCTTGTTCACTGCGGTAGGACTTTGAATTTTATTTTGAGAGTGATAGTAGCCAGCGTGGGGGTTGAATAGAAGAGGGATGTGTGAGAATAGACTGGGCTGGGGGACAAGAGAGGAAGTAGGGAGACCCATGAGGAGCCATCTCAGCAGGCCAGGCAAGCAGTGGCAGTGGCTTATATAATATACATCAGAGACCTAGGGTGGCGCCTGGCATACAGTAAGCACGGCATGATGGTAGCCATTGTGTGATTGTTTAAAACTTTGGAACCAGGCATACTTCTCACCTGTGGCTTCAGCTCTTCATGGCTGGATGACTTTGAGCAAACCATTTAACTTCACCCAGCCTCAGTGTTGTCATCTGTAAAGTGGGTAGAACAGTACCAGCATCATGGAACTGTCAAGAAGGTTAAAACAGATATGGTACAGATGCAGAAACTGGGGCACAGAGCCTGGCTCATGGTTGGCTCAATATTTTTATTATAATTTCTAGTCAGCAACTGGAGGATAAAGAAAGGATAAGTGGGTGAGAGCAGCTGGTATGTTTGAAACTCATGAGTGGCCTTTGAGGGACTTTTTGGCTAAGGCCTGCAGCTGGACCTGGTAAATGACAGCTTTGCAGGGTGGTCAAAGGACTAAGCAGGACTGGGGAGGGAGCAAGTGCAAAGGGTGTCTCCTCTGTGTTTATTCGCCCAACCATGGCTGAGGGTCTACTGTGTACCAGGCAGGGTTCTAGATTGGGTAGGGCGCTGGCTGGGGAGAGGCACAGAATAATTCAGTTCAGTTCACCAAGCACACTGGGTACTGGGAGGAGCCAATAATATTAGTGATGATAACGCTAATAATAGAGAACACGTATGCACTATGTAACAGTGGGTAATCATTAAAGTAATTCTAGCTGATAGGATAGTGAAATCCTGAAATCTCAGTGGCTTAACACATCAGAAGTTTATTTCTCATTTGTGAAAAGTCCTGTTCGGTGGCTTTCTACATGGTGACCCATGGACCCAGACCCCTTCCAGCTTGTGGCTCTCGCATCCCCTAGGAACTCAGCGTTATTTCCTTCTAGCTGGGGGGAGGAGAGGAGTCCTTGTGGGAGGTTTTTATGGGCCAGGTCCGAAGTGGCACACCTTCTTTCTGTCTTAATTCTGCTGGTCAGAACTTGATCACATGGCCATATCTGACTGCAGTGGAGTCTGGGAAATGACTTCTAGCCATATTCCTAAGAAGAATCAGAAATGTTTTTTGGTGAACACAGAGCAGCTTCTGTCACACCATATCCAGGCACATAGCTAAGCGTAGATCATCTTTTTTAATCCTCCTAATAGAAGCAGGCACTGTTATTATCCCATTTTACAGAAAAGGAAACTGAGATTCAGAGAGGCAAACTCATTGGCCATTGGCCCAGGGTCACACAGCTTGTGGGGAGGCACAGCCAGATTGGATTCCTGGCAGTCAGACGCTGAAGCTGTAACATCCAGATCTTTCCTATGAGGAATTCAATTGTTGTTCTGAGAATTGGGTGGAAGCTGCAGACATTAGAAAATGCACATACATGCAGGGTTTAGATACGGTTTCTTGGGCTTTATAATAGAACCCAGAAGGACCAGAGGGGGAGAACTTTGTGGACAGAGCCAAGGGCTGGAATCACTCAGCCCAAAGGGTTCTGGTATCCTGCTCCCTTCCCCCATCCCCTAGGGCACTGGCTGGGGAAGGGCACAGAATAATTCAGTTCAGTTCACCAAGCACATCTGGGGCCCCGTCTCTGCCAAGCTGGGCAAGCAGGTCTGGAGAGCCTGGCCTGCGGGTGCTTGTGGCTTCCCCCTGCTCTGGTTATGGGTGTGCAGCCTGTAGAGGGGCTTTCTGGAGGCTGTCTGGAGGGGGGAAAATGGAGTCCCAGGGTTTTGTAGTGATGGCTTCCTGCCTCTGGCTGCGTTTAGTTTTGCCTAAATCTGGCCTTGGTTGCCATGGCAATGTGGAGGCACTTATTATTTTGGCCCAGTGTACCCTGTTTCCTGGTTTTCCATTTCCAGAGCAGATTCCCTAGTTGCGGGTGAGGGTTCCAGGCTCCGCTTAGACTGATGTACGTTTATGCAGCACCTGCTGCATTCCTGGGTCTGACTTAGACACGGTTGGTAGAGCGTTGAAGTGCAAATGCCCCGGTCTTGCCCTTGAGGCACTTATTGGGAGGCTGCCTGGCTTAAGTGGAAAGAACTTAGGGCTTCCCACTTCCCTGCAGCAGTGTGCCACTTTGAATAGGTAGGAGCCCCAACCTTTCTGTGTCCCGGTTTTCTCATCTGGAAATGGGTTGAGGTGAGGATTTAATGAGATAACATGAATGTGGCTCCTATGGGACACGGCATTAGAGCAGAGGGCACCCTGAGGCCGTGGGCCAAGAGGTAGCAGGAGCCCAGACACATGGCGCTAATGACAATGGGAAGAGCAGCCGCCGTTTACTCACTGCTCACCCCGTGCCAGCTGTGGTGCAAACCCCTTACACTGTTCAACCCATTTAATCTTCACAGTGACTCTATGTGGTAGGTGCTATCAGTTTCATTTTAGAGATGAGGAAACTGAGGCTCAGAGAGGTAACTTGTCCAAGGTCATACTGCCAGCAAGTGGCAGAGCTGGGGCTCCGATGCGACCCCATATCTGACCCTGATTTCAGAGCTGACAGCCTAACCACTACACCGCACAGCCTCCTTGCCTTAGGGAAGGAACAATGGCAGGCAGTGGGTGGACCTCTGAGCCCCAGGGTCCGGGGTACAGGGACTGTACATTTCAGATCTTCAGATGAATGAAATCAGTACTGATCACATGCTCACTCTGAGCCCGTTGCCCAGTTGTAAGCTCTCTATGCCCCCAGGTGACTCCATGGGATGGGTGCCAATATTCGCATCTTGCAACACGGGGGCTCAGATAGGCAAAGTTGCTTTCCCTGGGGCACACAGCCAGTGCGGGGGTGGGGCTGGGAGTTGGAGAAGAGGGATTCAGCTCCTTGCCTGGACTGGGCAATTCCACAGCCTGCACCTGATGTGGGAAAACCTCATCCCAGCACCCTATAAAGACATTCTTAGCAAACCCTGTGACCCCTTTTCTGGGTCAGTAAAGACAGTCTTGAAGACTGGCCTTTCCCGCCTCCTGTATGCTGACCCCACCGCCCTGTGCTAGGAGAGGGTAGAGTGTGTGTGCGTGTGTGTGTGTGTGTGTGTGTGTAGTGGGGGGGTCTTCACCCCCAGGTCCCTTCCCCCTTTCCCTTCCCCCTCCTCTCCATCCTTTCCCTCTTCTTTCCACTCCTTCCCTTTCTCCCCAACCTCCTCCCCTCTCTCCTCTCCTCCCCCTATTCGTCCTTCCTCCTCCTGTTCCCCGCTGCCCAGCTTCCCGCCCACCCTCTCCTTTCCCCTCCCCTCCCCCCTCAGCCCCGCCCACCTCCCTGATCACGTGGGGGCGCCGCCGGATTTAAGCCTAATCTGCCCAGCGCTCAGCACAGCAGTCTGGCTGTAGGGTGGGCGGGCTGTGTTGGTCTCCAGGGCCCTGGCGCAGGGCCTGGAGAGGGGTGCCCACGGCCTCCACCCCATGAACTTGGGGCTGGAGGGGTCGTTGGAGGCCCAGCTGGCACTGGAGGCGGTTATCCAGGTGGGTCCTGGGGGCTGTGCCCACCCTGTCCAGGGCAGGGGAGTGTGGGCCTAGCAGGAGTGGGAGGCGTGGGCACATCTTAGGGGTCCAGGGGTGGGAGAGGTGTGGTGACGGGGTGCGCAGGGACCCCAGCTTGCAGCTCCCGGCCAGACTGGTGGTAGAGGGGTGCTCAGGGCTCAACTCCGTGACTCCCTTATCCAGTGCCCCTCGAGTGAAGGGAAGTCCCTACTTCCAGATTTTAGGGTTGAGGTGACCTCTGCTGGAGCAGTGGGGTCATCACCCATCTAGGGCGGGAGCTGGATTGGAGCCCCCAACGCTCTGTGCTGCCCTGGGAGGTCTGTGAGTGGGCCGTGGGCTTTGGTTTGCTTCTCTGGCCCCCGAGGGGGCCTCCTTCCCGGGGCAGGGGGCACACAGAGTATCCTCCCATTGGGCTTTTTGCGATTCTAACTCCCAGGCTTCCTTCCATTTGGGGATTTCCCGAGGGTCTCCTGGGCACCCACATCTTTGTTTGGTGCGGCAGGACTTTGTTTCTCTCCCACCCACACCAGGGAGCCCAAGGTCCCAGGTTCCCCGCAGACCCTCCTTCTTTCCCTGCAGACACTGGAGAGCAGCATCCTGGGGTCGGGCCAGGAGAAGGGCCTGAACGTGCAGGACCCGGCCCAGGATTCCCAGCCCACCTGCCTGCCTGCCCGCATCAGGGAGATTGTCGCCCGCAACTTCTCCCAGCCTGAGAGCCCAGGTACTACTCCCCTTCACAGACACTGCCTGCATCTCACCTCTTCTCACATCCCCCTCCTCGACAGTCATAATGACGATAACGAGTGCAGCTTCCATTTCTTGAATAATCACTGTGAGGCAGGCACAAGCCTGTGATGGAGGGTCCCATTTTACAGATGAGGAAATGGAGGCTCAGAGGTGTAATTTTCCCAGACTTGTTCTCCATGTGATGCTACTGGAAGGCAGGGCTGAGCATCCCCTCCTTGCTTGCAGGCAGCCTGCTGCAAAGACTTAAACCCCAAACACCACATTCTCTCCCAGGGAAGGTGTGAGCTGGATGAACCCAAGATTAGAGGGGGAGGGCAGCTCAGCTTAGCTCAGGGCTTTGTAGAAGTATAAGGAGCGGCAGTGTCCATTCCCCACCCGGGCAGGAAGGCTGATGGGCCCCTGCTCCCCCTGGAGGGCGGCACCCACACCTCATATTTGGGTCGAGAGAGTCTGGGAAGGGCCCCCTCAGCTACAGCTCCTCGTGGGGACCTGGTCCATCTTCCTGCCTCCAGGGATGGGTAGGGCACCTGTAGGGGGAGGCGGTCCCTCAGGATGCAGGTGGAAGCTAATTGTGTGCCCGCTGTCCCTCTCCAGCCCTGCTGCCGGCCACCGAGATGGCATCCATGCTGTCACTGAAGGAGGAGAGCCAGCTTCTGCAGCAGGAGCTGTCCCGCGTGGAGGACCTGCTGGCCCAGAGCCGGGCTGAGCGCGATGAGCTGGCCATCAAGTACAACGCGGTCAGTGAGAGGGTGGGTGCTGCGGGGGGCTGAGAGCTGGGCTAGGGGCTCCCCTGCCGCAGGGGTGGGGAGACAGCCAGGGCAGGCCCGCTTCCTGGGCAGAATGTGGGCCCTGGAGTCAGGCCGCCTCCATTCAGACTGTGGCTCTGCCCACTTGAGCAGCCTTGAGCAAATCACCCCGCGCTGCGAGCCTGCTTTCCGTAGCGGGGACAGTAATGTGACACGGAGCTGTGAGGAATCAATGAGACGAGGGGATGAAGTGCCTGGAAACTGGGGTATTTCATTCCTGGCTGTCCCGAGCCTGCTTGGGGGGTGGGGCACGGAGCACAAGACCCCTAGAGGCCCCTGCCACCCCTTGAGTCTCTGGGCATCTTCCTGTGCCCCCGGTTACCTGAGCCTTGGGGTCCACCCAACAGGCTGGGGTAGGCACAGGCAGCCACAGACCTGCCCTGCTCCCCGTGGGGGTGAGGCCCAGCAAAGGAAGGAAGGAAGGAGAAGCCGGGCCTGCCTGCAAGTCCAGGCAGGATTCACGTCCCCCGGACCTGTGCTGCAGGGCCTGGGCAGGAGGTCGGTGTGGGTGGAGTACAGGTGGTTCTTAGTGCATTTTCTCCTTTAGGCCTCCAGGCTCGTGGGAAGTGACCCTGGGGAGTTGATGGTGGCTGAAAGTTGGTGAGAGAGTTGCATGAGGGAGGGAGTGTGTGTGCGGATGGGAGATGTGTGGGTGGTAATAACACTCATTATGGTAGCTGCTGGTTACTGAGTGCCTACTCTGTGCCAAGCATGAGCTGGGTGCTTTACATTTAATGCACCAAGGTCGGGACCATTATGATGCTCATTTAACAGAGGAGATAACCAAGGCTCAGAGAGGGAAAGCACCCTGCTTGAGGGTCACACAGCTGAGGGCTCTGTGTTACAGTTTTGTTTCCTGGGTATGGGAAGAGGCAACCGGCCTGGGAGTTCCAGGGGGCACCTGGCCCTGGGAAAGCTGGAAGGGCCTCAGACGTGACCCCTGATGTTACAAACGGAAGATTGAAGCTGGCCCAGGGTCCCCTGTGTGGGACTAGCAGAGCTAGGGATGGCTAGACCCCTGAGCCGGGCCTGTCCACACAGGGGCTTGTATACCCGTGATGGGAAGAGGGATCTGTGTTCCTCTGTGTCGTTGTGGGATGTGCCTGTGTCCTGACATCCGCCTGCCTGGACAAGCCCCTGACGTGTTGGGACTTGCAGAAGAGCAGGATGGTGGCCGGCACTGGGGACCGTGCAGAGCTAGTTTTCCCAAAGTTTGCAGGGGGCGTGGCAGGTGGGCTGGGCGGAGTCTGTATTGTTGGTGGTGGGCCCTGAGACAGCCCCCTCCTAGTTTAGGCTGGTCATCTTTTGGCCCCTGGCACAGTGTCAGGCCCCTGGGGGCTGCCTCTTTTATTTTTATTTTTTATTTTTTATTATTATTATTTTTTTTTGCGGTACGCGGGCCTCTCACCGTTGTGGCCTCTCCCGTTGCGGAGCACAGGCTCCGGACGCGCAGGCTCAGCGGCCATGGCTCACGGGCCCAGCCGCTCCGCGGCACGTGGGATCTTCCCGGACCGGGGCACGAACCCGTGTCCCCTGCATCGGCAGGCGGCCTCTCAACCACTGTGCCACCAGTGAAACCCTGGCTGCCTCTTTTAAATGCCAACTTCTGACTGACAGTGAGGCTAGCACTGCCCCTCAGGCTGGCAGGGGGAGGGAAGAAGAGGTGGAGGTAGCGGGTCCCTTTGCTTCTAGGACACAGCTGTGGGGCTGGGCCGGTTGGGGGAGCTGCTTTGGTCTAGAAAGTTTCCTTGTGTGGCTGGAGAGGCCCCTGAATAGCATGTAGAGGGAGCCTGGCAGGAGACTGTCCTCTGTCTGAGATGTGGCCCCCTGGAGGCAGGGGCTGCATGACAGTGACCTTGAGGCCTTTCCTGGGGGTGGGTCCACAGGGAACCTCAGAGCCTGGAGATCACCTCATTAGAGATGGGGAAACAGGCCCAGGGAGGGGACATGACAGGCCCAAGGTCGGTGGTGGAGCTGGGCCGAGACCCCTGGTCCGGGACTCTGTGCTCCTGCGGCACGGTCACTCCCTGCTGCCCACTTGTCCCCGGGCTGCAGGTGACAGGGCCTGCCCTTGTGGCTATAACTGCTGCACGTGCGCTGGCTTAGGGGGCCAGTAAGTGAGGTTGTTCCGACCCCTTAAACCCCACAGCATCCCTGGGAAAGGGGAGTGGAGGTGAGGTCAGGGTCTCTGTCCTATTGACTACATGTAGGGAAACTGAGGCAGGGGCTCCTAGTGGCTACCTCCCAGGTCAGAGGGAGAACCTCAGGGTCCCAGTGGAGACCCCCGCTTCTTCCTGTCCCTGACGAGCAGGTGCTGGGCGAGGCAGCTGGGATGGGAAGGAGGGAGTCGGCTCCACAGGCCAGGCCCCCTGCCCCCCCACCCCCAGTGTCCGTGGCAACCTGGACCGGAATGTCGGGGACTGGGGCAGCGGTTGCTAGGGGAGACAGTAAACTTCTTTCATCCCTGGCTTGGTAGCAGCCTCCTTCCCTCTTGAATTACAAGTAAAATTGAAAGGCTGCTTGGTGAGCAGCAAAGTTTGTGGAAAGGGGTGGGGTGTGGCCAGGAGTGGCTTGGGTCTGGCGGTGAGCGCTGGAGAAGCGGTGGAGCACCTGGCGGCTGCAGGAAGCCCTCTAAAGCCACGAAGCAGACAGCAGCTGGTTCACACAGATGTGCAAAGTGCACACAACACAGCCACAGTCAGACCCTCCCCGCACACCAACACAAACCCACCTCGGGGAGACACTCAGATTCACAGAAGCTGCCCAGACACCGCACAGTCCCACCCACACGCACAGTCACACACCGCGGTGTATCCGGCATACCCACACCGCAGACAACACAACACTGTCTCACAGCTCCTGGACACCTACAGCCAGACAAAGGTACACACAAGTGCACAGACGCGTGCAGAGCCCAGCTTCGCTCCCCAGGTCCGCCCACTTGTGACTGTGCACACAGTCATACAGACACATGGACACACGGGTGCACATGAAGACGACCCATCGCCCGCAGCACAACGTAGACCTGGGACTGCAGCCGCCACCTCACCCGGTCCCTGTGAAGGCCCAGACCCAGAGACACACAGGGTCCCACATGGAGACAGACGACAAGACGCACCCCCCCACCCCCAAGGAAGCGCCCGCATCCATGCACAACACACTCACGGCATCTCGGTGCCACCGTCACCACACTCAGATGCGATGCTCTGCCCATCACCTGACTTAGGTGGACTTCGCGCAGATGCTGGCCACGGGCCTGCAGCACACCCTCCAGGTGGAGACCCCCTGCACGTTGCCTTCTCCTCCACCCTCAGACCGGATCCCCACCCACATAAGCTGAAGCCCCCAGGCAGCCTCCGTGGGCACAGTCACCCTGCCCAGCGCTGTCCCCGGGGGTGGGCGTGGTTTGGCCGAATATCGGCTTCCCTGTGCACCGAGGCCGAACAGAAATACGGAGACAGGGATTTTGGTGGAAGAGAGAGATGGCTTTATTTTTCTGCCAGGCCGAAGGCAAGACACAGCAGGCTAGCACCTCAAGAACTGTGCCCCCACCCTTGGGAATCAGGGAAGATTTTATATGTGGGGCTCGCAGTCCGGGGTGTGTGATGAGGATCAGAGTAGTGAAGGTCTTGCATTCTTCCTTTCCTTTGCATTATTTCAAAACAGTCATAGCTGGCGTCAGGTCGCCCAGTAATTGGGGGCCGGCGGTCTGGTAATGGTGTCCGTTTGCCTCGTTCGTTTGCCTCTGGTTTATCAGCCGGCGACCTTGTTTCTGAAATGCAAAAACTATAGGGGGTGATTTGTTATCGAATGTAAGTGCCAGGACAAAGTAAGGTTAGGGATTGAGAGGCAGGGGATGTAACTTGAAGAGCTAGGCGTGATAGGTGCTGAACGTAAATTACATAGTGTCAGGGAGTGAGGTTAGCTTTGTAAAGTTACTACAAATTAGTGACAGTTAAAGTAAAACGAGGAGTGATTAACTCTTTCAGGCCAGGTTATGTTTCTTCTCTAGCCTGTTAACTGTTCCCTTTGTTCTCCTTGTTCTCAGGGGAGGGAAAACTCCATTTCTATATTTGCTGCAACAGGGGTGGGGCTGGAGATGCCTCTCAGCTTGGTGGCTCACTGGGTCTCTCCTGCCATACCGCTTAACACAGGCCTGGAGGGCTGACCTGGCCTGGCCCCGCTACTAGCGTGGGTGAGAGTAGCTGCCCTTGCCATTGGCTTCCCTGGGACCCAGTGTGGGTGGGCGTGTGAATACCCTGCCCGGGCTTTTGCAGGCCAGGCACTGGGCTGGGCTCTCGTGCTGTTGGTTCTCCCTGGGCACTGTCGCTCCTCTGTTGTTCTTGCTTGTCCTCAGCGGCCTCCTCCCTCCTCCCTTCCAAACAGCTGGAGGAGGCTGAGGGGCCCCCTGGGACCAGCGGGTACCTAAGGGTGTTAGGGGGTTCCAGGCTAGCGAGGCAGTCAGAGCCGGCAGGCATCCTGCCTCTGCCCCCAGGGTCTGATGATGAAGGGGCTGCAAGCTGCCTGTGGGTAAGGGAAGGGTGGCGACCGCAGAGGCTTCCCATGAGCCCAGGGAGAGGAGGGAGCCCAAGGCTAGGCTGGGCTGAGAGGGCATTAATAAACCACACCTTATATTAGAACCCATGTGCGCACCTCTTACAAACCTGAGTGCTGTGTATGTGGGGAGTGGGGGCGGGATGAGTTCATCTGTGTCACCTTCGGGGTGTTTTAGGTGGCCTCTGTGTGTTATGTGCGTGCATGTCTCTAAGCTCAGATATGCATACGTGTATTGATGCCTGTGAATGTATTCACGTGTGCTCATGCTGTTAATTCATTAACATCGCTACTGCCACTGTTCTAAAATACAATGGGGAGCAAAATCCAGGCTTTTCTGAGCTCACTTAGGGTGGGGGTGGGGAGACAGGGGCATGAATCCAATAATTATCCACCAGAGGGGGTTGGGTGTCTTGGAGGAGAGGCTCGCGGTGTACCCAGGGCCTTTAAGGTTTATCCCAGGTGCATCTTTGTGCTTTGCATGCACACGTTTGTGGGCCCACCTGCATGTGTCCACGCACACCCAGTCTGTGTATCCGCGCTTGCCCAGTCTGTGTGTCCATGCACGGCTGCATTACCCGTGCACACGTGCATTGCATCATGGTATTGCCCACATGTGCCTGCAAGGCACTGTGGGTCCGGGTCCAGCCTGGCGCCCCCTGCAGAGGCCTGTGACTGCCTTCCTGGGGGGCCCAGGACTCTCACCCAGGGCCCTTCCCTGCAGCTGGAGCAGGCTGTGCGGCTGGAGTCTGGGGAGCTGGAAACACAGGAGCCCAGGGGGCTGGCACGGCAGAGCGTGGAGCTGCGGAGGCAGCTGCAGGAGGAGCAGGCCTCCTACCGGCGCAAGCTGCAGGCCTACCAGGAGGGCCAGCAGCGGCAGGCCCAGCTCGTGCAGCGGCTGCAGGCCAAGGTCAGGGCCACCCACTCCTGCTCCTGCCCACCCTTGCGCTCACTTGGCCTGGCCCCCATGCCCCCTGGGGCTGACCGGCCACTCTCCACCCATCCCCAGATCCTCCAGTACAAGAAGAAGACCTCGGAGCTGGAGCAGCAGCTGCTGGAGAGAGCTGCGGAGCTGGGGCAGCAGCGGCTGAGGGTGGGTGCCGGGCTGTGGCAGGGCAGACGCTTCCCTCCATGTTGCCCAGCCTAATGCCCCCGCTTCTCCCACCTAGGCCACAGAGCACAGCCATGACCTAGAGAGCGCCCTCATCCGCCTGGAGGAGGAACAGCAGAGGTGGGACACAGCGGGGGATAGCACGTGGCTGGCAGGGCTGTCCTCTCTGGCCACGCACCCACTGGTCCCTTTTCCCCCACCCAGAAGCGCCAGCCTGGCCCAGGTGAACTCTATGCTCCGAGAGCAGCTGGACCAGGCGAACTCGGCCAACCAGGCTCTGAGTGAGGACATACGCAAGGTGACCAGTGACTGGACACGCAGCCGCCAGGAGCTGGAGCAGCGGGAGGCAGCGTGGAGGCGCGAGGGAGAGGTGGGCACCGGGGAGCTGACCCGAGGGGAACAGCCTATGGGGGCGGGGGCGGGGGAGGGGGAGGGAGGGGGAGGGAGGGCCCTGCTGGTCAGGTGAGCCCTTTAGTAGAGGTAAATGGTTGTCATAATAATAGCCTTGATTAGCACATACCACGCGCCAGTGCCAGGCAGGCGATTTCTCCTCTGTTCCTCATGGTAACCATATGTGGAAAGTGTCATCATCCTCCTTCTAAAGAGAGGTTGGATAGCTGCCCAGTCATGCAGCTGGCTGGCAGCTGGGATGCAAACCTCGGTCCCCAGCGCTTTCTGCCCTCCCTCACTGCTGCTTGCAGTCCGTGGAGGCTTTGAAATCCAGCTCCCCGAGCCAGCGGGAGGCTTGAGCTGGTGACCATACAGCTCCGGCACAGCCCTGTATGCGGGCCCAGAGCCGGCCCCCTGGGAGCCTCCGGGGTGGTCAGAGCTGGGGCAGGAAGTGGGCCGGCCCCCGCTCCAGCCCCTCACTCAGCCCCTCTGCCCTCCAGTCTTTCAACGCCTACTTCAGCCAGGAGCACAGCCGCCTGCTTCTCCTGTGGAGGCAGGCTGTGGGGGCCCGACGGCTGCTCAGCGAGGTGAAGATGTCCACCGAGAGGTGAGGAGTCCTGGCCGGCGGAGGGGCGGCTCGGGGAGACGCTGCAGCAGCCGGGAGACAACCCTGCTTTGCACACTGAATTCAACTCAACTCAGTTGAACTTCGGTCCGACCCAAAACACCTACCGTGTGCCGGGCCCTACGGAGATGCAGAGGCAACTAGTAATAATTAACTCTTACCAAGATCATGGCGGTCACTTAGTATTTACTTAATGTACTTGCTAAATTGGCTATTTATGACCAAATGACTAAGGCTAAATACTATTTGGTATTTACTAAATTTACTGTTTCCTAGTCATTACCAGTAAATAGTAAAGGTTTACTAGGTGTTTGCTCTGAGCTAGGCTCTTTGTACATTTTATTTCATCTCATATCCACAGTGTCCCTATGAGGTAGGAACTGGAATGATCCCCATTTTACAGATGAGGACACTGAGGCTCAGAGAGGTAGAGTGACCTTCCCAAGGTCACACAGTAGTAAGTAAGTGGCTGAATCAGGATTTGCAGTTCCTGCTTTTAATCTACTATGATATTCAGCTTCTGCTAACAAGGACCTCACAACCTCTAGGGAATTCCCTGGCGGTCCAGTGGTTAGGACTCCACACTTTCACTGCCAAGGGCCGGGGTTCAATCCCTGGTCGGGGAACTAAGATCCCACAAGCCGTGTGGTGTGGCCAAAAATTAAATTAAATTAAATTAAATTTTTTAAAAAAGGAACTTGCAACCTCTAGACTGAGGAAGTGAGTGGTTAGAGACGTGAGAGTGGAACAGAAAGGATGTCCTGGATGCTCAGAAAACTGGGAGGGGTGGAGAGGTCAGAAAAATGCTTCATTGAGGAGGTGGAATTTGCTCTGACCCCAAGGGATGGGCGGGGTTTTAACTGGCAGAGCTGAGGGCGCCCCAGGCAGAGCAGCAGAAGCAAAGGCTTGGAGGTGCGAGAAAATGGCAGCCAGTGGGGTTGAAGCAAAAGGCAAGTGAAAGGAGGTCAGGTTGGAAAAGAGCCTCAAAGGCCTCCTGCCACAGGGGACTTGGTCCTGCTTGGTCTTTGGGCAGGTGAGGCTGCAGAGGGGAGAGCCTAGAGGCAGGCCGACCAGTTTGTTTCCTTTTGTGCCTTAAACATTTGTTTGAGCGATGATCTTTTGTTGAGATCATCTACTATTCTCTCAGTATCCAAATTTCCAGCTGACTCATCAGTGTCACTGATGGTGTTTCTTCACTTTTTGTCTTTAAAATTGTTTGAATCAGGATCCATAGATGTTCACAAAGTGTGATTGGCTGATTTGTCTTCTAAGTCTCTTTTATTTGTTCAGGAAACCGGGACAGTCGTCCTTAGAGATTCCCACAGTCTGGATTCTGTGGTGTCCTTTAACACCTTTAACAGGGTTGTGCCCTGTAAATTGGATGTTGGATTTAAGGCTTGATCAGATTCAGGTTCGGGTTGTTGTGTTTTGTTTTGACAAGACTTCTTCATAAGCGCCGTGTGTACTCTGCCATCAGGAGCCTCTGTCTGTGCGTTAGCAGCCCTTGACGCTCAATGCCAAGGTCCAGACATTCGTCAGAGGCTGCAGAATCATGATTGTCTCATTGTGTCACTTCTTCATGTATTAACTGGAATTCTTCTATAATAAGGCACTTCCTCTTCTTACCGTTAGGTACCCAGTGGTACAGTTCATTCAGGAAAGGGGAGGATTTAACCTATTTGATATATTTAAAATACCTAATTTTTAATTAGCATTTAAAATGTTAACATCTTGCTTTTGAATAACTCACACATGCACAAGGTTCAAATTTCAAAAGGGTGTATGGTGAAAACTCAACTCTTCCTGCTGCCTCTGACCCAGACACTCAGGCTCATTTTTTTTTTTTTTTTTTTTTGCGGTATGTGGGCCTCTCACTGTTGTGGCCTCTCCCGTTGCGGAGCACAGGCTCTGGACGCGCAGGCTCGGTGGCCATGGCTTACGGGCCCAGCCGCTCCGCGGCATGTGGGATCTTCCCGGACCGGGGCATGAACCCGTGTCCCCTGCATCGGCAGGCGGACTCTCAACCGCTGTGCCACCAGGCTCATTTGATACAAGCAAATACAGCAGATTGTACGTTTCCCCCCCAGCCCCCACTTTTCTTTTATACACTCTTGGGAGAATTTCATCTTTGCAGTTCTTTTTTTTTTTCGGGCACACCGCACAGCTTGTGGGAGTTCCCCAACCAGGGACTGAACCCATGCTCCCTGCATTGGAGGCACAGAGTCCTAACCACTGAACCACCAGGGAGTTCCCTTTTTGCAGTTCTTGAAGAGGCTTTGTTCACCCAGTAGTTATAGCTGGGAATTGGTTCCACATCAGGCTCTAAAGAGCTTCCCCATTCGTTTTTCTTGGCTCCAGAGTATTCCATTGAAGGGATGTATCATGATGTGTTTTTTTTTTTTTTTTTTGCGGTACGCGGCCTCTCACTGTTGTGGCCTCTTCCGTTGCGGAGCACAGGCTCTGGACGCGCAGGCTCAGCGGCCATGGCTCACGGGCCTAGCCGCTCTGCGGCATGTGGGATCTTCCCGGACCGGGGCACGAACCTGTGTCCCCTGCATCGGCAGGCGGACTCTCAACCACTGCGCCACCGGGGAAGCCCCATGATGTTTTTAATAGCAGCTCCCTGCCGAGTTACCTGGTGGCCTAGTGGTTAGGATTCCAGGCTTTCACTGCCGAGGCCCGCATTCAATTCCTGGTCTGGGAACTGAGATCCTGCAAGCCACGCGGTGGCCAAAAGAAAAAAGAAAAGGCAATAGCAGCTCCCTTTCGATAGATATTTAGGTTGCCACCAGTATTTCTTACATGAGCAAGGCTGCAGTGGATCCCCTTATACACAGGTCATTTTCCTTGCTCTGGGGCATATCTGTAGGATAAATTCTGAGCGATGGAGTCCGTGGGTCCTAGAACCTATCCATTTATAATTTTCAGAGTTCTTCTAATTGCCCTCTGTGTGGTTACACTCAGCCTCCCACCAGGAGTGTAGGGAAAGCCTGTTTCCCCGCAGCCTCACCTACACTGCATTATATGACTTTTTGTCCCTAGTCTGATAGCGACAAATGGCATCCCACTGTAGTTTTAATTTACTCTTGGGAGCCCTTCCCCGCATCCCGTCCCCATCCTGTGTTCTCTACACCAGGGACCTGCTGCAGCTGGGAGGGGAGCTGGCCCGGACCTCACGAGCCATCCAGGAGGCGAGCTTGGGGTTGAGCGCAGGCCTGCGGCTGGCCGAGAGCCGGGCCGAGGCGTCCCTGGAGAAGCAGGCCCTGCTGCAGGCCCAGCTGGAGGAGCAGCTGCGGGACAAGGTGCTCCAGGAGAAGGACCTGGCCCAGCTGCAGGTGCAGAGCAACCTGGACAAAGCCGACCTCAGTGCCAGGTGGGCGCCCAGAGGCACCACGCGAGGCAGACCTCCCCACAGAGTGTACGCCTGGAGATACAGGGAGGAGGGGGCGTCTGTTCAACAGGGATGGGCCCTTCCCCTGTGTGAGTTCAGCCAGTCTCCCCAGGCACCCCGTTTGGCAGAGGGGGAGATGGAGGTTCATAGGGCTCTTGCCCAGGGCACATCACAAACAGTTCAGCCTCTACTCCTGAGACCTAGACTAGTCCCAAGGGGTTTTCCCGTGAGATAAAGTGGGTGGCCACCTCATTCTCATTTAGAGATGAGAAAGGAGAGTGACTTCAGGTCACACGGCAAGGGAGGCGAATCCTAGGGTCCCTGCCTCAGGTTTGGGGAAGCATGAAGGACACAGAGCTGGTGGGTTTGAGGAGAAGCTGGGTGGGTCTCCCATTCACCTGTGTTGCTCCCCTGCCTCCAGAGTGACTGAGCTGGCCCTGACAGTCGAGCGCCTTCAGAACCAGAATCTGGAAAAGGATCGGCTCAACAAGGCCCTCACGGAGAAGCTTGAGGCCCTGGTGAGATGCAGGGCAGGGCGGGGGGACCGACCAGATCCATGGACACAGGCTGAGGGCTGGGTAGCTTGGGCCAACCCCAAGCATCCCACTCAGACTCAGTTTCACCCCTCATTAACTGAGCACCTAGTATGTGCCAGCTTTAGTGTGAGTGCCTAGTGGGTGCCAGCTTTAGTGATAAGCACATTCACCTCCTTTATCCCATTTCATCCTCTCAGCAGTTCTGTAGCATGATCCCCATTATACAGGCGAGGAACCTGAGGCCCAAGGGGAAATACTTGTCCAGAGTCTCAGAGCCATTAAGCTGGGGAGTCAGGACTTGAACTCATGCCTGTGCCCTGCTAGCCCAGGGCTCTTTCTTTTGGAACTCAGCTGCCTCCCCACCAGAGGGACCCCTCTCAAGGGTACTGCCTGGGTTGGTCATCCTTCTGTGTGGGGTCTGGCCTGGGTTCTGCATCCAGCTGTCCTCCAATAGGCTGTGTGACTTGGGGCAGGACACCACATCTCTCTGGGCCTGGTCTGTTCAGTGAGGAAACTGAGGTCGCTGTGGGGTCTACCGAGCTGCTGGCCCCTGGGCATGGCCTTCGAGGCCAACTGATTGGTGGTAGTCCCGTGAGGGAGACGAAGGTGGGGTTTCTGACTAGGGCAGAGACCCTGACCCCTCTTTGCCTGTCTCCCCAACACCACTCTAGGAATCCCTGCGGCTCCAGGAGCAGGCGGCCCTGGAGACGGAGGATGGAGAGGGGCTGCAGCAGACCCTGAGGGACCTGGCACAGGTTCGGAGCCGGGAGAAGCCAGAAGGGGTGGGAACCCTAGGCAGGGCAAGGCCAGGTAGTCCTGGGCCACCACGACCCCTGGTGGCCTTCAGCTGAACTGCAAGTGGTTGGGGGCCCTGGAAACCTAGGCTGCTGTTTAACACCCCTGCTAGCTCCGCCCAAAATCTGCCACCCCCTGCCCCCCACCCCGGGGGAGTTCCCCGTTGGAGAGGAGGCACTGCATGTTCCCTGCCCATCTGTGAGAAACGCTGAATCATGTCTTCCCAGTAAATGGGAGGCCTTACCTGGTGGGCTGAGGGCTGTGAGCTAGCGGAGGCGAGAAAGTGCTGCAGGGTTAGGGATGAAGCTAGGCATGAGGACCCTGGTGGCCCCACTACCTCCCGAGGCTTCTTTGCCCACCTAACCCCGCAGCTCCCCTTCTCCTTCTGCCTCCCTAACCCACCCTCAGGCCGTCCTGTCAGACATGGAGAGCGGCATCCAGTTAAGTGGCTCTGAGCGTACAGCGGCCGCATCGGACGGCAGCCTGCGGGGGCTCTCGGGGGCGCGGACCCCGTCCCCACCGAGGCGCTCCTCGCCCGGCCGTGGCCGTTCCCCCCGCCGAGGCCCATCCCCTGCCTGCTCGGACTCCTCCACACTAGCCCTGATTCACTCCGCTCTGCACAAGCGTCAGCTGCAGGTCCAGGTGAGAAGGGGCCTGAGTGTCCTGGGGCGGAGCTCGAGTCCAGCGGGGAGGGGCTTGGGCAACCTTGATCGGAGCCGGGGTCTTAGGGGAGGAGCCTGAGCATTCAGGCTAGAGTCAGAGCCTTGAGAAACGGCAACTGAGTCAGGACCCATGGAGGTGGCTGAGAGCACTGGAGGAATCCGAGTCTAGAGTGGGAGGGGCTTGAGAAGCTGGGGGCGGAGCCCGGGGTGGAGTAAGAGGCCTGGTATAGGAAGGGAGATGGGGTTCCCACACAGAGCCAGAGAGCCTTGGTGTGTGTTTGGAGGGGGGCGGTGTCAGAAGTGGGGGAGGGGAAGGAGTGTGCTTGGCGGTTTGTCTGGTGTCCTGGGGACTTAGGTTGCCTGGGACCCCAGGGAGATGGAGGCTCAGAGGCCTTGCAGAGGTCTCAGAAGGCTGGTGAGGGCACGATGCAGGGGAGTGGAAACTGAGTCGGGGGGCGTAGCTCCACTCCCCTGCCCCAGGCCTGGACCCAGGCCTAGGCTGCAGCGTAGGCTGGTGTGCATCGTGCGGAGAGCGGGGAGGGTGCTTCACAGGGCTCCCCTACACTCAGTGGTTCCCATATGCCACAGGACATGCGGGGGCGCTATGAGGCCAGCCAGGACCTCCTGGGCACCCTGCGGAAGCAGCTTAGTGACAGCGAGTTGGAGCGCCGTGCCCTTGAGGAACAGCTGCAGCGTCTTCGGGATAAGACCGACGGGGCCACCCAGGCCCAGGAGGATGCACAGCGCGAGGCCCAGCGCCTGCGCAGTGCTGTCGACCTCCTGAACAGGTGCGGGGAGGTCAGAGGCGGGGAGCCCAGAGAATAAGTCAGCGTCTGGGCCTAACACGAGCCAAAGCCTGTGAACATGCGGATTTGCACTAATATGGTCATAACTAGCCGCATGTGTCTGTTCAAATGTAAATTAAGTAAACATTTACAAATGTAAATGTTTGCATTAGCCACATTTCAAGTGCTAACAAGTAGGACATATGACTGTAAAACATTTCCATCATCTCCAAGAGCCATATTGATACTGTTATTCTCGACTCTGTCTCTCGGAGATTTTGGAGACAAGAAATTATCCACTCTTAGCTGCCTGGTTGTTTTGATTATTTGGGTGCTTCTTTTTTGGTTTTTCTCTTTGTAAATGTAACCACGTAATAAAAAGTTTGAAAAATTGAGGGGAAATAAAAAGATGGGACCTCCTCACAGCTTCCCCTCTCATCCTAACCCCTGTTAATGCACTGGCTTTGCTTCCGGTTGTGTTTCCTGGAAGTCAGTTTGCAAACCTTTCCAGTATACCTACTATGTGCTAGGCTTATTGCCAAGTGCTTCCTGTGTATTATCTCAGTTAGTCTTCCCATCAAACTCATGCAGTTCACAACTGTTACTGTCCTGAGGTTGAGAGACTTGTCCAAGGTCACACAGTGACGTGGCTGGGGTAGGAATTAGGATTCAGGTCCATCTGACAGCAAAACCAGTGCTTCCCATGCCTTGGAAGGAAGGGGGCTTTTTATGTAGTTGGATTCGCAGCGAACACCTCATTTTTTTTTTTTTTGTGGTATGTGGGCCTCTCACTGTTGTGGCCTCTCCCGTTGCGGAGCACAGGCTCTGGACGCGCAGGCTCAGCGGCCATGGCTCACGGGCCCAGCTGCTCCGCGGCATGTGGGATCTTCCAGGACTGGGGACGAACCCATGTCCCCTGCATCAGCAGGCGGACTCTCAGCCACTGTGCCACCAGGGAAGCCTGAACACCTCATTTTGCCTTCTACTATTTTTCTTAATTTCATGTCAAATGTTTTTTTTTTTTTAAACTTGGACAGAGTTTGACCCCCACCCTTTTTTTTTGATAATTTTATTTACTCATTTATTTTTGGCTGCATTGGGTCTTCGTTGTGGTACGTGGGCTTCTCATTGCGGTAGCTTGTTGCGGAGCATGGGCTCTAGGTGCACAGGCTTCAGTAGTTGTGGCACACGGGCTTAGTTGCTCCGAGGCACGTGGGAGCTTCCTGGACCAGGGCTCGAACCCGTGTCCCCTGCATTGGCAGGTGGATTCTTAACCACTGCACCACCAGGGAAGCCCATGTCGAATATTTTTTCCCACTTACTGCCAGTCTTCGTATCTAATATATCAGTATTTACAGGTTGCCACTTTGAGCGCAGGGGGGCGGCAGTGGAGGATATGACAGCGATCAGCCCTAAGCCTGAGCTAGAAACCCCTGCCTTGGAAGGAGCCTCCTCCCTCCCCTGCCCTGGCTACCATGTGTTGCTGGCCTGGGTAGCAGGCAGTTGTGGGATCTGGACAGACCCAGCTCTATTGAGCCTCCCAGAATTGAGGGGCATAGGGTGCTGTAGGGGGCATTTCCTGGTCACGTGGACTAGCAGAGCTGGCAGCAAAATTGCCCACATGTCTCAGGAACCTAGCCTGGCATCTTTACCTGGTGGGGTAGTTGGAGATAACGCCAGTGCCTCCATCCATTCCACTGGGCCTCCAAGTGGGCTGGTTGGGGTAGAAGGAAAGCTGAGTGCCCTATGCCGGGAAGAGTCAGCTCCAGGGAGACATGGATGAAATGAGTGGGCCATGCTTAGGGGCAGGAAGGCTTTCTAGAGGCCGGGGCCTCGGAGGATGGGAGGATGTGGCTCCTGGCTAGGACAGCAGCACGGCCGTCTTCCCCGGTGGGAGTGGCCTCTGCATCCCCTTCAGCTCCCCCTCCCCTTGTCCTGCAGGGAGAAGGACAGCCTAGCCCACAGCCTGCAGGTGGCCCAGCAGCAGGCTGAGGAGCTACCGCAGGAGCGGGAGAAGCTGCATGCAGCCCAGGAGGAGCTGCGGCGCCAGCGGGAGCAGCTGGAGGAAGAGCGGGAGGACGCGGCACAGGACAGTGCACGGACACGCAGGGAGCTGGAGCGCAGGTGAGTGGCTTCTGGCTCCCTGCCAGGGCCGCTTGGGTGGGCCATGGGGCTCCCGACTGTCCCTGGGGGCTAGGAAGTACTGACTGTGTCTTGGGCCTTCTACCGTCTCGAGGAGCCTCTTGGCACCCCTCTGCTATAGGGTCTTCTCACCAGACCCATTTCAGGAAACTGAGATTCAGGGAGGTTTAGTCATTTACCTGAGATCAGAGAACTGGTAGGAGGTAGAGTGTGGATGATGATAACAACTGGACTTCCCTGGCGGTCCAGTGGTTAAGGCTCTGTGCTTCTACTGCAGGGGGCGTGGGTTCGATCCCTGGTTGGGGAACTAAGATCCCACATGCCTTGCAGCACAGCCAAAAAACAAAAAAAACGAATATAACAGTAGTTATATTAACTATATAGCATTAGTATTATTAATTAAGTTAATTAACAATAATATTAATATAACATTAATAATTTTTAAATTTAAAGTTATAATAATAACATCAGTACTTATATTACTAAGTACCAGGCACTTTTTTTTTTTTTTTTTTTTTTTTTTTTGCGGTACGAGGGCCTCTCACTGTTGTGGCCTCTCCCGTTGCGGAGCACAGGCTCCGGACGCGCAGGCTCAGCGGCCATGGCTCACGGGCCCAGCCGCCCCGCGGCATGTGGGATCCTCCTGGACTGGGGCATGAACCTGTGTCCCCTGCATCGGCAGGCGGACTCTCAACCACTATGCCACCAGGGAAGCCTCAGGCACCATTTTAAGCACTTAGATTCTCTTATTTAACCTTTGTGATAACTCTGTGATGTAGGAGCTATTATTATCTCCATTTGGATGAGATGGATGGCGAAACTGAGGCACAGAGAGGTTATGTAACTTGCCCAAGGTCACACAGCTAGTTAGTGGAAGAGCCAGGATTTGAACTCAGTCATTGGGGCTTCAGAGTTAATCTCTTAACCACTTCACTATTTACTTCTGTGAGGCATTAGTAACAGTGATGTTTAGTACATTGTGGCGGTGGATATTATCCTTGTTTCCGAAGGCCGTTGGAGAGATATGTCAGGTACAATAAGGACACATATCCTTTTTTTTTTTTTTTTTAATTTTATTTATTTTTGGCTGCGTTGGGTCTTCGTTGCTGTGGGCGGGCTTTCTCTAGTTGCGGCGAGCGGGGGCTACTCTTCGTTGCGGTGCGTGGGCTTCTCATTGTGTTGGCTTCTCTTGTTACGGAGCACGGGCTCTGGGTGCGTGGGCTTCAGTAGTTGCAGCACACGGGCTCAGTAGTTGTGGCACGCGGGCCCTAGAGCACGCGGGCTTCAGTAGTTGCGATGCATGGGCTCAGTAGTTGTGGCTCGCGGGCTTAGTTGCTCTGTGACATGAGGGATCTTCCCGGACCAGGGGTCGAACTCGTGTCCCCTGCATTGGCAGGCAGATTCTTAACCACTGTGCCACCAGGGAAGTCCCAGGACACATATCCTTTTCACAACGTTATGAGGCGAGCGTTACCCCATTTTGCAGATGTGAAAACTGAGGCCCAACAGTGGGCTTGGCTGTCCTTGTGGATGAGGCTCCTGCCTTGGGCCTGGGCCCTGGCTGCTCCAGCATGTCTGGCCATGGGAGACTCAGGGTAGGGGAGTGACATGGGGCACCCCCCCACCCTCTGTCCCACAGCCATAGACAACTAGAGCAGCTGGAAGTGAAGCGCTCAGGGCTGGCGAAGGAGCTGGTGGAGGTGAGGGAGGCGCTGAGCTGTACCACGCTTCAGCGGGACATGCTGCAGGCTGAGAAGGCCGAGGTGGCCGAGGCGCTGACCAAGGTGGGTCCCCGTTTGCCACACCGCCACAAACCCACCTCTACCCTAGGCCCCAGGCCTTCTCACTCTGCGCAGACTGACCCCTATTTCAGGCTCATCTCTGACCCTGGCCACACACTGATCTCTGATCCCAGCCATAAGTGAACTGACCTTTAGGACTGGTCATATCCCTGCTTTTCCAGATGCTTCTGGGGCAGGGCCTGCAGCTCAGGTCATCCAGTCCCATCTCTGGACACAGGTCCTGGGGTCTGTGAGGGTTGGGGGCACAGATCTTGGTTGGTGCCTGCCCTGCTGTCTGTGGTCTGGGCCCTGAGCAAGGCCACCCTAGACCCCACTCTGGGGTACCCTCTGGCCTCTGGCCGCGCCCCACAGTGGGAGCCAGCTTCATTGGTCCTTGCACGGCTCTGGGTGCGCAGCAGCGTGGGCGGCAGGGCGTCTGCAGGGATTTTGTTTCTGTCTCGTGTTCTCATGTTCTGTCTCCCTCCTCGTGTCCCCTGCCCTGTCTCTGGGGGCCCTGTCTCTCCGTGCCTCTTCTCGTCACCTCCCTACCCCCTGCCTCTCCCATCTCTCTGCCTTTCTCCCCATCTCTCCTTATCTTTCCATGTCTCTGCACGTCTTTTCCCATCTCTCTCCATCTCTCCCCGCCTGACCGTCTCTGGCCGCCCTGGTCCCGACCCTGCAGGCTGAGGCTGGCCGCGTGGAGCTTGAGCTCTCCATGACCAAGCTGAGGGCCGAGGAGGCCTCTCTGCGGGACTCCTTATCCAAGCTGAGCGCCCTGAACGAGAGTCTTGCCCAGGACAAGCTGGGTCTGAACCGCCTTGTTGCCCAGGTATGTTGTGTGCCAGCAGGCCTTCCTGCCTCGCCCACCTGTCCTCCCCGCTCAGAAACCCCGCTGAGGCATCCCCAGGCCCAGCCTAGGCCCACACCCCGACATCTCCCTGTACACCTCTGTCCCTCTGTCTTGTTGTTCTGTCTCTGACTCCTTCTGTCTGTCTGTCTGCTCTCTCATGGTCTGAGAGGGAAGAAGCTCCATGGGCCCTTCCTTCTGCTCCTTCCCAGTGTCCACACACCCTAGGGCACCGCCCCTTACCCCCGGGAGCCTCCCACGTGCTGGCTGTAATAGGTGGGTGGAGAAGGCATCCTTGGTCCCGGGTGGGACCTCTTTGGACCATGAGGGCCTGGGCTGATCTGGTCACTCGCCTCCGCCTGGCCCCCACAGCTGGAAGAGGAAAAGGCAGCCCTGCTGGGCCGGCAGCGGCAGGCGGAGCGCGAGGCCGCCTCCGCGCAGGAGGGGCAGGTGCTGCTGGAGCAGCTGCGGCTGGAGCACGAGGTGGAGCGGCAGGGCCTGCAGGGCTCCCTGCGGGCGGCAGAGCAGGCCCGGGGGGCCCTGGAGCGCCAGCTCCCGGAGTTGCACCAGGAGCGCTGCCGGCTGCAGGAGCAGCTGGCCCAGGTGGGTGTACGTGGGGTCTGGGGAGCAGGTGGGGAAGGGGTTCTAGGCTCCTGGCCTTTTGCAGTCTGTCCTGGGGGATGTCACAGGCTCAGGAGCCTGCTTCCCGGCTGAAATCCAGCCCCACCTCTGCCAGCTGGGGGCCTTGAGCAAGTTACCCGACCTCCCCATGCCTCAGTGGCCCCACTTGTAACATGGGGCTAATAGTTCTTACCACAAAGCGTTGTTCTGAAGAGTAAAGGGTGTAAGCACTTACAGAAATGAATCACCACTCAGTAAAGATTAATGATATGATAATTGGTAGAGAATTTTAGAATTGGAATCTTAGACTTGTTGGGAAATCATAGCTGGAAGGGACCTTAGGGTGTCTGTCCTGGAGGGCCTGGCTTTCTGGGAGGGGCCTCTAGGGAACAGACGACGCGGTGCAGGGAGCCAGGCTCTAGGTTCCCTTTCTGAGGCCTGCAGCGCAGCTCTCCTTTGCTTTCTCTTACACATTCAGCTTCTCTGGACATTTTGGGGTGCAGGAAGTGTTTGGTTGCCACCCAAACTAAGTGACGACCCTTATGTTTGCATGTGCGTGCACTGCAGGTCCAGAGAAGGCTGTGATTTGTCCAGGTTCACACAGCACATCAGGGTACAACCGGGGCTTGAACCTGGTCTCCTGCCTGCCAGGGCCGGGTCGGGCCCAGGGTCGGGGTGATGCCCGATAAGCAGGCTGGGGGATTCCAGGGCTGGTGCTCACAGCGCCGGGGTGGGGCCAGCTCTCCCGGCAGCTGAGCGGGCGGGAGCATGAGCTGGAGCAGGCTCGGCGGGAGACGCAGCGGCAGACGGAGGCGTCGGAGCGGGCGGCCCGGGAGAAGGAGGCGCTGGCCAAGGAGCGGGCCGGCCTGGCGGTGCAGCTAGCAGCAGCCGAGCGTGAGGGCCGGACCCTGTCGGAGGAGGCCACACGCCTGCGGTGAGGCCTTGAGCTCTGCCCAGCCCGCCCTGGGGGGTCTGACGGAGCCACCCCGTGGCCAGCCACGTCCAGCACGGGCCCTCAGGGGCCAGGTCACCAGCTCATCTCAGCCTGGGCTCAGGCTTCCCCGGGGAGCGTGGGTACGGCTGGGCAGGTGGGCTGGCGCCTGGCCCATGGCTGGCCACGCCCTGGGATTCACAGTGTCCTGGGGCCCGGGAGGCTGGGTCCCGGGGCCTCAGGGATCGTACGTGCTGCAGCTTGGAGAAGGAAGCCCTGGAGAGCAGCCTGTTTGAGGTGCAGCGGCAGCTGGCGCAGCTCGAGGCCCGGCGGGAGCAGCTGGAAGCAGATGGGCAGGCCCTACTGCTGGCCAAGGAGACCCTGACCGGTAGGGAGGCCAGGGGTGAGGGGTGGGGAACCCCGGGCTCCAGCCCGGAGCTGGAGCTGTAACCTGTTGAGTTCTGGGGTCCCACCGAAACTGGGATCACTGGCTTTGGGTTGTGGCTGACCTGGCTTCCAATCCAGCCACTGTCCCAGGCCAGCCGCTTCCCTCTCTGGGCCACGGGTTCCTCCTCTGACAGTTAGAGGTGATGAGGCTTTGCCAGGATGAGGTGAGAAAAGCATGGCCTTGGCACAGTGCCTGGCTCTGCAGCCAGCGCTGGCTGCTGTCTGTCATCATCAGGGAGCTTAGAGAGTTCTGCGTCTCCGCGGAGCCATCATCAGCTGCTTTTCTGACGACTCTCATTCCCGCCCAGTCTCTGAACTCACAGGTTTTTCTTGCTCAACAAACATTTACTAAGCACCTGCTTGGGCCGCGAAAATTAAGTTTTCCGTCCACGTCCACGTGAGCCAGACAGAACCGGGAAGGGAAATGCTGACAGTCTCTGGTGGACTTCCCACCCCGAGGATAGTTTTTAGATTGTCCCCTGTGGGGTGCACCCTCCCCTGGTCACTTTCATTAGTGCCGAGAGTCCAGCAAGTGTGCTTATGGCAGGCAGTCATTAAAGGTGATGCCTCATGGAAAGCTGTGCAGCCTTGGGAGGTTACCTGTGTCCTCTGAGCCTCTGTTTCTTCATCTGTAAATTGGGGATAAGCCACGTGGGTGTGATGTGAAGCTGTGTTGTGCTCAGCCAGGTGCCTGCCCGTGATAAGCACTCAGTCAGTGATGGGGGTTCTCATGTTTTTGCTGTCCTCTCCATGTGGGGGGCCCTCCTCATCAGTCACTTCATCCTTTAGATGCCACTCCAGGTAGGTAGGGAGAGGGACAGGGCCACTGGGCCCATGCAGTTGACGGGGAAACAGAGGCCCAGAGAGGGCAAGAATGTTCTCCAAGGGAACTCAGCTAGTTACCGGTGGGCCCTCTCCCCTCTGGGATTTTCCCCACATAGCTCACCTGGCCTGAGTCTGTTGGCCCACTGGGAGGGGAGCTTGTTTCTCCTTTCCATCCCTTCTGTGCAGGGGAGTTGGCGGGCTTGCGGCAGCAGATAACAACTACAGAGGAGAAGGTCGCTCTGGACAAGGAACTGATGGCCCAGAAGTTGGTGCAGGCTGAGCGGGAGGCCCAGGCCTCTCTGCGGGAGCAGCGGGCAGTCCACAAGGAGGACTTACAGCGACTCCAGCGAGAGAAGGTTCAGGCAGCTGGGTTGGGGCAGGCGGTGCGGTGGGGGAGGGCTCTGAACCACTGTCTCTGTCTCCTCTGTGACCTCAGGCGAGTATCCTTCTCGCTCTGCATCTGTGAAATGGAACTTCATCTCTGTTTCAGGGGCTCTGGGGGCAGCTGGGAGGATCCATCGGGGACCACTCCTTATCAAACATGCAGATTCCCAGGCCCCAATCGGGTCCAGCCCTGGTGATCCTGATGCAGGGGGTCCACGACCATATTTGGAAAATGCTGATCTAATGTAGAGTCAGAAAGCGCTTTAATTTGCTAAGAAGTGCGGTTTGCATATGAAAGATCACGCGGGGGACCAGAGCACATAGAAAGGCGAGGGGCCAGGTCACCAAAAGACAGAAGTACCTAAGAACACTGGCTCTGGAGTTACATTGCCTGGGTTTCAACCTGATCTTGGCCAAATGCTGGTTATGTTACCTAAGGTCTCTGTGCCTTCATTTCCCCATTTAAAAAAAAATATATTTATTTATTTGGCTGCACCAGGTTTTAGCTGCGGCATGTGGGATCTTCGTTGCCGCATGCGGGATCTTTATTTTTTTTTTAGTTGCAGCATGTGGAATCTTTAGTTGCGGCCTGTGGGATCTAGTTCCCTGACCAGGGATCGAACCTGGGCCCCCTGTCTTGGGAGCACGGAGTCTTAGCCACTGGACCACCAGGGAAGTCCCCCATTTCCCCATCTTAACAATGGGGATAATGATAGTATAATTTATGAGGATGAGGTGAGATGATCCTTACAAAGAGCTTAACATGGAGACTGGCGCTTTGTAAATGCTCCATAAGTGCTGGTTGTCATTGTTACTATTGTACTGAGATACTCTCCAGAGTGGGCCTCTGGACAGGGGACCTGAGTCCCTCATCTTGGACTGGGCTGCTGCTGACAGAGGTTCAGGCTGTGGCTCCCGACACCAGGGGGCGCCATTCACCTTGTACGTAATCTTTTTGGATTTGTGGATAGAATCACTTCTCCAGCAGGTGGCGACAGAGCATTTGAAGCAGAGACTATTTTCACACAGCTGTTAGGGACTAGTGCTGGGGCCAGGCACCTCCCTCAGACCCCAAGTGGGCTCTGCCTGTGGGTTGTACCCACCCAGTCCCCAGGGAGCCACGCTCTCCTGTGCCTTCCCTCATTCTCCCTGCACCAGCAGACTCAGCCTCTTAATGTCACCATACCTGTACTCTTCCCTGCAGCTATTCTGCCACCCCCAGACCCATGCCCTCTTATTGCTCACAGCTGACCCAACTCCCCTCTACCCCAACCCCCAATCCTGGTCCCTCTTTCACAAGTTCTGAGCAACCGCTATTCTAAAATTCAGATTGCTCCTTGTCACTGTGTCTTGAGGCTCTGCCATCTCAACTGTCCTGAAAATCAGGTCACCCCTCCCTAAAGCCCACTGGTCTGGTCTGGCCTGGCTGCTGCCTGTGGCTCTGGCCTCGTCCTTCACCATGTCCTCCTCGTAGTCCAAGCTCCAGTGACCTTAAATATCACAGTTTCCCTGTTCGTCATGTTTCCTCTTTCCTCCGAGTCGTCTGCGGGGCTGTACTCTGGCCTGGGGTTCTTTTCCTTTTCTCTCTACCTGACTGACGGCTGCTTGTTTCCTCCAGGAAACATTCTCTGACCCCTCACCCTCCTCCCCCCGCCCACCCAAAGGCCAGGCTGTTGCTCCTGGCATGTCCCCATCACGGCCCTCATTATCACCCACCCCACCTTGTAGTTCCCTGATTACCTGCCCCACGGCCCTTGCTGCCCCGAGGTTGGCGAGGGGCTGTCTGGGCCCAGCCTCGTGGGTCACACGCACGTGGGCCTGGCCCCCAGGAGGCGGCATGGCGGGAGCTGGAGGCAGAGCGGGCCCAGCTGCAGAGTCAGCTGCAGCGGGAACGGGAGGAACTGCTGGCCCGGCTGGAGGCCGAGAAGGAAGAGCTGAGCGAGGAGATTGCCGCCCTGCAGCAGGAGCGCGACGAGGGCCTCCTCCTGGCCGAGAGCGAGAAGCAGCAGGTTCGTGAGCCGCCTCTGCTGCCTGAGGGGCCCCTGTTCTGGGGCTGGTCCCCGCTCAGCCACCCAGCAGCTAGGAGCTAGGAGTCCTTTTCTGGGCCTCGGTTTCCTCACCTTCAGGATGGGGGAGTTCAAGGGGTGTTTGTGAAGCGTCGCTGAGACCCCTGTCCAGCGAGCGGGCCCGGCACGTGGTGGGAGCTTACTGAGTGGCAGCCGCAGTCATGACACCGTGAGCATTGTTCCAGAAAAGCTGACCCACGTTCTCCCATCCCTCCTCCCACCCCAGGCTGGGCATGGCGTCCCCATGACCGCCTCTGAGCAGTCCCTGCGAAGCCCACATGCAGCAGCTGACCCTCCTCAGAAAGAACTAACTCCTGACTTTCCCATAATGTAATGGAGACAGGGCAGACTGCGTCCATCTCCTCTCCTCACCTGCTGCATCACCCTGGGCAAGTCACTTTACCTCTTTGAGCCTCAGTAGCCTCATCTGTAAAATGGGAATCATGAAAGGCCCTGCTTCAGGATGTGAGATGTCCGAGTTGTATCTGTGTCCAGGTTATTGTTACTGCTGTTGTACCCTTTCCTGGGGCTGCCAAGGGGGTGAGCCTGCACCTCTGCCCTGGCTCCACCTGTGGTGGCCCAGTCAGGTCCCCGAGCCCCCAGTGGGCACATTTCCGAGGCCAACGTGGGGGAAAGGCCCAAGCATGCCCAAGACCACCCAACACCCCGAGCCCTTTGCTCCCTGCCTCTGCCCAGGCCCTGTCCCTGAAGGAGTCCGAGAAGACGGCGCTGTCGGAGAAGTTGATGGGGACGCAGCACAGCCTGGCCGCCATCTCCCTGGAGATGGAGCGACAGAAGCGCGATGCTCAGAGCCGGCAGGAGCAGGACCGGGTAGGCCAGGCGGGGGCGGGTGGGCCTCCATCGGAGCCGGGATTGGGGATCGGGGGGGGCACAGCACTGCCCGAGGGGGACACGTGGCTCTGCCCTGGGGGCGGCATCCAGCTGTCGGCGGAGCTTCCCCCTTCCTTGGGAGTCCCCACTGGAGGGAGGTGGCACGGCTCTGCCCTGTGAATGCCCTAGTCTGAGGGAGAGACCGGCTACGTGCATAGCACTTGCCAGGCGTCAAGGGATCAGTAGAGGGTCCGGCAGGCCAGCGTGAGGGGCCGTGTCTAGAGCCGCAAATGGACAGTTCAGTTGGCGCAGCTGGGATCAGTGGCGGTGCGGGTTGGGAGTGCGGGGGAGGAGGACACGGCAGTGCCAAGTCTCAGGAGCCCGTGTGTCCTAGAGCACCGTGAATGCCCTGACGTCCGAGCTGCGGGACCTGCGGGCCCAGCTTGAGGAGGCTGCCGCGGCCCATGCGCAGGAGGTGAAGAGGCTGCAGGAACAGGCCCGAGACCTGGGCCGGCAGCGGGAGTCCTGCCTGCGTGAGGTGAGCTGCCTGCCCGTCCACCCACCCGCTTCCTCCTAGGCAGTGCAGCCTAGACGCCGCTGGGAACCCAGAAGCGTGTGTTCGAGGACAAAGGAATGCATGAAAGGAAGCAGGCGGCAGGCGTTAGGCGTTTATTAAGTACATGCTGGGTACGTGAGGGACTTGGGCTCTCACGGAGAGGCTGGGCTGGGCGTCCCTGCCCTCTTGAGGTTGATCCACAGGATGATCTTTTTATTTATTTTATTTTATTTTATTTATTTGTTTTTTGGCTGCGTTGGGTCTTCGTTGCTGCATGCGGGCTTTCTCTAGTTGCGGTGAGCGGGGGCTGCTCTTTGTTGCGGTGCGCGGGCTTCTCATTGCAGTGGCTTCTCTTGTTGCGGAGCACGGGCTCTAGGCGCGCGGGCTTCAGTAGTTGTGGCATGCAGGCTCATTAGTTGTGGCTTGTGGGCTCTAAGAGCGCAGGCTCAGTAGTTGTGGTGCACCGGCTCAGTTGCTCTGCGGCGTGTGGGATCTACCCGTCCCAGGGCTCGAACCCGTGTCCCCTGAATTGGCAGGTGGATTCTTAACCACTGTGCCACCAGGGAAGTCCCACAGGATGATCTTGTTTGATGTTTATTTCAGGCCAGAGCACCGCTGACTCCAATATGTTTTGCCCCAAATCATAACTCACACCTGCAGTCCGAGCCGCTGCAGAGGGATGGGGCAGGTGCCCCGTGGCCAGGGAGACGGGGATGGGCTCCTTTCCACCCAGCTTGAGTGGGCCCCGACCCCCGTATGTGGACCCCCGCTGTCCTCACAGGCAGAAGAGCTTCGGACCCAGCTGCACCTGCTGGAGGATGCCCGCGACGGGCTGCGGCGGGAGCTGCTGGAGGCCCAGCGCAAGTTGCGTGAGAGCCAGGACAGCCGTGAGGCCCAGCGCCAGGAGGCGGGTGAGCTGCGGCGCAGCCTGAGCGAGGGGGCCAAGGAGCTCGAGGCCCTGCGGCGGTCCAACGAGGAGCTGCGGGTGGCCGTGAAGAAGGCGGAGAGTGAGCGGATCAGGTGGGGTGACACGGGGGCCCAGCCCCCAGCCCTTCACCAAGCCTCGTCCTTCATTCGCACTGAATGTCATCCCAGGAACTAACTTCACCCCCCATGGTTCTGGGAAAATCGCGCAGATGGCGAGTCTCTGCCCTCGAACCAAGCCCGGACTTGGTTTGTTTTAGGTGACTGTCCTCCCTGAAGGAAGGGGAATGGTGGTTGCAGGCAGGGTTGGGCCCAGACTCTGACCTCACCCACTGGCATCACCCTGGAGACTAGCGTGTGTCGCTGGTCCACCTCTCTCAGCCGAGGGCCTGATCCCCAGCCCTGGAGGGCTCAGCTCAGGAGAGGGCCACTTTGCAGGCAGCACTGGGGGAACCTCTAGGTCAAGAGCCTGCCAGACCCACTCCGGGAATCAGGGGAAGGGACCTTTGTGTAGGGCCACTCACCTACTCTTCCAGGACCTGGGGCTACCTCTGCCCTCTGTCCCCTCCAGCCTGAAGCTTGCCAGTGAGGACAAGGAACAGAAGCTCGTGCTCCTGGAGGAGGCCCGGGCGGCTGTGGGCAAGGAGGCTGGCGAGCTGCGGGCTGGGCTGCAGGAGGTGGAGCGCTCACGGCTGGAGGCTCGGAGGGAGCTGCAGGAGCTCCGGCGGCAGGTAACACCCCTGGGCAGTCACTGTGTGCGCTGGGCCACAGCACCCCCTTTTGGGAGCCGAGGTCCCTCATAGGTAAAACCAGGGCCTTGAACTATAACAAGGCTTGTTACCTAACCTTGGTATTAATGGGTGGGCTTTGAGGAATCCTCAGACCCTGAAACCGTGTGTTTGTGTGTGTGTGTGTGGATACATTTGTGTTCACACTCGCTCACATTTCTCCAAAGACTGGGTCTGGGGCTCTTGTCCAATTCTCAAAGGAATCTGTGAACAGCAAGAGGTGCAGATCCCGTGAACTAGGTCAGGAGCTGGCAACCTTTTTTTGTAAAGCGCCCAGTAGTAAATATTTCCAGCTTTATGGGCCGTACGGTCTCTGTTGCAGCCACTCAACTCTGCCATCGTAGGGAGGAAGCAGGTCTGGACGGTACCTACATGAGTGGAGTGTGTTCCATTAAAACTTTGCTTATGGACATTGAAATTTGAATTTTATATACTTTTTTTATGATTTAAAAAAATTATTTAGGCTGCATTGGGTCTTCTTTGCTGCGTGTGGGCTTTCTCTAGTCGCGGCGAGCGGGGGGCTACTCTTCGTTGCGGTGCGCGGGCTTCTCTTGTTGCGGAGCACGGGCTCTAGGCGTGCGGGCTTCAGTAGTTGTGGCATGTGGGCTCAGTAGTTGTGGCTCGCGGGCTCTAGAGGGCAGGCTCAGTAGTTGTGGCGCACGGGCCTAGTTGCTCCGTGGCATATGGGATCTTCCTGGACCACAGCTTGAACCTGTGTTCCCTGTGTTGGCAGGCAGATTCTTAACCACTGTGCCACCAGGGAAGTCCCCTGAATTTTATATACTTTTCACGTGTCGGAAATATTGTTCATCTTTTGCTTTTCTTTCAACCATGTAAAAATGAGCCGTTTTTAACTACTTAAAAATGTACAAACCATCCTTAGCTCAAGCCCTTACAGAAGCAGATGACCGGTGGAATTTGGCCTGCAGAATTTTGGCCTGCAGTTTGCAGAGCCCTGAACTAGATGATTTCCAAGCCCATCAATAACAGCAAGCATTTAACAAGTGCCTGCTGTATACTGGGCACTGCCCTGGACACTAAGGGCTCAGGCTTTCCCGCCCTAGAAGACCCGGCAGAACAGGAAACAGCCCCCTTTGGCACCCAGGCCCTGCCTCCCCAGAGATATTGCAGCCTGAATAACAAATCCCCTCCACCTCTCACCGATGTACCCCTCTACCCGGGCCCCCTCCCAATGGGCTGAAGTCCCAGGAAACATTAGGAATCCCTGAAAGGAACTGTGTGCCAGGCTCTTGCTGGGTGTTTTGTGTGTTATAGTACATTTTCATATTCCCTTTGCTGTAGCACTGTGGGGTAAGTAAGCCTCATCCCCCCACCTGCTCCTCTGGGGAAATAGGGGCCTAGAAACATCCCTTTGATTCTGCTTGTCTGAGATCAAATCCCAGTCTGCTGCTTATGAGCTGTGTGACTTTGGGCAAGTCTCTTCACCTCTCTACGCTTTCGTCTTCATGTCTGTTAAAGAGGGAGAATGTTAGTACTTACCCCGTATTGAGTTAATAGGAGCAAAGTGTTTAGAACAGAGCTGGACACATGGTAAACACTCCATAAAAGTTAGGCATCATCGTAGAGGTGAAAAGTGACCCAGAGTTCCTGCCCTGCCCTATCTCTACTCTCCACGATAGGTAGTTATGATTAGGTGGTACATTGAGGTCATTGGTGCCCAGGTGCCTGGCGTGGCTCAACCAGGGTGGAGTTATCAGGGGCAGGCTCCCAGTGGATTGGGGTGGTGTTCAATGTATGTGTCCCTAGAGCAGTGGGTCCCAAATACCCTCTGTGCCCAGTTTGGACTGGGCAGGGTATAGGGGCAGAGCTGAAAAGGCTGCCATTGAGCCTGCGGGCACTCTCCAGTACCCTGGGCTAGAAGGGGCTGTGGGTGCTGAGAATGGGTCCTAGGTCCTGCCTGTGTCCACTCTTTCTCACAGATGAAGATGCTGGACAGTGAGAACACCAGGCTGGGCCGGGAGCTGGTGGAGCTGCAGGGCCGCGTGGCACTGGGCGAGAGGGCAGAAAAGGAGGGCAGACGGGAGGCCCTGGGCCTCCGACAGAAGCTGCTGAAGGGCGAAGCCAACCTGGAGGCTGTGCGGCAGGAGGTAACTAGATGGTGGGCAGACTGCCTGGAGGAGGAGGATCCTCAGAGGCAGCCAGGCTGCCCTGGGCCTTCTCCAGTGAGAAGCAATGGGGACTCCAATGCTGGAGTCATTCTGAGAGATCACGCCTAGGACTGGTCCCTGTTCCCCACTCCTTGAGATTCTTCCCCAGGTATAATAATAGCAGTAATAACAACTGCAAGAACTGTGTAGTGGGGGTGGGGGGAGCCTTGTAGACAGAATCTTGTTTGATTCTCCCAGCAGCCTCATGATGTAGGTATAATTAGCCCCAGTTTACAGAGGGAACCAGACACTGGGGCTCAGAGAGGTCAAGGGATCTACTCAAGGTCACACAGCCACCCAGGTCTGTCAGACTCCAAAGCCTACACTCTTTTCACTCTGTGTTTTCTGGCAGTGAATCTACTGTGTGACCTTGACTAAATCACTCAACCTCTCTGTGCTTTAGAGCATTCATGGGATAGGGGCTAGCACAGCAGGGGATGTATACCAGGTCCTTGTGTAGGTCTTGTCATCCAGGAGGTGTTCCATAGATGGTCTCCATTGAAACTGATGACTGTGAGAGGTTGACTCATTCTCTGAACCAGAGGGGTATGTGTGAGTGTGTGTGACCATGCACTTCACTGGTAAATAATTTTTTACTACCTCCCCTCATTGTGGGATTTATTGATAAATTATGTGTACCGAGAGGCAGTGTGGCCTAGTGGTTAAGAGAAAAGGTTCTGGAGCCAGGGTGCCTGGCTTTGAATCCTAGCTCTCAGTTTACTAGCTGTGTGGCCTCCGGCAAGTTACATAACTGCCCTGTGCTCAGTTTCCTCATCTGTAAAATGGAGATGATTTATAGTGGTAATTAGAGTTGATTTTTTTGAGGGGAAAGTACTTAGTGCCTGGCAGTAATAATTCCTATCTGTGTAAGCATTAGCTGTTAGCTTATTACTAATAAACTGTGTACATTGCAAGGCATATACACAGAAGAAAGAGGTAAACAAATTCTAATAGTTTCCTTCCATACTCCCATGATGTTCCTGCATCTCCTGCCTGGGTGGAGACCATTAACGAAACAGGAGTTCTGCAAGCCACTTTTGGGCCCGTGGGCTCCAGGCTGAGCCTGGGAGGGTGGGTGTCGGGTTGAGGGGCGGCCTTGCTGACCCCCACCTCCCGGCCTTGACCCCTCACCCCAGCTCCAGGGAGCCCAGCGGAAACTGCAGGAGCAAGAGGGCGAGTTCCGGACCCGCGAGCGAGGCCTGCTGGGCTCCCTGGAGGAGGCACACAGCGCCCAGAAACAGCAGTTGGACCATGCCCGCAGCCTGGAACTGAAGCTGGAGGCCGCCCGGGCCGAGGCTGCGGAGCTGGGGCTGCGACTGAGCGCGGCCGAGGGCCGGGCTCAAGGCCTGGAGGCCGAGCTGGCCCGCGTGGAGACGCAACGGCGCGCAGCGGAGGCCCAGCTGGGGGGCCTGCGCTCAGCCCTGCGCCGGGGCCTGGGCCTCGGTGGTGTGTCCAGCCCTCCCCCGCGGCCCGCGCCCGTCTCTCCTAACCGGAGCGCGCCTGCTGGAGGTGAGAGAGCTCGGTGGAGAAGGGGAGGGTCACTGGGCGGGCCTCGCAGAACCTCCGCCCCTACTCTCCGACCCCATGTCCAGTTCTGTCCCGCCTACGAGGCCGCCCTTGGCCTGGTCCGCCCCGCCCCTCTTTTGATGACCAGTCTCAAACCCCGCCTCTTCAGCTAGTTCCTTGCTGAGACCCGCCTACCTGCGCCCCCCACCCCCCTTACATCACTTTCTGGCCCTTCGCTGGGCCACGCCCCTCTCGAGCCCAGTCTCTGTCCTGCCACTCACCCAGGCTGATCTGCGCACAACATAGCTTCTTTTTAAAGGGAGTAGAGGGTGGCGCTTTCTTTTTTCCATTGAAATATAGTTGATTTACAATGTGGTAATTTCTGCTGTATTGCAAAGTGATTCAGTTATACATGTATATACATTTTTAAAATATCCTGTTCCATTATGATTTATCACAATATTGAATATAGTTCCCTGTGCTATACAGTAGGACCTTGTTGTTTATCCGTTCTATACAT
Source organism: Pseudorca crassidens (assembly GCF_039906515.1). NCBI lineage: Eukaryota > Metazoa > Chordata > Mammalia > Artiodactyla > Delphinidae > Pseudorca > Pseudorca crassidens. Next base: position 12,631,602 of record NC_090297.1, read on the forward strand.
AATAGTTTGCATCTGCTAATCCCAAACTCCCACTCAATTCCTCTCCCACCCCCCTTTCCCCTTGTCAGCCACAAGTCTGTTCTGTGTCTGTTTCTGTGTTATAAAAGTTCATTTGTGTCATATTTTAGATTCCACATTTAAGTGATTATCATATGGTATTTGTCTTTCTCTTTCTGACTTACTTCACTTAGTATGATAATTTCTAGGTCCATCCATGTTGCTGCAAATGGCATTATTTTGTTCTTTTTTATGATTGAGTAGTATTCCATTGTATGTGTATACCACATCATCTTTTTTTTTAAAAAAAGAAATTATTTATTTGGTTGCACCAGGTCTTAGTTGCAGCAGGTGGGCTCCTTAGTTGTGGCTCCAGGGCTCCTTAGTTGCGGCTCGCTGGCTCCTTAGTTGTGGCATACAAACTCTTAGTTGTGGGATCTAGTTCCCTGACAAGGGATCGAACCCGGGCCCCCTGCATTGGTAGCATGGAGTCTCATCCACTGCGCCACCAGGGAAGTCCCTGTACCACATCTTCTTTATCCATTCATCTGTCGATGGACAGTTAGGTTGTTTCCATGTCTTGGCTATTGTGAATATGTGCTGCTGTGAACATAGGGGTGCATGTATCTTTTTCCATTATATTTTGTCTGGATACATGCCCAGGAGTGGGATTGCTGGGTCATATGGCAGCTCTAGTTTTAGTTTTTTGAGGACCCTCCATACTGTTTTCCATAGTGGCTGACGGTGCTGCTTCTTAATGCCCTTAACTCCTCTGAGTCTTTGAGTCTCCACCCTTTCTAATTGACCCCTGCCCTCTCTCCATCAGCACCTCATCCTCTTCATTCTCTTGTCGCTGGCTCCACACCCCTCCATACCAGACCTGTGACCCCCATATCTACCCCAGAAAGATACACATTCAGCCCAACCCCCTTTCCAGGAACTTCTTCAGAAGAGATCCTCCCACCCGCACCTGCTCCCAAGGCCCAGGGGATGACTCTGGGAAAATCAGCACTGTGTTTCAGCGGGTGCAAGCACCCTTTTAGGGAGCATTCATCTTGTCTCGGCCTGACCCCAATCTCACCTTGATTCCTAGGGCCTAGAATAGAACCTGTGGAATCTTAGAACGGTGGGAAATTTCACTATGAGATATTGAGTTGTTGCCTCTTCAAATCCACGGATTTAGCCCCAGGATTGCATTCGTTCATTCAGTTCCGCTATTTATTAAGCACATACTATGTGCCCAATACAGTTGAAGCACTGGGGATGGAGTGGTAAACAAAACGGACAAGCAGTTCTGCTTTTATGGAGCTTATGGTCTAGGTATGGGAGTAGCAGACAATAAAAGTGCTATATAAATTAAATACAGAATGTATTGGGTGGTGGTATGAGCTGGAAAATAGGTAAGGAAAAATAAGTCAAGGGATATTGCTGGTGAGAATGTAAAACGGTGCAGCCACTTTGGAAAACAGTTCGGCAGTTCCTCAAAAAACTAAAACTTAGAATTACCGTCTGACCTAACAATTCCACACCTAGGTATATACCCAAAAGAATAGGCACTTGAATAGATATTGTCCACCAGTGTTGGTTGTAGCATTATTCACAGTAGCCAAAATGTGGAAGCAACCAAAGCGTGAGTCGGCAGGTGAATTGATCATGTGATACCATTATTATTCAACCTTGAAAAGGAGTGACATTTTGATACGTGTTACAACATGGGTAAACTTTGACAACGTTATGCTAAGCGAAATAAGCTACTCACAAAAGGACAAATATAGTATGATTTTACTTATAGGAAATATTTAGAATAGACATTCATGGAGACAGAAAGAGTTTAGAGGTTACCAGGGTGTAAGGGGGTGTGAGGAGGGGAGAATTAAGAGTTACTGCTTACTGGTTACAGAGTGCGGGGTTGTATTAGGCTGCCAAGGCTGCAGTAACAAAGTGCCACAAACTGAGTGGCTTAAACAACAGAAATTTGTGTCTCAGGGTCCTGGAGCCAGAAGTCCAAGGTCAGGGTGTCTACATGGCCATGCTTCCCCTAAAGGCATTAGGGAAGAATTTGTTCAAGGTTTCCTAGCTTCTGGTAGTTCCTTGACTTATGGCAGCATAACCCCAGTCGTCACACGGAGTTCTCCTTGAGTGTGTGTCTCAATTCCCCCTTTTTATAAGGACACCGATCATACTGGATTAGGGTCCACCCTACTCCAATATGACCTCGTCTTAACTCATGACGTCCATAACAACCCTATCTCCAAATAAGGTCACATTCTGGGTATGGCAGTTAGGACTTCAACATACGAATTTTGAGGAAATGCCACCCAACCCATAATAGGGGTGATGGGAAGGATTTAGAAACAGTGGTGGTGTTCACACAACAGCATATAATTAATGCCACTTAAAGGTGGTGAGAAAGGCATATTTTGTTATATATATCTTATCACAGTAAAATTTTTTTTTTTAATTTATTTATTTTTGGCTGCGTTGGGTCTTCGTTGCAGCGTGCGGGCTTTCTCTAGTTGTGGCGAACGGGGGCTACTCTTTGTTGTGGTGCACCGGCTTTTCATTGCGGTGGCTTCTCTTGCTGCGGAGCACAGGCTCCAGTTGTTGTGGCACGCGGGCTCAGTAGTTGTGGCGTGCAGGCTCTAGAGCGCAGGCTCAGTAGTTGTGGCGCACGGGCTTCGTTGCTCCGCGGCGTGTGGGATCTTCCCAGACCAGGGCTCGAACCCGTGTCCCCTGCATTGGCAGGCAGATTCTCAACCACTGCGACTCCAGGGAAGCCCCAGTAAAATTGTTTTTGAAGCTAAGGCCAGGACGGGAGCTAAGGTGTCCCTGTGGGAGGCAGGGAGAGCCCCGCTGAGGAGGAGGTGGGGAAGGGAAGGGTGGGAGAAGAGACTGAGGGCAAGTGGAGAAGTCCTGAGTGGCGGTACCCCTGTCCTGTGCACAGCAAGGGCCACAGCGCTGCCGGAGTGTAGCGAACCAGGTGGAGAGGTGTGGGATGTGAGGCCATGGGACACCAGACCTGCTCAAGCGGTCCTTGCAGGCCGCCACGAGGGTACCGGCGTCACTCTGAGGGGAGGGAGGCAGTGGGTAGACGTCCCGCTCTGGGTCCTCTGGGTGCTGATGGAGCCGTGGGGCTGGCTGGGTGTCACTGCTAAGGCCGACCCCCGTCCTGCAGTTCTCATTATTGACCTCCAGGTGCTGTCTCGTCTCTGTCCGCCCTGTCCCCTCCCACCTCGTCATTGCCCGTCATCTCCCAAGCACAGTTCAAGTTTTTCTGCTGGGAAATAGGGGCACCTGGGTTCAAATCCCAGCTCTGGATCTTCCAGGCTTTGAGACCAAGCAAATCACTTAACTGCTCTGAGCCTGCCCAGCCTGTGAAGGGGGGAAGTTGGTCCTTACCTCTCAGGGAATTACTGTGAGGATGAAACGAGATGATGTAGGGAAAGCATTGGCCCAGTGCCTGGCACATAGTAAGCGCTCGTTACAGGGAGGTGTTGAGGGGATGGAGTGTCCACCCTTGGACTGGGCCCAGGGGATGCAGCCCTCATGCGCTTGTGGTCTGGGTGGGAGAGGCAGACATCGGACCCCCATGAGGGTGGGATGAGCTCACCCTAACCCAGCCTGGGGTCAGGGAGGCCTCTGAGGAGTGTTCTTTTTTTAAAAAATAAATTTATTTATTTATTCATTTATTTAATTTTTGGCTGCATTGGGTCTTTGCTGCTGCACGTGGGTTTTCTCTAGTTGCGGCGAGCGGGGGCTACTCTTCCTTGCGGTGCGTGGGCTTCTCACTGCGGTGGCTTCTCTTGTTGCGGAGCATGGGCTCTAGGTGCTCGGGCTTCAGTAGTTGCAGCACTCGGGCTCAATAGTTGTGGCTTGCAGTCTCTAGAGCGCAGGGTCAGTAGTTGTGGCGCACGGGCTTAGTTGCTCCGTGGCATGTGGTATCTTCCCGGCCCAGGGCTCGAACCCATGTCCCCTGCATTGGCAGGTGGGTTATCAACCACTGCGCCACCAGGGAAGCCCCTGAGGAGGGTTCTTTACACGTAGGAATGGGCCAGGCAAAGAGAAGCCATTGAGAGAGAAGGCAACAGAAGGTACAAAGGTCCTGGTGCCTTTGTAAGAGGGAATGTTCTAGAACGTGGGAGCTGTGGGTGATGTGAAGTGGCCAGCTTGTCAAGGGAGAGGGTGATGCTGGTGGGGGTGAGCGACAGGTGATGGCAAGGAAGCTGGGCTTGGTTCTGAGGGTTGGAAGGGCTGGTCAAGGGCTAAGCAAGAGGCCGAGGGGATCCAGTTTGCGCTGTGGGGAGCTCACTGGGCTGCCGGGCTCAGCATGGACGGGCGAGATGCCTTGGGAGCCTGCAGGCACCAACCAGGCAGGAGAGGCCTGTGGCTCCTGCATCCTGAGCGTGTCTCATTCTCTAGGAAGTGGGGAAGAGCTCAGCAGCCCCAAGCCCTTGGAACGCAGCCCTGGGTCCCAGCCACCATCCCCAGGACCTGCCACCTCCCCGGCATCTCCAGACCTGGATCCGGAAGCAGTGCGGGGGGCGCTCCGGGAGTTCCTGCAGGAGCTGCAGAGCGCCCAGAGAGAACGGGTGAGGTGGGGCGTGAGTGGCTGCAGGGGGAGCCCCGTGGCCCAGGGCCCTGTGAGGGGCCGCAGGTCGTCCGAGCAGGTCTTCCCTTCCCCCCAACATTGGGGTTGCAGGATGAGCTTCGGGCCCAGACGAGTACCCTGAGTCGCCAGCTGGCGGAGGCGGAGGCCGAGAGGGACAGTGCGGCCTCACGGGCGAGGCAGTTGCAGAGGGCGGTGGCTGCGAGTGAGGAGGGTGAGTCTGACCCTCTGGGTCCTTGCTTTGCTCTCTTGTGCCCTTAGCAGCTGAGGTGGGAGGCTGTGGGCTTGGCCTGAGCCACTCCTGCGTCCCTGCCCTGGCCACCGTGGCCTAAGCGGGCTGTCTCCTCTGGGGCCCCCTCCCTGGTCAGCCTCACCCCGTGTCCAGACCCACGGACCCCCCAAGGTCTCAGAGAGGCAAGCCCTGCAGTGGGCGGAGGGCGAACCTGATTCAGGGCTCAGGCTGTGTGCCTGGCTGGGCCTGACGGAGCTGGGCGGGGGCCGCAGCCCAGCGCAGCGTGGACGGGCGGCTGAGCGGGGCCCAGGCCGAGCTGGCGCTGCAGGAGGAGAGCGCGCGGCACAGCGAGCGGGAGCGCCGGGCTGTGCTGGACCAGGTGGCTGCCCTGGAGAGGGGCCTGCAGGCCACCGAGAGCGAGCTCCGGGCCAGCCAGGTAGGCAGGAGCTGAGGGCCAGTGGGAGAGGGCGGCGGGGTGCGGGCGATCTGTGTGCGCCTGAGTGGACGTCTGTAAGGCCTCCTGTGCGCATCTCTGTTCTGTCTGCCTGGGTCTGCCAGCACCCACTGACGTGACCAGCCTGTGACTTTCTCCAAAAGCACATTCAGATTTCATCATCTTGTTCCATATGAGGTCATTAGGCTACAGAAGAAAGAGCCTGGGCGTTTGCAGCTCACAGACCTGGGTTCAAGTTCTTGCCCTGCTGTGTGATTCTCGCTTTCCTCACGTATAAAAGGGGGAGAACAGTAACTCTCTCCCAGAGACGATGCACGTGCACTCTTAACACATAGACAGTGCTCAGCGGACCTGTTTCCTTCATCTCTGTGTAGCCACACCACTGGTGTTCTGGGGGTTTTATGTGTTTGGGAGACATCTGTATATACGTGTGTGCGTGCGTGCGTACGTGTGTGTGTGTGTGTCTGGGGCAGGAAGCACAGGCCCTGGTGGTGACAGTCCAGGCCGCCGAAGCCTTGAGCCCTTCTTGCAGCGGCAGATTCCCCCCCTCCCCTCTCCTCCTCTGGCCCTCCATGCCTGTCCCCACAGCCCACCCCAGGCCTCTGGCTCCAGGCCGAGCTTGAGCTGGATTGTTGTGTCTGCGGCTCCGGCTCTGGCCTTGGGCCCAGCCACAGGGGCCGCGGGAGGAGGCCAGGAACAAAGCTGGGCAGGAGCCAGAGTGGGGCTGCTGGGCCCAGACATGGCAGGGTTGGGGCTCTGAGCAGGGTGGAAGCGGGGCAGGCCTGGACGCTGTTGTAATAACACCCCCTTGCCCCGCCCTGTCTCTAGGATGGTGACAGGAAGAGAAGGACCCCTGTCTGTCTTCCTGCCCTATCCCCACTCCCCAAGTCTCCTTCACCAGCTGACCCCACATCGGGAAGGGAGGAGTATCATCCCCTAAAACCCGGCAGGGCCCAGGGCTCCTGCCCGACTCAGCTCAGGTCCCACATGCAGCTCTGGGCCCGCCTCTGGAGAGCGATGCAGCAGAGCAGGGAGGCCCTGGAATCTGCATTTTTACACCTTCCACCCTCACCGCCCTGGGGCTCTGTAAACACCCAGGTTGTGGCGTCCCTGGACCAATCTGGTCCCTCGACCACACAGAGGTGAAATAGGCCCAGAGAGCAGGGACGGAGGGATGAGCCTGGATCACACAGCCTGTGAGACTTGGGCAAACTGGAAAGTGCTCTGGGATCCTCAAGTCACCCTGTGAGCATGTGGGGAGACGGAGGCCCCAAGAGCATCAGGGGCTGGCCCTGGGTCACACAGCAAGTGGTGTCTGTGACCACTTCCAGGCTGCTCCCCACTTCCTCCTAAGGGTCCTGAGGGATGTGGGAGGCGTGGGGTGGGCTGCACAGCTGGGGCCTGAGCCCTGCCCCACCCACAGGAGAAGATCAGCAAGATGAAGGCCAACGAGGTGAAGCTGGAGAGCGACAAGCGGCGTCTGAAGGAGGTGCTGGATGCCTCTGAGAGCCGCAGCGTCAAGCTGGAGCTGCAGCGGCGCTCGCTCGAGGGGGAGCTGCAGCGCAGCCGCCTGGGCCTGAGCGACCGGGAGGCCCAGGCCCAGGCCCTCCGGGAGCGGGTCGACTCCCTGCAGAGGCAGGTGGGTCCCCTCCCCTGACCTCAGGCCCCTCTTCTGCATGCCCTGTGCCACGTGCGTTATGGGGACTCTGTTTGATCCTCCCAGCTACCCTGCGAGGCAGGTATTATCATCACCCCATTTCACAGATGGGCGGATGGAAGCTCACGGAGGTGACATCATTGCCCAAGATCCCATAGCTAATAAGAGGCAGGGCCAAAATGAGAATTCAGGACTGTTTGTTGACGGAGTCTGCACTCATAGGAGGCATGTGGGACCAGTTAGAGATATAGATTTCACTCATTTTCTTTTTTTGCCTTGGCCGCCAGGAAGCTCAGCTCTAACTGGAATGTTCAGTAGCTCTGCTAGCCCTACACTGTCACCCACCTAAGTCAAGAACACAGAAAATCTCAGGGTTGTGGTGGTTACCCTTTCTTCTCCATAACAGGGAGGAAAGGGGAATGAGAACCGGCGGAAGACCACGGGGTCTGGGACAGCCAGGTTGATGGCATTCTGCGTGAGGGTAGTTAACTGGCGGTGCAACTGGGCCCAGGTTGTAGTCACCTGAGCCAGTGGGAACGCATGGGAACAGTATCAGTGAGAAAGGCCTAGAGAGAGGTGGCAGGGGCTTGGGTTAGGCACACCTGGACCATCCTGTCTGTCTTCCCACCAGGTGGCAGACAGTGAGGCGAAGGCGGGGACTCTGCAGCTGACAGTCGAGCGGCTGAGGGGGGCCCTGGCCAAGGTGGAAGAGAGCGAGGGGGTCCTGCGGGACAAGGTGCAGGGCCTGATGGAGGCTTTGACCCAAAGCAGCGCCAGCCTCACCAGCACCCAGGACAAGAACCTGCACATGCAGAAGGCACTGACTGCTTGTGAACATGACCGCCAAGTGCTCCAAGTATGGGGGTTCCAGGGTCTGGCTGCGGGCGGGCCCAGTGAGAGTTAGCCTACAAAGGCAGGCTTGGGGGCCCTGGTGGAGAGCTGACCCCTGGGACGGTCAATAAGAGCTGCCTTTGAGGGAGGGGTGGGCCCAGTAAGAGCATCAGCCAATGAGGGGAGGCTCTGGGGGGAGTTGGGATCAAGCCTACTAGGACAGGCTGCAGGACCCAGGGGCAGGCTAAGGGAAGAGCTGGGGTCTGAGGGCTTCCCCACCTTGTGTAGGTCAGTGGCTAGGCTGTGGGCCAGGCCTGCTGTCTGGCTTACTCTCCAGGTGAGAGGACTACCTGTTTAAGGGGCTGCGAACCTGGCCCGGAGGTCCCGAGTAGAGAGGAGCCCCTTGCCTCAGGGCTCCCAGGACAGCCTGGCACCATCAGCCCTTGTCCCGCAGGAACGGCTGGAGGCCACGCGGCAGGCGTTATCCGAGGCAAGGAAGCAGAGCAGCTCCCTGGCCGAGCAGGTGCAGACCGTGCGGGGCGAGCTAGCGGACCTGGAGCTGCAGCGGGCGGAGTCCGAGGGCCGGCTGCAACAGCTGCAGGAGGTGAGGGCCAGGGTGGCCCTTCCGTTCCCAGGACCGTGAGGCCCTCGGCGTCGGGACCTTCTCACCTATCTCCACCTTATCCCAAACCTAGGCCCAGCCTCCTGTGAGGAAGCGTGGTTCACTCAGTCCATATCCCCATTATACAGATGGAGAAACTGAGGCCCAGAGAGAACTGTCTGGCCTCGGGTGACCATTCCCTGACGTGGGCCTCATAATAGCCTTACCTAGAAAGTGGGCCTGGCAGGCTGGCATCATCATCTCCAAGCTTCTGATGCACACCCTGAGGCCCAGAGGGATTAGGGACTCGCTGGCTTCTGCTGCAGGCGCTGCGGCAACGGCAAGAAGGTGAGGCTGCGGCCCTACACACGGTCCAGAAGCTGCAGGATGAGCGGCGGCTGCTGCAGGAGCGCCTGGGGAGCCTGCAGCGTGCCCTGGCTCAGCTGGAGGCCGAGAAGCGGGAGGCGGAGCGCTCAGCCCTGCAGCTAGAGAAGGACCGGGTGGCCCTCAAGAGGATGCTGGACAAGGTGGGCTGTGTCCCTAGGGCCCTCCCTTCACTTCCTTGGGTCCCAGCCCTGGTTGGTCCCCGCTGTGTGTCCCCAGGATGTGGGGGCTGCAAGTCCCCCTGGCCCTGCTACCTGTAACCCAACACCCCTTTCTGAGCTGCTCCCACTTCCTGGGACCTCCCTCCTTCCCCGGGCACCCTGACCCCCTCCCGCTGTCCCCACTTAGGTGGAATGGGAGAAGCTTCGCAGTCACGAGGACACGGTGCGGCTGAGCGCAGAGAAGGGCCTCCTGGACCACACGCTCACAGAGGCTGAGTTGGAGCTGGCCGAGGCCCGGGGGCAGATCCAGCTGCTGGAGGTCTAGCCCCTGCCCACCCAGCCCTGGACACGCTTTCTCTCCCCAGCCCTGGACCCAACTCCACCCCCACAGTCCACAAGCCCAGAGCCTTGGAGGGGGTGCCCAGAGCCAGGTCCCAGAGGGAGGGGTCCTCCCCAGAGTGGAGAGGAAAGAGACCTGTCAGCACACGCGCCTGTGTGCTCACGTTGGTTGTGGACGTGAAGAGCTATGAGTGTATGTGAGAGTATTCTTGCGCGTGTAGCACGAATCTGGTGCATGGATGTGGCATATCTAAGTATTAGGGCTATATCTGTATCTTCGCGTACAGGTCTCTTCTTGTATGTAGATGTATGTAAGAGTACTGGGCTTTTGCACATATGCATGCATCCGTGTGAACACAGGTTTTTACATGCTTTTATCTATCTTATCTATCTATATCTGTATACACATATGGGCTTGTCTCTGTGTTTGAATATGTCTGTGTGTGTGTTTGTGTGCCTGAACGGGGGTCACTAACTACCCTGACCCAGGATTTGCAGGCCAGGAGGGCTGGGGGGTGGGTGGGAGAAAAACAAGGGTCTCTCCTACAGCCCCTGCTTTGCCCCAAGGGGCCCTCAGGCTCTCACCCCAGGGAGGTGCCTGACACCCTTCGGCCAGAGGCCTGACCCGTGGGCCCTCCTGCAGGCCCAGGTGGCAGCACTGCAGCAGAACCACAGCCCAGCGCGGCTGGAGGTGGATGAGCAGCGGCTGGAGCTGCAGCAGGAAGTGGATCGCCTGCGCAGTGCCCAGGTGCAGACGGAGCGCACTCTGGAGGCGCGGGAGCGGGCCCACCGGCAGCGGGTGCGTGGCCTGGAGGAGCAGGTACTCAGGCCTGGTGGGCTCTGGCCCTTCCCCAGGGGGCGGCAGCATCGGCAGGACTCCCCCTTCAAGAGGCTGGGCCAGGATGGAAGTGTGGAGCTGGGGGAAGGGGGCGGAGGAAGAGGAGGGGGCGAGGGAGAGGAAGAAGTGGGGGCAGGGAGAGGGCTGGCAGTAACCTCTTGGGTATAAGTGGTCAATGGCACCCATAACTGAAACGGTCCGGGTGGATCTGTGCTGCTATGAGCCACGGCTGGACACGGGCTCAAGTGATGTCATTGGAACTCAGTCCCCTTGCCACGGCTCCATGCCCGGGCAGGCCGTTTCCCCGGGTGGCACAGGTGGCCTCAGCAGCTCCAGCCTGGGGTTATCCTAACAACCCATGATCCCAGCGGAGAGGGGGGCCCTTTTCCCTGAGGTCAGCAGCACAGGTCCCAAGGATGAGCCTCATTGGCCAGCTGAGACCGCAGGCCCCCTCGTGACCATCTCTGCCCTGATCATGTCTGCAGGGCAAGGCTGCTTTGGTGGGCCAGGCCTGGGTCACAGGTCCACCCCTGGAGTCCAGCTAGCTCCAGGCCTGGCCTAGTGGTGAGAGTGGGGATGGGTGGCCCCCAAAGAGAGGCCGAGCAGTCTGGAGACACCCCACTGCTCCATGGAGCAAAATGAGAAGGGGAGGAAATACCCTGGCTCTTAATGACACCTGGTTTTTCTGAAACAGGCAGCACTGGGTCCCTTCTGGTGTCCTTCCCTCAGCCACACCCCACCCCCGCCGCCCTGCTTTTTCTGAAACCAGGCTGGGGTCCCGGGCTGGCCCTACCGCCTCTTTCTTCTCCAGGTGTCCACACTGAAGGGACAGTTGCAGCAGGAGCTTCGAAGGGGCTCAGCTTCTTTCTCCCCCTCCTCCGGCCCCCCAGAGAAGTGAGCACCTTGCCGGCGGGCACCCTGGAGAGCAGCCCCGTGGCTGGGGCGGGACAGGGGAGGGGGGACTCCGGCACCAGGCCAGACCCGGCAGCGCCCTCCCAGCCTCGTCAGAGCCGACCACCCTCTGTGGGCTCCCCACTCAGTCCAGCCCCCTCTCCCCCAGGATGAGCCCGTGTGAGGTCCCCCAGGACCAGTTTGAGGTCCTCCTTGAGTGTCTGAGCCAAAGCCAGGGGTTGGAGAGACCTCCCCCCACCTTGTCTCTGGCCAACCCTGGAGCACAGGTTCACGGGAAAGAGAAGGGATGTCCAGGCCTGGGGCAGGGGACCTTCTCTGGCTTCCCAGAGATCTCTTTGCCTTAGTTCAGAGTATTTGTCAGGAAATTCCTCAGAGTTCAGAGTCCCTGTATTTTTGTACCTTTTTACAATGTTAACTGTTCAGAACTGTTGTGTTTTTTGTAACAAGACGACCCCATTTAAAAAAAGACGGTTTGTACAGATGTGTCCCTTTGCTATTAATGTGCCTTCTCCACCTGGGAGACAGGAGGGGGGACAGGAGGGCCCTGGGGCCAGAGGGATGGGGTCCCCTAGTGGGTGCTCAGGGAGATGGGGGCAGCTTTTGAAAGGCCTGTGACGAAAGGTAAGGAACTTACCAACCTCACAGGATGTCGAGATGGGGAGGCCTCCAGGGTCCTGGGCCACCCACCCCATTTAACAGATGGAGCTGTTGAGGTTTGGGATGGGACCCAACCTGTGCCGCTCGACTCTTTCCAGCTGAAGCTTTCTGCTCTTTTCTCTGGCTCCTCCTCAGGACAGGGCCCGCCCTCTGGACAGTAACAGGCATTCCAGGCGGTGTGGTAAACAAGTGCAGGCCTGGGAGTGGACGTGGGGTCTTGCCTTGGCTCCACTGGGTGATCCTGGGCAAAGCCGCTTAACCTATCAGAGCCTCAGTTTGCTTCTCTGTAAAATGGGAACGTGCCTCCCAGGGTGGTCATGAGGAAGTACACACAGAAGATGCTCAGTGAGTGTTTCCAAGGAGAAATTCCATTCATCTCATGGAGTCCAGTGGAGTCAGGGTCCACCCCAGCCCTGCCACTTACCACTGTGGACCCTTGGGTGGCTTACGTAATCTAGGCTTAGTTTCCCTGTCTGTAAGATGGAAATATTAACTACCCACCACATAGGCCTGGTTGCAGGGTTAAATAGGCCTGTGTGCTGAGCCTTCAGCCAGAGCCTGGTCTCCTATGCTGGTCAGAGGGAGGTGTTGTAACAGCTTGCCCTGTTTCTGCCCTCTGAACTGCACCAGGCTTCCCTCCTGCCAAAGCCCTTGATATCAGAGTCCACCAACCTTGACCTGCCTTCCACCCTATACGCTTCCACATGGGCGGCCTCTCATCTTGCCTTGCACCCTTCTCTGGTGATGGGGCACTCACAGACTCACCAGGCAGCCCTGACAATGAGGAAGCTATATTCCTGAACCTTCTATTTCTGATACAACCCCCTGCAACACACACACGCACACACACACACCCTGGGGGCGGGGGGCAGTTGTCATGGCCCATTTCTGGGTAGGTCAGAGCTGAAGCGGGTGGATGAGGAGGCACGGCCACAGGTCACCTGAACCTACCCTTCTCCCGAAGGGGCCTGGGAGCCTCTCCGTGAGGACATGCAGTGTTGAGGCAGCTGGCCATCTCCTCTGTGCCCGCGACCGAAAAAGTGACTCTGAATCTTTTGTAAAAACCTGTTTTTAATTTTGTATAAAATAAAGGTGGTCTATGCCCAGGGGCTGTAGGAAACCCAAGCAGACCAGCTGGGGTGAGGGTCATAGCCTACCTTGGGGGTGGGGTTGGAGTGGGGGACTGTCCTCAGAGGGATGGAGAAGGCACATCAGGGGCCCAGGTCCCACAGAGAGGCCTGGGATGTCCCCCACCTGGGGGCGGAGACTGGACACTGGGGAGCCCCCTTTGTGCCCCAAGGGTGGCCGCAGGCTGGGGGAAGGGCCTGAGGCAACCCCCGGCGCTGCAGCCACTAACATTTTACGGGATAAGAGGAACGTCTGGCTGGGGAGAAAAGCACCAGGTCAGGCAGAGCCTGAGGGCCCCAGATCCGAGGAGGGTCCAGGGCTCGGGGTGCCAGTTCCACCCTAGCAGCCCCCGCAGCTCCTGGCACAGGAGGCTGCCACAGATTGGCACAGGCCGCTGCTGGCCATCACGCCACATTTGGAGAACTTGTCACGACACAGGTCAGCTGTTGGGGGTGGCAGGAAGGAGTGGGGGTCAGGGTGCGGCTAGGTGATGGAAACTGCTACCCCCGCCCCAACCGTGGTGATGGGGGATGTTCTGAGGATAAAAAGCAGCCGGGAGGGGAGCTCAGGATTCCCCGGAAGTGGCCCTGGATTGAACACACGTTTAATAAACATCAGATGTGTGGACGCGTGGATGGATGACGAGTGGGCATGGGGGCAGGGGAAAGAGGAGGGCGGAGGCCTTCCTACCTCGCAGGAGCTCCTCGTGGGCACAGACCGTGCGGACACAGATTTCCTTGTTGATGACATACACACGGCGGAGGCTGAGAGGGACAGAGGGACGGGGCCGGGAGAAACGTCAGCCCCATCCTCACCCTGCCCCGCGGGAGAGCCGGAGACCCAGCCCCTAGGCCTGGGCGTAACCAGAGTTGAGCTCAACCTTGGGACTCACTAGCTTTCCCCACTCCCACGTTGCTGGCTGGAGCTGTGGTCCCCCCCGCTCCCCTGCCACCCCCGACCCCCCAGTCCCTGCCTGCGCTCACCTGTAGAAGCAGACCTCGTTGAGACACTGTTTGCAAGGCTTGTGTATGGAGTAGAGGCGGGTACACGGGTACTGCTCCTCGCGGCAGTCTGAGTGACAGGTGGGATCACACTTGGGGGGCTGCAGCTGGGGGCTTAGAGCTGGGTGGCGGCCCCCAACCGCACCCATGGGAGACTGGCTCTCAGGGCCTAGGTACCCCTGCACCCTCAGGCCCAGCCTAGACCTGCGTGCACACACCAACACACGCACACGCGAGCACTGTCGGACCTTGCGAGGCTGCCCAATTTTACCCAGTATATTTATACATATACAAATTCACAACCATGCTTGGAAGCATATATTCAAACACAAATCTATACCCGCACAGTCACAAAGGTCCACAGCAGCCTCACAGGAGGTCCGCACACTCACACGCTGAGCTGTGAGACGGGGTCCCTCACACACAGGCTGGCTCTTGGCCAGGGGAGGCCCGCTGAGCTGGCCTGGGCTTCCTGCCCCATCCTCGCCTCTCCTGCCTCTGAGCACTACCCTGTCCTGCCGCCGGCGTGCTCCCGCCCCAGTGTCTGGGAGTAGAGGCGCCTCCTGAGGCTGCAGCCAACTTGGCCTCCAGCTGGGCCCAGGGGCAGGGGGATCTCCCAGAGCTGCCTCAGGGGGGCCCTGGAGTTGCCAGCCCAAAGCAGGGGCACCTCTGTAAGCCCCTCATCCCGCCATCTACCCCAGCGAGAGCAAAAGGCCTGGCTTTCTCTGTCCTCCCAGTACCGCACGCCACTGCACCCTAACTTCCGGGGCCATGCCTCTGTCCCTCCAGTTGTCAGGAAGGTTCTTACCCAGAGGCCCAGGCTCCGTGGGCTCCGTCTCTACAGTTCCTGGTTCTGGTGTTGGGGGAGAGGCAGGCAGAGATCACTGGGACGGGTCTATTCAGGGCAGGGTGAGGTCACCTCTCCCAGCCCCGGACAGACCTCCCCACTCCCGGGGCTGGCTGGAGCTGGTGGCCTACCTAAGGTGGGAGCTGGGATGACTTCCTGTTGGACTTGCTGCTGGGACTGGAACTGAAACTGCTCCTCCGGGGGCCGAGGAGTCACCTCTGCAATGAGAGATGATGAAAGGGTCTGCTCCCCTACTCCCATCGCCCGCAGGTCTCTACGGACTCCCCACCCAGCTGCCTGCCCATCCTATCCTGCCCTCAGCCCTTTACCTTGATAATCATAGTAGTCCGGGTTGTCTGAAAATAAAGATGAATGTGGAATTGGTGGGGGTCAGGCTAGCCCCCAGCCCCAGGTCACAACTGAGCAAGGGACCATACCCCGAGATTCCCATCGCCCTACCACCCCACCTGATCCCTGGCTGAGCCATGCAGATCCAGGGAGCAGGGCTGGTGGGGAGGCCTGGGGGCGGACAAGGCGCTTACCGATCTGGTCGCTATAGTGGGTGTACTGGACGTGGTCTGGGAACGGAGGCAGCGGATCCAGGTCGTACTGGCCCTGAGCCAGCAGGCCTGCTGTGGGGAGGCAAAGCTGAGGGGACGTCCAGCAGGGAAGGGCAGCAGAGGCCCCAAAGCACTTCTGGGGAGGGTAGGTAGAGGTCCCTAGGGCAGGCCTGTAAGACCCTAAGATCTCAACAGACTCTAGACCCATAGGAGGCAAACGCCTTCCTTGACCATAAAGGCCCTTATACTCCCTGGTCCTGTGTCGCCTCACGGGTCATGTCCTGCCCCTCTCCCCCATGCCGGCCGCTGCCTGCCCCAAGGCCTTTGCACTTGACTCTCCCTGGGCCTGTCATCCTGATTTGCTTCTCCTCCTTCAAGTCTCAACTGAAATTTCAGCTCTGCTAAGAGGCCCTCACTGGCCCACCCACACTCTCCATCTCGTTCTCCTGTTTATTTCCATCATAGCACTCAACATAATCTGACACTTATCACATCTCCCTTCCCTAGACTGGCAGGCAACACCATGAGGGCGGGGTCTGTCTGCCTGGTTCATCACTGTGTTCCCAGGGCCTAGCTCAGTGCCTGGCCCAAAGAGGGAGCTCCACAAATATCTGTTAAATTAATGGATGTTAGACCTGGCAGGGCCTTTGGGGTCCCCATTGATAACTCCTCATTTTGACTAACAGGGACTTCTCCAAGGTCAAGATTGTATAGGTTAGTTGGGCCCCAAAGGGGTCTAGAACCCAGGCCTTCAGACTCCCTTTCTTAGGGGCCTCCATTCCTGCACCTCAGCTCCTGGGAGGGTCAGTAAGTAAGAAGAAAAATGTGGATCCTGGTGTCTGGGCCCACTCTCCAGAATCCTGCCAGTCTGCTGCTGTGGAGGGTTGAGGAGGGGCCCAGGAGGTGCCTCTAGTCTTTGGGAGGGGTTGCCAGCCGTCTGTGGCCCAAGAGGTGGACGGCCCTGGGAGCGATGGAGCTGAGTTCTGGCCATAGGACACGACAAAAGCTTACTGCCAGCTCCCTCCCCCTACAAACCCCACTCCCACCCACATAAAGGGAGCCCCACCCACCTAGGTGCCACTTACCAGGCAGGAACAGCAGGAAGAGGTAGGCAGCTCTCATGGTTACACAACAAGGCGGGCTGGACTGGTGTCAGGGGACAGCTGGAGGAAGAGGAGGGAGCAAGCTGCCTCGGGCCACTACCCCAGGGCTGCAGAGCCCACTTCTGCTGCCCCGAATTCAGCCTGGAGAAGGAGGGATTCGGAACAGAAGCCAGGCAGGTGGAGGGTCATGGAGTCTGGGCCCAGGGGGAGGGGACTACTTTGGACGGACATCCTCTGTCCCTGATGGCCCACTGGGTGTTCAGGTCCCGAGGGACTCGGCCTCCATCCTGGCTCCAGAGCTGGTCTTGACAAATAGACCCTACCCTGCCCTGCTCACTAAATGGACATTTCTAATCCTCTATCAGCCCTGCCCCTGCTCTCCTTGCCACAACCCATGCCCACCCTCTGGTTCAGCACTTCCCCAGGTGTCTAATGCACTGATCCTGACCCCAGGCCCATCCTCGGGACCCCAACCCTGCCCAGCCAACATCGCAGCCCAGACTCAGCAGGAAACCACATGTGTGCCTGGGCCTCGGGGGCCCCTGGGACAGCCAGGCCTGGGCAGGGTTCCCACCCCTAGAAGATTCCTCTCCTGCCAGGCCTCCAGGCCTCCCAAGACCTGGCTGACTTCATCGCACACTCACGAGACTGAGACTGAGGTCTACTTGTCTGCGGCAGCAGGAAGCACTTAGGGTGGAGTCTGAAAAGCGCCTCTCCAGATCCTAGAGGGTAGCGCTGAAGGGGACCGTGATGTCCCCCAACCTGACATTGTATGACAAGTGTTATGTGGGTAGTTTTTTGGGGAGAGGGCCGTGGTCCTTAGCTTTCACTGGGCTCTTGAAGTTCAAGAGCTTCTGGTTGAGTCTAGCCTCCAGTCTTTGACCCCACAGTGGACTTGGCAGAATCTACAGGTCCTCTTGTCCAGTCCCAGCTCAGTGCGGGGCAGCCCCAAGGCTGTCAGCCTTCTGCTAGGAGGGCTGGGAGAGAGTCCCCGGGCTCACCCATCCGGAGGACCCCCGCCCTGCCACAACAAAAGGAGTTCTTCTGGACAGCTGAATGGAAACCTAACTTTGCCCCATCGTGCCTTGCCCAGGGAGTCGAGGGAGAGGGGGAGGGAAGGGGCAGAAACATGGGCATCTTTCCCTCCTTCTGTCCAGTCCCGACGCTTTCGTGACCCGCTGCCTGTCTCATACATTCAGCCTCTCACTCCCTCCTCAACCCTAGCTGCAGTCGATGGGGTGGGTGGGGATGAGGTGGGGGGGCGGAGGCGAGACCTGTGACTCAAGCTGCCCCCCAGGCCGGGGACATCTGGCTCCCACATCCCCATTCTGAGCACCCTTGGCCTCCTCTTGGTGGGGGACTGAAAGGCCTGGAGCTCCCCTCAAGGCCTCACTGTCCCCTACTTGCCCCCCAGGCTGGTGGCAGGCAGGCTAGCTGGAGCTGTCACCACTCAGGAGAAGGCCCCGAGCTGGGGAGGTTGGTTGGGGGGCGGCGGGTCCTGTCGGTCCCCAAAGCCCCTCCTAGGCCTCTCAGGCCCCTGCAAGGAGTCTTTCCTCCCCTCGGAGGTTGAGCACCCAGGCCCAGGCTTATTGGGGGAAGGAGGGCTGGGCTGTAAAGAAGAGAGTCCCTGTGGCAGAAGCGGGTCCCTCCAGGGGACCACACCTCCAAGCACATCTAGACGACAGACTGTTTGGGTGTTGGGAGGCCGGGACCTGACTAGGAGGCCTGTTCCTGGACCCTGGCCCCTTCCACGGCTGGGACGCCTCCTACCCTCTGTGCCTGGCGAGGAGGGGCACTAGCGGGGCCTCCTCCGGGCCCCCTGCCCCCACGCTCACTGACTCACTCTGCTGGAGGCTCTGTCTGCTCCAGAGGCCGGGCTGGGGTCCGGCTGGAGGAAACCAGATGTTGCAGCGCCGCACAGCTGGGAACAATCAACCATGGAAACTTGCTCGGGCGCGCTCCCTCGCGCTCTCTCAGTCTCTGATCTCTCTTTGTCTCTCCGCGTCTCTGTCCCCGCCGCTCCCGCCGGACACCCACACCCCAACCGCCGCATTCCAACCTCCCAGGGAGAACAAAAGCCGCCCCATCCCCGACGCCCCCCAAATCAGGCTCCCCTCCCTTCCCAACTTGCGTCTTCCCCTCCAAACGACCCCAAACTTTCCAAGTGCCCTCTTAGCATCTGCTCAGACGGCCCCGGACTCAGGGATCCCGAAAGGAAAGCCGCCCCCAGGATCGAGGACCCGCAGAGACCCGCACCCTCAGTACCTGGGGGCCCTCCGACGTCGCGGCCCACGACCCAGTCCCCCCTTGCGCCCCCGGCCCGGTCAGGCCGCCAGGCCCGCGCCTACCTGGCCGGGTCACTCCGCGGCCCGCTCCGAGTCCGCCCGCCGGAGCCGCCCCTTTGCCCGCTCCGAACCCCCCTCCGGGCCCCCGACGGGGCCGGCGCCCGCCCTCCAGCCTGGATCCGCTGGGTCCTAACGCGAGCGCCGCCGCCGCCGCCGGGGCCGCCACGCCGCGACCTCGGGTCTTCAACCCTCTTCTGGGGGCAGCCCCGCGGGGAGGAGGCGCCCGCGGAGCCAGCCTCACGTCTGTTCAGCACTTTCCGCTGTGCAAAGTGCTTTCTCCTCACGGCCTCATCACAGCTGGAGCGCAAAGTGGTGAGATGGGTGAAGTGGGCGTGCTGCCCCCATTTTACAGAGGAGGCTCGGGAAGATGATTCGCCTCCCGCGGCTCAGCGAGACAGAGCCTTGCCCTCCCTTTTGGCTTCTCCCAGCTTCCAGGACAGCCTTCCTGGCCTGGTTTTCCTTCTGCCTCTCTGGTTGTGCCTTCCGGGTCTCCCTAGCCAGCTCCTGGCCACAGCTGCCTTCCATAACCAGCATTTCTTTGAAACCACAGGCTACAGGCTACTGGGCCTGGCCACACGAATGTCCCCAAGGCACATCCAATTCAACAGGATCCAAGTCCAAATTCACAACATCCCGACCTTTCCCAGACCTGGCCCTTGAAGGTGTTCCCATGCAGGGAATGAGCCCACCGTCCTTCCCTCACCCGGCTAACTGTAACTCCCGTGTGCTCACCCCCTGCAGGCAATCCAGCTCCCACCACTACTTCTGACTCTGTAATACCTCCAATCTAGGCCTTCCCAAACGGGCCCTGCCCTCACCCACTCACCTCAGACAGGGTGGGGGGCAGGGAGGCTTCTACCTAAAGCCTTTCACTGGTTTCCCAAGGTACCCGGGAACAAGGCTAAACTCCCCCGGGGCCCCCAAAGGCCCTACCTTTCATCACAGTCTGGCTCTGCCTCCTCATTCCCTCTGCCTGGTCTCCCAAAAGCCTCAATGGCTTTCTGGCTGATTCTCAGTAAACCCCTCCCTTCCTCCACCTGCCACCAGGCCTTTGCTCAAGATGTTTCTTCCTTCTGCAACACTGGTGAGGTTTTCCTCCTTCAGATTATAGATCAAGCCCTCCCTTCCTCAGAGGCGGCTTCCCTTTCTCCCTGTTAGAGCTCTTAAGCATCTTCTGCTTTACCGGTCACAGCTGTTGCCCTATGTCTGAGACCATGTGAATCCCGCCCCTCTCCCCGAAGAGCCTGTCAGCCACGTGAAGACAGGGACAAGGTCTGCTTCTGCTCATCCTCAGTTTTTGCTCACTAGGCACAGTGCCAGGCTCAGAGCAGCTGTTCGGTAAACATTTGTGGAATGAATAAATGATGTACAGTGGATTCTCCTGGGAGGCTGGCCGGGTGTGGGGTTGCAGGTCTCCTGCCCCTGGGGCAGTCCTGCCTGGTCACGGGAATCTAGGCCTGGGGCAGGGGGCTCAGGCTGGGAGGGGGATCGAGATGCCCCTTGATTCAGGCCCTCACCGTCAGGTCTCCTCAGGCTGCTTGTCCCGTAGACACTGAATCCTGTTAGGCAGGGACTGACCATGTCCCATGCATCGTTCGTTCCCCAGTGCTGGTCTGTCAAGTGAATGGATGAATGAATAACTATCAGCCGCCCTGCCCCCCTCCCCGCTCCAGTGTCTATGGCAGAATAAGCAGGGATTTTTGTCACTTGGAGCACTATGGGCCCCGGGGGCCAGCCCGGCCCTCTCTGCCCTTCCTTAGCCCTTCCCGGCTGCCAGATGCAATCCCACTAGTGTAGGAGAGGAAACCGCCTGGCAGAACTGCTGTCCCCTACGCTTGACAAAAAGGGGAAACTGAAGCCCCAAAGCTGCCACCTCTAGTGTCCTGGCTCTCAGATCCTCTGCTGCTTCTACCCACTCCTCTGGCTCGAAGGACCCAAGCACAGGTGGCAGCTATCCGGGGAGGGAGTAGCAGGTGTGGGGACTCTTCTCCCAGTGTTCTTGGAGATTTGCTCCTTCCCCGCTCGCCTCTCACGTTATAAGCTGCACCCAGGCAGAGGTCATGTTTTTTGTTCACCGCCGTAGCCCCTGTGCCTGGCACACGACTGCCCAACAAATGCACGAAGAATCAGCTAGGGGCAGAGGCGGGAATCAAACCCAGGCCTCGCCGTGTCCTCCAACCTCCCTTTGAACAGCATGTGCCCCCCTGAACCACTGCTGTCTGATGGCTCAGTGCCCAGTGCAGAGGGTCTGTGCATGTGCCTGGTGTCACAGGTTACCTCCTCACGCCCCCCATCCTTGCACTCAGTTTGATTCAACATTCGCTGAGCTCCTACGAGGGTGGGCTGGGGGTGGTGCCAGGGCTTCCAGTAATGAGGTTGGCGGGGGCTTTTCTTTCCTGTTGTCCCCTGCCCAGCACAGATGGACCAGATGACGGAGCCGCATCTCCAGAGCAGGGCTTGGCGAGGGTCCCACTGGTGGGATGAGGTCAGAAGCACCCACCCTTCCCCGGGGGATGGCGCACGTGGTTCTGGCTGGGAAACGTGGGCTCAGAGCCTGGATCGCATCTGAGGGAAGAACTGGACCGTAAACACATCCCAGGATGCGGGAGGTGGGGAAAGCAGGGAACTGCCCCAGTTAAACGCCTTGTAGGTGCTGGCAAGCTGACTAGGTGCTGACTCGATGGGCTTGAGTCAAGCCCATTCTCTCCTGCCCCTGCAGGAGGGTAGGGCGGTTAAGAGTGTGGACTCTGGAGCCAAAGCAATCTGGTCCCAGCTCTGACTACCTGCGTGACCTCTAAGCCTCAGTTTCCATATCTGTAAAAGGGGGACGGGGAATACCCTGGCAGTCCAGTGGTTAAGACTCAGTGCTTTCACTGCCACAGGCCCGGGTTTGATCCTTGGTCGGGGAACTAAGGTCCTGCAAGCCATGCGGTGTGGCCAAAAATAAAAATAAAAAAGGTGGGGGCAGTACTCCACAGTTATAAGGATTAAATGATGATGCCTATAAAATGCTGAACGGAGCACCGGGCATGTGCTCAACCTGGAGATAGACTGTCAGATGAGGAAACAGAGGCTCAGAGAGGGGAGCTGTCCAACGTGATCTGAAAAATCAGGGGATGCCGGGAGCAGACACGTGCCAGGGGCACCCAGGTCAGTGGTATCAGGCAGGCCGAGGCAGGAAAATATTATGACTTTATTTGCTCCATTGACAGTGGCTCTGAGTGCGGGTGGTGCCACTGTCTCTACATGGGGCGTCCAAAGTGGGGGACAAGGGTAGTTAGCATCTCCCCAGGCGGGGGCAGGGAAGGCTGGGCCGGGCAGACGTGGGACATGAGTGTGACAACCGCCAACCTCAGGGCTGCAGGAGCGATGGCAGTGGTGTCTCTGGAGATGGGTCCTGGCCGGTGGCTCAGAAGCAGGGAGATCCAGTGTTTAGGGTGCCGGCCGGCGGGCCTGCGCTACCTCCCGGGCCCGGCGGCCGGTGGCCAGGGCTGCTCGGCCAGCTCCTGCTCCAGCTGCTTGAAGCGCTTCTTGGAGGCCCGTTTGGGCCGGAGCCACCGCAGGCAGCCTGGGAGGCACTGGTCCAGCACGCTCTGCCGGGGACAGGGAGGGCGCAGGGGGCAGCTTTGGCTGAGTCCCACCCCCCAGAGCCCCCTGCCACCCCAGCGCGGGGCGGGCCCCACCTCCAGCATGAAGGCCGCCACGAAGTTGAAGGCAACCAGGCCCAGCAGCAGCAGCTTGAAGTAGGTGTCGGCGATGCTCCTCAGCGCCAGCAGCCCCTGCAGCAGGCCGGGGGCCAGGAGAAGGCCCACCAGGACAGAGCCCAAGAGCACCAGGGCCAGCAGGAAGGGCACTGGGGGTGGGGGAGTCCGTCAGCCAGGGAGCCCCGCACACTCACACCCGTGCCCGACGGGACCCCACAGGCACCAGCCCCACAGCCCCTCCCTCCATCTCATCCCCCCTCGCTCCATCTCATCCCCTCCCTCCAGTTCATCCCCCCTCCCCTCCATCTCATCCCCCTCCCTCCATCTCATCCCCCTCCCTCCATCTCATCCCCCTCCCTCCATCTCATCCCCCCTCCCTCCATCTCATCCCCCTCCCTCCATCTCATCCCCCCCTCCATCTCATCCCCTCCCTCCAGTTCATCTCCCCTCCCTCCATCTCATCCCCCCTCCCTCCATCTCATCCCCCTCCCTCCATCTCATCCCCCCCTCCATCTCATCCCCTCCCTCCAGTTCATCCCCCCTCCCTCCATCTCATCCCCCCCTCCATCTCATCCCCTCCCTCCAGTTCATCCCCCCTCCCTCCATCTCATCCCCCTCCCTCCATCTCATCCCCCCCTCCATCTCATCCCCTCCCTCCAGTTCATCCCCCCTCCCTCCATCTCATCCCCCCTCCCTCCATCTCATCCCCTCCCTCCAGTTCATCCCCCCTCCCCTCCATCTCATCCCTCCTCCCTCCATCTCATCCCCCCGCTCCATCTCATCCCCCCTCCCCTCCATCTCATTCCCCCTCCCTCCATCTCATCCCCCTCCCTCCATCTCATCCCCCTCCCTCCATCTCATCCCCCCTCCCTCCATCTCATCCCCCTCCCTCCATCTCATCCCCCCTCCCTCCATCTCATCCCCCTCCCCTCCATCTCATCCCCCCTCCCTCCATCACATCCCCCCTCCCTTCATCTCATCCCCCCTCCCTTCATCTCATCCCCCCTCCCTCCATCTCATCCCCCTCCCCTCCATCTCATCCCCCCTCCCTCCATCACATCCCCCCTCGCTCCATCTCATCCTCCCTCCATCACATCCCCCCTCCCTCCATCACATCCCCCCTCCCTTCATCTCATCCCCCCTCCCTCCATCTCATCCCCCTTCCCTCCATCTCATCCCCCCTCCCTCCATCACATCCCCCCTCCCTCCATCACATCCCCCCTCCCTTCATCTCATCCCCCCTCCCTCCATCACATCCCCCCTCCCTCCATCTCATCCCCCCTGCCTCCATCTCATCCCCCCTCCCTCCATCTCATCCCCCTCCCTCCACCTCATCCCCCTCTCCATCTCATCCCCCCATCACATCCCCCCTCCCTTCATCTCATCCCCCCTCCCTCCATCTCATCCCCCCTCCCTCCATCTCATCCCCCCTCCCCTCCATCTCATCCCCCCTCCCCTCCATCTCATCCCCCCTCCATCTCATCCCCCCTCCCTCCCTCTCATCCCCCCTCCCCTCCATTACACCCCCCAGCACATCCCACCCCCAGCACAGCAGCACCATTGGTGTAGAGCGGCCGGCGGAAGGGCGCCCCCTTGGACACGGCCATGGCCAGGATGAGGTACTGGAAGCTGGACAGACAGAAGACCACCGTGTTCTCATAGTTGGGCAGGTTGTCTGGCGCGGGTACCGTCCTGTTCAGAGGCACGAACCTGGGAGCACAGGGACCGGGAGTCAGGGAGCGAGGGTGAGGAGGACGGGGCATGGGTGGGATCTGGGGTGAGCTCCCTGCTACTCACCAGGGCTGGGCCACGGTCAGGAAGTAGCCCCCCAGCTGCACGCTGGCCACCAGGGCCACCTGTAGCAGCAGGCTGCTGAGCACGGGCACGCTGAGCAGGGCCCCCGGCGGCCGCGCCTGACCCAGAACCAGCGCTGGCCCCGTGCGGCTCATGAGAACCGCCACCGTGGTGGTGATGACCAGGTCGATGACCAGGAACTGCACATCGCCCAGGTTGGTGTTGACCTGCCGGCAGGGAGGGAGGGCGGAGGGGAGGATAGCTCCTAGTCTGATGGGACAGGCACCAGCCCTGCCCTTAAGGAGTCTGATGGGGAAGGTGTTTTCTTGCCCTGTAACTTGATGGGCAGACAGCACCCTCCTGCCTCTGGGAACTCCCAATCTGATGAAGGAGACACGGCCCTGCCTTCAGGAAGCCCCTCTCCCCGTCTGAGGGAGAAGGCATCCCTGCTGACCCGATGGGAACTACCGGCCTGAGAGGGAGGCTGAGGCTCTGCCTTGTGGAGCCCCAAGGTTTCTGGAGGACACACAGTTCCTGCCCTCAGGTTTAAGGTGGACACAGGGACAAAAGCTGGCGCAAGGCCTGCAGTGCCCCATGGCGTCACCTGTTTCCAGTGCGGGCGAGCAACGCATGCTCTGAGCAGAGGAGTGGGTGATACCCTTTGGACAGGAGGCCGGAGGCACAGTCGAGGTCTGAGTTAGGGTGAGCGGGGAATGGGCGGATCCATGGGAAAGGGGCAGAGGCCTCGGGTGTCCCACTCCTGCCTCTGCCTCCTTCGCCCCTGCCTGGGCTCTGTCTCAGGCCCCCCTGAAGATGGGGAACTCCCAGAGGACAGGGATGAGACGCTAGCACAGGACAGCTGTTCCCGTTTCTGAGGACCTACTGTGCACCAGCTGCTCAGTGCTTTCATCATCTCAGACAAGCCTCACTGCCGAGGCTCCGGAGCGCCTAAGCCACGCGGCTGGAGCAGGATTTGAGGCCACGCTGTCGACTCCAGAGCCTGCCGGCCTCCTCACCGCGCCGCTGAGGTCCTCGCCCCGGGCCCGGCACGGGGCCTGCAGATACTCACCGTGTAGAGGATCAGGACAGAGATAAACTGGGTCAGGCTGTACAGGGCCATGTACTTGAAGACGCTGAACGACGTGTCCAGGGAACAACGACCTTCCCTGGGGAGCGGGTATGGGCATGAGGGGGCCCAGGCCGGCTGATGGGCCCTGCCGAGACCCCGCCCCCCACCAGGCCCCTGCCCGCCTCACCTGATGACCATGGGCACACACTCAATGTTGGCCACGCTCGAGGTGAAGGGCGAGACCACTGAGGCCTCGGCCTGGGACAGCGAGATGCCCACGTCAGCCGCCTTCAGGGCCCCGCAGTCGTTGGCACCATCCCCACACATGCCCACACAGTACCTGCCGGAGAGGGGAAGGCAGGCGCGGCCCGGACTCACGTGCTGGCTCTGAGCCCGGGAGGGCCCTCCTCAGCTGCGAAATGGCCCACCCACCTCCCGGGCCGGCTGGCAGAACCCGGGGACGGCTGCATCCCGACTGCCCGCCGGGTGCCTGGGAAATGCTCAGTAAATGGTACGCAGTAGGTGCTCAGTAAATAGGTGCAATTACAGTGGCCACAGGGTCTGTATCCACAGGGTCTGTATCCACGGGGTCTGTATCCATGGATACAGAGAGCCGACTGTACCACGCCATTTTACATAAGGGACTCGGGCATCTGTGGACGCTGGTATCTGCAGGGACTCTCGGAACCAACCCCCGCAGATACTGAGGGCGGCGTACTACTGTCAGCAGGACAGACCCGGGGGTGCCTGCTGGGCTCTCTGAGGCTGATGGCTCCTGGACGCCTGGGGTGGGAAGCAGGGACATATGGGCCAGCTGGGCCCCCGCAGGCCCCTCCCCCACAGGCACTCACTGAAGCTTCTGCAGTTCACACACCAGCTCTGTCTTCTGCTCGGGAGCCATGCGGGCAAAGACGGTGCCCTGGACCAGGACCTGGGAGCACAGGGAGACAGGGGAGGGGCTGAGGCAGCCAAGAGGAGGGAGCAGAGCGTGGCGAGGTGTGGGGCGACCAGGGAGGTCCGGGGCAGCCCTACCTTGGGCAGCAGCTTGGGGAAGTGCTTCATAAGGACACCAAAGGTGGACCCGCTGAGGGCCAGGTGGCTGGATCGGGGGTCTGGCTCCATGGTGTAGCTTGCGGCCTGGTCAGGATCCTGGGGGCCCGGGAAGCTCAGGTGAGCTCCCCCTGCCCACCCTGAGAGCTGGGGCCCGGGACAGCTGACACAGGGGTGGGGTCATGGGTGGGGTCTGTGGCGGAACTCGGGGTCAGCCTCACCTGAGCCCCGTTCACGGCTGCAGAGGACTCCACTGGCAGAAGCTCGAGGGAGGCAGGCTGGCCCCGCTCAGGCGGCTTGGCGTGGACGATGACCAGGCGCTCCTGGGGGCCCACCATGCCGCAGCCCTGGGCCACGGTGACCGCCGTCTGCAGGTTGTCCCCTGGGGGTATGGGGCAAGGTCAGGGTCCAGCTGCTACTGAGGGGGCCATCCTCACCCTGACACGTATAGATGGGGAAATTGAGGCCGGACAGCATCTGTCTGCCATGACTGGCTCAGTGAGCTCAGGCAGGGTATCAGTGTCTCTGAACCTGGGTTTCCTTGTCTATAAAACTAGGGATCAAAGGTCTTAGGAGAAACCGGGAGCCTGGGTTGGAGTTCTACGTGTACCTTTTTTCTGGCCACGCCATGCGGCATGTGGGACCTCAGTCCCCTGACCAGGGATCGAACCCGTGCCCCCTGCACTGGAAGCGAGGAGTCTTAACCCCTGGACGCCAGGAAAGTCCCCTGAACCTTTCTTTTCTTGCTCCATGAAATTGTCACAACCTTTGAGGCTGACCTAACGTCCCCCATTTCTCAGAGTTGGAAACTGGAACTTGGGGAGAGGTCACCAGCAGCTGAGCTGGAACCCAGGCTGTCCAACACCAGCCCCAGACTCTTTGGAAGTCACTCTACTCCTCTGAGCCTCACTTTCCTCACCTGTCAACTGGGGTGACAATTATCACTCAGGAGGGAGACTGTGAAGATACCTGAAATGTCTGAAAAGGACCAGGCCTGAGGCAGGGGCCCAAAGAGATGCCCCGGGTGAGGAGGCCGAGCCCTAACTAAGCCCACCCAGTCTTCATTGTAGGACCTGCAGGGGGCGTCTCTATCATGCCCACCACTGAGAATAACCAGGTACCACCACCAGGTACCCTTATCTCTGCCCGGGATGGGGTAGATTCTGCCCTCCTAACCCAGGCCCTGCTGGTACCTGTCACCATGACGGTGCGGATGCAGGTCCTCCGCAGAGCCTGGATGACGGGTGTCGTCTGTGGCTTTAGCAGATTCTGCATGACTAGCAGCCCCAGGAGGCTCAGCTTCCACTCCACTGTGTCCCTGGAGGGTGGGCAGACCCGGGTCAGAGGTCATGCAGTGGCCATGACCCCTTCCCCAGCCACTGGGCAGGGGCATCGGCCCTGGGCTCTGCCCCCCTCTGCCCTCGCGAGGCCGTAGGCTCAGTGCCCAGGGCCCACCTTGTCAGTTGCTGAGCTGCTTCCATGTTGGGTGCGATGGGCAGCGGCTTGCTGGCGAGGGCCACCACGCGGTAGCCAGCAGCTGTGTAGCTCTGCAGCATCTGGGAGAAGTCGGTGGGCACTGCCAAGGAGAGGCAGGTGTCACTGGGACGGGGAGGTGGAGGCAGCGACAGGGGCCGGGCGCCCACCCCATTCCGTGCCAGTGCCGACCTGCAGACTCTGGGGCCCTCCCCCTTCACCTGTCTTGGGGTCGCAGAGGCCTGCCACCAGCTCGGGGGAGCCCTTGACGCAGGCCTCGGGCCGAGCCGCGCCCGGCCACGCCACCACCACGCTCATGCGCTGCAGAGCCGATGAGAAGGGGAAGTGGCTGAGGATGCTGACCGGCACCAGGGGCTCCTCCTGTAGGGTTGGGGGGCAGCTGAGGGGCTGGCCTGTGGAGCCCACCCCTCCCAGCCCACGCCCCACAGGCACCCCCTCAGCTCACCATGCCCTGCAGGTGGAGCTCCTGAAGCGGGGGTTTCATCACCGCCAAGACCTGGGTCCCAAATGTCGAGTCTGCAGCCGATCCCTCCTCCAGGACCTGCAAGGCAGGCAGAGAACACTGGCATCGAGGGGCCGGGTGCTGGCTTGGCCTGGGGCAGCCAATCCTTGGCCCGTGGAGAGAGGCAGTGGGAGACACTCAAGTTAAACTCATGGAGGACTTCCTTCATGGGAGACTGGATAGAACAGAAGTCAAGAATGTGCGCTTTGGAGTTGGGAGGACCCAAGTTCAAACTCTGGCTTTGCCATTTACAAGCCGCTGGGTGACCTTGGACAAGTTATTCCAAATTGCCCTCAGCCTCAGTTTCCTTCGTGAAGCAGGTCTGAAGCTACCTCCCTGGGGCTATGGGGAGCAGGACATGAGACGAGGCCCGTGCAACAGAGCGCTGGCACAGGGTAGGTGCTCAGCACTAGGCCTTGGCCATTGTTATTCTCCGTGGTGGGCATGATAGAGACGCCCCCTGGAGGTCCTAGAATGAAGACTGGGTGGGCTTAGTTAGGGCTCGGCCTCCTCACCCAGCCAGTAGATTCCACCATCTTGAGGTCCATGGGGTCACCCACTGGGGTGTCCCGGAGCCGGCTGAGGGTGTGGCAGGTGGCCAGTGCCCGGAGCAGGGGCCCCATGGGAAGGCGGCGGGGCTCTGGGACCAGTGGCAGGAACTCCTGCCCCTTCAGGGGCACCACACCCATCACGTCCAAGCCGTCCTCTGTGAGTGTGCCTGTCTGCAGGGGGCAAGAAGCAGGCGGGCCAGTGATGAGTCCTGGGGTGAGCTGTGCCCTGCTGCAGTGGGCACCCACACCCCTGGCCAGGCGGGGCCCATGGGAACCCCAGGAGCCAGAGCTGGACCTTTGTTCAAGCAGGTCCCTCTGCCAGGCTGTCCTCCCCAACCCGCGGTGTTTCTTGGTCTGGCATCATTTCCCCCAGGAAGTCTTCTTTAACCCTGCAGTTGGGTCAGGTAGTGCTTGCTGGGGGTTCCCACCCATGGCCTCTTTACTACTCCATCATTTGTTCACTGTGGTACCAAGAAGAGGGCCTGGCCATGTACAGCTCTCGGTGTAATGAATGAATGAGTGAGTGAATGAATGAGTGAATGGATGCCTGCCTTTCCCATACCACATTCCAATGGCTCAGTTACACGTCTGGCCCCTTCGCTGGCCTGGGAGCTCTGCGAAGACGACCAAGCCCCACCCTTTCAGTTTAAATAACGTCCAAACTCCACACCAGGGCCCACCCGCCTCTGATGGATCAGGGCTCTGCCCGTTTCATCTTGTCCCCCTCCCTACTGTTCCCCGAGCCCCAGGCACACCGCTCTGTTCCTCCAAGGAGCCATGAGCCACTCTACTTCTTCCCCTCCACCTTGCCAGCCCTGCTCTCCTCTCAGTGTGGTCCACCCCTCAGAGGTCAACAAGGGACCACAGGAGCCTTCCTTGACTGCCCTCTAAGGGAGTGACCCCCATGTACCACCCATCACGTACCCCATTTGCTTCCTCCCTAGAACCCATCACCATCTGCAGCTCTGTGGTCCCTGGTTCACTCATTATGGTGGTGGGGACATCTCTGTGTGGGTCACTGCTGGACCCCCAGTGTTGACAGCAGCCCTGGGTACCCAGTAGGCCCTCAATGGTTCTCAAACAAACAAATTAAATGAGTTTAGACATTTCATGCTCCAGACTGTGAGCTTGATGCAGGTGAGAGCTGGGGGAGAGGGTGCCTCTGAGTGTTTCCATCCCAGGACAGGACCTGGCGGTGGCCAGTGTCCACAGCAGGGGTGCACGGGCAGGCGGCGGGGCTCTGGGCTCAGCAAGCCCTCAGTCAACGTTGCTGAATGAGGGATGTGGGTGTGGGGGGCCTGGCCGTGTCCCCCACCCCACGGCCCCCACCTTGTCGAAACACACCAGCCGGAGCTTGCCCCCCAGGTTGATGCGCATCGGGTGGGTGCAGAAGACGCCCTGGCTCCGCAGCCGGTTCTGGGCGTAGAGCGTGCACACAGTCATGGCGGCAGGCAGGGCGGGCGGCACTGCCACCGTCACCAGGTCCAGAGCCCGGATCACGATCTCGTCCAGAGGCACCTGGCAGGGGGCACTGTGAATGCCAAGGGCCAGGCCGGGTGGGCCCTGGGCCCCCAGTGGCAGCCCCCGCCCGGCCCCCAAGGCTTACGTGGTTGCGGTGGAGGATGAAGATGCTGTAGATGGTGCCGAGGAGAGCTGAGGAGACAGCAAGGGGCTCAGCGGGACTGGGGACGGGGCTCCGGGGGCCACTGGCAAAGTGGGGTGCGGGGGGCCACTCACCCAGGACGGAGAGGGCAGCCACAAACTTCACGCTGTGTTTATAGAACTTGAAGTTGATGGGCCGGGGATGCAGGATGGAGCTCACCAGGGCCCCTTTAGCCGTGCAGAACCCTGGGAGGAGATGGGGAGACTGAGGCAGGGGAAGCTGAGGGTCAGGATGACCCCACCCCTCCCCCACACCACCCACACCTCTGGGGTTGTAAGGCCTGACGCTCCTGGGGTCAGCAATCACCCAGTTTGGCGGTCACACGGGACGGCCACAGGCCTTGCCCAGCCTTCATAAACTTAGTAAATCAGGAATTAGTAGTACCATCTACAAACTGGGTGGTTTCACTTAAAATCCAGATGTGTGTCTTTCGCTGAAAAATGTCAAATCTGGTGACACACTGGGTCCCTTTCACACGTGGCAGGGGCCTGCTGGAGATGTACAGCACTGCTCTCTTCTTAAGGGATGCGCTCCTTCCTTCTTGCCCCGTCCCTGCCCACTCCAGCCAATCCCAAGTAGGGGTGGGACGTGCCTGAGTCGCACAGCAGGGCAGTGGTAGAGATGGGTCCTGCCCGGCTCTGTGTCACCTGTCCTCTAGGTGCTGGGCCCAGCACCCCTCCCCACTTCCCAGACTCGTTACCTGTCTGGGTCACCACTGCCAGGGCATGGGGTCCTACAAAGGCCCGGGCCTGCAAGATGAGGGTCCCACAGAAGAGCGTGTGCCGCTGGTGGGTCTCTGGGAAGTAGGGCACCGGTCCCTCCGGCAGGGCGGTCTTCAGCACTGGAACACTCTCCCCTGGGAGGGATGTGGTATGAGGCCCATGCTGGTCCCTCCCACCACCAAGACCAAGCCTTATGCCTAGAACTGTTACGGAAGCCCCAGGTCTCATTTAGCGCTTGTCACTATGTGTGAAGGAATCACTGCCCCCGTTTTACAGAGAGGTACACTGAGGCTCAGAGAGGGCAGAAGACACAGACACAGTGAGACAATCCTGGGAAGTGTGCAGCCAGTTTCCAGGAAGCATCTCTCAGGGCAGCCAGAAAGAGCTGTGAGCGCACAGCATGGGCAGAGTGGGGGGCCAGGGTGGGGGGCCCGTGTTCTCCTTCTGTTGGAATTATTTTGTAACGAGCTGTGTTACTTTTATAGTTCAAATAAGATATTGACACGAGAGGGCTTAACCTCTGTAAAGCCCTGAGCTCACTGCCTGGCAAAGAGTAGCAGTGCCTCACCCAGCATCTGCAGGGGTAGGACCTGCTGAGGCCGGGACTGTTACCTGAGCAAAGGGAAAAGAGAACTCCATCTAAAAGTTCTGACACAAGGCAGAGAGGCTCAGTGGCCCGGCATGGGGGATGGGAGGCTGCTGGCCAGGGGCAGGAACTGACCTGTCAGAGAGCTCTCGTTGACCATGCACTCGCCAGCCACCAGGGCAGCATCGCAGGGCATCAGCCCACCCTCCTGGGGCAGCACCAGGCAGTCTCCCGGCACGAGCTCACTGGAGTCGACCCATTCCTCCTCTTCGGGCAAGCAGGGGCCTCAGTATAGCCTGGAGGGGACTCCCCCACTGCCTCCCCCAGCCTTCGTCTCTCCCCTAGCCTCTCTCCCTCCCCCAGCCTCCCTCCCTCACTCAGCCTCTCACCTCCCCCAGCCTCCCTCCCTCCCCCAGCCTCTCACCTCCCCCAGCCAGCCTCCCTCCCTCCCGAGCCTCCCTTCCACCCCCAGCTTCTCGCCTCCCCCAGCCTCCCTTCCACCCCAGCTTCTCACCTCCCCCAGCCTCCCTCCCTCCCGCACCTCTCACTTCCCCCAGCCTCTCACCTCCCCCAGGCCGGCACACGCACACCTGTACAGACAGCTGGACCATGTCCCTCAGAGTCTGGCTTTGCTGTGGGCAGGGGGACAAGCAGGGAGTGGGTGGGCGGAGGTCTCCTCGGACACCGCCTGCCCCGCCCCATCCGCCTCACACCGCACACCTTTCTGGTCTTGTATATCGACACGCAGAGGGAGACGATGGAGATGAGGAAGATGCACAGGGCGTACCAGTAGTAGTAGTCAGCCAGCCACAGCCCGATGCTGAAGGCCTGGAACCCATAGTAGGGGTTCAGTGCCTGGGGGAGGGGCGGGGAGGCAGCGTCAGGGCCCAGGTCCCCCAGGGCAGCCCAGCCACAGGCTGGGCCTCCTGTGCCCACGGAAGCAGAGGGCCCGGCAGTTGCCAAAGGACGAAAGCCAGGCCTGTCTCCTGGTCAGTCCTGTCCAGATGTCCCTTGAGCCAGCAGCTTCTTTGCTCTAAAGAGGACACACGGGTGTTTACACGCCAGGCCCCTGCTAAGCACATCATCTAAATGCCATACGATGGTGAGGACAATTCCACAAGGCAGATGCTACCATCAGCTTCATTTTATAGCTGAGGAAACTGAGGCACAGAAGGGTTAAGTCACTTGCCTAAAACCACACAGCTCCCAGGTGACCGACTAGAGTTTACATCAGGCCAGACTCCAAGGCCTCCTCTCTGTCTCACAGGTGTCTGCCCCTGGCTCAGAGGGCTGGGATGTTAGCAGCGTACTCTAGGTGTGTCCACGTCACTGGCTTCCCTTTGTCCCCATGTGACCTTGGCCATGCCACGTCCCCTACTCTGTAGCTCCGGTTCTTCATGTGTGAACGGACTGTCCCTACCACGAGGCTGTTGGAGCGTGAAAGTGGGTAATGCACGGAAAGGACCCAGACTCTGGAGCCTGGCGCTTGGCACACAGCAGGAGCCCAGGCTGTGTGGGTTTGTCTCTTGGCCTCTAAGCCCCAGTCCCAGCCTGGACCAGAACTTCCAATTCCTCTCCCTGAGCTGACTGGGGCTGGTTCTGAGACAGCTCTCCACCACGGAGGAGAGGACAGCTGGTACAATCTGCCTCTGTAAGGGTGGCCCAGAGAGGGCAAGCCCCTGGCCCAGGTCACACAGCCAGCTCAGGCCAGAGCTGGGGCGGGGCCCAGGGACAGCCCTACCTCGTCCACCAGCAGCTGGGGATAGGACTTGACTGGTACACTGATCACGTTGGGGCCGTAGATGGTCTTCCTGTAAGAGGAAAAGCGGCAGGGCCATCAGATGGAGGGGCCGTGGCAGCTGGACCCTCTAGCAGTGATGGAGCGCCCTACTTTCCAGCTGGGAAAACTGAGGCCCAGAGAAGCAGGTGACTGGAAGAAGGCCACACTCAGGGGGGTAAGAGAGGAGGCCCCAGCTCTCAGGGCAGCACCCACCTCACGGTTTGGTCCTGGAGGCTGAGGCCGGTGCTGGAGCAGTGGAGGTCGTCACAGGTGCGGCCGTGGTCCAGCAGGCTGGGAGGATGGGAGAGGCACTTGTGTGGTGGTGGGGTCTGAGCTCTGCACCCCCCACCCCTCCTGGCCCACCTCTGCCACACCGAGTTCCCGGGAGAAAGCTGGTCCCTCACGAACTCTGGGCCTAACTTTCTCCTTCTGTTCCTCTGATGGGGCCCCAAACCATCTCACCCAGGAAAAACGATGAGTGATGATGATAATACTTAACAGTGACAACAGCCGCTATTATTTAGTGACATTTAGAGCTTTCTTTACAATGATGCCTTCTTAGGTAAGTCACTTAACCTCTCTGGGCCTCAGACTTCTCATCTGCAAGATGGAGACGGTGACAGCATCTCCCTCACGGGGCTACGGGTGGATTAAATGAGATAAGTTTTGCAAAGTGCTTGGACGGTTCCTGGCACTTACTAGGTGACAAAGGTCAGCGATTTTTAAAAATTTTTTTTTGGCTGCGTTGGGTCTTCAATGCTGTGTGCGGGCTTTTCTATAGTTGCAGCGAGCGGGGGCTACTCTTCTTTGCAGTGCGTGGGCTTCTCATTGCAGTGGCTTCTCTTGTTGCGGAGCATGGGCTCTAGGCATGCGGGGCTTCAGTAGTTGTGGCTCACGGGCTCTAGAGCTCAGGCTCAGTAGTTGTGGTGCACAGGCTTAGCTGCTCTGCAGCATGTGGGATCTTCCCGGACCAGGGATCGAACCTGTGTCCCCTCCGTTGGCAGACAGATTCTTAACCACTGCGCCACCAGGGAAGTCCCACGTCAGCGAGTTTTGCTATTCCTCTCACGTAGCAGAGGCTGTTGGTGCCCTCCCCACACCCCCTTGGAATTCACGTCTGTGCGGTGCAGCCTCTTACTGGAAACACCTGTCCTGGCTTGAGGGCTTCTCCTGGCTGCATAAGCATGGTCTGCCCGTGAGCTAGGAAGGGCGAAGTTGTGCAAGAGTTCATGTATTCCGCAACCGGTAACGGTAGGAAGGTGAGGGGTACGTACCCCCTGGTTTCCTCACTCCTTGGGTGAGGGCACCCTGAGGTGCGTGCTCTACACTGGCTCAAAGGGATCCCCAAGGGACTGTGCTCCAGGTGCCCACGTCAAGCCCCCTCCACCGGCTGCCTTCTCTTCCCGGCCTCACTTCCCCTACGTCTCCTGGCATCACCTTGCAAACAGATTCCCTGCACTTGAATCCTCGTCTTGAGGTCTGCTTCTCGGGGCTCAAACTAAGACATAAACTGAGCTCGTATTTATCAAGCACTTAGTAGGTGGCAGAGCAGGTACAAGACGCCAAACAGAAGGTCCAAGTCCAGAGCTTACGGTCTGATTCACAGCAGTGTTGCCACCTCAGGCCAGGTGCCGTGCCAAGCCTTACATGACAGTAATATACTTTACCCTCGAAACAACCCTAGGAGGCCGGGATTCCCTTCATGAGCTATTTACAGACAGGCTCAGCGAGTTGAGGGGGCCAAGGCACAGAGCTGAGAGGGGAGTCCAGGCTGGGCCACCTCATGCCACCTTCTCTGCCCAATGCAGCACCCGCTGTGGGCGTGGTGTAGCGTCGCCGGCCCTGACCCCTACCTGACTCGGCAGAAGGCCTGCTGGGTCTCGATCCAGACATAGCGCTGGCCCCGGAAGAGGTAGTAGCGCAGCGTCCGCTGCTGGGTGGGAGAGAGGAGAGGTGGGCTGGAGGCGGCCCCAGGAGGAGTGTGTGGGGGGCGGCAGGGCGATGGCACAGGAAAGAGGCGGGAGAGGCATGGAGGGGTAGAAGGTGATCGGCCAGCATCCTGGACGACTGGGACGAGAGAACCAGAGGCGCCCAGAGAACAGCTGGAGTCCAGTCCCCATTGTACAGGGTGTGAATCTGAGGCCCAGAGACAGGCAAGGACTTGTCCAGAACCCAGCTGTCCACTTACTGCCTCTTCGGTCCTGTGGAGCCGGGCGGTGTCCTTCCATGTCCCCTCTGGTAGTGTCCCCACAGCTGCCTGGCTCCGGCCGTCCTCCGCCTGGGTCTGTGGGGGCAGCTCCAGGCTGGGGACGGGGGTGGGGTTACCATGGAGTTCTGGGAGCTGCCCCAGCACCTCCCCATCCCCACAGAGCCAC
Source organism: Pseudorca crassidens (assembly GCF_039906515.1). Taxonomy (NCBI): domain Eukaryota; kingdom Metazoa; phylum Chordata; class Mammalia; order Artiodactyla; family Delphinidae; genus Pseudorca; species Pseudorca crassidens. The sequence goes on from NC_090297.1 coordinate 12,667,545, forward strand.
CTTCCCTCTCTCGGATGGGAGACCCCGGGATCAGAGCCTTCACGGGGGGAGGGCAGGGGGAGCAGGGGCTCCTGGGAAGGGGCGATGGGGCTGCCTCACCTGTCTTTGCTGATGGCCTCAGTCTGCACCTGGACAGTATAGAGCTGCCACGAACTATCCTGGAACACGGAGGTGCGGACTCAGTCCTGGAAGAGACCCCTCCCCTCCCCGGCCCCACCCGACAGCCAGGTGGCCCCTGCTGGAGGAGGCAGGGATCAAGGATAGAGGTGACCTCTTTGGGAATCACCCACCCCGTCCCGTCTGCCCACTGCTCAGATGGGAAAGCTGAGGTCCAGGGAGGAGAAGCACCTGTGTAAGGTCCCACAGAACGTCAGCGGCCAGGTTGGGCTGAGAACCCGAGCATCCTCCGCCCCGCAACCCTGAGCCACCGCCACCCCACTCCAGCTCCAGGCTCGCCCCTGCTCCCCCGTCTCTCACCTCTTTGTCTCTTATTTCGATAACGAGGGTTTCGGCGCGGGCCAGGCTGCACGGCTGGAGCCGCAGCCGCACCCGCCACATGGGCTTCCATCGGAAGAGCAGCAGAGGGATCCCCGCCATCACCCAGACCACGATGTGATAGCCGATGACCCTCCATGGACTGCCACAGTAGCCGCTGAGCCTCTGTGGACACGGGCGAGAGCAGGCCAGGGAGTGGGGTGGGCGGGGGCTGGAGGAGGAAGCCAGGGTATCTGGGTGGGCCTGTACCACCCCAACCTGGAGTTGCCCCTGCCCCTCCCCTGCCCACGTACCACGGATGAAACTGAGGAGCTGAGGGGATCTATAGATGTCTCTATCGTCAGGGTCCCATAACCGGCGGGCGTGTTGCCCACGAGCGGGCTGCTGTCTGTGGACAGAAGGGAGAAATGTCATTGGGGGGGGTTGGGGGGGCTCCTCCTTCTTTCTTTAACCACGACTTAAGCACAGTCATTTTATAAATCTGGTCTGATAAATCCAGTAACTCGAGTCTTCACGGGTCTGTTACCGGGCTGTCCTGTGGGTCCTTACTCGTAGGACCTTGTTTCCTCATGCGTCTGGCGATTTCTGACTCGGTGTGGGCGCAGAGTCGGGGGACGGGGCCTGTTGAGCACTTTGGGCTTCAAGAGCACCCCCCCACACCTCCAGTTATTAGCTTCCTGGGAGCTCTGTGTCCCACGTTCCATCTGGTCTACACTCTGAGGGCAGGGACAGGGCTGCTCATCCTTTTTCTTTTTTTAGACGTCATTTTTATTTATTTATTTATTTTTTGCGGTACGCGGGCCTCTCACCGTTGTGGCCTCTCCCGTTGCGGAGCACAGACTCCGGACGCGCAGGCTCAGCGGCCATGGCTCACGGGCCCAGCCGCTCCGCGGCATGTGGGATCTTCCTGGACCGGGGCACGAACCTGTGTCCCCTGCATCGGCAGGCGGACTCTCAACCACTGCGCCACCAGGGAAGCCCTATTTATCTTTAATTTATTATATTTTTTAAAATTTATTTTTGGTTGCGTTGGGTCTTTGCTGCACGTGGGCTTTCTCTAGTTGCGGCGGGAGGGGGCTACTCTTCGTTGCGGTGCGCGGGCTTCTCATTGCGGTAGCTTTTCTTGTTGCGGAGCACAGGCTCTAGGCACATGGGCTTCAAAAGTTGCAACATGCGGGCTCAGTAGTTGCGGCATGCGGGCCCTAGAGCGTGTGGGCTTCAGTAGTTGTGGCACGTGGGCTCAGGAGTAGTGGCATGCGGGCTCTAGAGTGCAGGCTCAGTAGTTGTGGCACATGGCCTTAGTTGATCCGCGGCATGTGGGATCTTCCCGGACCAGGCATCGAACCCGTGTCCCCTGAATTGGCAGGTGGATTCTTAACCACTGCGCCACCAGGGAAGTCCCTGCTCATCCTTTTTCAACCTTCATGCCCAGCACAGGCCTGGCAGTGAGGAGATGCCGAGAAGTCGAGTATGGACTGATACAATGTCAGGGCAGCCATGAAAGGGGCAGCTTCACTCTGAAGGTGGAATGGGGGGAGGAGGAAGGAAGAACCCAGTCACTGGGGGTGGGCTGGAGAGGAGGGTTGAGCTGAGAAAGCCCCCAAGGCTCAAGGAGAGAAGCCGCTATGTGCCAGGGCCCAGCTGAACAGCTGACAGGTTCCTTCTGTGAGAAAGGGCCCACTATCACCCCCATTTTACAGATGGGTAAACTGTGGCTCAGGGAAGACCAGTGGGCATCTCTACTGTAGAAACTCTTTTTTTTCTACTGCCTCCCCTGCTGTAGTGCTGCGGTCCTAGCCGAGCAAGCAGACAGTGGGTGTTCTGGGGCCCGGGACGGGGTGGGGCTCATGGCCTCTGTCAGGGTTTCTCTAACTGTGCTCCCTGGACCTCTTGGGGAACCTGTTAGAACATGAAGATGCCTGGGCCCCTCCCAGACCTGCTGGCACAATGGCAGTGGTGCTGAGCATCTGCATGTTTCCCAGGAGCCTCTGGAGAAGTTCACTAAGGGGGATGGGAAAGCAGGGAAGGTGGGGGGCAACCTGCTGGTTTTCTGGGCTCCCTACTCCTCCTCCCCAACCAGAGCCCTGCAGAGGCCTGATCTGAAAGTTCTACCCAATAAGCCCAGGGTGTCCCAAGCAACTGCCTGTCACAACATCCCCAGCCCCTCAGCTGTTCTGTCCCCAAACACTTAGGTTTCTGCAGCTTCTCCAAGCCCCAAAGCAACCATGATAGTCAACATCTCCCGAGGCCCCACTACGTGCGGGCTCTGCTCCTGGTCCTTCTTACATGGCTAACACAATGACCCTGCCATGTAAGCACAATAATTATCCCCTTTTTTTTTAGCTGTACGCGGGCCTCTCACTGTTGTGGCCTCTCCCGCTGCGGAGCACAGGCTCCGGACGCGCAGGCTCAGCAGCCATGGCTCACGGGCCCAGCCGCTCCGCGGCATGTGGGATCCTCCTGGACTGGGGCACAAACCCGCGTCCCCTGCATCGGCAGGCAGACTCTCAACCACTGTGCCACCAGGGAAGCCCCATCCCCTTTTTATAGAAGAAAATTAGGCTCAGAGAGGTTAAGGAACTTGCCCAAGATCACACAGCCAAGTACATGGTAGTGTCAGGATGCAATCCTAGGCAGGCTGACTCCAGGGTGGGGTTTCTTTTTTTTGGCTGCACTGGGTCTTCGTTGCTGTGCACGGGCTTTCTCTAGTTGCGGCGAGCGAGGGCTACTCTTCGTTGTGGTGCGTGGGCTTCTCATTGCTGTGGCTTCTCTTTGTTGTGGAGCACAGGTTCTAGGCGCATGGGCTTCAGTAGTTGTGGCACACGGGCTCAGTAATTGTGGCTCGCCAGCTCTAGAGCGCAGGCTCAGTAGTTGTGGCGCATGGGTTTAGTTGCTCTGCGGCATCTTCCTGGACCAGGGCTCGAACCCGTGTCCCCTGCATCGGCAGGCAGATTCTTAACCACTGTGCCACAAGGGAAGTCCCAGGGTGGGTTTTAATTCCCATCAGACCACGCAGAGTCTGTTCTGTCCTATCGCAGCCCCCCATATCTCCACATAAGGACTGTGATAATAATTACTATGGTAATTACCATAATAAGAACAGCCAATATCCATTAAGCGCTTCCCAGGTGACAAGAGCTGCTCTAACCCTCCACGCGAATTAGCTCATTTAACCCTCTGGCAACTCGATGAGGGGACTCTTATTTTTCCCATTTGTACAAATGAGGGAACCGAGGCTCAGAGTCACAAAGGCCCCCTGGTAAATGGTGGAGCCAGGAAGTCAGAGCCCAGATCTTGTGTTTTGGGGGCCAATGTGGGCACTTCCAGAGAACAGGGCATATGCCCTCTGCCACCTGAGGCCTCTTTCAAACAAGAGGACTCAAAACCCAAATTAACCCAAGCTCCACCCACGTCAATCCCTCCCCTGTCCACTGGGTGACTCAGAAAATATACGGAGCTGCCACCAGCTCCAGAAAGGGCCTGGTCTCTGGGGAACTCCCACACATACACAGGAAGCCTGTAGCTCTCAACCATCCTGGTGTCTGGCCAACGGTAAAGTCTCAAAGCCAGAGGGCAGGAGGCCTGGTCAGCCTTCTGCCCTGGGGCTCAGAGACCCCAGCCTGGGTCCCCTGGGGTGGTCCCTTTTGCTCTCTGGTCCCGGCCAGTCCAGCTTGTGAGGGAGGCTTGTCAGGGCACGATTTCCTTCCCTTCCTGACAACAGCCCGCAGACAACTAACAGCAGAGGCCCTTCTGCTCCCTGGTGTGTGTGTGCTGTGCAGGGGCGGGGGAGGCTCGCCCTGGATCCTGGCTTGGGGGGCAGAACAACAGGCATTCAGGGCAACTGACCCGGTCTGGCAACCTGGGTTCTCAGGTCCTTGGCCACCAACAAGCCCCAGCCCTTTTCTTGTCCCCTCCTCCAAAGGCCACAGTCCCAGCTGTCCTTCTTGCCGAAGCCCCTCACCAGCCCTGGAGACCTGCTCCTTGAGTGGGTCAGGGCGGGTAGTTTCGCCCCCTTTAGGGTTCTTGTCGGGCAGTTTCTGGGGTGTAAGGAAAAAAAGCACCTTAGGGGGGACTTCCCTGGTGGTCCAGTGGTTAGGACTTCATGCTTCCACTGCAGGGAGCATGGGTTCGATCCCTGGTTGGGGAACTAAGATCCCCCACAAGCCCTCGGTGCGGCCCAAAACCAAAAACAACAACAAAAAGAGTACCTCAGGGCTATCAGGGGCTGACACAGGCCGGGCACCGTTCAGGGCTTTACACACATCGATTCATTCATTCCTCACCACTGTGAAGTGGGGACTACTTTTATCCCTATTTTACAGATTAGGAAACTCAGGCCCAGAGAGGTGAAGTAAGCTGCCCAAAGGCCACACAGCCAGCACGCGGTGGGACGTGGATCCAGGCAGTGTGACTGCAGGGTCCACGCTCTTAACCACGGCACTACCAGCGCCATCGCTGTCGTCCCCATCAGTCACTGTGCTCCTGGCTCTCTCACAAATGACTCAGCCTCTCTCCAGGCTTCCGTTTCCCATCTCTAGGATCATAACCACAAAGTAGCTGGCACATGGGGTGTCTGAAGTTCCTGAAGCATGGCCTGTACAGGAGGGCATCGCTGGCTCCCCTGCCAAGGAGGTGTGGCTTCCGCTCTGACCCATTTCTCAGGCTCCCCTCTACATTCCCATTGCCCTGTCTGAAAACCCACAGCTGTGCCATTGCTCCCCTGTGTGCACTCAACAGCTCTTCCCCGGGCCTTCAAACCCTCAGGCCAGCAGCTGTGCTGGGGATGGGACTGCAGCGTGCTGCACTGACCCCACGTGGGCCACTTTGCTCCTGCCAATCTGCTTTCGTCCTGCAACAATCAAGCAACTTATCCCATTTTACAGATGAGAAAACTGAGCCTTGAGAGAGGCAGTGTGCCCACCAATTTGTCTCGCAGCTGGAAGGGGCCTTGCTCCAAAACCCTCTCTGCCCACCTCACCCCCACCCACTGACACTAACACATCGGGCTTGCACAGGTGTCATCGCCCTCCTGCTCACACTGCCTGGCGTGCGGCTGGGACTCAGGAACCATTTATTGAATGAACCAGTGAATGAAGGTTGCACACCTCACGGACATAACAGAGCATGGAAGCAATGGTGCAAGAGTCAGTGTGTCCACCTCCTGCCTCTGGGTCAGCTGGGAGGTGCAGAGGAACAAGCCTCTTCTTGAAGGGCCCTACCAGAGACCATCTGGAGCTGCCCTCACTGGATCACTTCCCCCAGGACCTAAACAAGGTTGCCTCTGGAAGTTCTTCCTTGTGTCTATCACACACCCATCATTTCACAAGGATGCTCTCCCCGTCAACCTGGGGAAGGAGGCAGTCACATCTGTGGAACACTCTAGTCTCCCAGCAAGGTCAAGCCCAGGGCATACTCTTGCAGAACATCTGTCAAAACACTCAGAAGGGATGGCAGGGATGTCTCCCCAGGGATGGCACAGGAAGGTCAGAGCAGTGTCTGATCTCTTCTGGTACCACCAGCTCGAACCAGCTGCTTGGGAGGAGAATACTTTCACAAATGACTGACTGCATTGGTCTTCTGAATAACCGCGACTGATCTTCACGCGTAACCCTCTGAGGGAGGGACTATTATCATCTCATTTTACAGTTGGGGAAACTGAGGAACACAGTTTCAAAATCCCTTGCCCAGGGTCATACAGCTTGCAAGGGGAGAAGCTGAAAATGAGTGGGTCTAAATGAACACATTCCTCTCAGTTCATCCTCACAGCCACCTCTCCAAAAGTGCGGATTAGGATTCCCATTTAAAATGAGGCACAGAGGTTGATTAACATGTCCAAAGTCACACAGCTCTGAGTGGTCAAGATTAGACTTGAACCTAGTCTGACTCCCTGGCCCTGGGGCAATGCCACGAGTACTGCAGAGCGGAGGGGCTGGCGTCAAAGCCATTTGGGAATCTCTTGTTTCCTGCGGAAGCACGGGTTTCCTCCTGATGACCTGGCAGAGGCCCAGGGCAGCGCTGCTGCCTCCTCCCTTGCTGTGCTTCTCCTGTGGCCAGAAGCTCCTCTCCTGGGCCAGGCTGAGTGTGAGGGATCATCTGCCAGGAGCTCCCTGATCTTTGGATCTGGAGTCCTGGGACCATATGTCCTCAGCCTTTCCCCTTCCTCACCCTGGGTGCACCCTAGAGTTGGAGGGGGGGATGGGGGGGAGTAAGGTTGGAGACCGGAGGGAGAGACCTGAATGAAGGGTCTGCAGCTGCAGAGAGGATGCTCAAGCGTTGGTGGCCCTTGGCTGAGGTCTAGGCTCTGAGTGACCCACGTGGAAATGAGACCCTTCTAAACGCGAGGGGTCTACTGGCACCCTTTGCAGCAGGTAGAATTAGACTCTGGAAAGGGTGGCCTCCAGACACAGGGCCTGGGACAGGTAACATGGAGGGTGTGGTCCCTGGACCGGCGTGCTAACAGGCTTGCTCTGGGGGCCTGACTCAGGGGATCAGGAGTGGCATTTGTGCCCCAGGGCACTCCGATCCAGGGACTCAGGAGCCCTGGCTTCTCCAACCCCATTCATTCATTCAACCAAGAGGAACAACCACTCAGAGGCCCTGGATGCAGCGGCCTCCACGTCTCTTCCCCCACCTGGACATCCGTCACCGCGCGGGGACACTTCCCTGCGCCCCGCCACCGCGGCCCCCGGATTATCCTTTTGCACGGCGGCGCCAGGCGCTTCCTCTCCCAGGGCTTTAGGAAGGCGCGGAGCGGACGGCTCTGCGCGGTGCCATCCCCGGGCTCCTGGCCTCTCTGGGAAGGGGGAGGGCACGGGCGCGGGGATGTCCCGGGGGCCGCTCCCTCGGCCCGCGCCCCAGCGGTGGGGGTGTCCCCCCACGACAGATGCGACGACGGGCGGTCCGGGGACCGCGCCCGGTTCCTGTCGGCTGGGGCTGCGCGCTCACCTGCGCTCATGGCGGCTCCTCGCGCTCATCGCCGGGCCCGGGCGTCGCGATGCCCCGCGGTCGGGGCCGAGGCGGAAGGCCGGGGGCGCGGGGCGCTGCGGAGCTGGGCGGCCCGGGACACCTGCAGGACCCAGCGGCTGGAGCGGCGGCGAAGGTGCCGCAGTCAGGCTCTGCGCACCGCCAAGCCCCGCCCCGCCCTCTGCGGCCTCACGTCCTCCCGCGCGCCGCGGGGGCTGCCGGGATTTGTAGTCCGAGGCCGCTCCCAACGCGCACGCAGGGGCGGGGCGCCGAGAGACAGACGTGACAGCCCTGGGACAGACTGACACATAGAGAGGAGGACACTCAGGGAATCCGACAGGACAGCCCTCAGACACATGAACACATAGACACAAAGGGCTGGAAGGAGACAGAGTTGCGATGGAGAGTAATGGTGGGGGAGAGACTCCAGAGGGGAAGCAGGGAAGGCCTTGACAGTATCTGGTCCATACCGAGAACTCAATACATACACTTGATAACGGGGTACATATCGGCAGGACTTGCTGATGCATGGGAGGTGGAGGTATAGGAATGGAATCAAAGATGCCTCTCCTCCCTGGGTTTTGGTCTGAGCAGGTAGGGGGTGGTGGAGCCGTTCGCTCAGCTGGGGCAGGCTGCTGGTGGAGCAGGTTGACCACCTGGGGGATGGGGCTGGCTTCACTCAGTTCAGGTGAGAAGACCTGTTTCTTCTGCTGATGCCTCAGTGAGGGCAGCCTACTGAACTTCTCAGAGCCCCTGTTTCCTCCTCCAGGGCTTAGCTGGATGTCTGGCAGACCACTTAACCAGGGGAACCCTGATTTCCATGGCAGGCAGGATGGCTAGGTTTGTATAAATGACTTGCTCGATGCCCTTGCCAAGAGGCAGTGTGGTACAGTGGCAAGTGGCTGGGCTCTGGCACCAGAGAGACTTGGGTTTGGATGTGCATCAGTTGCTGTCTAGCTGTGTGAGCTTTAAAAAGTCACTTTCCCTCTCTGAGCCTCTCTCCTCATCTGTGAAATGAAAGCTGCTGGAAAGATGAAATGGGGGGGCAGGAACTTGGCAGAAGCCAGTTGCTTTCTTGAGATCCTGGTGCTGGGCTAGAAGCTTCATAAAAGCAGGGGGCTTGGGGACTGCATCGCAAGATTGGTCCCTCATTCTTCATATTGCTACTTGGCATTTAAGAGACTCCATCCTCTGAGCCATCTGGGAAGGAGCTGCACCTGTCGCTTGGTCCATGGTCTTCATGAGGCGGGAGACCAGATGAAGCTTCCTTCCAAACCACAGAGGATGTGGAAGGCCTCGCCTCTGCCCAGGGTTACCTTTGGGGAAGTGGCCCTCACTGTGGTCATCTGGGCGGTCTGTGGGCTGGGCTGCAGTCATCTGTGGGCTAGGACCCATGGAGAAGACTCCCTTCTGGGGCTGTTGCTCCCTTGGGGGCCCACAGGAAGGACATAATATGCCTGGTCCTGCAACCAGGTAGGGTAGGGAGAACCCGGAGAAAGAAAACCAGGCACGGCTTTCTTGACATAAGAGAAGCCGTCTTTTGTGATCTAAGCCTGGCCACAATCCTTGACCTAGAACAGGTCTCAGTAATTAATGATCTTAAGGGAACAAAAGAATAGACAACTGTTATCAGGCAAGAGAAGTAACAATAGCAAAGATATCAGTTGTAAAGACTCCCAGTTCTGTTTCAGTGGTGAAGATTAGCCTGAAATGCTCAACTGGAACCTGAGGGATGATGATGACCTTTTCTGACCCTCGTGACTTCAATCAACTAAAGCTTGGACTCTGTCGAGCACCCAAGCCCCTTCACGAATAGGTATGTACCCTTAGCTTAAAACTTCTCCAGTTTTGCTGTTGGGGAGACACTGCTTTGGGAGAGATCCCGGGGTTCTCCTTACTCGCTGCAAAGAATCAATCCTTCCTTCTCCTGACCTTTGCCTTGGTTGTGTCTTTTGGCTCGACACCTACCAAGAGGTAAACCCAGTTTTGGGGTAACAGTCCGAGTGGCAAAAAGCTGGAGAATTCACTAATTTGTACTGGTTTATTCTAGAGCATTGCCAAACTTCTCAGTTTCTCTAGTTTCACTAGATTTTTGCAACAGAAGGGATTTTCTCACCTAGTGACAAACCCCATGACAAGATTATGGCTGTCTAGACACATAAGGTGCAGTTTCAGCAGTCTGTCTTGTATACAGTTTCCCGGGCAAGGAGGAGGCTGGAAGAGAACTTGAGTGTTGGGAGTCAGCGGCACACCCTCTGGCACCCAGCAGTCAGCGTGATGTGGGAGATGAGAAATGAGCATTTTTAGTCTTGCACAGATAATCCATCCTCTGAACAGGAGGTCTCTAACTCTAGCCAGCCGTGTCGGAAATACACCAGTTTTCAAGTCCAGAGAGCTGTGAATTAATCACCTTTTTTTTTTTTTCCTGGCTGTGCTGCGTGGCTTGTGGGATCTTAGTTCCCTGACCAGGGATTGAACCTGGGCCCTCAGCAGTGAAAGCGCGCAGTCTTAACCACTGGACCTCCAGCGAATTCCCAGGGAATTAATCACCTTTGTAGTAGGATTCAGCCTTCCACACAGTAGGTATTTGAGACAAATCAGTTAACTTGAGTTTATGGAGCATTTGCTCAACTGCAAGCTAGATGCTTTTCACATTTATTATTTTTTAAACTCATACATGTTAAGAATTTATTTTTAAAGTTCTTTTTTTTCAGCTTAAGTATAATTGACAACATCGTAAGATATTTAAAGGGTATGATGTGGACTTCCCTGGTGGCGAAGTGGTTAAGAATCCGCCTGCCAATGCAGGGGACACAGGTTCGAGCCCTGGTCCAGAAGATCCCATATGCCGCAGAGCAACTAAGCCCATGTGCCACAACTACTGAGCCTGTGCTCTAGAGCCGGTGAGCCACAACTACTGAAGTCTGCATGCCTAGAGTCCGTGCTCCACAACAAGAGAAGCCACCGCAATGAGAAGCCCCCACTCGCCGCAACTAAAGAAAGCCCGCACACAGCAATGAAGACCCAACGCAGCCAAAAAAAAAAAAAAGTGTCTGATGTGATGATCTGATATATCTATATACATTGTGAAGGGATTTTTCCTCATCAATTAACACATCCACACCTCACATATTTACTTTTTTTTTCTTTTTGGCGAGAACTCACATTTATTCTTATGTAGACTTTACCCACAATTCTGAGAGGTAAATGCTCTTAATTCCCATTTTACAGATACGAAAATAGAGGCTCAGAGGTTCAACAACTTGCACAAAGACCAGGTAAGAAGGGATGGCTGGCTTCAGCCCTAGAGAAACTTGAAGCATTCCACCGGATGATTTTTGTGAATGAAAGCACATTGTCTGGACACTATCAGAGAACAGAAGTAGCATAAAGGACAAAACACTGTCTTTCTCTGCTCAAGCCTGCAGTTTTATTAGTAAAGTCTTTGTGACTTGAAATAGAACATTTGCCTGCAATCCAATAAAAGATTAAATAAGCAGTAAGTTAAACTATCAGTTGATAACATATTCTAATTTAGCTTGAGTTTAAATGGGGTGAGTGACCTACAGTTGCAAACTTGACGTCTGATGAAGCTGATTTGAAGTGGCAACACCCCAGCCTCTCCTCAGAAGCTGGCTGGTGCAGAACTCATCTTTACAAGCCATTAAATTAGTCGTGAGGAAAAAACCCATCTTTCTCCATACAGGTCTAGTGATTAGAAGCAAAGTCAAATTACCCATGAATCCAAGGAATGCGACCTTCCGTGGGGCTGTCTGAAACCAATTAGGTGTGAACAGACCTGGAAGGCAGATTTCGCCCTACTGCCCTCCCAGCCCGGGCATGGAGGGCTCCCTGAGGGTTTTCCAGTTCTCACTTCCGAAGCTGGAGCTTTAACATCTGAGGACTGTGTACTGTGTGGTCTTACTGAGGTGGCCAAGAATTTTTAGATGCTAACATAAGGGCAAAGACTGTGTTCTCTAAATTTCTAATAATTTAATGTTTGTTCCTTTTTTCTTGGTGAACTTGGCTCCTAGGTGGGAGGGGACAAATCTTGTTCATCTTTACCTTCAGCACCTCACCTCTCACAATGCCAGACACTAGTGCTTTTGAACCATCCCCCCCCCTTTTTTTTTTTTTGCGGTATGTGGGCCTCTCACTGCTGTGGCCTCTCTCGTTGCAGAGCACAGGCTCCGCACGCGCAGGCTCAGCAGCCATGGCTCACGGGCCCAGCCGCTCCATGGCATGTGGGATCTTCCCGGACAGGGGCACGAACCCGTGTCCCCTGCATCGGCAGGCGGACTCCCAACCACTGCTCCACCAGGGAAGCCCGAACCATCCCCTTTTAAAGCCAGAAATGCTCATTAAGATTCATTCTTGGTGAGTCAGACGTTTTTCTTAGCCTCCTGATAAAAGAAGCCTTTGTTTCCAGGATGATCTCAATGCTACAACTTAAAAACAGCCTTGGAGTATTCCTAAGAGTGAAAATAGGGTCCACCCGAATGTGCGTTAGCAGGGGAAATGGGTAAATAAGTAATGATGCATCTACGCCACAGAGCAAGAAACCAGTGGTTAAAAAAGCTAAGGTTGAAAATAAATTTCACACACACACAGGTAGATCTTTAGCACCAGAGGCCCTTGTATATCGTTGGGTAAACGTAGAAAGCTGCTGTTATTCACAACAGCTAAAACATGGAAGCAACCGAAATGTCCATTCATGGATCAATGGAGAAACAAAATATGACACATACGTACAATGGAATATTATTCAGCCTTAAAAAGGAAGGGAATTCTGACACGTGCTGCAACAGGGATGAACCTTGAGCACTTTATGCCTAGTGAAATGTGTTACAAAAAAGACAAATACTATATAATTCCACTTATATGAGATAGAGTAGTCAAAGTCACAGAAATAGAAAGTGGAAGTATGGTGGCTAGAGGCTAGAGGAGGAGAAATGGGGAGTTAGTGTTTAATGGGCAGAGTTTGAGTTTTGCAAGATGATAACAGCTCTGGAGATAGACTGGAGTGAGGGTTGTACGGTAACGTGAATGTACTTAATACCACTGAATTCTCCATTGAAAAATGGCTGAGGTGGTAAATTCTGTATGTATTTAACCACAATGAAAAAAAAAGACAAAATAGAAAGTTGCTAATATCAATATTTTGTACCTTATTTCTGAAGGGAAAAAAACTTCACATATGCTGCGTGTTGTAATGACATAAAGGTCTGGAGGACATGTGTGAACTGTCAACAGGGGATGTGAAACTTGCGGAGTTTCCATTTTTAACTTGACAAACGTTTACACTGTTTGCTTTTTCAGTGTTACCGCTTTTGTAGTAAGCGTCAGAGCCAAGGCAGCAGTGGTGGGAATTCATGCTTCCCGTGCGAGGTCTCTGGAGGTCATTTGTGGAACTAACTGGAGCTTATAGCTGTGCTGGAAGTATCTGTAACCTGGCCTCAATGAGACAGAAAAGAACTTACCAAGATTTGGTTTGAAGAATTCTAATACTGAAAGCTGTAGAAACTGGGGTGCCGTATAATGACGAGCCACTGTTTACTGAGCACCCAGAGTAAGTGCAGGCATCCTCACACCAGGTGGCTGAGGGTGGCACAGCTAGGAATCCCATTTTACAGATGGGCAAATGGAGTAGCAAAGAGAAGGGACTTGCCCAGTGTCATCAGCTGGTGAATGGCAAAGCTGGGAACAAGCCCCAGGTCCTGCGTGACACCAATTCTATGCTTGTCCCCATCGTAGCCACCCCCAATGGTGGCTCAGTTCTGGAGGCCTGGCCCCCTCTTCAAGGACAAGGACTCCTCCTTCTGGCACCTTCACATCCCACTGCAGCAAGTACAAGGAACAGGCTTGCTTTTTTGTTAATAAAGTAGAATAACATTTATTTATTAAAATTTTTATTATATATGCTGTATTTGTGGGAAATCGAGACCTTTGAAGGAACTCAGATTAGATACAAATTACGTTCAGCTGAGCTGGTTACAGTCATGTTTAGCACAGGAACACTTAAGCTGAAGCTTTCTTTTCCTTATAGGTTGCCATCATTTTCTTGATTTCAGCAATAGCTTTCCCTGGATTCAGCCCCTTGAAAAAAGAGAAGAGAAGCAATACCAAATGGTAAGTGAAACTGAACGGAAGAACCCCATGACCTTGGGCGACCCAGGACCTCCTGACCTAGCTGGTCAAAGCACGGTGATTACAAACCAAGTCCTTTAATACCCAGGGGTTTGGACTAAGAGCTCTCTTCTGTTTCCACTCTTAGACGTTTGAAAACGGCCAGCTCTCTCTGGCAGGAGCCCTGTCTCACTGAATTCCTGCTGGTGAGGCTCAGTGTGGCAGGTCAACGAGCCCAAGGAAGAGTCATCTCTTCTATGACTACAGTGTCAAAATTAGCCAGTTATCTCTAAAGGTTTCACATCATTACCATTATCATTCAATCATCATCACCAGAAATCTGCATCTGCAAGCCCTCAAGGTATGTGGGAGAAAGGAGCCTCTGTTAACCTTCCTAAGCACCACTGGTTAAGTGGCCCACAACACTGGATTAGCTGCAGTTGGCCTCACAGCTGTAACATCTGTCCTGCACGAGGTATGGCAATTAAACCCAGCGGGGCCAGTCTCCTGGAAGCAGGAAGTGAGATCATCAAATATTTGGTAAGATCAGACAAGCACTCATCTGAGGCTAGTGAAGCGTCCCCTTGTTCAATTAAATTAAATTGTTTATTTTATGTGGCTCTGCGCTGAGCGGCATGCAGAATCTTAGTTCCCGTGCCCCTCTGCAGTGGAAGCGTGGAGTCTTAACCACTGGACCTCCAGGGAAGTCCTGGGTCCCCTCATTTTAGAAGGACAACTTTAACTCTGAAATTAAAGTGTGCAAAGAAAGAAAAAGAAAAAAGATCTTCGGAGAGACAGAAAGGGAAAGAGAAGACACTCTTTAAAAGACGGATATGGAAGGATCCCCGAAATGTGTTAAGTGAGAAAAGGTAGACACTGTGACAAAGGACACGTGGAACATTTGCGTGTAGCACAAACTATCCCTGGAAGGACACACAGGAAGCTGATACCAGGAGGGGAGGGGGCTGGGGAAGGAGGAAGGCCCTCCACAGCACTTCCTTTTGAACGCTGAGCCTGCCCCATCAAAAGGAATTTAGAGTCAGTAAACAGACTGTACCCAGTCCCAGCGTAGGAAGAAGGCACTGGGAGGCGGGTGGCCTGCTTCTAGGCCTGCCCTGCCCCCAACCTGAGAGTGACCTTGGCAAGATGCCCCCACCCCCAACTCCCGCTCATGGGCTCAGCTTCCGAACCTGTAAAGGGGCTGCACTTGACGATTTTTGAGGTCCCTTCTAGTTCAAACAATCTGGGCCTATGTCTAGCCTCACAGCCCCAGTGTCCACCCCTGCTTTACTGAAGGGGAGGGCAGGACACAGAGAAGTCTGTCCTTGGTTGTCTGGTCTGTCTGCTGCCCTCTGCGATGCAAACATTCACGCCTAGGAGCGCACCGCAGGATCCTCCGCGGAGATTTTGAAGAAATACACAAGCCAGGCCCCAGCCTTGGAGAGGCTGTCTTCTGACTGACCGGCTCAAACAAACAGAAGGTCCCATTAAGTGCTTACTATGTGCCAGGCACTGTCCTAAGCGCTTCAGTGGCATGACTTGCCTCAGAAGCCACAAGGCTCGCTGAGCAGAGCCTGGGTAGAAACGCAGGCAGCAGGATGCGGAGCCTGAGCTCTCCCGCACTGCTCGGGACCCCACCAGGCCCCAGGCCCACCCCAATGCTGATGGCACATGAGAAGCATCTGGCAGGGGAAGGGGGGCCCTTGAAACACTGTGGAATTACCCAGTCTGGATTTCATGTTTGTTAAGATGCGCTGCCTTTTCTTTCTTTCTTTCTTTCTTTTTTAAGCTGCTAACTGGTCGTGCTAGAGTTTTCCATCTCGCTGCCTGCTTACTCACTGCACCTTTAAAATGAAATTGCTCTGCCCACAGTCTCTGCTCCAAGGGCAGCCCTGGCTGTTCCCCGCCCACTGACCGGCCCAGGGCTGGCACCTGACGGTAGCTGGCCGGCCAGCTCTGACCGTGCGTGGGCTGTGCCGTGGAAAGCTAAGCTGGGCCAAGGAGACTCCCTCCGAGGAATGTGAGCTGAGAAATGCTGAGAGAAGCCAGGCAGATGCTGAAGCCGTAGGCAGGGTGAATATGAACAGGAAGCAGGAAGTATGAACAGGAAGAGGGAGTGAAAGCTAAGCAAGCAGGAGCCCCGAGACTGAGGAAAGACACGCAGAGGAGAAAGCACAGGCTGGCTGCCAGGGAGCCGCGCGGACCGGCAGCCATGTTGCCACACAGAGACCTTGGGGCCCGGAGAGGGAATGTAGCCCTCACAGCTGCCTGTGCTCAGACGGCTTTCCTCCCGTGGTTCCCACAAAGTCAGGGCAAACCCAGGTTCCTGTTCACGGGTCCTCGTGGCATCCTTGACTCCCACCAGGCCCGTGTGAACCCGACTTGAAAACCCTTCTCAAGGGGGCCTGAGTGAGCCTGTGCCCCGCAACTAAGCGCCAACACCCCCAGGCTCACACGGAGGGGAGAGTGCTCTCTGCTCCCCGCCGAGCACACGTCAGTGCTGGGCTGCGCGGGGGGCCGCAGCCGCGTACCTTGGGACAGGAATTCGTGCAGTTCATGATGGTGTGGCAGCGGTACAGAGAGAACGGGTCCTGCAGCTTGGCCAGGCGCTCCTCTGTGAAGTCGTCTCTGGAGTCGATCATCCAGCGATAGGCCTGCGGGAACCGGGGACTGGTGGGCTGAGCTGTCACCTTAACTGGCCAGAGCAGCCCTCTGGTTCAACTCAAAGCTCCAGGCGCGCAGAGGAACAGGAATTCTCAGCTTGGAAGCCATCTCCACACTTTACTTCTTGCCATCTTTCAAGGAAAGGCTCCCAACCCTTTGTAACGTCTCTTGATCACCTTGACTAATGAGCCCCACCAACCTTTGAACCACATGCCCCTGGTCGCTGGTGCTTAATAATATACCATCAAGCATCACCTTCTACTGATTTCGTGTTGCTCATTAGCTTCCTCCCTAGAACATGAATGAGCGAAGGCAGGGATGGTGTCCTCGACTCTCTTTAATTGCCTTCAGAGCACCTACCCACTGCCTTTGGGTGAACTGGTAACAGACCTGCACAGAGAGAACATCTGTTCTACTTATTGCTTCTTTTGATTAGCATACCCATCCCAGAAGCCTGAGATCAGCCAGCTGAAAACTGATTAAGCTCCTGGTCACCGGGCCGGCTCCAGCAGTGTTACGGACACCACTTTTACATTTCCCAACAACTCAGATCACTGGTCCAAGCGCCAGCTACAAATGTACCTCATTACTCAATCTTTAATTTGGCCAGGAATCAATCGGTACTGCTAACTGGTCACACAACCACAGAACTTCTCTTTTTGTGGGAAAATGAGAAACAAGAAGTTTCTTTGAGTTGCTTCGGAGTCTGTGAAGAGCACTGGCCACAAATCTAAAAAGTATGAGCTTTCTGGGAACAAAGACAGTGACTCTGTCTGCCGTGAACTACACATATAGTGAAAGACGATGAAAAACAACACTACTTTCTTCCCAAGCAACCCCTAAGCCCAGTACTGCAGGCTTTCACTAGCCTGGAAACAATTTCCAACCTTGCAGCTGGGTAACTGCTCCTCAACGAAATTTCTCTCTCCCCTGCTTCCACGTTAAAAATCCCGTGAGAGGGAGATGGGGAGCCTTCTGACAGATGCAGTCCGGGGAAAGCGGGCAGGTGGGCAGGGAAGAGCCAGCAGCACAGGAAACATCTGAAACATCTGCAAGGCCTGGTGTGCCAACCCGCAGCCACCGCCCCTTGGCGTGACCCTCACCACACTAAATGAAGGCATTTTGCAGATGAAGCCCCAGATTTACTGAAAGCCAAGTGAAGGTGATGCAACCAATTACCGTTTGTAATGGATGCCAAAGAAGGAAGCCATCGCCCCTCAGAACGTCGGTTTCCATTTCTCTTACAGAAATGAAGGAGCGCCTTACCTGCATAAGAACCGCGGGTCCCAAGTACTTGTCTCCATTCCACCAGTAGCTCGGGCAGCTGGTGCTGCAGCAGGCGCAGAGAATGCACTCATAGAGCCCGTCCTGTGCGGGGAGAAAGGGCCGTCAGGAGCCCACCATGGAAGAGGTGGTCGTGTTCCGAGCTGAGTAAATGCGAGGTCTGGGGTCAGAGCACGGACGAAGTGCCCACTCGCACGCGAGTGTTCTTGGCAAGATCCTAGGAGTGGTTTGCAGAGATTTATCAGATTCATAAAAAAGATCTTGGAATTGCAATTTAGACATCTGCTGGATTAGAGCCCAGAGTTCTTAAGTCCAAGTACAGTGTATTCATCCTTTAATAAATACCCCTCACTTATCTTAAAAAAAAACGAAAACAAAAACGTGAAAAGAACTTACCACCTCGAATGCAGTCTAGCAGAAATTAAAAAGGCCCTGAGTGCTGAGGCATCTGGAGTCTACACCAGCCGCTGCCCTGGCTCAGCAGACACCTCAAGTTTTCGATAGGAACATCAACATTATCCTAAACAGCCAACCAGCACCGAGCACCATGTGCCTTACTGACTACCTCATTTGATTGTCACAATAATCCTGGGGTGAGTGCTATGAGATTCCCATTTTACACGTAAGGAACTGAGGCTCAGAGAAGTTAGGTCACTTGCCGAGGGTCACACAGCTGCAAACAGCAGAGCTGGGATGGGGCCCCAGGCGGCCTGACTCTGAAATCCGTCCTCTAACACTGCCACACTGACTCAACACGCCCAACCAGTTCTAACTGGACTTTCTGATTTGGAGAACAACAGAAACTGATTAAAAGTGGCAAAACAGGAGGGCACGCTGACATGTGAAGTGACAGCTGAAAACAGATGACACAGAGTTGATGGTCATGATTGTAACCAAGAGTCTTCAACAAAATTTATGTTCTGTTCAGGCAGCTGGTGAGAGTGTAAACTGGCTCCACTGTCTAGAAAGCATAAGGTCACAGGATTAAGAGCCTTCACGATAGTCATATTCTTTACTTATAAAAGGGTAGTTGTCGATAGAGATTACCTTTGGGTGGTGGAATTATAGATTATTTGAAAATTAGTTTTCTTTTCCAATTACCTATAATGAGCATTATGGCTTTTAAAATCATGAAAAAAAGTTAGGTTCAGCAATATTAATTTGAAGAAGTGAAAAATGCTAAATAAGCAAATGTTTGGTATTTAAATGAGTGAATTTTGACTACCTAGAAAACATGCTCAGGGGAACCCTCCAATCCCTAAAAATAGTACATCAAGGAGATGTTTATAAGCTACAAGCTTTCCTACCTGAGGACTGTGAAATGACAAGCTGGGCCAGGGTGGCCAGTTCCAACCTGGACCCTGGGATGCGTCAGACTCCCTGGAGTTAGAAACTGGGCAGAGCTATGTCCTGAGAACAAGAAACTCTTGGAAGAGAAGGCAGCTGCTTGCTCTGAATTCCAACATCACCACGCTGACCCTCAACATCTCGATGACAACAGAGCTGGGCATTCTTACCAGGACCTTCCTTTCTTAATATTTTATGGGGAAGAGGAGAGGGGCTACATGTTCCCCCAGACCTAAAAGGCAGAATTCATTTATTCATTCACACAACTCATATTTGTTGATAAGACAGCACATGCCAGGATCCTGGGATCCAGAAAGGGGTATAAGACACAGCCCCTGCCCTTGAGGTGCGCTTAGTCTGCTAACGGACTGTCATGTAAACGAATGAAGTGGTGACCCTGAGACAGCACGAGTCCTTCCCTCGTGTAGGCATGATGTTGGGACCTATCTCCATCTGGTCCCCTTCCCACTTCTTCCTCTCCAAAGGACACCAAGTGTGCAGGCAGTGAGTGTGCGTGCCTCCTTCTTAGAGGAGGTAGAAGTGTACACGAGAAAGAGACTACAAGCTCGCTAATAACCCCTTCACTTGCAGAGACTTCATAGCCTGTACCCAGGGGTAGCAACTCCAAGAGTGAGTGGGCCTGCCACAAGCCCACACCGCGTCACTAGACGTGTGGTGTCAGGAAAGCACCAAGTTCTAGTTCCAATTTTGCTATCGGCTTCTCTCACTCCCATCTGCAAACAGGGTGGTGGCAGCAGGACCGCAAACAGCCGGCATGTGTTTTAGTTGCCCACAGGGTTAAAGGGTAACTCTGATTTAGCTGTCAACTTTTCAAGACCTGGCGATCACATCCTGGTTTCTTTTGAAAAAGACAAATGTCTGGCAACACGGTAGCAGTGAGCCCCTCTAGGCAGAGCACTCCAGGGCCTTGGTCCTCTCTGCGCCCTTCACAGGTTCTCACTGCCCACCTGGCCCCGATAGGATGGGTGTCCAACCCTTGGACAGATGGTTCTCAAGTTCCTTTCCAGAAGACGCTGAATGTTCTGCATGATCCCATGCTGTGCCCCCCATCCCCTCTGCCCCTAAGCCCCACTTCCTGACAAACATCTTTGCAACAAAATTCCTCAAGTCAAGACAATGAACAGGGACTAATGACCAGTTTCTCACGATCTTCTATGGACTGCAGATACTGCTTCTTGCCTTCCTGGGATTCATCCTTCTTCTTTAAATAAGGCTCAATGGACTTGTACTGGGCATAGAAGTTGCTCAAATCCTGAGGTTAAGAGGAAGAAGAAGAAATGGGTCAGATTCCACCACCACTCCTTAGCTTTCCTACTTATCCCATTTTTGGGACACCGCCCACTTTCCTGCCCTGTGACAGGCAGTAGTCAGACTCTCCTCCTTTGGCATTGATACAGGCAAAGGTCACGAAAGGAGAAGTGGTCACATGTAAGCGTGGTTAGGGAATTTCTCCTTCACCCACTTGGGAAACTTTCCAATCCCACAGTCCTTTCTCCTCAGATGCCCTTGAGAACACCCAGTCAGGGAAAGGGAAGGTGGTCAAATATAGGGAGGTAGACATGAAAACACATAAGAATGGCTGCATTCCCAACTGGTATTTGCCACATGAACTCTTTGTTGTTATGGCCAAATTCTTCATTTCTGAAACTGTTCCAGGTCTAAAATTCTGTGCCCTGTTATTCCCAAACAATCCTCACCAAATGAGCTGCTGGATGACCTTCTAGGCCATTTATCTTCTGCCATTCAAATTCCTTAACTAAACTCAAGACAGGAAAAAACCCTGCCCTGAAGAACTATAGCACAACACACATACCTCCTGCCCCCCTTAAAAAAAAAGAAGCGGGCGGGAGGTGCTGGGGTGGTGGGGAGACACACACACACACGGGCAGGAACTCACAGGAACAAGATCCTTTATCACATACATATGTGGAAGAGGGTAGATTTTGGAAACTTTGTTGAGGTTGATGTCAATCCTTCGGGTACAAGCGAGAGTGTTGCCTCCATTGATGTTCATGGCACAGGAGCCGCAGATGCCTGAGACACAGCACAGTTAACACTCCCCTACCCAGCTGGAGGCAGTCCAGCTGCAATTCTCCCTTCCCGACTGTCCTTACTCTACCAGCAGGAGTAGCACTGACATGGAATACACCTGTGCAGAGGTGCCCGCTGCCTTTTCTCCTTCCCATTCTTCTTAGAATGTAGATCTAACGGCTGTAGTTCCAAAAACCATGTTGTGAAACCAGGAGGCAACCCTGAGGTTGGAAGCTATCTGCTCAGGATGGCACTGGAACACAGACGAGCCTGGGGTGCTGCTGGCATCACGGAGGGCCCACACCAGTCCTAGTTCCTTGCTTCATGTATTTTGAGAGAAAAACCAGTTTGTTTTTTTTTTTTAAGTCACTGTTATTTGAACTCAAACTCTATTTTTCTTAAGCTTTTTTTTTTTGGCCGCACCACAAGGCTAGTGGGATCTTAGTTCCCTGACCAGGGACTGAATCCAGACCCACGGCAGTGAAAGCACAGAGTCCTAACCACTGGACCGCCAGGGAATTCCCTGGACTCAAACTCTTAACAGATATAACACCCCAAAATAAATCAACACTGTCTTGGTCATCTTAAAGTTGAAGCCTGGATACAGACTGTCCAGAGACAGATCTCATTCTATTGTCTCCACAAAGCCTACACTGGGGACATGAAACCCACAAAAGCTGCCTTAGCACTGACTTTTCAAGGAGGATGAGCTAATGTGAAACCAAACCAAAGTAAGCAAAATAAGGTGCTGACCAAGGACCCTGAAACGAGAATTTTCTTAGCCTGGACTCACTTCCTGTGTACGGAATTTCCTAGGTATTTCAGAGTTACAAATGACTACGCGCTCTAAGCCCCTGCTACCACTTCTTCTGAAGCTGTTTTTTCTTTTCTTTTTTTTTTTTTTTTGGACTGAAGCTGTTTTTTGAAAGTAGTTAGGCCGGAGAAATGTGGTTACTTGTGAAACTTGGACTGGGTTATCAACTTTCTCTCCCCCTCCCGTTAATCTTAATAAAAGTATAATAGGACACAAGTATCCACTTAAGCAAATACTCCTACAGTTCCCCAAGAGGTCGAATATTATCAGCACATTTCTGTGAGCCTGGCATCCAGCAGAGCGGTGTGCTTTGATAAGAAATGGTATAAATACAATAATAATAAAAATCCAAGGAGACTTCTCTTAAAAAGGCTCCCCTGGAAATTCTCTTCACAAACTACAAGGGAAACAGAAGTAGCCACAATTAATATCATTCTGCCTCATTTTTTTTTGCCCACATGGGCCACACCTTGTGTTCTTGGCTCTGAAAGAGTTTTATGGGGAAGCTTACTGAAAAGCGTCTATTTCCTGTGTTGTCAGGACTTATGTGGGAAGGCTGGTACTTAATTACAGCAGAATGTTCCCTAAACAGCAGGATTCAGCCAAACTATCATACCCTTAGCATCTGCTACACTGAATCCAATCCTGTAAGATTAGCTGAATCAAAACAGATGTCTTAGAAGTAGGACTTTAAATGCTTGAGATGTACAGCAGAACACAGATAAAGAGCGATGGGCCAATAGCTGTAACGACTTTTTCTTTTATGGAAGGTTATTTTAGGGAGAAAGTTCGATCACAGCCCTTGGTCTTGGCCCCAGCTGCCCTGTTTTGGTTTTATCCCAGGTTTTCCGAGCCCGGCCAGTAAGTGTATCACCTGAGAGTGTAATTCTGGAATCTGACAACTTTGGCTGAGTCCTGGCTCCCGACTCACCATCTCTGTGTCCTTTCAGAAGTCCCTTAACCTCCCTGGGCCTCAGTTTCTTCACATGTACGCTGAGTGTAAATGGTAACAGCACCTGTCTATCTCACGTGAAGTGCACAGAATGGAGTCTGCACAGTCTGTGTTCCACAGCCACCAGGATCAGTTAGCCGTCAGAGCACCCCCGTGTGATTCTTCCCACACCTGAGAACCATCTGAATGATTACTTAGGAGTTTACTTTAAATCAATTCATTTTACCTTAAAATTATATTTAAAAATCATTTCTATCACTGTTACACTGTCATTAGTAATTATATTTTTCTAGTACATAAAATCGATACATAGCTATTAAAGAATGTCGGTATGCACACTGCCTGGAATCAGCAGCACACTGTAGGAATCGCTGTTTACATCCAGAACATTCCTACTGACCACCTGCTCTGTGCACGTGTAATGCTGGGAGCTGGAAGGGGACGCATGTCCCCCTTGTTGGACAAGTGTTAAGTGTGCACGAGCACCAGCTAGAAATTCCCCACTACTCCCCTAAAGAAGAGCTCTGCGGTGACCAGCTAGCATATCTGAGCTGGTCCTTGAAGGATGCAGCAGCTCACAGGGACTGCCAGAAGCAGTAACCATGCAAGTGAAAGCTCCTGAAGGGAAGCAAACTTAGAAACCAGAACTTATACCACAGTTCAAATTTCCAACACTTCTGCCTAAGAAAAGGAAGTGTGACTTGTGGCAAGGTCACCTGGCAGAGCGCTGCAGCCATTCTCCAGGTATCCCCTGGTATCAGTTCTGGCCAGCCCAGGCTTCTTTTGGGAAACAGAACAAAAGTGTCCAAGCCTAACAACAGGGAAG
The DNA here is from genome assembly GCF_039906515.1 of Pseudorca crassidens. NCBI lineage: Eukaryota > Metazoa > Chordata > Mammalia > Artiodactyla > Delphinidae > Pseudorca > Pseudorca crassidens. The sequence continues at coordinate 12,691,068 of NC_090297.1, forward strand.
GAAATGCTTACCTTCTCTGCACGATCTTCGGAAGGTCAAGGTAGAATCAATTTCATTCTTAATTTTGATTAAAGCATCCAACACCATAGGACCACAGCTGACCAAAAAAAAAAAAAGAAAAAAACTCACAAAAATAAAAGACCCAGTTGTACTTATGTGAAGTTCAATCTCCCTACACTTTATCAAAATATGATCTGAGACAGCTGCATATATTAGCTGCTCTTCTTATCCATGGCCTTCTCAGGTCACATTCAGAATTTTTTCCATAGTTTTATTTTTGCACATTCTTAAACATTTTAAGTACAGCAGAATTCTTACACATTTTAAGTGCCACACTGCAAATACATTTCTAGGAAATGGAAAGCTAAAGAAGAAGAGAAATATTTAGCTTAGGAGACAACTTCCATATACTGGCAGTTTTTATTTTTTCTTCTAAAGCTCACTGAAAAGTTTTCCAAAATAATTTATTTCAAATTTTAGTTTTATTTTTTTGGACAAAAATAGTAAGTAGCTTTATATGGTTAGTTAACAGCTTCCTATCTACAAAGCACAGAGAGCAACGCCCACATCTCACAGGACTGCTGCAGGTGAATTAACATAGAGGAAAATGAAACACTCAGAGCAGTGTCTGCCACAGACATTTGGTCTCACTATGATTATCATCATGCAGAGACTGTGACTCTATGGAAATGGCTTATTCTCTCTGAGCCTCAGTCTCTTTATCTGTAAAATGGAATTATTATTTGTATCACAGGATTATTATGAAGATGAAATAAAAACATACAACAACAAGGTCCTACTGTATAGCACAGTGAACTATATTCAATATCCTGTGATAAACTATAACGAAAAAGAATATGAAAAAGAATACATGTATGTTTAACAGAATATATGTATGTATAACTGAGTCACTTTGCTGTACAGAAATTAACACAACACTGTAAATCAACTATACTTCAATAAAATTAAAAAACAAAACAAAACGTGCAATTGTTATAGCACCTGGCACAGAGAAGCGCTCAGCAAATCTACTTCCTGGTTGCCACTGCTACCTGCGCTCCTCTCAGTAATTTTCTATGAATGGGATTTAAAAAAATATGCGACCCCCCCCTCCAATTTCCTTTCTTTGTCTCTATTTCTTTTTTCCCCTCAGCTTTGAGATTACTGACAAATAATAGTGTGTAAATTTAAAGTGTATAACATGGTAATTTGATATATAGTGAAATGATTACCATAATAAGGTTGGTTAACATACCTGCATTATCTGTACGTATTTCTACCAACAATATGCTATACCTTTTTCACTGTACCTCTGCTAACACTGGGAATTGTAACCTTTAAAAACCTCTGCTATTCTGAGAACGGAGAAGTTATTACTGTCAGTGTTTTAATTTGAGATCTCTGAATACTACAGTGATTGAATATTTGTCATAAATTCACTGAGCTTTCCTCACTTACCAATTATTTACTGAAAGCCTGCTCTGTACCAGGTTCTGTTCTAAGTGCTAGAGATACACCAGAGGACAAAACAGATGCAAATTCCTGCCCGCACAGAGCGTTCATTCTAGTGGACTAATTCTATAGACTCAGTCTGTCCATGTTCTTTGCCTCTTTGTTTACTGAAGTCTGGGGATTTTTTTTTTTTTTTCTTTTAAAGATCTGAGCCTATCATCTTCTAAAACAAAAACTCTTCTGTTTTTCTGTACTACTAACTCCCAATACTTCACTTCTGGTCACCAAATGTGTGGGTGTCTTTCCCATGCCAAGCAATTCTGCAACACCAAGTGGGTGTCCCACAGTGTAACTCAATTCTGCCACTATCAATCGGAGTGGCTCACAGAATTAAAAAAAAAAACTTTACTGACTAGATTACTGGTTTATTATAAAAGGATCAACCCTGCAACAGCCAAATGGAAGAGACACACAGGGCAAGGTATGTGGGAAGGGGAGGAGAGCTTCCATACCCTCTCCTGCAGGCCACTCTCCCAGCACCTCCTGGAGTTTACCAACCCAAGCTCTCTGAACCGTGTACTTCAAGGATTTTTATGAAGGCTTAATTACGTAGGGATGATTGACTATACCACTGGTCTCTGGTAACTGATTCAACTTCTACCCCCTCTCCCCTCCTGGGAGGTCAGGGGATGGGGCTGAAAGTTCCAGCCCTCTAATCACATGGTTGGATTCCCTAGCAACCAGCCCCCATCCAGTGGTTATCTAGGGGCTTTTTAAGAAATCATCGCATTAATATAAACTCAGGTGTGGTTGAAAGGGGCTTGTTATGAATAACAAAAGATACCCATTTCACCTTTATTATTTTCTGAAGCTATTTCAGGAACTGGGAACGAAAACAAAATATAACAAAAGATGACCCTATAGTTCTTATTCTTTAGGATTACAAGGGTTTTAGAAGACAGAACAAGACCAAATATATACCACAGCATCACACATCTAATACATCTGTTGCTAATCTTGCTCCCGCCCTCAACCAGCAAGTGGCTATCTGACTTCTGATTTTGGTAATCAAAATTTTTTTTTCACTTTTATTTTTTTTTAAAGGCCGCTCCACGCAGCATGTGGGATCCTAGTTCCCCGACCAGGGATCAAACCCACGCTGCCTGCACTGGCAGCGCAGAGTCTTAACCACTGGCCCCCCAGGGAAACCCCCAGTAATCAAAATTTTCAAACACACATAAAATTTAAATGTTTACATTGTTAAAAACTGACCACTTTTCCCCTTATGATACTATCCTCTTTTAAGTCTAAAAGACCACACTCCTTCCTGAGGTTTGATGAATATTTTGAATTTTCTTCCATTTTAAAATTATTTCCCCCAAGTTGCAAAAATTGCTAATCAACTGCCCCAAATCGCTGACTGACTAAACCCTCTTTTGCTTCTGATTTGTGATGCTCCCCCTCCAACCGCCCCATTCTATACTAGAATTTTATATATAATGTAGTCTATTTTGGAACTCTTTTTTTTGGCCACGCCACGTGGCTTGCAGGATCTTTAGGGGAAAAATCCCCTGACCAGGGACTGAACATGGGCCCTCGACAGTGAAATCATGGAGTCCTAACCACTGGACTGGCAGGGAATTCCCTAGAACTTTTTTTATTCTAATGATCTGTCTATTCTTGTCCTGGCATGTTTTAAATTATGTACATCAATTCTATTTATTCGTTTTCTTTAAGTTACAAAAGTTAGTATTTGCATTTTATAAAAATTTCAAATATAAATAGCTAAAAAGCTAAAGCTCTTCCCTTAACCTGTCTCATGCTAAATTTCATAATAGGTAGGCAATATTAAGAGTTTGGTATAAATTTTCTCAGACTTAAAAAAATGCAATATATATATGATAGTATCTTGCTTTTTTCATTCAAAACAACTCGGCCAAGGGACTGTAATTACGTAACCATTTTCCTATGGAAGAACCATTTTCCTATGGAAGAACCATTTTCCTATGGAAGAACCATTTTCCTATGGAAGAACCATTTTCCTATGGAAGAACACTTAAAATCCTTCCCTGTTACACACAATGCTGCAAATAACATTTTGGTACATAGAAATCGCTTGTTCTGGCTATTCTTTGTCCCTTGCATTTCCATATGAATTTTAGGATCAGCTCGTCAATTTCTGCAAAAAAAGGCTGCTGGGGTTTGAGAGTGATTACAGTGAATCTGTATATAAACTTGGGGGTGCACTGCCACCTTAAAAATATTAAGTCTTCCAACCCAGAAACATGAAATATCTTTCCATTTATTTAGGTCTTTGTTAGTTTCTTTCAACAATGTTCTATAGTTTTCAGTCTTGCATTCCTTTTGTCAAGTTTGTTCCTAAGTATTTTATTCTTTTTGATGTTACTGTAAATGGAATCATTTTCTTATTTTAGGATTGTTCATTGCTGGTGTACAGAAATACAATTGATTTTTATATACTTATCTTGTAGCCTACAACTTTGCTGAACTAATTTATTGATTCTAATAATTTTTTGGTGTGAATTTGTTAGGATTTTCTATATACAAGGTCATGTGATCTGTGAAAAGAGTTTCCTTCTTACTTTCCAATTTCCTTTTCTTCCTTTTTGTTGCCTAATTTCCCTGGTTAAAACCTTAAAATTCTGAATGGTTGATGCTAGTATAAAAAAATTATTTTTGCATATTGACCTTGTATCCTGCAACCTTGCTAAATTTACTTAGTATGTTCTTGTAGTTTTGTAGATTCCTTGGATCCTTGGAATTTTATATGTAAACAATCAAGTTATTGGTGACTACAGACAATTTAATTCCCTCCTTTTCGATCTTCATGTCTTTTCTTTCATTTGCCTTTAATGCACTAGTTAGAATGTACAGTAAAATGCTGAATAGAAGTGGAGAGTGGACATCTTTGTTTTGTTCCAGGTCTTATGGATAAAGCATTCAATATTTCACAATTAAGCATGTTGTTAGCTGTAGCTTTTTCCATACATACTCTTTTTTTTAAAAAAAAGATTCATTTTTATTTATTTATTTACCTGTCTATCTGTCTATCTTGGCTGTGCCGGGTCTTAGCTGCGGCATGCATGCAGGATCTAGTTCCTTGGACAGGGATTGAACCCAGGCCCCCTGCATTGGGAGCGTGGAGTCTTACCCACTGGACCTCCAGGGAAGTCCCTAGATACTCTTTATCTGGTTGAGGAAGTCTCCTTCTTTTTCAAATTTGCAGAGTTATGGCTTTTCTCCTTTATCCTTTATATGATGAATTACAATGATTGATTTTCCAGTGTTAAGCCAACTTCATATTCCTGAGATAAACTGAAACTTGGTCATTAAGGCATTATCCCTTTTTATAGATTGCTAGATTTGAATTGCTAAAATTTCTTGAGGATTTTTGTGTCTATGTTCACGACCTATACCAATTTGTAATTTTCGCTTCTGTAATGTCTTTGTTAGATTTTGGTATCAGGTTATGATGGCCTCATAAAATGAACTAGGAAATGAATATTCCTTGTTTATTTTCTGAAAGAATATTTGTGTTAGGTTTTTCTTAAATGTGTGATATGATTCACCAGTGAAGCCACCTGGGCCTGGAGTTTTCCGTGTGAAAATGTTTTTGATAACACATTTAATTTCTGTAACATAGAACTATTCATATTTTCTATTTCATCTTATGTCAATCTGGTAAATTGTATTTTTTCAAGGAATTTGTCCATTTCATCAATTACTGAATTTGCCATAAAGTTATTCATAATACTCTCGGTATCATTTTAATATCCATAGGCTCTCTTTCCATCTTGATACTGAGATTTTGTTTTCTCTTATTTTTCTCCAGTCTGGCTAGGAGATGATCAAATTTGTTTCCAAAAAAACCAACTTTTGGTTTTATTTTTTTCTACCAGCTGTCTTACCCCCAGCCCCCATCCTATTTGCTCTTATTTTTATTATTTCATTTTTCTACTTGCTTTTGGTTTACCTTGCTCTTACTTTTCTGCCTTCTTAGGGTAGAATCTTAGATCATTGATTCTAAACCTTTTTTCTTTTAATGTATGCATTTGAAGCTATAATTTTCCCCCTAAGCACTGCTTTAGATGCATCTTGCATATTTTGAAATGCTATATTTTCATTATCATTTAGTTCAATATCTTCTCTAATTTCCCTTGTGATTTCTGCTTTGATACCTAAAATATCTTGCTGTTACTGCTTTAAATTTTAATTCTACTGTGGTCAGAGATTATACCCTGTAAGATTCCAACTTTCTGAAATTTATTGAAATTTGTTTTATGGCCCAGTATCTTAGTGAATGTAGCATGTGCACTTAAAAAGAATGTGTATTTCATAATCACATTTATGATTGTTATGTCTTCCTGATAAAATGATCCCCTTATCATTATGAAATGTTCCCTCTTATTTCCAGTAGTGTTCTTTGCCTTGTAGTCTACTTTATCTGATATTACCATAGCCACTCTTTTTTATGTTTAATGCAGATTGCATGTATATTGTTTTCCACTCTTTCACTTTCAACCTATCTGTGTCTTTATATTTAAAGTGCATTTGGGGGGACTTCCCTGGCAGTACAGTGGTTAAGACTCCACACTTCCACTGCTGGGGGTGAGGGTTCGATCCCTGGTCGGCGAACTAAGATCCTGCATGCCCCACAGTGTGGCCAAAAAAATTTTTAAAGTGCATTTTTTTGTAAATAGCATGTGGTTGGGCTTTGCCTCTTTACTTATTCTGACAATCTTTGCCATTTAATTGGAGTGTTTAGTCTCTTCATTTGATGTACTTACTTATTCTGACAATCTCTGCCATTTAATTGGAGTGTTTAGTCTCTTCATTTGATGTACTTACTTATTCTGACAATCTCTGCCATTTAATTGGAGTGTTTAGTCTCTTTTCATTTGATGTACTTATTGATATGGTTGGATTTGGGTCTATCATTTTACTATCTGTCCCAACACTTTCTCCCTGTTCTCTGTTTCCTGCCTTCTTTTAAGTAGTATTTTTAGATTAAGTAAATGTTTTCAGAATTCCATTTTAGTATACATATATTTAATTTATATATTCCAATTCCATTTTAGCTATATATCTCTCTGCATTAAAAAAAATGGTTACTCTAGAATTATATGTCCTTAACTTTTCAGTCTATTTAGAGTTAATATTGTACCATTTCATGTAACAACATTCCAACCTCTATGTATGTTATATTTTATGTAAGACAATGTTATAATTTTGTTCTGTTTTTAAAACATGTTATTATTTATTTATTTAGGCTGCGCTGGGTCTTTTAGTTGCGGCATGTGGACTTCTTACTTGTGGCAGGCGAACTTTTAGTTGCGGCATGCCAACTCTTAGTTGCAGCATGCATGTGGGACCTAGTTCCCCGACCAGGGATCAAACTCGGGCCCTCTGGACTGGGAGCGTGGAGTCTTACCCAATGGACCATCAGGGAAGTCCCTATGATTTTGTTTTAAACAGTCATATCTATTTTAATAAAGTTAAGACAAAAAAATGGTTTTGTATTTATCATATATAGTGCCTTTTATTACTTTTCTAAGAGTTGAGTTTCCACCTGGCATTATTTTTCTTCAGCCTGAAAAACTTCCTTTTTCATGTGGCATAGGTCTCTGGCCCACCTGGTATTATTTTTCTTCAGCCTGAAAAACTTCCTCTTTCACGCAGTACAGGAAGCTATGACTCCTTTTACTTTTTGTTATCTGAAAATATCTTAATTTCATCTTCATCTTGAAGGATCTTTTTGCTGAATACAGAATTTCAGTTGACAGAGCTTTCCTTTTAGTAACTTAGAGAAGACATTCCACTGTCTTTTGGCTTCTGTAATTTCTGATGAGTAGTAAACAATCATTCATATCCCTGCATACAATGTGTTTTTCTCTCATAGCTTTCAAGATTTTGTTTATTTTTACCTTCAGTAATTTGATTATGATGTGCTTGGGTGGTTTTCTGTATATCTACCCTGCTTGGAGTTCACTAAGATTCTATTTATTTATTTATTATTTATTTATTTATGTTGGGCTTGGAGTTCACTAAGATTAAAAAAAAAAATCTATCTATTTACTTATTTATGGCTGCATTAGGTCTTCGTTGCTCTGTGAGGGCTTTCTCTAGTTGCAGCGAGCGGGGGCTACTCTTCGTTGTGGTACATGGGCTTCTCATTGTGGTGGCTTCTCTTGTAGCAGAGCACAGGCTCTAGGCGTGCAGGCTTCAGTAGTTGTGGCACATGGGCTTAGTTGCTCCGCAGCATGTGGGATCTTCCTGGACCAGGGCTCGAACCCATGTCCCCTGCATTGGCAGGCGGATTCCTAACCACTGCACCACCAGGGAAGCCCTCACTAAGATTCTTGAATATGTAAGTTATGTTTCTCACAAGTTTGAGAAATTCTTGGCCATTACCTTTTCAAATATATTTTTTGCCCATTCTCCCACCCCACTCCTTCTGGGACTCCCAATTACACGTGTGTTAGACCTTCTGATACTGTTTCATGGATCAATGAGGTTCTTTTTAAAAAATCTTTTTTTCCTTTTTGTCTTAAGAATAGACACTTCCTAGTAATTTACTTTCAGGTTCACCAAATCTTCCTACTGTCATTTCCAACCTGCTGTTAAGCCTATCCAGTGAATTTTCTATTTCAGATATTGTATTTTTCAGTTCCAGATTTTCCATTGGTCCTTTTTAATTATCAATAGTTTCTAACTCTCTGCTGAGATTTCCTATCCCATCATGAGCGTATCTCCCTTTATCTATGAACACAATTATAATTGCTTAAAATCCTTTCTGCTAGTTCCCACAACTGGGTTGCTTCAAGGCTGGTCTCCACTGATTGTCTTTTCACTTTTCACTGTTTCTTTGTATGATTAGTAATTTTGGGTTGTATGCTGGACCTTATGAGTAACATGCTGTAGTAACCCTGGACTGTATCACGCTTCTCAGAAGAGTGATTTTTTTTTTTTTTTTTTACACCTTCAGAGAATGTTTCACTAGAGAATTTCAAAGCACTCCCCAGCGCCTCACTTTCTGTAACTGGACAAACACAACACAATTATGAAACTGGATGGCAACAAATCTCAAATGGGCTGAACCAAAGGTGGAAACTCAGGATTATTAGTGCTTCTAAAACCCACAATTTATCCTCATTGGAAAACACGCCCTATGCAACGTGAAAAGTAAATTTCATATAACACATGATTTTAAACCAGGCAGTCTCAGTGGTTAAAAATAAACAAATTCGTTCATATCTATCTTAGCATTTAATATACTCAAAAATGTGAATTATTTAATAAACAAGCTAAAACATGTTCACTGTTTTTGGATTTGAAAATGTGCTGTCAATTTGAAATCACACGTTCGATCTGTATCAGGAGACAAACCATCCTGCCTTATCAGGCCTGCATGTGGCAGAGTGAGCCCTGCCCCCTCACCACTCCACCCACCCCCACAAAGAAGAGTCCAACCACAGCACAGCCAATATAATGATTAGACGTATCAAATGTAAACATTATTTTCCCTTTAACGTATTCTCAAAATTTGGCCAAACTCAGTATTTAATACGAAAACCCAGCCTCACAGCAGTGATGCCTGTGGGACTATTTCTGGAATTCTCTTGCCTTATCAGATCACCCATAACAAAGACAGTCTAGAAAGAGGCCCGTTCCCTCTTTCAATTCAAAGGTTAGAACTGAAGTAAAGGCAGAGCAAGAGGAAACACACAAACACATCCTCAAACACACCCACACAAACTGCGGCAACTTCCACATCTGACATGACTGAATTTCATTCCAAGCAGGTTTTAATGATAGCTTTGCTATTTAGAAAATTCAAGTAAGGATGTTTCAATGCAAGAGGAAAACAGCGGCTACAACCTTAAAATTTTACTCCAAAATGGAATCAAGACCGACTCTGGCTGGTGGAGACCAGGTGGCAGGGACAGGCAGGTCCCATCCTCCCAAACCTGCACTGCTGAGAACCACAAGCTCCAGGAACTGCTAAGGGTGTCTGATCTCCACCATAAACTTAAGGTGTGATGATTTTCCCTTTTCCTCTGAGAGATCAGTTGGAGAGGACATGATGCAGGAATTACAGTTTTACGTTCTGGGTGAGAAAGTGCTACGCTGCACAGATTTGCTTAAAAAATTTGATTCTGGCAAGCTTCAGGTAAAAATCGTTTTTAAAGGGTCAATTTTTCATTTACATATAACCAATACATCTTATTTACATATACATGACCCAATTTTCATTCAGCTTTCTTCATATGAAGCCTACATTTTAACTGGTATGTAACCGTTATATACTGTCTTTATAGAAAGACTAAATATCCTCTTATTCACAAACAGTTCTGATGATAACAGTTTGTCTCCACATTGAGAACTGAATATAGTTAAAACCTCAATGAATAACAAAGATGAAGACCTAGAGTTAAATCTGTGGAGGGCTGCATCAGCTATTCAAGGAGAGAGCAGCTGCATCTAAACACAAAGCAAGGATGACTGAAGACATGGACGACTGCTTAACGCTGCTACAGACGTGAAATTCTTATACTGGATTCATTTTTTCTTTTCAAAAAACACTGATTTTTCTAGTGATGTTTAACTTTAAAAAGTTATCTTAGTTCTTTAACCCTCAAAGAACTGCTATATTTAGGCTGCTAACCAAAAAAATAATCAAGAGCATGTACCTTTGTCCATAGTCTCCAAGGGTTAAAGTGCAGGAACTGTCTATAACCTGGTATATAAGGCACCCTATTCCACTTTTTTCTTAAAAGAAGCCTTTCCTTTGGTCTCTTGCAGTTTTTCACTGAGCCTGTCCTTTGTCTCCTCCAGCTTCTCTGTGAGGAGCTCTTTTGTCTCCTCCATCCTGTCTTGCGGATACTCCTTCACAGGAGGTGGCGTCGACATGTAGCCGTGGCTGCGCAGATACTTCACAGTGAAGGAGGTCCCCCCCAGGGTCACAGTGTACTGCGTAGGCATTGCAATCTTCAACAGGGCATATGCTGTTAGTGCATTTCCACTCTGGGAATTTTTCAGAATGTTTACTACGCTGTCAGGTAACCCAGTAAGTTCTAGAAAAGGAACGACATTCACTCCTTTTATGGCTGCATAATAAAACATTCCAAACCAAACACCGGAAGTTATTAGATGCACTGGAATCAAAACTTTCCCATATTATCTAAATGTTTTCTTTTTTTAAAAAATAAATTTATTTATTTTTATTTATTTTATTTTTGGCTGTGTTGGGTCTTTGTTGCTGTGTGCGGGCCTTCTCTAGTTGCAGTGAGAGAGGGCTACTCTTTGTTGCGGTGCACCGGCTTCTCATTGTGGTGGCTTCTCTTTGTTGCGGAGCATGGGCTCTAGGCGCACAGGCTTCAGTTGTTGTGGCACGTGGGCTCAGTAGTTATGGCTCGCGGGCTCTAGAGCACAGGCTTAGTAGTTGTGGCGCACGGGCTTAGTTGCTCCGCAGCATGTGGAATCTTCCCAGACCAGGGCTTGAAACTTTGTCCCCTGCATTGGCAGGCGGATTCTTAACCACTGTGCCACCAGGGAAGCCCTAAATGTTGTCTTAAATCGTTGGTAAGGACTAACTGATCTGTCTTGTAAAGGATCAGGTTCTTCCTTTTTTTGGAGGGAGTTCCTGGGGATGTAGCACTGGATGACAGAACCCTCTTGGGTAAGATATCCTGCTCCCACTGTTTATGGTGAAGGACCCCTGGTTGGCGTGTATGAGCAATGAATGGCTTCCTTTCCTTTGCAGCACACTGGGCAGCAGGTAAGTGCAGCCATCGTTTCCGAGGGCCCGGTACCCAAACCACTCTGGATTCCGACGTATATAAAAGTAATGGCTCCTTTATGTTTTGACAGTGTCCCCAAAGACCAGCTTTATCTGGTTCCATGCATGTCCTACATGCCAGTCGGAATACAGTCTTTGGTACATTTCATTGCATTTTGAAGAACGGAGATTGATGGATTTCAGCTTCTATAGAGACTCAGGACCTGAGGCCGCTGCTGCCGCTCCTCGCTGTGCGGCTGCTCCGAGCCCCTCCACCGTCCCTCCAGTGACAAGCCGAGCGTGGGTCAGGGTGCTGGAAGCTGCGGGCTCAGGCGACTCAGCTTCCGGCCCGCCCACCCGACACACCAGTTCCACCAGCCACCCGCTCGCACCCGCTTTTGCCGGTGCCCTCAGTACGGCCTGATTTTTTTTTTTGCAGTACGCGGGCCTCTCACTGTTGTGGCCTCTCCCGTTGCGGAGCACAGGCTCCGGACGCACAGGCTCAGCGGCCATGGCTCACGGGCCCAGCCGCTCCGCGGCATGTGGGATCTTCCCGGACCAGGGCACGAACCCGTGTCCCCTGCATCAGCAGGCGGACTCTCAACCGCTGCGCCACCAGGGAAGCCCCTGATTTTTTTTTAAAGCAACAATTAGTATGGCTGAACTCAAGATCTGGGCACAGTTCATAAATAGAATTTGGGGCTCCCCCTCTGTACTTCTTTCCAGGATTTCCCCCTCATTTTCTGGTGCTATGGTAGCTTCCAAGTATATCATCTGGTTATTCAAGCTAGTGACCACACTAAGACTGTGGGGTTTTCTTGTCTTTGTTTTCAATGAATTTATTTTCGGCTGCATCGGGTCTTCGTTGCTTCGCGTGGTCTTTCTCTGGTTGTGGTGAGCGGGGGCTACTCTTTGTTGTGGTGCGCGGGCTACTCCTTGTTGCGGTGTGAGGGCTTCTCACTGCGGTGGCTTCTCTTGTTGTGCAGCACAGGCTCTAGGCGTGTGGGCTTCAGTAGTTGTAGCTCGCAGGCTCTAGAGCGTAGGCTCAGTAGTTATGGCGCACAGGCTTCGTTGCCCTGTGGCATGTGGGACCTTCCTGGAACAGGGCTCGAAACCATGTCCCCTGCATTGGCAGGCGGATTCTTAACCACTGCACCACCAGGGAAGTCCCTAGACTGTGATTTTTTTAAATCGAGTTTTAGCCCTTGCACTCCCACATCAACCGGGGCTTGCCCTCAGGTAAAAAAAACATGCAGGGGGCTTCCCTGGTGGCGCAGTGATTGAGAATCTGCCTGCCGATGCAGGGGATGAGGGTTCGAGCCCTGGTCTGGGAAGATCCCACATGCCGCAGAGCAACTAGGCCCGTGAGCCACAACTACTGAGCCTGTGCGTCTGGAGCCTGTGCTCCACAACAAGAGAGGCCGTGATAGTGAAAGGCCCGTGCACTGCGATGAAGAGTGGACCCCGCTTGCCGCAACTAGAGAAAGCCCTCGCACAGAAATGAAGACCCAACACAGCTAAAAATAAATAAATAAATATTAAAAAAAAAAAACAAACAAAACATGCAAAAACCGTTTATTTATCCAAGCAACACCCTATACTTCCAAGTGTCAACTCCCTTCCAGTGTCTGCCTGCTTTGGTCACTCTCCTGTGCCTTCAGGTCATTGCTTCTTATATTTATCTTATAAACCAGAGTGTACAGTTATTATTTGTTGAAGGGTTAGTATGAGGGAAACTATTCTGCCATTACTGGAAGTAAACGCAATCACTTTAAATTTTATCGTTAAGAACAGAGTTATGAATTTAACTCTTCCAGTTTTAATCACATTCTGTAGTTTTAATTTGCAATGTTTTTATTTTCTAAGTATCTGATAATAATATTTTTATTATTCCTTAATCAAGTAGTTATTTAAAAGAGTGCTTTAAATTTCCAAGTAATTAGGGTTTTTTTGTTCTTAATATGAATTTTTAGTTTTATTGTATTACGGTCAGAACACGTGGCCTGTACAATTTCCCTTTCTTTGAATTTTATTAATAATTTTTGGTTGCTGAATATTTGATAATTTTGTCTGAGAAGAAGATTATATATCAATTAACTCTATCTTATTAAAAGAGTTTGTGTGTTGATAGAGTTTAAAAAAAGCATTTAAAGTACCTGTGGTTTTCAAACAATTTTTTTGGTGCCATAGAAGCTTTTGTTCAAAAGAAATACTTACTCATTTACAAATAAAACAGATCATAAAACAAAACAGCGCTGGTTCTACTTGGGAGGTGGAGATGTGGAGTGGTGGGAAGCTAGAGCACAGCCCACTAGATTCTTCTTTCCTTTTGGCTACCTGTGGAGATTCTTTAAAGATGGAAGAGGAGTGGTTCAGGACTGGTAATGTGAAGGACTCAACGTGCTGTTGCTGGCTTTGAAGATGTGCACTATGAGCCAAGGAATACAGTTTCTCTAAAAACTGGGAATGGCTCTCAGCTTTTATCCAACAAGAAAACAGGGACCTCGGTCTTACAACCATAAGGAACTAAATTCTGCCAACAGCTCGAAGGAGCAGAAAACGGATTCTCTAGTCTCCAGAAAGGAACACAGCCTGCTGACACCTTGATTTTAGTCACGAAAACTTTACCAGACTTCTAACCTACAGAACTATAAGATAATAAATCTATGTTGTTTTAAGCCACTAAGTTTGCGGCAATTATTACGACAGAAACAGAAAACTAATACATAAGTATGGATCATTTTTAATATTTAAACTATACCCTATCTTGGCCTATCACCATTCCAGCCAAGTTTACACCGCTTATCACTGTTACAGAATACACAGGTCCATATACATATATTAACATAAAAACATTGAGTATTTTAAAATTGCTAATGTGTTAATGACTTCAGATACTATGCATAATGCCATCTCTGTCAGTATTCCTAGAAACTGTTATGCTTTGATTTGCAGGAAGGAAACGAATTTTGTAAAAGTTGTTCTTCTTGGTATTATGTTTTTCAATCAGGTATCTACCTTGTTTTAAAAATAGATGATAAATTCCAGAGCCATTGGATAATCTGTTTTTAAACCTTCCAAGGATGGGAAAAGCATGTCCCTGAAATAGATCAAGAGCTCACCTTCATTTATCAAATACCTAGCTTTCAGAGAGATACTCACTTATTCAAATCAATTTCGTAAGTTTGCATATGAGGTTTATCTCCAGTCTTGTCTGGGTCCCATCGATAGATGGCAAATTTCTTGATTCGGGGAGCTGTGGCTGCAGCTGTCTGGGCCCCACGGCAGGCCTGAAATTTAAAAAGTTCACAAGAAGGAAAAAAAAATCATTAAAAATGCAAGATAAGTCCTTCATTTAGTTGCCACTATAAACTGCAATACTGGATACAAACCCACACATTACTGACACAGTCTTGGAATAGGCAGTCATCCAATATCCAACACACAATACTAAGTACCTGTAATATGCCAGACATGGTGCTGGGGGCTGGTGAAATGGTGCTTAATAAAACAGACATAGCCTTTGCCCTTATAGAATCTACTTTGTAGTGAACAAGAAATGAAATATTCACAATAAAGTGTAGAGAGGGAAGAATGCAGCAGAGACTTGCACTAGTCTAAGTGGTCGGGGAAGGCTCTATAAATGATACTTAAGCTGAGGCTTGATGTATAGGGATGAAGGGGAAGGAGAACAGGGTGTTATAAACCTAGGAACAACACATGTAGAGGCCCGGGTGGGGGAGAGCACAGGCACCTGTGAGGACAGAGAGAAGTCCACTGTAAAGCAGGGTGACTTGACAAGGGATGGAAGAGCGGCAGACTCAAGGAAGTTAAGAAAGACTTGTAAGTTTTCATTTTATCCTAAGAGCAATAAGAAGCTAATAAAAATGTTTCAGGTGGGTGACACAATCATTTTTCTTTTTGAGAAGAACATCACTGGCTTACAAAGGAAGAATTGTCACGTGACATCTGGGGAAACCAGTTAGAAAGCCACTGCAGTTGTCAAAATGAGATGCTGGTGTTTTTAGATTAGGTGTCTTAGTCTGGGCCATTGTAAAAAAATCCAAAGACTGGGTGGTTTAAACAACAATCATTTACTTCTCACAGTTTTGGAGGCTGGGAAGCCCAAAATCAAGGTGTCAGCAGATCTGATGTCTAGTGAGGACCTTCTTGGTTTGCAGAGAGCTACATTCCTGCTCTATCTTCGCATGTTGGAAAGGGATCTCATGTCTTTTCCTCTTTTTATAAAGGCATTAATCCCATCATACAGGTCCTACCCTCATGACCTAATTTAACCCTAATTCCCTCTCATAGGCCCCATTTTCAAATACTACCACAGTGGGGATTAGGGCTTCCACATATGAATTTTGGAGGAACACAAACATTCCATCCATAGCATTATGGCAGGAAACAAGATAAAGAATATTGTATCTTAAAATAAATTTAGGGAACTAACAAACAGCTGAGACCTGCTCTCTCTGATGATTCTGTTCCATCTCCTGGGCACTTACAGTCCCTGCCAGTGGGTTTCACACAGCGAGCCAAGGAATCCTAGAGTGCCACCCAAGGGCTGCCGGGATAGGATAAGGTTAAGAGGGTAGGCCTGACTTCCCTCACTCCTTCAGCCAGAACAGCCTCCCCATAAAAACATATTTGCAAAAAGGGTGCTGTTGCTCAAAAAAAAGTTTTATATTTAAGTTTATACTCATTAAAAAAAACACTATTATTGCCTGGCACCAAATTAAATGCTTTATATTAATTACTCCATTGAATCTTCATTTTAAAGATGAGAAAAATGAGGCTCTGAGATCAAGTGATGGGCCCATGATTACAGAGCTGGTGAGTGGAGCCAGGATTGGAACCCAGGTCTGTCTGTCTGTCTCCAGAACCCATGTTCCTAAACACTGTACTATTCATTTGTGAACATTCTCAGGTCTCTTCTTGGTGCCGTTTTCTTCTCTTTACGTCTTAACTCCTTAAGGGCAGGTGTATTAGTTCGGGTTCTCCAGAGAAACAGAACCAATGGTGTATACATATATATACACATATAGGAAAAGAGATTTATTATAAGGAATTGGCTCACGTGATTACAGGGGTAACAAGTCTCAAGATCTGCAGGTGGCAAGCTGGAGAGCCAATGGTATAGTTCTAGTCCAAAGGCCAGCAGGCTCAAGACCCAGGAAGAGTCGTTATTTCAAGTCCAAAGGCAAGAAAAAAAATCAGTGTCTTAGTTTGAAAGCAGTCAGGCAGGAGGAACTTCCTCTTATTCGAAGGAGGGTCAGCCTTTTGTTCTACTGAGGCCTTCAGTTGATTGGATAAGGGAGGGTAATGTGCATTACTCAGTCTATCAATTTTTTAAATTTAATTAAAAATTTTTAATACAATTTTATTTTTTTACTTTATTTTCTGGTTGCGCTGTGTGGCTTGTGGGATCTTAGTTCCCCAACTAGGGATTGAATGCCGGTCCTCGGCAGTGAAAGCGCAGAGTCCTAACAACTTACTGTATACAGTAGGTCCCCTACATAAGAACCTTCAAGTTACAAACTTTCAAACGTGCGAACGTGCATCTGGTTCCAGCAAGGAACCATCTCCCACCTCCTCTCCCTCCTCCCGTCAGTAATTCTTCTTGTCTGTTCACTCGATGCCAGCCCCTGTACACCAGCTGTTATACTGTACTACTGTACTTTTAAGGTACTGTACTGTAAGATTAAAAATGTCTTCATCTTTTGTGTTTGTTTTTTATGTATTATTTGTGTGAAAAGTATTACAAACCTATTACAGTACAATATAGCCGATTGTGTTAGTTGGGTACCTAGGCTAACTTTGTTGGACTTACGAACAAACCGGACTTACGAACGCGCTCTCGAACGGAACTTGTTCGTATGTAAGGGACTTAACTGTAATGCTAAGCTGCCCCCATCCCATAGTTCTTGAAGCCCTTTTGCATTTAGGCAGATGAAACAAGGTCTCAACAAGTCCTGCTGAGCTTCCACTATGGTGATGAGGGATCCTGCCAGTCCAAAGAGCATTTATAAGTTGAAGATAGAAATATTCAGATGGTATTCCAGGCCAGCTATTTCTCTTATACACTGTTAAAGAAAGTAAAAACTCTTAAGGTTAACTGAGTAATTACAAGAAATGCAATGGAGTTTATTACTTGCTGGCAAAAACCGCCCCAAATTAAGTGAAGCTGAAAATATCAGCTCTCAGCATAAAAGAAGAGAATATATGAAGAAAATGAAAGTGAAGGTGAGGATGAAAGCTGTATTTTATCTTATCACCAAGCTGGCTAAGATCCTTAATAAAAGGAAAGTCATTTCTGCAAATGAACACTCTTCACTAGGGGCTCCAATGTGAAATGACAGGAACGTTTGGCTAATGCCACCTTGTGGTGTTTAAGAGGAAGTGGAGGAAGTGAAAAGATTCCTGAAGACATTATTATTATTTTTTTTTGGCCGCGCTGCATGGCTTTCGGGATCTTAGTTGCCCGGAACCTGCAACCTCGGCAGTGAAAGCGTGGAATCCTAATCACTGGACCACCAGGGAATTCCCTCTTGAAGATATTAGCTCCAGCCGCTTTCGCTTGCTTAACACACCCCCTTTTTTGTTTTTGTTAGATTTAATGAGGTATATTCATTACAATAAAATTCACTAATTTTAAGTGTATAATTTGGTGAGTTTTGATAAAGTTATATAACTTCTACCACAATTATGACAGAATATTTCCATTCAGAAAGTTCTCTAGTGTTTCTCTGCAGTCAGCACTCTCTCCCTACCCCTGGCAATTGATCGGCTTTCTATCACTACAGATTTGCCTCTTATAGAATTTCACATACATGCCATGTGACAATACATCTTGAGTCTAGCTTCTTTCACTCAACACGATGCTCTGAGACTCATTCACGTTGTTGCATATACCCATAGATTTGTTAGTTTTTTAAATTACACTTCTCATTTGGAAATAACTGTAGAATCACATGCATTTATAAGAAATAATACTGAGATCCCGTGTACTCTTCACTCAGTTTCCCCCAGTGGTAACACTGTACAGAACTACAGCACAGTATCATAACCAGAGTATTACCACTGATATAGACCAGGTACAGAACATTATTTCCAGCCCGGCAAAGATCCGCTCTTTTACAGCCACAGCCATGCCCCTCAGGCCTCCCATTCCTACTCCTTCACCCCTAGCAATCACTAATCTGTTACATTTCTGTAATTTTGTCATTTTAAGAATGTTATATAATGTAATCATCTCATACGTAATTTTGGGAGACTGGCTTTTTTTCCATTCAGCACAACTCTCTAGAGACTCAGCCAAGTTATGTGCCTCAACAGTCTTTCTTTTTATTACCACGTAGTGTTCCATGGTCTGATGCACCTCAGTTTGTTAAGCCATTCACCCACTGAAGGATATGCAGGTTGTTTCCAGGTTTGGGCTATCATGAATACAGTTTAATGAACATTTGTGGACAAGTTTCTGTGTGAACATAAGTCTCCATTTCTCTAGGATAAATGCCCAGGAGTGTAATTGCTGGGTTGTATGGTAGTTATATGTTTAACTTTTTAAGAAACTGCTCAACTGTTTCCCAGAGTGGGCAGCTGCTATGCCTGAGGCAGGTAGTAGGGGGAAAGGGATAAAATGCCTTTAAAAAATATACAGGGGGGCTTCCCTGGTGGCGCAGCGGTTAAGAATCTGCCTGCCAATGCAGGGGACACAGGTTCGAGCCCTGGTCTGGGAAGATCCCACATGCCGCAGAACAACTAAACCCGTGAACCACAACTACTGGGCCCACGCTCTAGAGCCCGCGAGCCACAACTACTTAGCCCACGAGCCACAACAAGCCCATGCGCCTAGAGCCTGTGCTCCGCAACAAGAGAAGCCACCGCAATGAGAAGCCCGCGCACCGCTACAAAGAGTAGCTCCCGCTTGCCACAACCAGAGAAAGCCTGCGATCAGCAACGAAGACCCAATGTAGCCAAAAAAAAAAAAAAAAAAAAAAATTAAAACAAACAAAAACCCCACACAACAGAATATCTGAAGGCGATAAAGCCCAACATAAGTTTTGGGGTACCCCAAAGTGTCACTAATTTTTTTCCAAAACAATTTAAATTCATTTTGAGTTTTGTACACAACGTATTTTATACAACATTTGGTGGGGTAAGGGGGGGCTAAAAGGAATGAAGAGAGAAGATACTGAAATCAAAATGGCCAGGGCAGGTTGTGGTTCTAAAAGTGATGGAACTTTGTTCACCTTGAGGGCTGAACTAAGAGTTAATCCACAGGATTATGGGAGCTGTGATTAAAACAACATTCCCCAAACAAAGAAATCTAAAAATTTGTTCTGTAGGTGTCTATGTAGTAGAAAGTAATAATAATAGCTTTCATCACTCAGCCCTTACCACGTGCCAGATGTCATACTAAGTTATGTCTAATCTTTACAACATCTCTATGAGGAAAGCTTTTTATTCTTAATTAAAAAATGAGAATAAGGTCATATAACAGAAGAGCCAGTATTCAAACATAGGTCATCTGACTCCAAAGTCCAACCTTTTAGCTGCTATATAGTGGTGAAAATGCAAATCCAAAACAGAACAGCACAAAAAGATAATTCCTCTCCCCCAAAAGATCCACAGAGCAAAAGTTTTTACTCTACTTATACAATCAGCAAGATTTTAGGCGGTAGTTGGTCCAGACATAGTCATTCACTTATTTGTTCAACTACTATGCTCCAGGGACTGTTCTGGGCTTTGGGGGAATCAAGGACCAAACAGACATACATCCCAGTCCTGTGCAGCTTACACAGTGATTGGAGGAGACGCACACAAATAAAACCTATAGTTTGTCAGGTGGTGATAAATGCCATGATGGGGGTGGAGGGAGGGGTAGAAGGGGAATAGGGATCCTGGAGACAACTCTAAATGGGGTGGCCAGGGAAGACTTCACTGAAAAGCTGACACTTGAGCAAAGACCCAAAGGAGGTGAGTAAGCAAGCCACACATAAATCTAGGGGAAGAGCACAGAACGCAGAGCGAGCACGGAGCACAAAGATCTTCAGGTGGGAATGTGTCTGAGGAGAAACGAGGCGCCGGTGGTAGCTGAGAATGGAGTGAGTGAGAGGGACAGGAACAGGAGAGGAAATCAGGACGTTAATGGAAGAAACAGACCACGCAGGGCCTTCGAAGGACTTTTGCTTCTACCCCGAGTAAGATGGGAAACTACTGGAAGGTTCTGAGAAGAGGAGTGACAAAGACAAGTTTTGAAAGGATCATGTTGTCTCCTGTTTTGAGAACCAACTGTAGAGGTGCAAAGATGAAAGCAAGAAAAGCAGGAAGTAACTGCGATAATCAGCTAAGAGATGATGATGGCTTGAACGAGGCTGGTGGCTGTGGAAATGGTGAAAAGCAGTTAGTTTTTAAATACACTTTAAGAAGGAACTGACAGATTTGCTTACAGATTGGGAGTGAGGCAAAGAGTAAGGATGACTCCAAAGTTTTTGGCCCAAGCCACGTGAAGGATGAAGTTGCCATCAACTGCGATGGGAGGGAAAGTTGGTGTGTGTGGCAGGATTTTGGTTTTAGGCAAGCAAAGTTTATTAAATATCCATGAGGAGATTTTGAGAACATAGTTGGGTGGCCATCTGAATCTGAAGATTTGGGGTGAAGTCTGGGCTGGAGACATAAATTTAGGAGGTTTCTAAAGCCCAAAGGAGTGTCTATAAAGACAAGGCCTAAGGACTGAGCCACAGCATTTAGAATTTGGGGCAAAAAGGAGAAATCAGCAGAGGGAGACAGAAAGAACTGCCAACGTGCAAGGGGGAAAACCTGAAGCCTGGGATGTCCTGGGAGTCAGGCCAAAAAAAGTGTTTTGAGGAGGGAGTGAACAATATGCTTCAGAGAGCCAAGTACCATGAGAACTGAGGACTGACATTGGATTTAATAAAGCCAAGGTCACTGGTGACCCTGACCCAAGTACTTTCCGTGAAGTGGTAAGTGTGAAAAGTCTGACTGGAATAGGTTCATGGGAAGATGTGGGGAGATGAACTGTGGTCAGCGAGTTTAGACACCTCTTGAGACATTTTTCTATAAAGATGAGTGGAGAACTGGGGTGGTGGCTGGATCCAGCTTTTCTTTGTTTTTTTTTTTAAGACGGAAGAAATTACACCATGCTGTGTGCTGCTGCTGCTGATCCAACAGAGAAGGAAAACCTGGTAAGGCAGGGGAGAGGGGAGACTTTCTGGAGAGCTATCTTTGCCTCTTTATTTTTTCACATACAAATCTTGTGGGGTCTTAGTTCCCTGACCAGGGATTGAACCCATGACCCCTGCAATGGAAGCGTGGAGTCTTAACCACTGGACGGCCAGGGAATTCTCATGGAGAGCTATCTTTTTTTTAAAAAGATAAATTTATATATTTATTTTATTTTATTTTTTATTTTTGGCTGTGTTGGGTCTTTGTTGCTGCACGTGGGCTTTCTCCAGTTGTGGTGAGCCGGGGCTACTCTTCATTGCAGTGCACGGACTTCGCACTGTCGTGGCTTCTCTTGCTGCAGAGCATGGGCTCTAGGTGCGCAGGCTTCAGCAGTTTGGCAAGTGGGCTCAGCAGTTGTGGCGCACAGGCTTAGTTGTTCCGGGGCATATGGGATCTTCCCGGGCCAGGGCTTGAACCCATGTCCCTTGCATTGGCAGGAGATTCTTAACCACTGAGCTGCCAGGGAAGCCCTGGAGAGCTATCTTTGAATAAGCAGTGGGACAGAGAGCACGAGTGAAGGGCAGCCAGTGGAGTGCTGCCGACTGTCCCACAGTAACAGGCAGAAAAGGAGGATATACAGGAGGAAGTGGGGAGGTAGGCAAAAATTTGAGTTTTTTTTCTTTGTAGCCTGTCCGGAAATTTATACCACAAACCCATGACCAAGGTGGCGGGAGCGGGGGGGGGGGGGGGGGGTGGTCCTTCAAAAGCATTTCTACCTCAATCTACAAAACTAGTGAGTATTCAAGGCTTAGCGCACCTTTGTAAGAAATCTTGGATAAGATGAAACCCACAGTTTATAATTTAAGGGAAGAAGCAAGATCATCAACAACTGGACTGAAACCAGACGGAGGATGAGAAGGGGGAATTCTGGATCATGCTGAAGGCAGCTTGTTATGTCCCTAGGAAATCTTCCTTAAGGAGCAGGCTTGGAGCTAGATGCGTGAGTGGCATGGGTCCAAATCCAAGCTCTACCACTTAGTAGCTGGATGTTCTTTGGCAAATTACTTAACCTTTCTGATTTTATTTCCTCTTTTGTAAGAAGGTTGGGAGTATTAAAATCTACCTCATAGGATTAACTAGAGGGCCAAGTTTCTAGCATGGCTCAGAAAATAAGTTCTGCTTTTTAGTATTGGCAACCGTACCAGTTCTCGTATTATTCTGATTGGCAGATAGGTATCCTACGCCCTGCCAGTGCTAGGAGCAATGATATACACAACTGAAAGTAGGTGGTAATTGCCTTCAAGGAATACAGAGTCTAGACGAAGAAATGAGGCAACAACACAAACAACAGTTAATACATTACAGTTAAATACAGGCAGAACTGTGGTTCGGTGGTGCAAACTAAATAAAAGGAATTCAGAAGAGAAATCCTACTGTGTCCTAGACTCCTAGGAACCTGAATGTACCCAGAGCTAATACACCAAGCTCATTACTTTTTAGGTGGCTTTTGTGGGTCTGAATGCATATTCCTACAAGGGGGTGCATGTGTGTGGGAATCTTCTATTTTCTCTGCCCTCAGGAGGCCCTACAATGGCCTCACTTGGAATTGCAACACTGACCTATGAAACCAGCCTTTCCTATAATTCATGCTTGGAAGAGGGACCTGAGCTTTAGTACTCACTCTCATTGGTGGGGTTCTCACAACTTAATTGCCTGCTCAGCAGCTATAAAAGGAACTGGTAAAAATGTCGTTACCAATCACCAATTTAATGTTCAGAGGGCACCAGCTTGAGGTTCTGGTAGGCAGTCCTCTTTCTCAGCCCTGCTTCTCAGGGAGACTGTAAAATGACTCGTCTAAGTTCACGTATAGCATAGTGGAAAGAGCTAGCATTAGAAGATGGGCCATATGCACGGTGCTGCGCAGCCAGAGCAGTTTCTTAAGATGAGACGTATTCTCATGGGAGTGCAAGAAGAGGAGAGGACCGAATATTTCTTGTACACCTACCATGTGCCCAGATCTGTGCTAGGAGTTTTTCACACATTATGTTCAAAACACTGAGTTTAGGTCCTGGAACAACTGGTTCTTGGCTGCGATATTTTTGAGCAAGTAAAAAAATCTTCTTTCTGGGGCCTCAGTTTTCAAATCTCTAAAAAGGAAGTTAGAATTCTTGCTCACCCACCTTACAGGGTTTTTTCAGGAGCCCAGAGGAGGAAAAAAGATTTGAAAGATATTTGTAATACCTCAGTCCCTGATATACACAGATTGCAATAGCAGTTTCCCTTCCCCTTCTACCTGTTTCCATTTAGAATGCAGATCAGAAGTGTGTAGTTTCCTGACAATACAAGGGGCGCGGAGGAAACGTATCAATGCACCCGCAATAATATAAACAAGAGCAGTGCCAAGCTCTGTACCTGTGATCCAAGCCCAAACTCTGTCGGTATTATGATACGTCCTTTACAGACAGGGATACTGAGAGGATGACGCTGCTTTAAGGAACCCAGATAGATCCTCAGGGGGCTGAGTGGATTTTCCTCCGTTTCTCCCTTCCCCTCTTTACTGAGCCCTCAACCTTTGCACCCCGGAGGAGTGCCTCGCCTCCCAGTCCCAACCTTCACGCTCCGGCGGTTCTTTCTCAGAGGGGATGGTTTGGTGGCAGAAAAAGGGCTTGGCGTTCAAATGTTTGGACTCGAATTCTGCTTCCAAGCCAGTCGTCACTCGCTCGCCATGTGACCTTGGGCAATTCAAGTCCCCTCTCTAAACTTCTTTTTTATTCTTATGTCTAAAAAAGTCCTCTCCGCCCAGACCAACTCACAGGCTGCAGAGAGGTGCAGAATGATAACCAGCAGGTATGCTCCCGTCCAAAATCAGAGCCCTGAGCAAACGGGAGCTGGTATCCTCCTCCCTGAGGCCTGGCCCTGTGCTCCCCTCAATCTCCTCCGCCGCCCCCTCAACTGCAAGCCATCTCTGTGACTTTCATCCCTGCCCTTCCCACTCCAGAGCCGAAGCTCACCTGCAGGCAGGCTCTGCCAAGGGTTGTGGCCGGGAACCGGCGCCTCAAGGAGACTGCGACCACCGCCGCCATCTTGGATCCTGACGTCGAGCCCCACCCCTTAACCCCTGTCACTCTCCGCCGGCGTCCCGCCGAGCACCGCGGCACCGAGCCAGGATCCACCGAGGACCCGCTAGCCGCGCAGGAACCACCGAGTGGGAGGCGGCTTCCGTTTTTCTGAGGGGGAGGAGGGAAGGAGGAGAAAGCCAACAAGAGCGTGCGCAGTTGCGGTGGGCTCAGCGCATGCCCACTTGGCTTCCCGCGTTGGAAGGTGACCTTCCTCAAGGAAGGGGGCGGAGTCTGAAAAGGAGGGCAGTGGAAAGGGGTGGGACAAAGAGCATGATGGGGCGGAGCCATCTAATACAAGTCTTAATCCGATTTTTTTTTTTTTTTTTCGGTACGCGGGCTTCTCACTGTTGTGGCCTCTCCCGTTGCGGAGAACAGGCTCCAGACGCGCAGGCTCAGCGGCCATGGCTCACGGGCCCAGCCGCTTCGCAGCATGTGGGATCTTCTCGGACCGGGGCACGAACCTGCGTCCCCTGCATCGGCAGGTGGACTCTCAACCACTGCGCCACCAGGGAAGCCCCTTATCCCGATTTTAACCCCTTTCTTCCTGAACATTTATCAATCAATCACGTCACTCAACTCTGTCGCTGAGTTCTGTCAGACACAGTGCGGTTTGCCTGAGACTGTCCAGGTTTCAACACTCCCACATCCTGAGAACCCCCTTAGTGGCGGGCAAATCAGGGGGGTTGGTGAATGAACCGCGGGGACTTCAAAGATGACCGGCAGAAGTGTCATTCATTCATTCATTCATTCTGATCTCTGGTGGCCTCCGCCTTGCAGCGGCTTGAAAGAGGGTTTCAGTTCCTGGCCAGTGATTGAGGTTAGGTCGCAGCGGTGAGAGCACGAAAACTAGCCACTAGACCACTGGTCAGTGGCAAGGCCTTGTTTCTTCAGCTTTGCAGAAAAAGAATTCCCACAAAGACAGAAAGTAGTGAAACAAGTAAAGTGTTTATTAGGAGAAAAAAAAGAGTACAGTACGTGTGGCTAGATACACGGGTGGACTCATAGAGAGAATCGCACCCTTTTGGTTTGAATCACTTTTATGGGGCATTTCTTCCGGGTTTCCTTTGATTAGTCATCTTGCTTTGCCTGGTTCTGAGTCGGTATTTGGTATATCTCAGGGTCCTCCCCTGTGTGCGTGCACATCTCTTAGCCAAGATGGATTGTAGTGAAGAGGCCTATGGGTACTTCACATCACTTACTATGAGGTGGCGCTCCCCTCCTCCCTTTTTGACCTCCAAGGAGCCTTTCTTTTTTCTTTTTTTTTTTTTTGCGATACGTGGGCTTCTCACTGTTGTGGCCTCTCCCATTGCGGAGCACAGGCTCTGGACGCGCAGGCTCAGCGGCCATGGCTCACGGGCCCAGCTGCTCTGCGGCATGTGGGATCTTCCCGGACCGGGGCACGAACCCGTGTCCCCTGCATCGGCAGGCGGACTCTCAAACACTGTGCCACCACGGAAGCCCCCAAGGAGGCTTTCTGCACATGTGTAGTTGAGGAGGTCTCCCTGATTCCAAGAATGAGGAATAGGTGGTCTTTTATCTCTTATCTGGTCAGGGCCCAACTCCTCCATCATCCTGTTTTTATGGAGTTTCTGCTATTATGGAGTTTCTGTCCACAGAGGAGAAACTGTTCAGCCTGGGGCCCATCTATCTCCTGCCTCAATTCATTTGTTTGTTCGTTCCTTCGTTTGTTCAAAAATCTGCTTGGAGCACCTATTATGTGCCAGGAGCTGGGGTGCTACAGTGTGTGAAGCCAGGCGTGGTTGCTGCCCTCACTGAATTTACTCTCAAATAGGCAAGCAACTGGACGATTGCAATACAGTAAGCTCTGCTCTGTAAAAGAGGGGCGAGAAGGGAACCAGGCCCTTCATGGCTTAGGCATTTAGTGTCAGAAACCATTTCTTGAACACCTGCTATGTACCAGACGTTATGATCCATCATCTTACATAATCCCCACAACAGTCCTATGAAAGTGTTGTGTGTGTGAGTGTGTTTTTTTTTAAATTACTTTTTACTGGAGTATAGTTGCTTTACAATATTGTGTTAGTTTCTGCTGTGCAGCAAAGCAAATCAGTTATACATATATATATATCCACACTTTTTTTAGATTTCCTTTCCATTTAGATCACCACAGAGCATTGAGTAGAGTTCCCTGTGCTATACAGTAGGTTGTGTGACTGTGTTTTAAGGCTCCATTTCAGTCATCTCAGCTGCTTTTCCCAGACCCCTGCTTAGTTCATCTCAGACCTGGGACCTGGGACCTGAGACCCTTTTCTGCAGTGCTTGTACCTGGACAAATGGCTCCTGGAGCAACAAAATATAAAGAAACTATAAGGGACTAAAAATAACTGCATTCATGTGCAGTTTGGGCAAATGATGGACAACAAGATACAAAAAGACCAAAAACCTAACTGCCACTTCTGAAGAGCCGGGAGCAAAAGCAGGGTACCGCCCATGCCCTCCGCACACACCACCACCAAAGGGGAGGACAGATCCCCTAAGCCACCCCCCTGGCCTGACCCCTGGACACACCCCAACCCAGCTCACCCCTCCTCAGTGAGCCAGCAAGGGAACCTGTAACTTGTTCTCACTCCCCACTGTTGCAGCAGGAGCCCCAATAAAGCCTTGCCTGAATTTCTTGTCTGGCCTTTTATCAATTTCTATTAAGGAGGCCAAGAACACTGATCGGTAACAACTCTGGGGGCTTGATTACCTTGGGCAGGTGTGGCCTCTGTCTTCCAAGTCACATGGTCTCTTCAGTCACCTCCCGCAGTTCATGTAGTTAGCTAACTTTGCAGGTACCTGTGTTTCCCAGGATGATGTTTTTCCTTCTCTGCCCACTTGTTTTTCACATATGAAAGGCAGGTTTTTATTTTCCTTTTCTTTATTTATTTAATAAATTTATTTATTTATGTTTTATTTTTGGCTGCGTTGGGTCTTCGTTGCTGTGTGCGGACTTTCTCTAGTTGCGGCGAGCGGGGGCTACTCTTCGTTGCGGTGCGCGGGCTTCTTATTGCGGTGGCTTCTCTTGTTGCGGAGTATGAGCTCTAGGTGTGCGGGCTTCAGTAGTTGTGGCTCGCGGGCTCTAGAGCACAGGCTTCAGTAGTTGTGGCATACGGGTTTAGTTGCTCCACGGCATGTGGGATCTTCCCGGACCAGCGCTCGAACCCGTGTCCCCTGCATTGGCAGGTGGAGTCTTAACCACCGCGCCACCAGGGAAGTCCAAGAAAGGCGCCTTTTTATTTTTTTATATATATATTTTAAATATTTATTTTAATTTATTTGGCTGCACTGGGTCTTAGTTGCAGCACATGGGATCTTCATTGCCGCATGCACGATCTTTGCCGCACGGGAGATCTTTAGTTGCGGCATGCAGGATCTAGTTCCCTGACCAGGGATCAAACCTGGGCCCCCTGCATTGGGAGCGTGAAGTCTTAGCCATTGGACCACCAGGGAAGTCCCTGAAAGGCACCTTTTTAAAACATTGAGGGAGTTTCCTGGTGGCCTAGTGGTTAGGATTCGGCACTTTCACTGCGAAGGCCAGGGTTCAGTCCCTGATCAGGGAACTGAGATCCTGCAAGCTGCGTGGCATGGCCAAAAGAAAAAAAAAATTGAGGTTATAGGTTATGTATAATATTATATAAGTTTCAGGTGTATGACACGATTCACAAAATTTAAAGGTTATGCTCCATTTATAGTTATTATAAAGTATTGGGTATATTCCCTGTATTGTACTGTACATCCTTGTAGCTTGTTTATTTTTCTTAGTAGTCTGTACTTCTTAATCCCCTACCCTTGTGAAAGGCACCTTTTTATATTCTTTGGCTTCCACACTCACATAATTTAGATGCTACTGGAGCAATTAAGGTGGCCAAATGAATTGGTGGATGAGGCTTAGTTTCTGGAGTCCTGGGCTAGATCTGCCATGTGGCCTCATTAGAGGAGGTGTGTAGTGAGGCCACAAGAAACAGCCAGGACCCCTGGGTCTAACCTTGAACCTTCCCCTGGAGACTGTGTGACCTTGGACTAGTCCCTCCCCATCTCCGGCCTATAGTTCCCTTGCCTGTATCATCAGGGTGTTGTGCCAGCTGATGTAAGATTCTGTGATTCACATGGCTGCCTTGGGGGGCTGCCTTGGGCGGCTGCCCTAGGGGTAACTGGTGACAGGGCTGTGGTCACCTTGACTTTTCACTGGGGCCGACCCCGCACTGGAATAGGGCTCCTCCAAGTCTGCCTCAAGGGGCTACTCAAATTGGATGAACTCATGGGAAGATTATCACCCTCCCTTGAAGTCCTCCTGGTTGCATTACCTTCTGAGATGAAGGAAGAGCGACCTCTCCTTCTGAGGGATGTGTTTCTAGAGAATTGGTCCTGTAGGCATTTGCAGGGTTCTTTCTTCTCAGAGGCAGATGCCACTCCTAGGTTAGTGACTACCCTTTTGCTTTGCCCAGTCACCTTGGAAAAAGCAGTCTGAGGCCAGCGGGAGTGAGACCTTGATTTATGGAGGTGCTCTTGGTGCCAATGGGCCCACGCGCCCTGCAGTCACATCATTCCTGGGCTTCATGGGGATTTGGGGAGCTCAAATTTATGGAGAAATAAATTCCTGGGCAGCTGTACCTCCGCCCTGAACTTTGGGATTCCAGAAAGGCACAGCTACAGGAGGACTTAGAGATTTTCATGGCCTGCTCCTGACATATCTTCCCAAGGTGTCTGTGATAAGACCCAAAGTTATTTGGTTTGTTTCCACTTGTCTAGCTAGTGAAGTACTGCTTTTCGCCGGTTAGCTAGAGGCTTTATGTTTATTCTGAACTCCATCACTCACAAAGGTGTTTACGTAAGCAATCTCCTTTAGTCCTCATAACAACTTTTTTGGGGGTTGGCATAACTAACTCCATTTTACAGACTTCAGCCTTTGGATAACGAGAAAGCTGAACAGTTATGGGTGGGGATCTTGCTTCAGGACCTCTTTCTTCTCCAAGGGCTGGAAATTAAAAATTAAAACCAAAAAGCATAGAATCAATTGTCATTTGTACACTCAACTATGTTTTGAGTGTCTTGTGATTTAGGGCAACCAGACTGTATTCCCTCCAGGCATAGGGCTAAGGAAAGTTGAATTTAGGGGGGAAATACCTGATGATTTTATAGCCTGGGAGAGTTTTGTCTCTGAGAAAAACTCACTCCACCCCAATAGATCCCTGTGCCGGGACTCAGGGGCCTTCTCATCCAAAATTCAGAATTTTATTTGCCTTCGACTAATGGGCCATCGTCTTCCATCTCTCTGGCTGACCCTCTCTCGTTTCCAGCCGTCTTCTGAGCATTCCCACCTGGGGTCCCAGTGGCCTCCAAGACTGGCCCCTCCTGTCTTGTCTCTCCCTGTGATAAAACCAGCTCTGCTCCCCTCCTTGTTCCTCACCTCCAAGCCTTTGCTCACTTCCATATTGGATCTGGGGTGCCATTTCCTCCTTTTCCATGTGGCCAGTTCCTCACCATTTAAGATTCAGCTCCAACTTTCTCCTCCCTAGGAAATCACTTCTTGTCCACCTCCATTGAAACATCCTCTGCATCTGCCATCCATGTACATAACACCTGGTTTAACAATTACCCATTTATATGTCTGTCTCCCCAGACTGTGGGCATTTTGAGGACATGGCCTATTCACTTTATTTTCCTTGTAGAACTTATTGCTATCTGCAATAAATTTGTTTTTAATTCTTTACGAATATATTTATCATCTGAACTTCTCACACCAGAGGTCAAGAACTATGTCTATCTTGTTCACTGTTGTGTCCCCAGAGTCTGGCACAGTGACCGGGCACCCAGAAGGTGGCCAGAAAACATTTAATGAATGAACAAGTGCGTCTTTGTCTCCAAAGTGCCTGGCTCGGGACCTAGCACATAGTAGGTATGTAGTCAGTATTGGTTGAAGGAAGGAGTAAATAAAAACAAAGGGTGAGCTGTCCCTGTTCCTTGTAGAAGGTGAAAAGAGAGATGGGGTTAAGGGTGGGTTGTTTGGGGAGAAGGGAGCCCAGTGGAGACCCAGGCAGCTTTAATCTCTGGGCCAGGACTAGTGCAAGGTGAGTGCACAGAATTTAAGATGGTCAAAAAACTCGGTTTATTAAGATAAGTAATATTTTAATGCACTATTAAAAAAATGCAAAAAAATTCATGACAAACAAAACATCAAAAAAAATTTTTTTTTTTTTAGCTTAAGTGGAGTAGATACTCCCATTTATGAAGTTCTTTACATCCAGACAACAGTTCTTTGGAGAGACAGTTATTATCACATTCATTCATCAAATGGTCACTGCGTGCCTCTGTGTGGCAGGCACTTTTCTAGGCATCAAGCATTCAGTGGTGAGCAAAGCAGACCAGTTCCTGACTTCACAGGCCTCAATACCCTTCTTTTCACTTAAAAGGAGTGGAAACCCCTAAAAGCTCACAGTCTGCCTCAAATCCTCCACGTCGTAAACGGCAGAACCAGTTCCCCTAAATCAGGAATTCTTAACTCGAAATCCGTGTTGGGTGCTCTTGTAACATTAAAACATCAAAATTTTAAGTAAAGGAAGTATTCTCCAAGAAAAACCAGAGAACTGAGTCAGTCAGGGGAACTGGGAGCAATCACCCTGGTTCCTTTTTGTCCTGGTGAAGACCAGCGTCTACTCTTCCTTTACTTATTTTTAGTAACTTCTCCATCTTATCTTAGTCTTGCTAACCCCTGTTTGTTTCCCTGAAGTTAGCGTTAGAGACCTTTTAGGATACGTCAAGAGGTTTGGGTGCCTTTGCAGGGACCAGAGTGAAGGAAGGAGTGAGCCTGGGCGGGCAGGAATGGTGGAGGAAACCGACGGTGGTGATCACAGCCCAGGCCTCCGCCTGGTCCAGCCCTCTGATCTATGGGGGGTGGGGGGAGGTGGGGAGGTGGAGGGGGGGGAAAGCAGGACACCCTTACAAAGAGGCTGGGGGCTGAGTCACGGTAGGAGACAAAGTTAGACAGAAGGGACTCCTTCCTTCCCTTCAGCTGTAGAAAGAGTCCCTTCTGTGGATCAGTGTGAGTAGGTCCACCACTGTGAGATTTGCAAACATCTGGGCTCCTCCAAGTATATCCCAGCTCTCTGCCTGGGGTATTTTGCTTCCAGGGAGCAGTGTAATTCGGCACCGTGGGGCTCTAGGGAGAAGAGGAGGCGAAAACTGTCTCCCAGAATTGGAATAGACATAGTTGGTAAATCAAAATGCTTTCGGGCTGCCTGGCCCCGATTTCCTCCAGCCCCTGCCCCAGCCCTGCCTGTGCTTGCTCTCAGAGAAGCCTTTCTCCCTCTGCTAGATCACTCCATTGTCATCTTTACTATTGTTCAAGATGCCAGTGACAGTGATAATGGGGCTGCTGCTGCTACTGCCTCTGCTGGTAGTAGCTGCCACATTTGGAAGACTTACTGTGTACCAGGCCCTCTGCAGAGCAGTCTGGGTGCATTTTCTCTCTCTGATCATTACAGCAACTTCATGAGGTAGGGGGTTTTGTCCTTTACGGTTGGGGAAACAGGCTCAGAGAGGGTCAACCACTCACCCTAAGTCACACAGCGAGGAGGTGAGCATCTTCTGTTAGGGGGATGGCTGGGCTACGGACATGCCCCCAAGGCCCATGGGAACACAGTGGTTGCAGCCCCTCTGGTTTACCTGCAGAGGGCACCCCTGCCTCGCAGAACTGCCCAGGGCTCCCTATCAGCCCTTTCCAACCTGCCCTTAGAAAGGGCTTATCTAAACCCTCTCCCTTCCACCCTCACTATATAATTAGACTTCTCAAAATATTCTGTCTGAGTGGGATGGGGACAATCATATGCTACAGACTTCTCCAATTTCATGAGCAGTCTCTATGAACTCCCGGAGCAAAAAGGTCACAAGCCACCCCCATTCCAGATGGGGCTGCGTTTCACACAGCTGAAGTCAGCTCAGCTGCTGGGACTTAGCAAGTGGCCTGAGGCCTTCTGGGGACTGTCACGTTGGTGGACCCTATAGCACCACACACACACACACACACACACAAATTAGAGCTCACCCACACTGCCAACCTCTGTCCCGCTCTCATCTGCCTGCCACATCACCAGCATACTCTCAAATTAGCAGTTCATTTGGTCTTCTGGATGTGTGTGGGTGTGTGCTTTTTAAACACAGTATGTGATAAAACTCCCTTTCCAGCTGAGTCTGAATTTTGAACACCCCTTTGTATCAGAGACAGAACCACGTAAATGAAATGCAAAAAGGGAATGGTGGTAAATTTCATTTGTAATGGCTAGATATCAGCTCAGTGAAAGCAAAAGAAGTCAGAGGGATGCAGAATATTAAAAGCAAGTTGACTTTCCAGAGAGGCAGGGAGATGGAATGGTTAAGTATGCAGTCCTTTGGGAGGTTCAGATCCTGTTATTTCAGTCATTTTTATTTATTTATTATGGAGATTTTTTTCTTTATTGAGAAACTTAAGACTTGGGTACATCAAACAAAACCAATTTCTGGGGGGAAAAAAATCAAAACTCACAATAGAAAAAAAAAGTTAACACTGTCTGGGCCATATCAGAACCCAGAGAATATATTCTTTTAATTGAAAAATTCTAGGCACGTCAAAATTGACCTTTTGATACAAAATGACCTACTAAAGGCGCAATTTGTGGGTCTTGGTGTTGAGGTCCATAGGACGAGCTAGGAAGTCTTCAAACCTTGAGCTGAATTCCATGAGGGGTTATTTGGTTTGTGAATCGCTTTGTCCTTGTCTAAGAGGTAGCAGCAGCGACAGCGCCCACCTTCTGGGCACCTTCTTTCTTGGCATGATGAGCCTGTAGGACCGCCACAGCTTCATCCATGTGGGAGCGGAGAGACTCGGGGACTCCAGCACGTGCAGCAGCTCCGAGCTGTCAGCCTCCAGCAGCATCCCCGTCATCTTCCCGGCCAGGTTTGAGTGCATCATCTGGATGAGCAGGAACAAACGTTCACCCAGAATCTGCTTCTGCTCCTTGGGGGGGGGGTGCTGCGGCCAGCATGGAGGCGGTCAGCGGCTCCTGCCCCTGCACATGGACTGCAGGCTGGGGTGCCTGCAGGGGCTGGATGGCAGGGTGAGGGCTGCGGACACTGGAGGCGTATTTGTAAGGTGCAACAGCCCGAGCAGCAGCGGCAGCAACAGCAGCACGAGGCGCTAGGTTCTGCCCAGCTGTGGGAACACCTCCAGACTGGCAGCTGTCAGTCGGCCCTTGCTGGGCGGCACCAGCCCCACCAAAGTCCATAGCCAAGCGGTCTGGGCACTCAGATCCGACTCTCTGAGCGGTAGTAGGGAGGCCGCGAGAGGCCAGAGTATTACCAGTTGGAGCCAGATGGCGAAGAGCTGGACGAGGCCCAGACTGGCGTATAGCACTTGGCATTCCTTGGAAGCCTTGAGGTCTCCCACCTTGCTGCAGCGTGGATTAGGCCTCATCTGTGCTAACTCGTTAGGTAATACGGAGGTCTTCCCTGGGCCTGTGGAACTGCTGGCACAAAGTAGCCCCCAGCTGTTGGAAATGATTTAAGATGGCATTGGCAGGGACTGCTCTCATCCTGGCCACCCGCTGCGTATACTGGTTGGTCAGCTGAGCCTTTCTCTCTTCCTTTCTCTGGGCCAGGGCAACATACAGTGGCTTGAAGCCCACGATGCATCCGTTCATCTCCGTGACTGCTTTGGTTGCCTCTTCAGGGGATGAGCAGCAGACAAAGGCAAACCCTTTGCTTCTCCCATCCTCCAGCATCACCTTAGCACTGCTGATTGATCCAAAAGGAGAGAACTTTTTCCTTAACTTCTCACCATCAATGGTGTCATCCAAGTTCTTAATTTAGAGATTCACCCCCTGATAGCAACTAATTCTCTCCTGTTTGAGCTGTTCAAATTTTCGCTTTAACTCGGCCTGCTGTTCCACTTTCTTCTGTGCACGGCCGACGAAAACGACTTTCCCACTGATTTCTTTTCCATTCATCTCTTCCACGGCCTTATTGGCATCCTCGTGTTTTTTGTAACTCACAAAGCCAAAGCCTTTGGATTTCCCACTAGGATCTCTCATCACCTTGACACTCAGAGTCTTACCAAACTGGCTGAATAGCTCTTTCAGACGCTCATCATCCACCTCTTCCCCAAAGTTTTTGATATAAACATTGGTGAATTCCTTGGCTTTGGCTCCAAGCTCAGCTTCCCACTCTTTTCGATACTTGAATCTGCCCACAAACACTCTGCGGTCATTGAGGAGCATGCCGTTCATCCTCGCGATGACCTTGTCGGCAGCCTCCTGGGTCTCAAAGTGGACAAAGGCATAACTCTCAGAGCCGTTCTCATCACACACCACCTTGCAGGACAATGTTTCCAAAAGCAGAAAAAGTATCATACGGTGCCTTGTTATCTGTATGTCCAGGTTCTTGATGAAGGTATTTCCCACACCAAATTTTCTCACAGAGGGATCCCTCTGAGCCCACATGATACGGCTTGGCTTTGCCTTAATCACATCAAAGTTCACGGTATCCAAGGCCCGCTCCGCGAAAGCTGTCTGCTGGAAGTTGATGTAGGCATAATCCAGGGAGTGGCGGGTGAGCATATCGCGGCAGACCCAGACAGACAGCACAGGCCCCGCAGGACTGAACTTTTCGTTCAGCGTGGCCTCGGTGACGTCCGAGTACAGGTCACCCACGTACAGGGGGGCCCTGGGGTAGCTGCTGGCCGCAGCGTTCATCTCCCCACCACCCCGAGCCCCGCCAGGAGGACTTCTTAGAGGGACCACACAGGACAAAGGGGGCTCCCCTCCGAGCCAAGGCCCGTGCCGCGGCTCACAGGTGGCCGTGAAGCTCAGAGAAGCTGGAGTCGGCTCCGAGGGGAGGGCCTGAGAGGAGTTCGGGGACAGTCCGGAGGAGAATGCCAAACCGCAGACAAAAGGCTCTCAAAAACAATATGGCTCTCCCTGGGAGTTTGTAAGTTTCAGCTGTCCTGGTCTGGAAGCTCCCAATTTCAAAAAATGAAAAAAATTAAAACGGGGACTGCCCTCCAAATTACAAAAATTCTCCCAGAGGCAACCCAGTGGTGCCCACGGCGGCCTCCGGAACGTGCGTTTCTCTATAAATATAGGCCTCGGGCTCCCGGCAGTTTAAGATTACAGCAGCCCGGGGAAGAGGGAAACCAAATACTTGTTGGTGCCCACTCGGCAAGCCCGGGGCGGTTGGAGCGCGCAGCCGCCTCCCACGCCGGGCGGGAGAAGGGCTGCGCGGACACGTGGAGCGCGGAGGCCGGCGCGCCGGGGGCGGGCGGAGGCGCGTGAACACGGGCGCGCGAGCGGCTCACCATTGCACCAACGGACGGGGACCCACGGACGCCTAGGTGCGGCGGCAGCGGGCAGGCCGGAAGCGTGCAAAAGTGACTGCAAAAGTGACTGCCCCGCGGGTCCTACGAGGAGGATTCGCTCTTTTTTTTCTTTCTTTTCTTTTAAGATTAAAAAAAAATTATTTATTTAATTTATTTATTTTTGGCTGTGCTGGGTCTTCGTAGCTGCGCGCGGGCTTCTCTAGTTGCGGCGCGTGGGCTTCTCGTTGCGGTGGCTTCTCTTGTTGTGGAGCACGGGCTCTAGGCGCACAGACTTCAGTAGTTGTGCCTCACGGGCTTAGTTGCTCTGTGGCATGTGGGATCTCCCGAACCAGGGCTCGAACCTGTGTCCCTTTCATTGGCAGGCGGATTCTTAACCACTGCGCCACCAGGGAAGTCCCTGGTGGATTTTAAAGCGTTTTGGGTTTTTTTTTTTTTAATCCTTTTCTCTTTTTTTTTTTTCAGGCTGCTAGGCCCGAAAGCGGCGGAGGCTGCAGCGACCCGGGGCGGAGAGAGGACAGCCATTTATTACGTGACCTTCAGCAAGTTACTTAACCTCTCTGTGCCTTAGTTTCCTATTGTGTAAAATGGGGGAAAAAAAATCATAGTCACCTCACAGGGAGGAGGAGAAAATGAATTAGTATCTGTAAGGAGCTATCAATTTTCAACTGGTGGTGGGAAGCCCAGCTGGGGGGAGAAAAAAGGTAAAAGAGAACTGTGAATTATTAGGAGAAAGAGATTATGCTAATCAGGATGGAAAGACTTCAGCATAAATAAGATGCCAAGGGTTTCAGGCAGCTTTAAAAACTTATTTAAAAGTACATATGTAATTAAATTCTCACTGTGTAAAAATTTCAAGCAACACAGATAAATTTTAAATCCCCTCAGTCACGCTTCTTTTCCCAGAGGTGATTACTATTGTCAGTTTCATGGGATTGCTCCCATACCTTTTTCTTTGCGTGTGTATACACATATATGTGTCTACGGAAATCCATGGCTTTGCTTGACGTTTTTTTTATATATCAAGTGCTCTGTCTTGGAGCTCTTTCCATGTCAGTACACATAGATCTATTTCATCTTACATGCTACAAAATATATAAATGGGATGTACCATGGTTTGATCATTCCTCAGGTAGTTTCTTTTTTAAAAAAATTTTATGTTATGTGTATTTTTAAAAAATATTTTATTTATTTACTTATTTATTTAGTTGCGGCAGGCAGGCTCCTTAGTTGTGGCATGCGAACTCTTAGTTGCACATGCATGTGGGATCTAGTTCCCTGGCCAGGGATCAAATTTGGGCCCTCTGTATTGGGAGCACGGAGTCGTAACCACTGTGCCACCAGGGAAATCCCTCCTCAGGTAGTTTCTTAATAGCAACAAAGGAATATATGTTACTGTCCTCTTTCTAAAATACAGGATTGGTCATGTGACTGCAGCAGCCCCAAACCTTCAGGGGGTTCCCATTGCTCAAAACCTAGTATTTCCAGTATGACTTCAGTCTATATCTTTGCCATTCCGTATACTCACCATTTCTCAAGCTTGTCAAGCTTGTCATATACTTACACCCCTTTGTGTCCTTGCTCAGCTCGGCAGCCTTTCTTCCCTTCTCTGCCCAGTCATGCGTTCCTGCGTTCATTCAACAGTCTAGCCCAGATGAACACTAAGGCCACCCTTGGTCACTCTCCTGGCTGGAAATAATTGTGTGTGTGTGTGCGCACGCGTGTATGTATGATTCCACAGCTTTTGTGCCTTATTCATTCCTCCATTCAGCAAATATTTATCAAGTGTCTATTCCATCTGTTTGCCTCTTTGTTCTCCTGTCTCCCTGACTCTCTCAGTTCCTTGAGGGATGAGATCATGTCTCAGACACAGGGTTTTCAGGGAGAAGAGACATCCTGGTTTGCTCAGCATGGTCCCAGTTTTCATCTGTTAAACTGGTAAAATTATTAGTAGTGCCCCCTTTCATTCTGGTTTAGATGAAAGATTATATGATCGCTCCAGTTTTACACACAATAGATGCTTACAGTAATATTAACAAAAAAGAATGAATGGGTGGATGAATGACTATAATTTACATTTCATGATTGTGAGATGCCATCTGACTCTGAGCGGAAGACTTGAAAGCATATTCTGTATTATGTAGAAGTTATTTCACTTTGGGCTCTATTGCCTTTGAAGGGTTTACAGGAATCCTATAATCTCCAGACACTTGCTTGCAGGTAGCAGGTGTTCTCGTTATAAGATTCGAAATAGTTCATCCAGTATGCTAAAAATTGACAAGTGCAAAGGCAGCATTTATGAAGAAAAGAATGATGACTTATTGAACTCGGGTTAGAAAGTTGTTCCTAAGATGAGGTAGTCAAGAGCAGGGGTTCAGCGGGCGAGCTCTGGAATCAGACCACTTGGGTACAACAAATCCAGGTTCTGCTGCTTCCTGCTGTGTAAACTGGAGCAAGTCACTTCCTCTCTGAGCCTCAGTTTCCTCATCTATAAAGTGGGGATAATTCTCACAGCTTTGTTGTGAGAATTAGATGAGATGATGAATGTAAACTATTAGGCTGAACTATATGAAATCATCTCTATTTGACCCTTGTGACCTTTAAAAATGACATTTCATATAGTTCAACCTGGCAGGTGCCTGACAGGTAGTCAGTGTTTGAGAAATGGTGGCTATTATTACCTCATCTGATTGGGCTATTTCCGCTTCCATTGCCTAGCTGAAGAGGCGTTTCATTGTTTTATTCAAAACATATTTGCTGAGCACTGACTATGTGCCAGGAACTGCCATCGGGAGGAAAACAAAGCAGTCCTTTTAAAGGTGTCTTTTAACACTTCAGTGGCAGAGAAGCTTATGAGTAGGGCCCTAGAATGCCAGTCAGAGACTGTCCTTAAAGGGTCATCATGGGGTTTACCCGTGACTGTGATAAAGTGGGCCTTAGCTTGCAGACCGTGAGGGGCTGAGGCAAAAGCAAACTGAACTGGGTAGTTTGCTTAGAGACTAGCTAGAGACCAGGCCTTTGCTTTCTCAGAAATCAGGGCTGAACCAGAGCCCAGCTGGCTGGGGGGTGAGGCATAGGTAAAAAACCAGATTGCCACATCAGTCAGGCTTGAGGCAAGGCTGCAGAACTGAGCTCTCTGCCTGGACATGTCTTTTTCTGGTTGTCCGGCTAGAGGAAAGATTCCACATGCTGCCATTTGGTGTCACCGCACTGTATTGAGTTACCAGTAACATTGCCGTCAGTCCCCTGGAGCTGATGCCACTTGGGCAAGGATCCCGGATGAGTCCCACTGGGCAGGCAGAGCTCATCCCTGGCTGCTCTTTTGTTTAGGGGGGAGGGATCCCACTCCCACAGGCTTTTGGCTATGTCAGGGTCTGGATCAGATCCTATCTGGAATGAAGGGGCTGAGATAATGGGGACCCGAACTCCCCTCACCTGGGAACCAAAGACTTCTTACATTAAGATGCAGAATCAAGCTATATCCCAGGGAATGATGAGGGAAAAGAGGCTAGAGGTGAGGGAATTATGTTTTCCCTTTCCATGGGGCTGGTGGGGATTCACTTCCTAAAGTGGGCAGAGGGGACTTGGCCAAAGGCACTCCCCTTGCCAAGAGGGAGGCCAGTCCTGGTAACGTGGCAGCAGCCACGGTTCAGGCAAGAGGACCTTCTGAAGGGACAAGGCTCTGTACACCAGGGCCAGGGAGGGCCGATGTCTATCTTCTGTCTCTCTCTCTGGTATTATAACAATCAACTTTTAGGAATTCCCTGGCAGTCCAGTGGATAGGACTCTGCAATTTCACTGCTGCGAGCGCAGGTTCGATCGCTGGTCGGGGAACTAAGATTCCGCAAGCTATGTGGTACAGCCAAAATCAAAAACAAAAAAACCCACAGTCAGCTTTTGTTAGCGTTGCAGTTGGCCTAGCTGGATTCTGGGGATTTAAGGAACGTGCCTATTTCTATAACTGGGACTCAGCCTGGTAGACAGGATTCTACAACTGCGCCTTCCATATGATCCGCTTGTGGCTCTCGAACACTTAAAATGTGGCTAGTCTTAAGAGAGATGTGATATAAGTATAAAACATATATCAGCTTTCAAAGACTTACTACCAAAGAAGAGAACGTGAAATATTTCATTAATATTTAAAATTTTTGGTTACCTGACAAAATGATAATTTGGATATACTGCAATAAAGAAGACATTATTAAATTAACGTCACCTGTTTTTCACTTTTTAAAATGTGGCTACCAGGAAATTTAAAATTACATATGGGGCTTGCATTGTATTTCTTGTCTTTTCTTTTTTTTAAGGGGATGGGGAGCTCTCTGGGAACTCTTGTTTTATAAATTTATTTATTTATTTATTTTTGGCCGTGTTGGGTCTTCATTGCTGCGCGCGGGCTTTCTCTAGTTGCGGCGAGCCAGGACTACTCTTCATTGCGGTGCGCTGGTTTCTCATTCCGGTGGCTTCTCTTATTGCGGAGCATGGGCTCTAGGCGCGTGGGCTTCAGTAGTTGTGGCACGCAGGCTCAGTAGTTGCTGCTCACAGGCTCTAGAGCACAGGCTCAGTGGTTGCGGCACACGGGCTTAGTTGCTCCGCAGCATGTGGGATCTTCCTGGACCAGGGCTTGAACCCGTGTTCCCTGCATTGGCGGGCGGATTCTTAACCACTGTGCCACCAGGGAAGCCCCTTGCATTGTATTTCTATTGGAAGGTGCTGTTCTAGATGTCTTAGGGTGACTTTCAGCAATCCTGAGGTGAGTGAGTGGCCAAGATGTGAAAACACCAGCAGGATGGGTTTAACACACCAGCATCCCTTGGGGAGTCTCAGAAATAGGTGCGTCAGGAAAACCCCATAGAAGATTGGCTTGGGCCACATTAGTTGGGTATAAAAGGGAAGAATGACCTCAGAGGGCTGGACCCACGGACTAAGTCCAGGAATAAGCGAACTAGTGATTTTCATTTTGCAATGGCCTTTGTAAATGGCTGCGTCAGAACATCTGTCCAGAAACCCAAGATGGGGCTGAGGGGTAAGAACCCCCCAGGTGCATTCCAAAGTGCTTGGAAGTGGCTTCTAGGTGTAGCAACCAACTAGGTGGTTCTATTTTAGCGCCTCGGGGGTTTGTTCACAAAGACCCTGTTAGATCGTGGCTATGTTATATGGATTTTATACCGTGGGTCAAATCATAAATACCCACGTGCAACAATTCCATATTACGAGAACATGATATTACTCAGAGCAGTGGACACAGTCAGTGCTCTGCCCAGATCCTTTTCTGGCCCATTCCCCAGCTCTTGTGACTCTGCTGCTAAAAAGTACAGCTGTGGAGAATTCCCTGGTGGTCTAGTGGTTAGGACTCTGTGCTATCACTGCCGCCAAGGGCGCGGGTTCAACCTTTGATCAGGGAACTAAGATCCTGCAAGCCATACGGTGTGGCAAAAAACAAAACAAAACAAAACTACAGCTGGATGATTGCCCGTAGGCTACGGGTGCCCCTGTTGCCTGTTCAGAGAGCCAAAGTCCCCATAGCTAATGACCGACTCGTGTAGGTACACGAAACTCGGCCTCCAGATGGAAGAACTGAGCTGCCACTTATGCTCTAGAGCTCTCCTGTGACCAGGCTGAGGCTACATCTGAAATCACGCTCTTGGCTTCTTCCCGTTCCTGGCCCTGCTCCCTCCACTCCCTTCCTGGTTTCTCCTGGAGGCTCTTCCTTAATAAGTCACTTGTTCCCAAACGCTCACCTCGGGGTCTGCTTTTGGGGAGTCCCACCAGAAACACTGTCAGACTTTACTGTGGGTGTTGGTCTTGACCTTGGGTGGTGGCCATTTAATATACACCTACTGAATGCGTGTGGGATTCCAAACCCTTGAGATACCCTTGCTGAGAGCCCTGACCCTGTGTGCAGAGGGGCAGGGGCTGGAGGACCAGGAGAGGGCCCGCGTATGGCCTGCCTCCTTCCAGGCCGTGGCCGTGAAGCAACCATGAACATCACACCAAAAGCCACATGACTTCCCATCTGACCATTTATTTTCTTGCTGTTTACTCAGGTTCTTCCCCAAACGTCTTTTGATCTCCAGCATGGCCTCTCGTCCAGAAAGCTGAAACTGTGCCCCGCTTCTTGCCATCTTCATGATACCCCCTGCTCTCTTATACAAAATATTTCAAAATAAAGATTGAAACAGGAACTTAGCTGAGTTTTGCAACACACAAGTG
This sequence comes from Pseudorca crassidens, assembly GCF_039906515.1. Classification (NCBI taxonomy): domain Eukaryota; kingdom Metazoa; phylum Chordata; class Mammalia; order Artiodactyla; family Delphinidae; genus Pseudorca; species Pseudorca crassidens. The sequence continues at coordinate 12,733,189 of NC_090297.1, forward strand.
TATTCTAGGTCTACATTTATAGAAAGTGGTGGGTGGGGAAGACTGATGAGTCCAGGGGGGACTGGGGGAGATGTCCGTGCCAAGGGTAGTCACATGAGTGGGCAAGCAAGATGGGAATGAGTGAGTCCTGGGGGCTCCAGAATCATCAGAAGTTACTGACTTATTGATGGGGAGAGCCTTAGAAAAATCTAGAAACACACACTGTCTCCACCTGGGAAGCACTCACTTCCCTTTAAGGCAGACTAGAAAAAAATGAAAGAAGGCCCCCAAACCCATATTAACCAAACACACACACACACACACACACACACACACACACACACACACACACACACACACCAAAGTCTAAGTCTGCAGATAAACATCCACAAATAGGCACTTGGTGTCTTCAGCTCTGGGGTTGGAGAGATCTGGGGCTTTGGCCCCCAAAGGCAGGAGCCACTGTCCCCAAAGGGGGGGACAACAGCTTCTGAAGGCCCTGGGGTCTGATCTGTTAGGTGGTACTGGCCCAGCTGGATGGGAAGGAGGCCTGTTTAAAGAAGACCCAACCCCCTCATTTCACTGAGATAGGGACTTGCTGGAAGCTCTGTGTCCTGTGCATCTCCTGAATATAGCGAATTGGTATTTCTCAAGAGCGCGTCCCTGAAAGGGCAAATGCTGGCCATTTAAGTGTGGGCATCTCAGGCTGGGAACTGACCGGCTCCGTGAGGCAGGGGCCAGATGCAGTTTGCTACTAAGCACTGTGTCCTCGGGGCCCACCACTGTGCCTGGCACTTAGGAGGCATACAGTATATGTTTGCTGAATGACTGAATAATCCAAGAAGAAAATCCCATTCTCTAAGAATACACATTTACCACCTTTTCATTGGTTATATATCAGTTCCTCTCTAACCCTCAAAGTGGAATTATAATTCACTTATTCTCCTCAATCAGCTGGCCTTAAAGGAATTTTTTTTAGCTGAAACTGAGTCTTTCCAGTTGGAGCCAGAGAATGAATCTGATTATGTCCAAATGAGAGGGTCTTCAGCAAATGCACTGAGAAACTTCAATGGGATAATCAATCCGTCTCTAAGGCCAGCAGCTGGCCCAGAACTGGCTGTTCAGGCTGGAGGTTAGGACAGGGTCTTTATGTGTTGGATCTGAGGTCTGGAGAGGAGAGGCAGGTCTTTCACTGTGTCCTGGGGGAAGGTCTGAGCCTGGCTGGTGGGGAAGAAGTCCTTGTCTAGCTGTCTGGAGAGACGGCATTGGAATAGGAAGTGGAGGCTGTGAGAGGAGGGAGGTCAGGGACTGGCCAGAGAATCAAGGACCCAGCAAGAGAAGATGGATCTTGCTCACCCTGGAGCATCTTGATACAGTGAACTCTCAGGCCACAAGGATGCTGCTGTGGGGAGCAACCCCCAAGCATCTGGGAGAGCCTGGGTCCATGAGAAAGAAGCAGCATAAGAATCTTGTAAACAGGGAAGGCTGCTCTGATAAAGTCCACTTCCAGGGAAGGTTGTAAGCTCAATTACTGGACCCTCAGGGAGTCCAAGTCTAAGGAGGCTAGCCAACGGTGTCTACACGGCAGAGGGAAAGCCAAGGGGATTTGACAGAGGCTGTTAAGGAATGAATAATTGGGGGTGTCCAGGTGGCCAAGGGAGGTGAATTTCAAAGGATGATGACAGTTCAAGGTACATCTGGGGTTCCAGAATCCCTTTCCATGCCATCTACCTTGACCCACAAGGCATGGCTACAGGGACAACTGGTCATCCCAGAACCTCCTTCCCTTCTCCCCTCATTCAGTTTTGGACAAGAGACTAAAGATTCTTTGGGGAAGGGTTTGGGTAAAGCGGTTTTTGTTTTGTTTTGTTTTTCACGTCAGGGCTATACAGACACTGGCCAAATGTCCAGCTATTTTCGGAAAGGACAGCATGGAGGCTCAGGGGGTGACTTCGTGGACCCTGAGGCCCTTCTGAGGGAAGGCAAGGCACAGATATCTCAAATCCCCTCCCCGCGTCTGGAGGACGCGGCCTCCAGTCCACGTCAGGCAGGGGGATTCTCTGGGGGTGTGAAGAGTCTGGAGAACTCAAGGAAGGAGGGAGGTGCCCAGGCCCCTGTAGTGTGAACCCTGACAGTCAGATTTTCTCCTTCTTCTAATACGAGGGCCTGACTCAGCTATGATTGCTAAACATCCACTTCAAACATGGCGATCTTGAGTAAACACGTTGCCAGCCACACAACTAGATGAAGAGCCAGGCCGCCTCCCCCCACTGAGGCTCCTTTCTTTTAGAGATCTTGATTGCTTTTGATAACTGACCATTTGGGCCACCTGCCTTTTTCCTCTTTCCTCGCTTTAAATTCCCACTCTTATGCTTTAAATTCACCAATAAAGAGTGAGCCCTTGAAATCCTAGGCCCTCACCCTCACCCATAAAAGCAGAACCCCAGCTCCGTGGGTTCTCTCTCTCTCTCCCCATGACCTCACTGTGTGGCCCCAGGTGTGCCAGGTTATTTCCAGGTCCTGTAAGTAAAAATAAAATGAAAAGTAATAAACGTCTCCCCCCAAGTTTCCTGATAGTTATTGCTGAAGCGCATTTTGCAATCATAATAAAAACCACAAGGGTTAGTCCAGCCTCAACACTGGTTGTTGATGGGCTGTGACAGGCACACAACAGCCCCCTGCAGGTCAGGGTACCATGTGCCACCACTTGAAGGTGAAGGGCTTCCTGCGTACGTTGGTGCCGCAGTGCACCTCCCCCAGAAATTTGTGGTAGGCGGAGATGTCATCCACGAAGGTGCAGCAGAGGCCCAGGGGCTCCAGCAGGGAGCGCACATGTGTCTCCAGGCAGCACACCTCCTCAACCTGGGGCCCAAATGGCTTGGGGATGCCCAGGTCCTTGCTGAGCACAATCATGTTCACCTGCAACAAGGAAGGGGTGGGGTGGGGCCACAGCTCCGTTTAGTGAGCACCTACTATGCCCCGCCCTGTTCTAAGCTCACTGAACCCTCCCAACAACCCTATGAAGTAGGGATTGTGACTATCCCCATTTTACAGATGAGGAACTGAGGCTCGGGGGGGCTAAGCAACTCATACATGGCAGAGCTGAGTGGAAAACGAGGCAACCCACCCCTGTATTATGTGTATGTCCATGCGGCTATATATGTACGCATCAGCGTGTGCATTGCACGCATGCGTGTATGTGTGTTTTCATGTGTGTACATGTGTGTATATATGTATCTATGTGTGTGTGTATGTGTGTCCTAACCTCCTTCTATCACATAGAAGACTCTGCTCTATGATAACAAGAATCCCTCCTGTCTATAAAGGCCTTTTTAATTTACAAGACACTCTCCAATCTGTTAAAGGATCCCCCAGGACCCCAGGGGGCAGCTAGAATAAGGATATCACCCCAGAAGGGAATGAGGCCCAGAGAGGGTGAGTGCCTGGGGTGGGTGGGAGGCCACACAGCAACTCAGCCGGGACTGGGACCCGGGCCTCCTGATTGGACAGCCTCAGCCGAGGGGTCCCTCTGGATCTGGCTGCCCCTGACTGGCCTGGATGAGGTTTGGGGTCCAGAGCACCTCACCATGTTTGGGAAGAAGGCTCTGGCCTGGCGGTCCTCGTCCATCTTGAAGAGGGCAGGCAGGTCGATGATGTCCTGCTCCGTCAGCCCCAGCTCCTTCTTGAGGATGTCGCGGTTCCAGTCCAGGCAGCGCTGGGCGACGGGGAAGAAGGGAGGGCAGGCGAGTGAGGGGACACCCCTGCCACCTTTGTCAACCTCACCCCTGCCTGCAGGGGACCCGGCACTCCAGGGAGAGTGTCAACCTCACCCCGGCACTCCAGCACGCGCCTACCTCTCTGGTGCCCCTCCCACCAGTCATGGTAGTAATAAAGAGAACGAGAGAGAAGATTACAGAAATAATACTAGAAAATCACAGAAATAACACTAGTGAGGGCTCATTTACTGAGCACCACCTACTACAAGCCAGACGCTGTGGTAAGTTCTTGCTATGCAGTATCTCATTGAATCCTTAGGCTGTCCCGTGTGGTGAGAATAACAGTGACAATGATTTCGATTAATAATAATTAAAACTAATATGTGCAAGAACCCTAAGTGTACTGTTCTAAGTACTTTACATACATTACTTATTTAAGCCTCAACCTCATGAGGTAGACACTATTATTAGCCCCTTATTAGAGACTCTACCCAAAATGTAGAGTCCTTAGTGAGTCGCCCAAGGTCCAACTGCCAAAACGAGGGGCCATGATTTGATCTCAGATTTACCCGAAGCCAAAAAATGTCCACGGAGGGGAGTTACAATAAAGTCAACTTTCAAATAGCCAGTGAGGCATTATGTGAACTTTGGGAAACTCTGCAGTTGTTTCTACAGCCTCCACTCCACCCCTCCCCCTGAAATGTAGCAGCCCGTTATTGGGTTGGGTTGACTACATCCTCCCCTCCTGGTGACAGCTAATTAGTGGACCCTTGCCCCTGCCTCTTTGCTCCAGTGATTGGTTCAAGGATGGGCAATAAACCAGGATTAAGGGAATCAGTATATGGAATTCCCCTGGCTACAATAATTGGTTCAGGTTGGCACAATCAGAGTGAAATGCAAAACTTTTGTTTAATTGTTGGGGGCACAGACCTCCCTCTTTGTGGATGGTGTGCTGGATGGATGTGAGACCTTGAACTGTTGCAGCTATACTCCTGTCATGAGGGTACCTGTAGAGCCCAAGAAGTGCAGAGATATAGGGCTGGAGCCCTGATCAACCTGTGCCTGAAATCCATCTCACTGCTGGACTTCCTACTCATATGAGTCAATTAAGCCATTTAAAAAAATCAGTTTGAGTTTTTAAATTTAAACTTGATACTCTAAATGTGCCCATGCAGGGCTTCCTCGGTGGCACAGTGGTTGAGAATCCACCTGCCAATTCAGGGGACATGGGTTTGAGCCCTGGTCCGGGAAGATCCCCCATGCCACGGAGCAACTAAGCCCGTGCGCCACAACTACTGGGCCTGAGTGCCACAGCTACTGAAGCCCGTGCACCTAGAGCCCGTGCTCTGCAACAAGAGAAGCCACCGCAGTGAGAAGCCCACGCACCACAATGAAGAGTAGCCCCTGCTCGCCGCAGTTAGAGAAAACCCGCACGCAGCAACAAGACCCAAAGCAGCTAAATAAATAGTAAATAAATAAATAAATAAATATGCCCATGCAAATAAAGAGAGATCTAATTCAACTAAATATGACCCTTTTGACTGGTATCTACTTCTGGATACAATCTTTGAGATTTAGGGACTCCAAAGGTGGGATTCATCCATAGATAGAAAACTTCAGGGATCTCTGATCCCCTAAAACAAATAAAAATTCATGGCATGTGTTTACATATGAAATTTTCTGGCGAGCAGGTCTGTAGTTGTCATCATGTTTTAATGAGTGTGGGTCTCCCCCAAACGCTGTGGGCTGCAGCCTTACAGAGCCCTTGGTCTTTAGTACTGCCTGATACACCTTCCTTCCCAGGTCTCCTGTCTGCTTCTAGCCTCCACTGACCTGCTTTGTCACCCCATTCAGCCTCCAGTTTAGAGGCGTAAACCAGAAAGGCTGGACCGAATGCTTATTGAGGTCCTTCCCTCTGTCATGTGCCCTGAACCCTTGGCCATTCCCTATGGAAGCCCCGAGGATGTGACAGGTGCCATTGGTCATAGCCTTGTCCCTCCCACAGGCCCCTGCCCCGCCCTCACCTGGAAGTACTGGTTCTCCTGCGCGAGGCTCTCGTTGGACAGAATCTTGTTGATGGTGATGCGCTTGCTGCTCATCCCTCCCAAGCCTGTGGGGGTCAGAGGACAGGGGACAGTCTAGTTTTAGGTGTCCAGCCTGGGCGCTCCCCTTTGCCAAGGCCTCCAGCTTCTGGGCTAACTCTTAGGATGAGGGAGAGGGGCTGGGACAGGCTGGGGCCCAGAAGGGCAACCCCAGGGGTAACTCCTTTCCCCAGGGTTGGCCATGTCACCTGGGCCAGGGAAGGGGTGGCAGCTGTCTTGCTCTCTCTCTGGCCAGAGGGTAGGGTGGCACAAGAAGCCTGCTTCTAAGGATGAGCAGCAGACCAGAGGGAGTGTGGCAGAAGCAGGACGCCAAGCGGTGTCACCCTTCCTGTTTTCCAGACCTGCCTCATGCTTGGCCCTTGTCCTGGTCTATGCCTGCATCTGCCTCCTATTCCATCATGATGGCCCACGTGGCTTCTGGCTTGATTAGTGATACCTAATGCTCAAGGAGCGCCTGCTATGTGGCAGGTAGTCTTCTAGATATTTACATGGATTAACTCTATAATCCTCCCCACATTTCTATAAGGTAGCTTCCAGCATTAAGGATGAAGAAATGGAGGCACAGAGAAGCTACATGACTCGTCCAAGGTCTTACAGCTAGTGGAAGAGCCCGTAAGCAGACCAGGCAGTCTGATTCCAGAGCCTAAGCTATTAACTCTTTTTTTCCCTACCTGATGCTGGTCCTCTGTGTTTCCTAGTCCCGTAGCTTGTTAGTGGCAAAGAGATCGGTGCTGTTGCACCCTGTACCTGAGCTGTCTCCACACCACCCCTTGGACCTATTTGTACAAAGATAATAGTTCCTATATCCTTATGGGTAGCTTTGAGGGGTTCATATAGAAAGAAGCCTCCAGAAAGTCAAGACTCATGCCTGCCAATCTAAAAAAATTTCCTATCGGTGGGAATTAAAAAATGACAGTGGTCTTAAGTTGGTCTTGTCCATCCTAGACACCAGTCACTATCAGGAACACTGCCTTTCGACATGGAGGGTGGTAATGTATGTAAGTATCAGCCTTAGGGGTGCAGACTTTTGGGAGCAGGTGGATTAGAGACGCCAGCCTGAAAGGTGTCAACAGGGAATGTAGGAAGAGCACATAAGACATTGTCATGGCCCCTCTGACCTGGCTCACCGTCTGTGCCTGATCAGCTCTGTCTCTTTGCATGATTAGTTTAAGAGCGAAGCTCATCCCAGTCTGTCTATCCCAGTTATGTGGATGTCTAAATTAAGCAGATGATTTCTCACTCCGGGACTGACGGTGATGACGTCTGACTGTACGTCACGTCTGTCGACTCCCACTTTTCTTCCTACCCCTCAAGTGCATTATGTATATTCTTCTCTATCTCCCTTTCGAAAACACAAGCTCCTTGAACACAGATTGCGTGTCAGTTTTGAACCATTTAACTCTCCTTGGGGTCTGGTGCCATTTGAAGTATACACTAGGTCCCGAAGAAGCACTAGGCACTGCTGGTGGTCATAAGGGGCAGTGGGCAGCTCGATGGTCCCGCTGGCCACAGCGAGGGTCACAGAGGCCAGGGCTGCTTCCCACCACGGTGACCTCACAGCCCCGGAGCGGGCCGGATGTCCAGGAAGTGGAGCTGGGTATTCAGGGACAAGGCACTCATCTGCCCTGTCCTCCCAAGGGTCTCTCTGGGGGCTCAGCTCCCTGCTCCCTGCCAAGGCCCTGAGGGCACTCACCTTTGAACATGATGGCCTCCCCATGGCCCTCCTTCTGCTTCTCTCGGAAGAGCTTGTAGCAGGCCAAGGTGCTGGCCATGAGCATCCGGAATTCCTGTGAGAGACCATTCAGAGGGCCAGTGTCAGCAGAGAGGAGGTGGCCAAGAAACGTGAAGAAGCCCCTGCTCTCAGCCCCCGGGGTCCCACCTGCATATTGTCTCAAGCCACTCTCTGCCGAGCAAAGGCCACCTGGCAGGGTTTTCTCTACCTCAGAGGAATATTTCTCACCCTTCCTGCTATAGAAATTCCTCCACCTCAGCAATGCCATCGAGTCAAAGCTCAGAGTCAAAGGTGACCTTGGACAGAGAGGAAGAGCTTCTCCAAGTGGCCAAGAGGCCAGGCCATTTGCACCAAATTTCCAGGGTTTGAAGTTGCAGCTGTTTCTTTTCACTTCTTGGGAAATGAAAGAACCCCTTCCCAGAGCCCCAAGCCCATACCCCATTGCTCTCTAGAGCATTAAGGCCAGCACAGTGGCCACCAGCCCTGTGGGATTATTGGACACTTGATTTGTGGCTGGTCTGAGTTGAGATGTGCTACGAGTAGAATACACACCTGATTCTGAACACTTATATAAAAAAGAATGTAAAATCTCTCATGAATGATTTTTATAACGACTACATGCTGAGGTGCTAATATTTTGGATTTATTGGGTTAAACATTTACCTGCCACAGCAACAACGTACAAACCAGCTTCAGCCTACTTCCTTCTTCCTCTCTGCGGTTGTCTTCCTCTAGATACCCCTCTCTGTTGACAAGAGCTGGTAGTACAGGGATTCTGCACTATCCTATTCACTCCAGCCTCAGGGGCCAGCTCACCTTTGTGCCTGGGATGGGGACGAATGTCACGAACTCATCTACATGGCCCACGGTCAGCCAGTCCGAGTAGAGCTCCACGGGTGCCTGCACCTGCTGGGCCTGCAGGAAGTCCCTCACCACCTTGGTCATCCTCCGACCACCAGACCTGGGGTGGGGTTGGGGAGGAGACAGTTCTTCAGAAGGTTGCCCACTGTGCCTGTCTCACCAGAGGGTCTGCAGGAGGAGTTCAGACTCTAGAATCTAGCCTGGACCCAGAATAGCATTGGTGGAAAAGTCATGGGAAGGAGCCTGAGTTGCAGAGACCCTGGCACAGGTAGAAAGGTGTTTGAGCCCAAGGGGAAAAAGGAGGAGTTAGCTGCAGCCATGGTCTGTGTGAAGAGCATAGAGCCCATTCTTAGGCCACTGAGGGTGTCAGTAGGTGTAAGAAGCCAGCTTCTCTGCTCAGGGAACCCTCATGGACTGCTGGAGGGGGCTAGGACACAGGCATGATTCCAAAATCTTCCCTAGCCTATGTACCTCTTCGCTGTTAACTTCTCAACTTCAATCATTTCAAGTGACACCTCTTCCAGGAAGCCCTTCCTGACTTCCACACTCCCTGAGGTCTTCAATATCCCCATTACCCTTATAATATAACCCCAAAACCTCACAGTGGCCAACAAATGCCTCTGTGATCTGGCCCCTGCCTGTCCCTCCTACCTCATCTTCCTCCCTTCCTCCTTGTTCTGTTTGCTCTAGCCACATGCTAAACTTGTTACCAAGGTTTTGTCCTTTCTGTTCCTTCTATCTGGAATGCTCCTTCCCTTTGATCTTCCCATGGCTGCTTCCTTCTCATCATCTGAGCCTCAATTCCAAAGTCACTTCCTCAAAACCACAAAAGCCAAAGTGCCCCTGCCTCATCACTCTTTATCATGTACCTTATTTTATCTTCTTCATTGCACCTATTAGCACTCAGAAGTATCTTATTTATTTGCTTAATTCCATGTTTATTGTCTATACTGCCTCCATCCCTAATGGAAAACTTCCTGAGAGCTGCGACTTTGTCTGTTTTGCTCACTGCTGTCTCCCCGCAGCCCAGAACAATACCTGGCACAGAGAAGACTCTCAATAGATATTTGTCTCTAAGAAGAGCCCCTGTGATCTCCCCTAAGGGGGTTAGGGACCCCTCCTTGGGTTTCTCTGACTCTGTATCATTCTATCACTGTACACACCCTCTGTTTCATGTCTGTGATCTCCACAGTCTCCTGGAAGGTGGGGGCTGGGCTTCATGTTTAGAACCCCATGTCTGACATAGGGCTTGGTGCTTGGCTGGTGCCTGGGAAATACCTGCTGAATGGATGAGTGGCTGTTGAGTGGAGGGAGAAGGAGGGCAGGGTGAGCAAATGGTCACTGTCTGTGTCAGTGGCCTGCTGCAGAAGGTAGAGAATCCCATGTGGCTTATAGGGACTTGGTGCCCAAATCCTGGCTGGTCCCACATGTGCGGGTTCCTGGCAGCCCTTTTGTGAAGTGAGGACCCACAGTACTCACTCTCTCCCCAGCAACTGCTCTAAGGAAGACTCTGCCTTCTCATCGACTGGTGGGTGACCTGGGGAGGGAGTGAAGGTGTTGTTGACAGGCCAGGGAGCCAGGGACTCAGGCTTTGGGGCAGAGCCATGTCTTCTCATGTGTCTTTTGTGGATGGGCACCCCTGAGGATTTGTTGGTGTGCACTGATCCTCTTTCGGTACTCCTTCTCTGAACTCCTTCATCCCTTCCCCACTTTCTTTATAATCCCATTATATTCCCTCCCATTTTGGGAAGAGGGTTATTTATTTAGTTTTGTATTAGGTCCTAATTCATACTAAGATGTAAAGGCTAACTTGGTTTTCTTTCCAAGAGTGTCTGTATCTTGTCAGAGAGTCATGGGAGAGGTTAATTCTCCCAGCCAATCACTCCATGTACGAGCAACCCAGTCTGCTCCTAAAGGGAAACAATAACTCCCCCCTGCCTCCCCCACACCTGCCCGCAGGCCCACCCTGGCTTCTCTTACAGAGGAAAGCTGGTCCCGATGAGGATCCGGCCCAGGGGGTATGTCTTGCCATTCACGGTCACTGGCGGACTGACCTCTAGGTTCCCAAAGGAATCAAGGCTGGTGACAGGCTCAAAGAGGGGTTCCCGGGTCACGTAGCCAAAATCTGGGCCCTGGGCAAGAGACACCCGTCATTAGTCTCTTGCGGCCAGGAGCCCTTAGCCCCAACCCAGCCACCCTCTGATGACCACTTTTCACTACCTTTGGTCTGGCTCTGTGAGCACTTAGCTTCTAGGGGGGTCACCCATGCTCTTCTCATTCCCACTGATGAGCAGGACCCTGGCATGGGGAGGCTGAGTTTGTGAGTATGTCAGTATGAGCGTGAGAATGAATGTGAATATACGAGTGTCTGTGTGTGTGTATACATCTGGGTCTCTGGGTGTGCCTCTATTTCTTAAACACGGAGACATATTGGTGATTTCTGGTTTGGTCCTCATTTTGTGCTATTGACATCCCCACTCGTCTCTTAATGTGAGCAAGAAATGGACCTTTGCTGTTGTCAGCTATTGAGATATGGGGGCTGCTTGTTACTGCAGTCTTACCAAGTGAAAGCTGACCAATACATGCAGGAATGGCAGATATGTAACATATATACCATCCCAACCCATTCCCAACTAACCCTATTTATTCATATTTATATCTGGAGCCCATATATAGCCTCAGAATCCTTCTTAGCACAGAGCTCCAACAGACTGCAGTTACATGATATAACCCCAGTGACGTCCCCTGAATTTTAAGTTTCCTTTCATGATTTTTTGGTAAAAAAGTAGGGATCTTGCTTGGGAGCTTGCACTGGGGATGGAACTAAGCTTGTCTGGCACAAATCCTTGCTAATAAAAACCAAAGAGTGAGAAGATGTGGCTTATCCTGGCCCAGCTTAGAGGCTCAAGAGACAGCTGTGCCCAGTAGGGTGAATGGCTGCAGCTTAGTGCTTTCTCGCCTATGAGCCCCAGATGGCAAGGTGAGACTCGCCAGAGGCTGGGGCAGCTGGGGCTTTACAGCCTCACATGGGCAGGCAGGCATGCAGCACAAAGTTGGGCTTGGCCCAGGCCTCCAGGAATAATGCAGTCTGGGGGCCTTGGTACTAGGCCAGCCTGGAACACTGAAGGCAGGTGGTGACCCGGGAAGAAAGAGTAAGAGAAGGATCTGAGAGGCCTTGGTTCTCCTGCCTGCTGGCTGGTTTGACTATCCCTCATGTTAGAGGAAGTGGACAGTCCTCACCGAGGACAGTGTCCAGGGCTGTGGAATGAGAACCAGAACAGCAGCTAATAATAGTCATTGTATCAGGAGCAGCACGGTTGCCTTATATAATGCTTTCAATCTTCACAATAAGCCTGTGAGATGGATACTGTTTCTATCCCCACTTTACAGATGAGCAAACTGAGGCTTGAGGAGGCTAAGGTGTTTGCCCAAGGTCACATTGCTGCTAAGGGGTGGAACTGGGACTCAAGGCCAGATCTGTCTGGCATTCCAGAGCTTTGTGCTCACACCACTGGCTGTGCCATCTCCCTGTGATGAAGGGACTAGGCTAGTGAATGTTCTCAGGAAGCAGGTGTGGACCTGGCAAAGGGTTGCCTCTGAGCAGCCCTGACGTCTCACAGGAGGCTGCCCTGTGTGTGACCTTGGCAAAGCCACCTGGTCTACCCAGTCTCTGTTTCGTGTTCTGTTCAAGCCTCGCCCTGCCTGTTCAGGGTGGAAGGTGAGGACAAAGACGACTAATTTTGGTTCTGTCCTCATTCAGTTGGTTGTTGAGGGCATAAAAAGAGAGTGGTAATGACCTCTAGAATCGAGGGTGGGGGTCAGATTGCTTTTTAAAAAACTCATGAACTGAAAAAAAATCACAGATTTAATGAGCTTTGAAGTTGGAACCATGCTTTTCGACAATTGCTTGACTATAATTTTCCTCTCTGAAACTTATTTTGCTGTAAGTTGGAGGTGGGGCAGTGTCAGGAGTCAGGCCGCTGTCTCCCATAACTCTCATTTCCCATGAGAGAACTCTCCATGTTTTGGAAAAGCATCAGTTATCAGAGCAGGAAACGATGTTAGAGATTACTGTCCCAACTGACCCATTTTGCAGATGAGAAGATGAAGGCAACAGACTAATTTGCAGTAAACTGATTTTCCAGGCGTGCCCAAGGCCTCCCGACCACTCTGTCCTGTAAGAGTCCCAGGATTGTGCCCTCCCTCATCCCCCAAGGTGGTCCTCAGCATCTCACCAGGAGCTGTTTCACTGGGAAATCCTTCAGGTTTCCATCTCTGGGGGAGTCCAGAACCACAGGGAAGCCTTTGTGAGGGGCCTCGATGTAGCCAAACTCAATTTCATCCTGTGGGGACACCGGGAAGAGCTATCAGACGAGCCCAGGGGGCCACCAGTGAATACTAGCCAGCCTCCCCAATTCTCCCAAGCACATGACGGCAGTGGTTTCTTACATATCCCTCAGATAGTCTCTGCACATCCCCAGCATGTTTGTACTCATACTGACCCCATTTTAAAAAACATAACTGGTAACATCTGTATACATTTTCCTGCAAGTAATACCTTAACTGGAAGTGCATTCTTTATTTATAGATTGGCTTCTTTTTAGCTGATGTATAGTACTCCACAGAAAGGCTGTCCAATCATATGGTCACCCCCTTGCCCCGTGGTTGGACATTTAGGTTGTTTTACAGTCTTCTGCTACCCTAAGAAGCTGCAGTGAATTACGTTGTACATTTCTGTCCCTGTGTACACGTGCACGTGTGATCTGAGGACAGAACTCGCATACGTGGAGCAGCTGGGCGCCAGGGCATTGACATTAAGCTGCCTCTTCTTGCCTGAGCCCTGGACCACATCCTTCCCAGCTTGGGGTTCCTTACCTGGATCCAGCGATCTCCCCGGTTCATGTACTGGAAGCAGACCTTCAGTTCACAGTTGGTTTTCTCAACCAGGTTCTTCACCTCTTTCAGGAACAGGTAATTGTCCTTCATGCTGAGAAGTGTAGGAAGAGGGGGAGGCCAAGAGGGAGGGTGAGGAGGGATGAGGGCCAGTCCACTGAGGTGGCAACAGCAGTTGGCATCTCTGGGCTGTGCTGGGCAGGTGAGGCCACATCTGTGTTCAAAGGCACCTTTGCAAAGGCCACTGGAGTCAAGGGCCAAGCAAACTCATCCCCTCATGCAGTGTTTACCAAAGTCATGAACAAACAAAACGAGGAGGGGAATTCTCACCCTCACCTGCCCCAAAGCCTTACATCTCTGACTCCCCAGATTTCCAAGGAAGAGCTATGCCTAGCATGGAGGCAGGGGATGGGTCCAGGACAGCAGGGGTGTGTGGCCAGGCGGTGTGATCAGTATCACCTGCAGGCACTTCTTTCCCCTGCTTCTCATCTCGCTGTAGCTGTCTAGCACATAATAGATGCTCAGTTAAAGAATTGCTGGATGAATAAGATGAGTTGAATATCCATTGTAGAGAAAGGTTCCTGACTACATCGTATGGGCCAAGAAGATATGGGAAAGAAATGCTAGCTATTATTATTATTATTATTTTTGTGATACGCGGGCCTCTCACTGTTGTGGCCTCTCCCCCTGCAGAGCACAGGCTCTGGAAGCGCAGGCTCAGTGGCCACAGCTCACGGGCCCAGCCACTCCGCGGCACGTGGGATCCTCCCAGACCGGGGCACGAACCCGTGTCCCCTGCATCGGCAGGCGGACCCCCAACCACCGCGCCACCAGGGAAGCCTGCTAGCTATTATTTTTTAGAGCACAAAAACTCTGTGCCAGGACCTTGGATGAATACTTCACCTGCTTCATCTCACTTAATCATCACAGTGACTCTGTGATGTGAGCGTCTCAGAGAAACAGAGGCACAGAGAGGCCAAGTGAGTTGCTCGAGGTCACACAGCTGGCAAGTAACAGAGCATGATCTGAACTCAGGTCTGTCTGCCCCTGAAGCCCCAGCTTTAGCCACTCTCTGCGCTGTGCCTAATGCTTACCAGCACACAAACACCGACAAAGGAGGCAGGGTGTTGGGGGTCATGATCCACGGAGCAATCCGGAATGTCACGGTGTCCGTGAAGATGGGTGTCAGGGGGACCTCCTGGGCGTGGGGGAGAAGAGGAGGGGATCAAAAAGTCTTGTCAGGGTGCTTTTCACTCCTGCCTAACAAAGTGGGTGAAACCAATAACAGTAGTACCTCAGGGAGCGCTTACGGCGCGCCAGGTCCTATTTTTACATGTGAGATTTCACTTCTGCCTTACAATAACCCCAGAGGGTAGACAGTATTATAATCCTTGTTTTATAGATGGGGAAACCAAGTCACATAGCTGTCCAAGGTCACACGGTTAGTAAGTGGTAGAGCCTGTATATAAGCCCGGGCAGTCTGGCTGCCAAGCCCATACTCTCAACCACTGTCTGATCTCGCTGCATCAAAGTTCTCTTCCTGAAATCGGCTCACATGATGGCTGAACCAGCCCCGGCCTTCCTCTGTTTTTGCTCTGGGCACCTTGCCCTTTTCTATGTGTGAGTGTTATAATGTTATTGGGGGAAATTTTGATATGTCCACATTGCTCTTTAAGGAAAGGTTCGGGAAGCTTGCCTGCAACTTGAAGGAAGATGAGATGATTCCTTTGCATGGCTGGCTTTGGAAAGCTACAGGAAACCGGGCCCCTGCCCTTGGTGGGGAGGATGGAGGTGGCCTTTCCTGCATGGGTCTGCCTTTTTAAAAAAATTATTTATTTATTTTTGGCCACACTGCACGGCAGGCAGGATCTCAGTTCCCTGACCAGGGATCGAACCTGTGCCCCCTGCAGTGGAAGCACAGAGTCTTAACCACTGGACCTCCAGGGAAGTCCCCCAGGGTCTGCCTTTTGAGTGGCCGCTGGAGGGGGCCAATCTGAGAGACCCTGATGGCCAGGTTGCTCCAGGCACTGGGGGAGCAGGAGAAGCCCTCTCCCTACCCCCTCCTGTTAGCTCTGCTTTTCCTGCCTTTCCCTTTTCCCAGCGACTTGAGGCTGCTTTGTGAGTGAGATCTCACAAGCTTGTATGCTCACAGTCACCCTGGGAAGCAGCAGTATTTGTCATTTCTGTTTTCCAGATGAGGCAACTAAGGCATAGGGAGTAAATTCACTTGCCCAATGTCTCATGGGCTCAAACCTGGGCCATCTGGCTCCAGAGCCCCTTCTCATAAATCTAAGCGAGACCTAGCTTCACCTTCGGCAGAGCCCTTGGCCTCCTGCCTCAAAGCAGTCCGGGGATGAAACTGGGGAGCAAACCCTGTGTCTGAGAGGGCAACCAGGTCCCTCCCTATATCTGAACAAAGCTGGGTGGGCCTGAGGGGTAGGGGTCTGGGGCTGCCATTTTTGATGAGAGGTCCTTGTGGGCAGGACACATCCTAGGCTGGCGGGTGGGGGGCTTCTCCTCAGGAGGGGAAGGTGCTCTCCTTCTCGTCCAGTTTCCCAAAACCAAGAGCAAAGGTGGGTGAGATGTCTGGCCACAGGGAGGGGACACGGCCTGCGACTGGGATTTGGGGTTCGGCCTGTGGTCAGAGTTGGTAGAACCCACAGCTAGGGTGTGGGACCAGGCAGGGAGGGAAGGCTCATGTGTGTGGCCTACTTTGCTTCTTGTGCTAACCTTTGGCACTCTGTGCCTCAGAACTAGGCCCGCTCTCTGCAGGGAGGAGGACAGACCAGGGACAGGCATGAGGTAAGAGAAAATCACCTGGAGAGAATCCGGGAGAGTAGGTACAGTAAGGAGGAACCCCCAGAGCATAGCTCAGAGGACGCTGGCAGACACATGTGGATGGTGGGGCATCCGGGTCTCCAAGCCTGGACCCCCTCCCCTTGGAGCTTTGAGGGGAGTAGAGCATACTGGGGACCCCCCGGGAGTGGCCCTCTAGAAGGAGCCCCACCTGGCCCGCAGGGCAGCCCCTCCTGGTAGAGGCCCGGAGCCCTCACCTCGGCCATATACTCCAGCAGGCTGACGTGGATGGAGACCAGGCCCGAGAAGCCCTCGTCGGGAAAACGCAGGCCTTCCACGAAGAACAGCAGCTCAGCAGAGCCGCCCGTGTACTTGACCACGTGGTAGAGCTTCCGGCGGCCCAGGATGTGGATATAACGCTGGCCGAAAAACGGGTCTGGAGGGAGAAGGACCAAGGTCAGGCCCCATCCACAACCGTCCGTGGGGCGGGGTCACTGATGGGGGACGCGATGGCAGAGTAACCTGTCCTCTAGACACAGAGAGAAAAGCACAAGCAGAAAATGCCACCAGAAGGGCCGTGGCCTGGTCATCTTCCCAGCACTGCAGGGCCCCAGCCATGTGGCACTCAACCAGACACCCTTCCTGGCTTCTGGCTTCCTTGCCTATAAAGTGAGCTAACTCTCCCAGGAAGGGGACACGAAATGTAGCAGCTGAGGACCGGGCAGCCAGTGATGTCAAGGAAGGGAATTATTGTTCCCATTTTACAGAGGAGGAAACAGTCCCAGAAATAAGAAATGGCTTGTCCAGAGTCACATAGCCAGTCACATAGCCAGTAAGTGGCTGAGCTGGGACTCAAATCCCTGTCTAGTTCTGAACCCCGACCTCTCCTCTCCTTTATATAAATAAAACACCAAAGTGTCCATTTGTGCCCCAAATTCTCCTCCATATAATGCAAGCCACATTGGCGTGTGGGTCCCTGGCTGCACGTTTTTGTGGCTGGTTTCTCCCACGCTCCTGCCCCACTGAAACCACCCAGCTCTTCACAGCGCTGTTCCCTCTGCTTGGAAGAGTTATCTCCCTCCTTCTTTCAGGCCTTGATTTGTGTCACTTCTGGGAATCATAGCCAGATCCCCCAGAGACCAAGCCAGGGGCTCTGTCTGGAGTTTCCGCAGCCCCCATCCTTCCCCATCACAGCCTTTAAATGGACATGATCTCAGTGTTTAGTTGTTGGCTCTGAGAGACTGTCACCTGCATGGGGGCTGAGACAGGCCCGGTCCAGGGCAGGTTGTATTTAATAAATATCTACTGAATGAACCAATGGCTCCCATACCACTCCCCGTGGGAGAATTTTCAGGCCAATTTAGAGCACATGTGTTGAATTACTACTCTGTGACCACGTGGACACGGACCTCTGGGGGACACAGAGATGGGCAAGATGCAGTGCTCAGCTGATGATAAGATGGCACAGATGTGGGAAGCGTCATAGTAGAGCTACGGGGTGAGAGAGCCCGTGGGGTTACTGGGGTGAGGAGGACAGGGGAAGGGAGGCGGGGTGGGAGGTGTTTGAGCAGAGAAAGGCAGCCTTTGAGATGCCCCTGGGGGCGGCAGAGGTGGGGTGCAGTGAGGAGAGGAGATACTTGCATTGCCCAAGGCATGGAGGTAGGACCCTATGCAGTTCCAGAAGGAGTTTCTTTATGCCCTGCAGAGCTGGAAGGGCAGAATCAGGCTCAGCTTAGTACTGTTGTCAACAACAATGGGTATGATTATTGACCAGTCACCTGAGGGCTAGAGCATGTAACTAGAACAGTCCTGGCATGAATAGGGTGCTTGATTAAAACTTGCAAAATGAACGGAGGAACCAGCAAAGCCCAGGCTCAGGATGGTTCCTCACGTAGGACAATGTGCTCAACTAGACCCTGGTTATACATCTCATTAAGGGGGGGTTACCTTAGTGGTTATTACTTCCAGAGTCAGAGAGATGCGGGTTCAAGTACCTCTCTGGCTTACAAGCTGCAAAACCTCAGGGAATTCACTTAACCTCCCTGAGCCTCAGTTTACTCATCTGTTAAATGGGGGATAATAACACTTACGCCACAGGGTCCTTGCAAGATAAAATGACAGCATCAGCAATTGAGGTAAGCTCGGTAACCAAGGGTAACCATTGGTAACACAGCTAGGACTTGCTGGTATTACTACTATGAGAGCCCATGAATGTGTCAGCACACACCTTACTGCAAAATTCATGACCTTTTCATTGAATGGCTTAGGAACAGAAGGCAAAGAAAAATACCTCACCTCACCTTCCCTTAGGTGGGCCCAAGAAATGAGGCATATAGACTCAGACACTGGGTGTCCCAAGGAACAGCTCAAGACAGAAGGTGAAGTCCTTCTCATTCAGAAAAGACAACATATGCCTTGTGTCCCAATCACTAAGTAGATCCAGATGGCTCTGCATAATTAAAAAAATTCTCCCCCGGGCACCCAGGCCCTCCAATGTCCACCTGTCCCAGGCTGCACTTGAACTGGTGCTAGGAAAGAGATCCTCAGACCTGGAAACTGACTTGTCTTCGCAGAAAACTCCAAAACTTTCCCAGGGCTCTGGGCAGCTAGGTGGTGTGTGTGTGTGTGTGTGTGTGTGTGTGTGTGTGTGTGTGTGTGTGTGTCTGTGTGTGTGTGCACGCGCTCCACCTGGGCCTGGGAGGGTGGGGGTCTGGCAGGGGAGCTGGGCCAGATGGAAGGATGCGTTCTTGCCCATCTGCATGCAGTTTTTTCCCCTCTATGGCCTGCAATTTACATGTGCCTCTCTTTCTAGTGTCTTGGGCCAGCTCTAGGTAGATTGATGACTTAGCGGGAACAATCCAGCCACTGTCCCGAGGAGCCTCCTTCCCCCATCCCCTGTCCCAGCTGGGTGCAGTCCTGCCTGAGTGTGACCAGCTCTCCCTGCAGGAATCAACAATGACCCTCTATTGAGCAGCCCACGTGCCTCGGGCTGGGCCCCGCCAGCCACCCTGACTTCTCCTTAGCCCCAGGCATCGGCCCCGCAGGCTGGCATGTGGCATAACCCTTCTGGTCACTTTGGAGCCATTCCACCTCCCAAGGAGACTCTTTGATAGTGTGGCCATCTGTCCTGGTTTGCCTGGGATTGAGGGGTTTCCTGGAATGAGGGAGTTTTAGAGCTAAAACCAGGAAAATCCTGGGCAAACTGGGACAAGTTGGTCACTGCACCCTTGTAGGAAGAGGTCAGGTCCCAACTTTGGGATCCTGAGGCAGAATCTGAGGCTGGAGCACAGACACCTGGGTCCTCCTAACAGCACTGGAGACACCTGTCCACTGCAATCATTATACAGTAAGTCCCCTGCATACGAACCTTCAAGTTGCGAAATTTCAAAGATGCGAACGTGCGTTCCATCAATATCCGGCGTAAGTGAAACTGCAGCTTGCCCTCGGATTGTGTTAGCTGGGTACCTAGGTACCTAGGTTAACTTTGTTGGGCTCAGGAACAAATTGGACCTACGAACGCTCTCTTGGAACGGAACTCGTCCGTATGTAGGGGACTTACTGTAATTAATAATCATAATAATAACCCCCCAAAAGCAAGAGAGTGTTCCACGGGCCGGCTACTGAGTGCTGACACGTGTTCCTTATCTAATCTCTATCACCAGCGGGAACTGTCAGGCCTCTCCTTAGCCCCACGTCACATCACAGAAGAGGAACCCAAGGCCTGGCCCGGTAAGTAGACTTGCCCAGATGCAGGATTTGAACCTCCTGGGCTCTGGAGCTCCCTCTCAGGGTCCCTCAGCCTCCAGCCAAGCCCCCTGCCCTTGGGGGACACAGGTGACACATGACATTCATGTAACACAACATATTCTTATCCACAGGTGTACATGGATTTTGACAAAACCCCCAAATGCCTGCATGGCTGAAAAGGAAGAAGAGGAAACTGTACCACAGATGAATTATTTTTCATCCCGGTTAGTGTGGCACTGAGTATTCACCCAGGATTCCAATTCTGTGGGAAACTGACGATTCCGGGATCATCGCTGCATCGGTAACACCGCCCCTCCCCCCACATTGCAAGATGGCAGCCCAGATGAGACAGACCGGGGAACAGCATCGCAAAGCACTCACAGCAGTGGCTCCTCCTTTTCTTGTCTGCTCAGGACCCATCTCGATGGCAGTGAGGGAGAGGGATGTGATTAAGGGCCAGATCTCAATACACTGTCATCAACAAAAAGACGCTCTAGATAATGTCCAGGTGTCACTAGCAGCAACAGGTTGAGGGTCACAATACCACACAATGTGGTCGAGAAGCCGAGATCCTGCTTGTACCCCTCCTGTCCGGCCGGCAGCCCCATCCGCCGTGGCAACCCTGGCCTGGACAGGGTAAGCATCAACATCTCCGGCCCGCTTAGGCGGCGGAGCCGGCCTGACTCTGGGGACATTCCAACCTGCGTGAGGTCACTGCCCGAGCCCAGGGCGGATCAGGAGGTGGACTGGCTTCAGGTGGCAGCTGGGTCCACTGCTGTCCTGGTTAAATCCCTCCCTGAGGTGAGGGTCCAGGGCCACTGGGACCAAGTCCTCATGGCGACTGCTCTTAGTGGGCCTGGTCAGAGGAGGGCCCCAGAGCTAGGCTGGAGACCCTGGGCCCCCCAGAGAGCTGGGCATGCGGGGGAGGCCTCACCCTGCACCACAGCAAACGATTTTGCGGAGACAGCTTTTTAATACATAAATCAGACCTTGACAGTCACTTGCTTAAAACCTTCTAACGGCTTTCCAGTGCACTTGGAATAAAATGCAAGCCCTCTCTGCATGCGCTGGCCCCTGCCCAGTTCGCTGACCTTGACTCCAACACATCTCCCTCCTCCGGTCTTCTGTCTGTTCCTCCAATACTGGTTCCCTCCTCCGGGCTTTGTACGCGCTGTTCCCTCTGCTTACAACACTCTTCCCTCAGCTCATGAACGGCTGGTTCTTTCTCATGGTTGCTTTGGTTCTCAACTCAAATGTCGCCTGCTCGGAGAGGCCTTGCCAGACCATCTAGGCTAGCGGTGCCTCGCCTTTGCCCCTGCCGTTTTCTACTGCTTGGTCTGTGTCATTTCCTCCAATTGTGCTTTCCTCATTAGACCGTCTCCTTCCCGAGGGCAGGGTGTGATGGCAGAGTTCACCCAGGGATCCCGGCGCTGAGACCAGCATCTGGCACTGAGGGGGCCCGACACCGATTCACAGAAGGAACGAGACAGAGCAGGCAGCTGCGGGGATTAGCTCCATGGCAGAAGCACGTTCCTGACTCACTGGGGACCCAGGAGGCCCTGTCCTTGGCAAGAGGACAAGGGCTCCGCTCCTTGAAGGTGCCCACAGCATCATCACGGGCTCTTTAAAAGTCAGGGGCAGTTCTCATGTTCAGAAAGTCTGAGATGAGCAGAAAACACCTGGTGGGGGTGGGAGGGAGTGGGTACCTGCCTCAGGTATCATGAAGGTGATGTGATTCTGGGAAAGATGGACCTCAAAAGCCTTTCCTCCCCTGGTTCACGTGGAACTCCTCGGGGTTCCACATAAATCTGTCACTGCCAACTCCTTTGAGGGAGGAGAGATCTATCCCACGGGTCCTCTTGACTTCACAGGACAACGGTGGTCCTGGTTACCATTACCAAGAAGCTGGCCCTCTCCAGTCACCTGCACCTGTGACTACTAAGGGGAGGGGTCTGGGGAGCCTTAGAGGGAGGAGCTGGGCCCCCGAGGGGTATCTCAGAGAGCACTGACTGGATGGGAACTGCAGGAGGGCCAGGCTGGGGACACTCACTCTCCACGTAGAACACGCCCACTTTGTCCGAGTCCGACATGGAAATGTAGAGAACGATCTCGTATCCGGTGGGGAGGTGGTCGGGGCCTTTGGTCCGCAGGATCATCTGGGACATGTCCTTGAGGTCTGAGGGGTGGATGCATGAGGAGGTTAGAATTAAGAGAATTGCGTTGGGGTGGGGTGGGGGCGTGGGGGAACTGGATGAAGGTGGTCAAAAGGTACACACTTCCAGTTGTAAGATAAATAAGTTACCAGGGATGTAATGTACAACATGATTAATGTAATTAACACGGCTGTATGTTATATATGAAAGTTGTTGACAGTAAATCCTAACAGTTCTTATCACAATTTTGTTTTTCTACTTCTTTAATTTTGTACCTATATGAGATGATGGATGTTTGCTAAACTTATTGTAATACTCACTTCATGATGTGTGGAAATCGAATCATTATGCATTAAACTTAGACAGTGTTGTGTGTCAATTATATCTTAATTAAAAAAACAAAGGAGAATTGTGGCTGGAATGTTGGCCTGTTACTTTTATAATCAGGACAAAGCAAACCCCAAACCTGTGTATTATGAAAAAGCATAAGAAGTAGTTGTTATCTCCAACACTACAGATGACTTCCTATAACCTTTTGGGAACTTCCTTCTGCTCCTTTTTCTACGTATGTACAACTTCTTAAAAAACATGGTTCCAGGGACTTCCCTGGTGGCGCAGTGGTTGAGAGTCCGCCTGCCAATGCAGGGGACACGGGTTCGTGCCCCGGTCCGGGAGGATCCCACATGCCGCGGAGCGGCTAGGCCCGTGAGCCATGGCCGCTGAGCCTGCGCGTCCGGAGCCTGTGCTCCGCAACAGGAGAGGCCACAGCAGTGAGAGGCCCGCGTACCGCAAAAAAAAAAAAAAAAGAAAAGTAAAAGAATCCGCCTGCCAATGCAGGGGACACGGGTTAGAGCCCTGGTCCAGGAAGATACCACATACTGCAGAGCAACTAAGCCCGTGTGCCACAACTACTGAGCCTGAGCTCTAGAGCCTGTGAGCCACAACTACTGGACCCGCGTGCCACAACTACTGAAGCCTGCGCTCCTAGAATCCGTGCTCTGCAACAAGAGAAGCCACTGCAATGAGAAGCCCGCGCCCTCAACAAAGAGTAGCCCCTGCTCACCACAACTAGAAAAAGCTCGTGCAGAGCAACAAAGACCCAATGCAGCCAAAAATAAATAAAAGAATTTATAAAACAAAACAAAACAAATGAAAAAACTTTAAAAGAAAAAAACATGGTTCCAATTGAACTATATCGATAGTTTTATTGTCTGTTTTTTAGCAGGAGTGGATACCTGAGTCCACCATCCTCAGGAGACCCAAGGTCACACCTGCCTCACCCTTGGCCCAGCCCAAGACTTATCATAAGTGCTTTCATTGCTCCTCCCTGCTCCCCACCCCAAGCTCAAGTGTGGATTCTGTGGTACCTTCCTTGCTGTAGACTTTCTCATCGCTGCAGTCCTCTCTGGGCAACCAGGGTGTGTCTCGGTCACAGTTCACCAGCAGGATGGCTCCCTGCCCCTCAGGGCCCCAGGTCCAGGATGCCTGCATTGGCGAGGAGAGAGGTCAGTGCTGTCTTCTCTATCTTCTGACAGATATTCTCAACCCCAGCGCAGACCCCATAGGACACTGGAGACAGACCCAGTATGAGACTCTTGCAGCCACTACCCAGGAATGTAAATTGGTGCAGCCACTATGCAAAACAATATGGAGGGTCCTCAAAAAACTAAAAATAGAGTTGCCATATGATCCAGCAATCCCACTCCTGGGCATATATCCAGACAAAGCTATCATTCGAAAAGATACATGTACCTCTATGTTCACAGCAGCACAATAGCCAAGACATGGAAACAACCTAAATGTCCATTGACAGATGAGTGGATAAAGAAGATGTGGTATAAATAAATAAATAAACAAACAAACATAACACACACACACACACACACACACACACACACACACACACACACAATGGAATATTACTCAGCCATTAAAAAGAATGAAATAATGCCATTTGCAGCAACATGGATGGACCTAGAGATTATCATACTAAGTAAGTCAGAAAGAGAAAGACAAATACAATACGATATCACTTATATGTGGAATCTAAAGTATGACACAAATGAACCTATCTATGAACCAGAAACAGACACACAGACACAGAGAACAGCCTTGTGGTTGCCAACGGGGAGGTAGGGTGGGGGAGGGAAGGATTGGGAGTTTGGGGTTAGCAGGTGAGAACTGTTATATATAGGATGGGTAACAAGGAGGTCTTACTGTATAGCACAGGGAACTATATTCAATATCCTGAGATAAACCATAATGGAAAAGACTATACATATATAATATATGTCAAACTGAGTCACTTTGCTGTACAGCAGAAATTAAACGCAACTTTGTAAATCAACTATACTTCAATAAAATAAAAAGGGAACCCTCTTGCAGTGTTGGTGGGAATGTAAACTGGTGCAGCCACTATGGAGAACAGTATGGAGGTTCCTCAAAAAACTAAAAATAGAATTACCATATGATCCAGCAATCCCTCTCCTGGGCATATATTGGACAAAACCATAATTCAAAAAGATACGTGCACCCCTATGTTCATAGCAGCACTAGTCACAATAGCCAAGACGTGGAAATGACCTAAATGTCCGTCAAAGAACGGATAAAGAAGATGTGGTACATATACACAATGGAATATTACTCAGCCATTAAAAAGAATGAAATAATGCCATTTGCAGTAACATGGATGGACCTAGAGATTATCATACTAAGTAAGTCAGAAAGAGAAAGACAAATACCATATGATATCACTTATATGTGGAATCTAAAATATGATGCAAATGAAGATATTTATGAAACAAAAAACAGATTCACAAATATAGAGAATACACTTGTGGTTGCCAAGGGGGAGGTGGGGTGGGGGAAGGAAGGAGTGGGAGTTTGGGGTTAGCAGATGTAAACTTGTAATATATAGGGTGGATAAACAACAAGGTCCTACTGTATAGCACAGGGTACTATGTTCAATATCCTGGGATAAACTATGATGGAAAGGAATATGAAAAAGAATATATACATGTATAACTGAGTCACTTTGCTGTACAGCAGAAATTAAACACAATATTGTAAATCAACTATACTTCAATAAAATTTAAAAAAATATTTATGGGATGAGTAAAGAACGTATGAAACTTCACTGGCCCAGTTGGAGGAAGCCTGGGTAAGTTCAGACCCACAGGGACTGGGTGACTCCCCAGCTCCTCAGCGGAGGTTGGATGCCTCAGAGGCCTCTGTGGTGCCTACTGGCACGTAGCTTGGCCATGGACACAGAGAACATATGTGTGGGGCTGCCTTGCCCTCAGGAAGGCAGGGCTGGGGCAGAGCCCCCTAAGAAGGCTGGGGGAATGGGCTCCCCTATAGGCCTGAGGACATGCAGAGAGTCTGCAGCTGGCTGCTAGGCCCCAGGCTTCTCAATGGGCTGTATTTATTTAGCTTTTTAAAGTATCCATCTCCATATAATTTAAACCAGACTTTACGTTGTTATTATAAAAGAAGTGTATGGGGGCTTCCCTGGTGGCGCAGTGGTTGAGAGTCCGCCTGCCGATGCAGGGGACACGGGTTCGTGCCCCGGTCCGGGAAGATCCCACATGCCACGGAGTGGCTGGGTCCATGAGCCATGGCCGCTGAGCCTGTGCGTCCAGAGCCTGCGCTCTGCAATGGGAGAGGCCACAACAGTGAGAGGCCCGCGTACCGCAAAAAAAAAAAAAAAAAAAAAAAAAAAAAAAAAAAAAAGTAATGTATGGCCATGGCAAAAATTTAAATGCCATACAAGGGCAGAAAAAGGAAAAAAGAAGCCTGGATGTGCATAGAGCAAAACCAGCAGAGCTTAAAAATGGGGTTGAGGAAAAAGTAGGAATCAACGACTTGGAGAACACAATGCTATCTGTCTGCACAAGTTAAAAATACACACACGCAAACCACACCGCATGTTTCGCAAGAATCACAAGAACAGAAAGTGATGTGTTAAAACCATTGAAGTGCTCCTTCGTAGGGGAGCAGAATGGGAGTGGGGAATGCAGGATCAAAGAGAATGAATGAATGAATGAATGAATGAACGAATGAATGAATAAATGAAAAACTAAAAACGGGAGAGGGGTTGTGCACGCACCATTAAAGATGATGTGCCTTGAATTGGAAACGATTAATGCAATCTTCTGCTCCCCATGGTCCAAAAAAAAAAAAGGCAAAATAATAAGAGCAAATGCTTTGGCAGTACTTCCTCTGTGGCAGGACATTCATCCTTTCCACCAACTCTATTAACTGGGTGTCCCCATCTTGTGGATGGGAGCCACTGGGACTCGGGAACCTGCTCCATCGCTGTCCCTCTAAGGAGCTTGCTCCTTGGTGGGCTCTGTCATTGCAGTGTGTGTCTGGGAACCTGTCTCCTCATCTGTAAAATGACAGTTGTTGAAGCTTGCTGGGAGGACCACGGCTGCCTGCAGGACCCAGCGTGGGGCTCTGGCCCTGGAAGCCCCCCGTTCAGTCTGCCCTTGTAGCGAGGTACCTTTTTTGGGTTGTTCTTTTCCACCACGCCATCCCGGTCTGCATCCACATCCAAGGAGATCTCTGGGGACAGACACATGGGTGAGTTGCTGAGCCTGCCAGACTGGGTAGGCCTGGGACAGGGGGAAGATTAGGGTGGGATTAGGGTGCAGCTCACCCATTTGCTTGGTTCCCAGAAGGGGAGTGCCTTGCTGAGGGCATCTTAGCCAACCCCCTACCTCAACACCCCCCACTGTGGGATGGAAACACGAGCAGATACCGTGCAGACTGCGCAGCTCTTGGAGGGGCTGCCAGGTGGGTCAGGGATCTCTCACCCCTTTACTGTTCCTCAGTCAGTTCTGGGTGGTGGATGGGATGAGCCTCACTGGACAGATTTGGGAGCCTCGGTTCAGAGAGGCCAAGCCACATGCGCAGGGGCACACAGGTCGCATGAGCAGAACTGAAGCACACGCTGCGTCTGGTCTGAATCAAAGCTCATATTTTGAAAACTTTCATAGGATTCCCTACCTGCCTTTCCTAGTCTGCCCTAGGCGTGTGTGCATACGTGCACGTGTGTGCGTTTCTCTCCCAGAACTCCTGGTGGTCTAGGGCCCACCTCTAAGGACTGAGGGTTTTACTTTGGGTGGGAAACTGGGTCTTCAACCCCTCTTGATCTGAGGGTGCCCAAGAGGCCAGGCCACCAGATAGAGGATCCACTGCAGGGTCCCTGTTTATCCTTTCTCTTGGGGGAGGGACCTTCTCTATCCCTCGGCCTGCTGTGGGGACCGTGTGGGGCATTGAAATGAGCCCAAGGTTTAGTACCAGACGGTGCTGGGCTTCAACCTTGGTTCTCTGCTTATAAGCTGTGTGGCTTTGGGCAGGTTAGACAGCTTCTCTGAGCCCCAGTTTCTTTATCTGAAAAGTGGGGCCCTTTCCAGTTAGATGAATTGCCCTAATTGCAATGGTGGGCACTACTGCCACTTTCAGCCGGATTTTTGTTGTCGTTGCTGTGGGAGCCGTCCTGGGCACTGCAGGGTGTTAAGCAGCACCCCTGGCCTCTGCCCCCTGGATGCCAGTAACTCCCCCCAGCTGTGACAACCGAAATGTCTCCAGATATCGCCAAGTGTCCTTTGGAAGGCAACATGGCTCCCTGAGTTACAGACCGACGGGGCGGGGCAGGGGAGTTGTTGGGAAGGTGATGGGCGCGACACATGAGCTAAGCTGGGTTCAGGGCCCCGAACTGCCTAGTGGGCTCGGCCTCATGCTGAGCATGACTTGCACCGAGGTAGGAGTTGGGTGGGAATGAATGGATTCCTGGGCAGTCCCCTTGGCAGGCGTGCTCTCTCCCTGAAGAGGCAGAAACATCTTCTCTCTCTCTCCTAAGTCGGGGTATTATATTCGGGGCCTCCCTTTGCCCACAGTCCGATTCCCTTTTAACCCTGGTTGTGGCTCTTCTGGGTTTTGAAGGAGGTAGGAGCGGGGGGGCTTTAAGGGCACCTGGTCCTTGGAGAGGCAGCACTCCCACCTCTGCAGCCCCACTGTCAGGAGCGCCTGACATAGGAAATAGTTAAATAATATAACTATTATTATAATAGTTATAGTTAAATAATATAACTATTATTATAACTAAATAATAATATAGGAAATAGTTAAATAAACTCTTCCCATTGATCCCATTCACGCAGCAAATCACTGTTGAGCATCTACTGTGTTCCACGCACCACACAAGTCGTGGGGACCAGTGGTGGGCAATCAGGGCCCCGTGCCTGCTCCCAAGAAGCCCCCAGTCCTATGAGATAAATATTGTTCCCATTTTACAGGTGAGCAAACCCAGACTTGGAGACGTCACCTGTCAGCACATTGGGCTGATGAGCTGGGAGGCTGGTGCAGGATAAGAATTCTAGGGAGAAAGCCAAGAAGGCGGCACCACCAGCTACTGTTAAAGAGGCTGATGTAAACTTGTAATATATAGGATGGATAAACAACAAGGTCCTGGAGCAACAATATTGATTTTGGCTCCCAGACCTTCATGAACTTTCCAGCGGGACACTCCCTAGGGAATGCTGCCTTTCGGGGAGGCTGGCTTCCTGAAGCTCCTGCCTGGGGACCGGCTGCAGACCCAGCCTCCTCCAGGAATCACTCTTTGCTTTTCAAGATAACAATCTCTCCTGCGAGTATAGTTCTTTGTGGACGGTACAGCACTTCCCATGTGTGTTTTCCCTTCAATTGCCCCCCTCTCCACCCAGCCACTCGTACCATACAGATGAGGAAACAGAGACACCCAGCAGGGCATTGACCATGAAGTCCCCAGAGAGTGCAGAGCCAGGGGTCCCACTCGGGTCTCTGACTCCAGACTCCTGCCTTTGGCCGTTCCCTCCACTGTCTGAGGCTGATCTCTACCCTGGGCTGTTTCCAAAACCCAAGCCTGCCTTTCAAGACCAGGACTTGCTCCCGTGAAGTTCAGGGAAGTTGGCCATCTCCCCACCCTGGCAGCCGTGTGGCTTTGGTCTCTAGGCTGCAAGATGGTTCCACATCACGGATCCTGTGGTCTGTGAAAGCAGTGGGGCACAGGAGAGAAATTATGAAGCACTTCATTGTGCTTTACTTCATTACTTACTTTTTTTTTTTGGCTGTGCAGCGCAGGTTGCGGCATCTTAGTTCCCTGACCAGGGATTAAACCCAGGCCATGCAGTGAAAGCACCGAGCCCTAACCACTGGACTGCCAGGGAACTCCCCACTATGAATTTCTTAAATTAAATTTTTTAAATCAATGTAATATTTGTACAGTGCAAAAAACAAAAAAAAAATCAAAGAGTACCAAATAGCTTCTAAAAAAACCCAGGAGTTCCTTGTCCAGCCCGTCCCCTCACCTGCCTGAGGCAATCTCTATAATACCGAATAACGTGCTTATTGCTCTTTCTGGGTTTATTAAATTCAGACAAGTGTCACTGACTTCCCATTATGAAATTCAGGCATTGCGTAATGGGGCTCCCTTATCGCCCACCTCCCGACCTCCCACGGTGCTCGACACGTTCTCTCTTATGACCCATGACCCAACTTCACAGTCAACTGGAATGGCTTCCTCTCCCCTCCACCCTCCCGCAGAAACACCCTCAAGCTATAAGCCATCCCTCAAGGACTTCTCCCCTTCAAAGCTTCCCCCAATGTCCAATTTATCTAGATTCCAAGGGATGGTCTTTGTGGGGACGGGAGCAGGGCGGGCATGGTCTGCGCAGGGCTCTGGCCTCCCGGGATGGCTCTGTCTTCCCTGGGGAAGGAGGGAGAGGACATCTGTTTCAGGGCCTCTGGGGTCCAGACATTTCCCAGAGGCTCTGAATCCTACCTCAGCTCCCCAGAATAGCCCCAAGGTGTCTGGTGGCACCTGGGGTATGGGGCAGATTAACTGGAAATGTCACTGGGATTGGGTTCAAGGCAGTCTGCCCTGAGAATCAAAACACTGCCTCGGCTTCGACACAGAGGCATAAGAGTTTTGGCGGGTTTCCAGCCCCCATGGACAGTGGCAGGGTGCCGGGCCTTCTTGCCTAACTGGGCAGCTTGGGGAGGAAGGATTCTCTTCCCCAACAGCCAACTAGGGCAGTTATCCTCAGCTCTCCGGAGGGGATGCAAGGAATGAGGGCCTTAGCTGATGCTAAAAATTCTCAAGGCTCCTGTACATGTACTGCTCTCATTGCCAGGACCACAGCAAAGAGGGTGAGATTATTCCTCCCTCCGAGATCCCTCCCCTCCCACTTTCCCCCTTAACCTGGAGGGCTTGGCAAATCAGCCCTAACTGGGGGCTCAGAGGCCCTCAGGGACAAATGAGCTCAAAACTCTCATTTTATAGCTGGGAAAAAGGAGGTCTAGAGAATTCCCTGGGGGTCCAGTGGTTAAGACTCTGCAGTTCCACTGCCGTGGGCCCGGGTTCAATCTCTCGTTGAGGAACTAAGATCCTGCAAGCTGTGTGGTACAGCCAAAAAAAAAAAAAAAAAAAAAAAAAAAAAAGAGGTCTGGAGGGGGAGGGCACATAACAGGTTTTTGGCAGGACTGGGACCAAGACCCACAGTCTGATTTGGCCAAGGGCATTATAGTTTCGTTCTCGAATCCCAGGAGGAAGACTGAGGCACGGGAAGGTTCTTCAGCTTCATCCAGGCAGAGGGAAAATGGACGGCCCCAAGAGGAAGGGAGGAGAGCAAAGAGCATCGACTGCGCACCTAGCCCACGCCAGGCCCTCGGGATGCACCATCCCACTGAACCCTTGTAAACACCGTGCAAGGGTTCACCGTGAATCGCATTTTGCAGATGAGGAAACAGGCTCAGGGTGGTGGTCACAATGTGGCTGGACGAGGCAGAGCCAGAACACTGTCCGCTCTGAAGTCAGGGATGTTTTTGGCTCAGCGTGGACTCAGCACAGAACTAGGGTGAGACAGACTCAGATACATCCTTGGGGGCAGCCCCACCATCCTGGGACATTCAGAGCGTTCCTGCCTCTGGGGTGTTGCCCCTGCATGATTACTCAGGGCATGGGGCTCAGGGGCTCCTGGGGTAGATGCCTGAGGGAATATGGGACCCGGAGGGGTCAGATAGACCAGTGGGTCTCAAAAGAAACCCAATTTTCACTAGGATTGCTGGTGGAACAGGAAACGCAAGTTCAATGGGGTGAGTTTTTTATAAAGCTTTATTTCTGCAATGTAAATGACTGTCTTTTGTTCTGAGATTATGCCCTGCCTACTCTTTAGGTGTTAAAATGTTAAAATGATGGTGATAATTGATGGTAAATGGTTTTATTCCTGTCTTTTCTTTCTGGCCAAGTGTCAAAATGGTCAGGTTTACTACTTTTTGGTGGGGGGTGGGGAAGAGGGGACACTTCACTGACCCACGGAACCTAAATATCTGGAACTTGGGGCAGTTAAAGAAATCATTGTTCAGTGAGAGCACAGCCTCGGAACCCCGGAAGGATGAGCCTGGTCATTCATCACGTGCGGATTTGGTATCTTCGGACTCTCATGCCTGCAGCACCCTGACAGGCTTGCTCCGAGCACAAGCTTGGAGTCTCCTAGCAGAGCCCTGCCTCCTTACAGTGCACTGTTTTGCCGTCCATCCCGAGTCTGCCATGCTTTAGGGTGGAAGTCTCGTTAGTGGTGTCGTCAGCCCCTGGGCATCTCCCTTCTCTGCCAGGCCTCTGGCCACTGCCCTTCCTGCTAATGTCCTCAGGTGTCCTTGTCTCTGTGGGGTTAGGTTTCCTCAGGGACGGTCACCTGAGACAATCTGGGGGCACTGTGTGCCCGTGAGGTGGACACACGTGCCAGCCCTCAGCTGCGACCCGGGAGGCTTGGGTTTCATCTCCCAAGGCCCCCCGAGGTTGTCCTGAGGAACCCCCCACCCCCAAGGCCAGGTACTCACTCCCTTGGTGCGGAAAGAAGGGCAGGTGGCCAGCAGTGAAGCCCGTTTGGGAATAAGCTCAGAAGCAGGAGAGCACTGCTGTTGAGCCTGCTTCAGTGGCTAAAGACACAGGGTTGGAGAAGGAGGGGCTGGCTTGGGAACTAGTTGTTTTGTGGGGACAGTTCTGAGACCCCTGGAGGATGTGAGATAATTGAAATGGTGGGGTGTCCCACAAACCACTTTCAGGGTTTGTGGGCTCAGGTAAGTTTTTGTTCGTTTTATTTTTTCTAGGAGCCTTGATTTTTCTCATCTGTAAAATGGGGACAATACTAGTGTGCATTCTCAGAATAGACGTAAGCATAGATTGAGATCATGATAGTAAACCACTTAGTACTGGAGCCTGGCACACTGTAGGTGCTCAGTAAATGCCACCTCTTCACCAAAGTCCCGGACACAGAGCAGGTGTTCAGAAAATAGACATTGTTATTTTTAACACTCAGCACATAGTTGACTCTCAGTAACTGGTAGTTCCCTCCCCCTGACATGTGGCCACTCTATCAATGTGAAACTGAAGCTGGATGGACAAAATGACCCACTGAAATGTCGCCCTGGCTTAAACATTATCTGATTTAAAATTAAAAAAAGTAATACCTCCACTGCAGAGGAGTCGAGTGAATGAAGCTTCAGAAGACCACAACCTACGTGCCCTGGCATCCAGGGCAGGGGAGTGCATTGCAAATGGGAAGAACCCAGGAGGGGAATGATCCTGAGTTCTGGACCCACCCTGCCACTGAGTTGCTGTGTGACTTTGAACTAGTTCCCTAACCTCTCTGGGCCTCAGTGTCCTTGTGAATCAAATGAAGGGCTTGGACTAGGTGAGTTAAGGACCCAGGCTGCATCTTTGTGTCCCTGGGCTGGGTCTGGAGAAGGCAAGTGTGTAGCTTGGATTGTTGAGGATAGCACAGGTTTTGTAGACAGGTCATTCCCCTCACTATGAGAGGCAAGTTCTTCTCCAGGCTGCAGGGGAGAGGCGGGAGAGGAACAGACTTTGCTCTTTCTCCTCCATGGCCCCCAGAGCCTGCGATGCGGACCCTGACATTGGGGTGAGTTGCTGGCAGACCAAGGCATGCCTCCTCCTGCAGCATCCCCACCCCAGGACATAAGGGCCTGGGCACGTGTGGCATCACTTTTCGGGCCTGCATTATTCAGAGGAAGCTCTGAGTGCCAGGTCAGCAGCACTGAAAACAGCCCAAGTGTCGTTGAGAAGAGCAGCAATGCCAGCCCCTGGGGAACAAAGGCACCCAGGCCATAGCCATGTCAACTCACCAATGGCCGTGAGGAAGAGCCCAGCCTGGTCGATGGGGGTGACCCCATCCTCCTCATAGTAGTTGACGGTGACCTTGACAGGGAGGGGACACATTGGGAGGGAAAGAAGGGCAGAGATCACAGATCACAGGCAGGAAGATCTGCAACGACCACCTCCCTCCCTCACACCTCACAGCCTGTCAAGCTGACCCTCTCTAAACATCTGAACCCTCTCCTCCAGGAAGTACTCCTGGGTTGGTGGGCTGTTTTTCTCAGATTATCCAACTAGATATGGGACTCCCCTTTCTCAGAGTGCATCTGCATGGTGCATTTGGCTGCTTGTGGGGGCCGCACATCTGCCTTGGTGTGTGTCTAGCTGCCGCCAAGCAACGACGGGGCTTAGGTTGCTCTTACTGGATAACGCCCAGCGTCATCAATGACATGGGGCACACAGTGAAGTTCATAATTAGAGAACTTAGGGAAGAGAGAGTCTGGTCTCGGCTCCAGCACTTGGGCAAATCATTTTGCTGCGTGGGCGCTCAGCATCCCGTCTGATACACGATGAGACCAAGGATGTTTGTGGCTGTAACTTCCAATGATTCTAATAGTTCGTCATTCAGCAGCACACGATTTTAACCTGCCATGAAGTCATCATTCTATGATCTAACAACAGGCTGTCTAATACCATAGCCACTAGCTGCGAATGTTTATTGAGCACTTGAAACGTAGCAAGTCCGAACTGAGATGTGCTACAGGTGTGAAATGCACAGCAGATTTAGACTTGATGTGAAAAAAGAATGTAAGCTAGTTACTTTTTTTACATTGATATCATGTTGAAATGATAATATTTTGATGATGGAGTTAAGGAAAAAATATCAAAATTAAGTCCCCCTGTTTCTTTTTGCTCTTTTAATGTGGTTGTTAGAAAACATAAAATGACGCGTGTGGCCCTCATGCTGCTTCAATCAATAGCGCTGGTCCAGCCTGTCTTGATGCCAGCACCGTCGGTCCCCAGTTCCCGCGGCCCTCGCAGGGGCGCCTCCCCGGCCACGGTACCTTGTCGCTGCTGGCCTCGGCGCTCGCCTGGCTCATGGTGAGCCGCAGCGTGGTGCTGGGCGAGAGAGGCCAGCGCTGCTTGCCGTCGGCGGCCACCTCCTCAGGCTGCCTGTCGTGCACCACCTCCACCTGCACGCGCTCCGAGTGCTTCAGGCTGAAGGTCTGGGCCCCGGCTGGGGCTGCGCTGTATGGAGAGAGGAGGGCGGTCACGGGGATTCCTGGGCAGGTGGGACAAGGGGCTTCAGGAGAAGACTCCTGGAGGGACGAGGCTGCAAGGACACTCCCAGGCTGCCTGGTCTCCCTAGGGACCCAGCTATACTGTAATCACCTGGTAGTGAAGAGGGCACTTGTTAAAACTACAGATTCCTTAAGTGGGGGAAGGGATAAATTAGGAGTTAGGGATTAACTGCTACACAGTACTATATGTAAAATAAATAAACAACAAGGACTTACTGTATAGCACAGGGAACTATATTCAATATCTTGCAATAAGCTACAATGGAAAAGAATCTGAAAAAGACTATATATACACATATATGTGTACATATAACTGATATAACTGAATCACTTTGCTGTACACCTGAAAAATAGTAAATTGACTATACTTTAATTTTTAAAAAAATCACTGTATTCTAATGAAAACATCTTTTGGCCTAAAAAAAAAATTGCCGATTCCTTGGGCCAATCCTGTACCCACTGAGTCAGAATGTTCCAGGGTGGGGCCTGGGGATCTGAATTCTTAACACGCTTCCTCGTGTTTCTGACAGGCAACCAGCTTGGGAGCCACCTGATACTGTATGGGTGGAGGTCTGAGGCTCAGACAGAGGAATGAGTTTGCTCCAAAGAGAGTGCCAGGCCTAGAACCCTGTCTCCCAACCCCTGTCCAGCGTCTGAGCTGAAGGCCAGGAGACCTCGGCTGATAGAGACGAGGCAGGTGTCAAAGTGCTGGGTTTACACAGAGAAGAAGCCTGGAACTCGGGTCTTCAAGGGGCAAGCGTGGGCTGGCTCTTTCACAAAGACCCCTACTTTCTGTCACAGATTTCACAGCTTGGAATTCTCTCTGAGAGTCATTCCTTGGGGCTCTGGAGTGGTTTTCTATTGAAAGGGAAATAACTTTGGAATTCTTGAAAAGCCATCAAGATTTCAGGGCAGAAAACGAACTGGTTTGAGCTGCTTGCTATGGACTGAATGTTTCAGTCTTCCCAAATTCAGACGTTGAAGCCCTAACTCCCAATCTGATTGTAGTTGAAGACAGGGCTTTAGAAGATAATTAAGGTTAAATGAAGTCATGAGAGTAAGGTCCTAATCTGATAGGATTGGTCATCTTGTAAGAATAGGCAGAGGGAGGAGAGGGGGAGAGAGAGAGGGAGAGACAGTGATCTCTCGTGCACCGAGGAAGGGCCATGTGAGCCCACAGCCAGAAGGCGGCTGGCTGCAAGCCAGGAAGAGAGTCCTCACCAGAACCCAACCATGCTGGTACCCTGATCTCAGACTTCCAGCCTCCAGAACTCTGAGAAATAATTTTTTGTTTTTAAGCCACTGATCCTGTGGCATTTTGTTTCGGCAGCTCAAGCAGATTAAGACACTGGCTTAAGGGGAGATAACAGGCAGGACGGGGAGATAGAGGAGGAAGGTACCCAGGGCTGACAGTTTTGCTAAATCTCCGGCCCGCCCCCCCCCCCCCCCCCCCCGTCTGAAGGTTCCTAAAGGCTGAAAAGAGTTCAGAGGGATTTAGTGGATTCTCATGGGATTTGGGACTAAGATACAGGTACAAGTGTCTGCCTCAAAGGCACGTCTGCTATTTTGAAGGTCTGGTGTTCCTGGGCTCCCGAAGAGTCCTCCACTGTGATCGGGCATCAGAATCATCAGGGGGTGCTGTTTAAATCTTCACTTTTTTGAAGGCTACAGATCTGTGGATCCCATTCCCAGAGAGTTTGGCTGGCATGCCTGAGGGGCAGCTGAAGTTGTAAACAGTGACCAGGGTTGAATGAGAGCTTTAGGCCAGTGGTTCTCAAGGTTCAGGAGCAGTAGCAGTGGCAGCAAAAGCATTACCCAGAGGGCTCGTCGAAACACGGATTGCCTGGCCCCTTCTCAGCATTTCGGAAATTCAGTAGGTCTGGAGCGGGGCCTGAGAGTTTGCATTTCTACCACGTGTCCAGGAACTGCTGGTGCCGCTGGTCCGGGGGCCACACTTTGAGAACCACTGGTCTAGATGGCAGCAACGCACTCTGGTGCTTAGAGCCCTGGGATGAGATGGCCAAGGCCCTGAGTGTGAGTTTGCAGAGGCCCCCAGGCAGGGTCTCTTTGATCCAGGCCATAGACTGTGGGAGTTACTGGCAAAGACCACTGGTCTCGGGCATTGGCAGGAGAGACCGCTGGGCAATGGTCAGGCAGCCTGTGTCCAGGGCTGGGAAAGGAGCTTGTAAGAGAAGCTCCAGAACCACTCTGTTTCTTGTCTGTCCCCTTCTAAACTCCTCAGCCCATCATGGGGACACTTGTTGGCTGTGGTCTGCTGCCCTCCATTCACATCCAGCATTAGGAGAGGCACAGAGTCTGGGTAGAAACCCTGGATTGGGAGCACACGTGCAAAAGATATGGGTTCAAGCCCAATTTTGCCGCTGACTTGCCGAGGGGGTCTTGAGTGTGTCCCTCGCTCCTTCTGAGTGCCCACTTGCCGACCCGTAAGATGCAGGGCGACCGCCCATCCCTCCTGTCTCTCATTCTTCGGCGGGGGCGGGGGACGGGGTGCCTGCATTTTGCCTCATGCCGTTGCCCCGGGTGTCTGTCTTCCTCTGCATTGTAAGCCCGCAAGGGCAGGGTCTCCTCCAGGGCCGAGCACACGGCTGGCACATCACACACTCAGCAAAGAGGGTGGAGCTGAGCAGGACACAGGTGAACCTTTTAGCAGCTCCAGGCAGCAAATCCCAAAAGGAGGTGTGGGTACCCATGTGAGATGCTTTTAGGTGGCACATGGATGCACAATTTAAAAGAAGACTTACGTATTTATTAAATGTATTATCTTTTATGGCAAGTGATAAAGGTTGGGCATTTATGGTAATCATATAAGATCTCCACTTAAAGTTATAACAAAAATAAGAGTTGGTTTAAAGAAAATTTTTAAGTTAATGGTACTAGAGGTAGAATATGCTTTTGGTAAAAATTACGGGAGTCTGGGCAGTTGTAGGCTCAGATCTAGGAAACATTCCCCTAGTGCAAGTCCTGGGTTTGACCATCAACCTGCTGGTGGCCTTGGGCAAGGCGTTTCTCCTCTCTCAATTTCATCAAGTGTAAAATGAGAGAATGGGACCAGGTCAGAGGTGGCTGGAGTCTGGGGAGCACAGAGGCGGCAGGACTGGACAAAGGGGTAGGGAGGAGGTGCTGAAAAGCTGGGGATCTCTCTGCCAGACCCCCACCCTCCCTTTAAGCAGAGTCACATTATTTCATCTTGTCTCATATAATGGGTTTCTGCATACAACTCTATTTAGAAAAAATGGCTTTATAAACTCACAGGGCAGGATAATCTTTAGGGCCTCGATTCTGACAATAGTGAGATATAAGTGATGCTTCCTGCCACCCTCATTCCTCTGAGCCAGTTAGAAACTAGAGGAGGCTGCAGAGGCTCGGGGGTTAACGCCCCACCCACACTGGAGCTCTGGGGACTCACACCCTCCCACCCCGGCACCAGTCCTGCTCTGAGCTGAGCAAACAACTATTCTTCCAGCGGCCCTGGCAGAAGCAACAAAGGCATCTATTGTCCCCCGTGGCTGTCCCCCGTGGCTCCGGCTGGCTGCCTCCCTCCCTCCCCAGGAAGAACCTCTCAGAATCCCCTGCAGAAACCCAAGAGCCAGGGGCTGCCGCCACCTTGACTGTCCCTGGATGCTGCAGGGAGGGGCCTAGGAAGTTACGGAGGGAAGTAGAGCAGGGATGGTGGTGGCCATGACCTCCTGCTTATGGAAAAGAGGCTAAAGATATGTAGATGGAAGGACAGGCTAGGACCACATCTGCACTGCCCCCCATAGCCCAGTACCCAGGACGTGACCATGCTCAATATATATTCTGGGAATAAACGAATGAATGGACCCACCCTTCTTGGTTTCCCAAACTGTATTACCAGAGTGATTAAAAAAAAAAAAAGAAATCAGGTTACCTGCCTGCTTGAAAATACTCAGTGGCTCTTCAGTGTCTACCAAACAATAAATCCAAACTCTGTAGCCTGGTATTCGCCCAGCGGCATTTAGCCACCACATCTCAACTGGAGTCCCCAGCCTCACTTCCTGCAACTCCTCCCACCCTCTCAACTCCCTGCATGGTTTCATCTCACCATGCATTTTGCATATGCTGCTCCTTCTACCTGTAGTGCTTTCCCCTGACTTCTCTGCCTGGCAACTGCCCATCCCTCTCTGACGACTCAATTGATTTGTCTCCATCCATGTTTATTTCCCCTTGTGGCAGTTTATCTCCTTGAAGGTAGAGATTGGATTTTCTTTTTGTTCCAGCACCTGGCTTAGCACAGACACACGGTAAGTAAATGTTTGCTGCAGGAAGGGCTGGAAGAGGGGACTTGCTTATGTGGTCATTCATTCACTTAACATGTATTTATTGAGCACTTACTATGTGCCAGGCGTATACTAGGTCCTGGGGGGTAGAGCAAAAAAGATAATATGTTCCCGGGGCCCATGGAGCAAATGTTCCAGTGGAAGAGAAGGACTTCCGACGGATTACACAATTATGTGATTACAGCTGTGAAAATTGCTCTAAAGGAGACGTATGGGGTTCCATGAAGCCCTCGCCTGGAGGTCGAGAAAGGATTCGTGGAGGAAGTGGCACATTTGAGTTGAGGTCTAAATTTTACACTCTAAACGATAGTTAAGAATTAGTTAAATCAGTGGTTCTTAAATTCGAGTTGCATCGGCAACACCTGAAGAGCCTGTTAAAATACAGGTTGTCGGGCTACCCCCAGAGTTTCTGATTCAGCAGATGGGGTGGGTGGGGCCAGAGAAACTGCATTTCTCTCCCCCCCCCAACTTTACTGAGGAAAAACTGACAAATACAATTGTATGTATTTAAAGTGTATGACAGGATGACTTGATACACATATACAGTGGGAGCAAAGTGCGTTGCTAACAAGCTCCCAGGTGATGCTGCTGCTGCTGGTCTGGGGACCAGTGTGAGAACCGCTGAATTTGGACAAAGCGAAGAGAGGAAGAGGAGCAGGGACTTCCAGGCAGCAAGGACAGCCTGGGTGATGGCCTGAGGTGGAAGCTAGCCCAGCATGTTCAACAAACTGGAAGGAGGTAAACGTGGCTGGAGTTTGGGAGCAAAGGGGAGGGAGAGGGGTGGGGGGAGAGGACCCAGATCATGGCAAGGAGCTGGCCATTCTCCTGCGGGCACCGAGGCTTCTGAGCAGGGGAGACGTGATCATTTTTGCACTGCAGACAGATCCACCAGGGTGCAGGGTGGGCAATGGATTCAGGAGTCAACCAAAGGAACATTGAGCAAGACTGGAAAGTAGTGTCAGATGTATTGATAGAAGAGGGATGTTCACTGTGCCTGGCCCAAGAGAATTCTGGGTGTTGTGACCTAATATCTGCTCAGCCCCACAAATGCTGTGTGGCCTCTAGGGAGCCAGTCAGCCTCTCTGGTCTTCGCTCAGTCAGTGGGGAGGGTCACCAGCTTGGCCTTGCGGGGCTGGGATGCTCACTCAGCCTGGGACTCGAGGGCAGTACGTGCCTGCTGCTCGCTGGCACCTGGCTCTCCCAGCTTGTCCGCCTGCCCTGGGCCTTGTTAACACCAGCGGGGCTTACTCCACAGTGAGCCCAGCTCCTGGCAGGCTGGGTTTAACACCCTGTCCTTGGGTCTTTGCAGGAATCGGAGGGGGTCTGTGGGTGCCAACCTGGCGTGCAACCCCATGGTGAGCACCCTCCAGGAGCCGCCTGGTGTGGTGGTGGCTGGAGGCCTGGGGTGGGTAGCTGGTCTGGACAGGGATGGGTGAAGACGAAACATGACTTTTGTCTTCAGCCAGCCTTCTTCTGTGCCTGGTAAGCTCAGCAGCCTCTCTCGCTAGGCACTGGTGCCTCCAGCTGCCCAAGGTCCCTCTGCTGAGGGAAGAAACAATCTAATCTATGGTCACTCCCTCCGCAGACACCTTCAATGACTCCCTCCTGCCTGCAGAACAAAGTTTAACACCTGAGCCTGGCATTCAAAGCCCCAGTTTAAATGTATCCGCCCTCTAGTCTTACACTCCAGGCTATAGAAACTATGCCCTTTCTGCCCCCACGTGTCCCGACTTTCTTGCCAGGTACACTTGCTCCTGCATGGCCTGTCCTGGTCACACTGTGAACCCCTGTCCACCCTTCAGCTAGGTTGCCACCTCCTCCAGGGAGTCTTCCCTGATCCTATTATGATCCAGGACTCATCTCTCCCTCCCTTTGCTGGTGCTTCAAACAACACTTAACACTTGTTCAACATTTCTCTCCCATGAACGTTATAAACTTTCTGAGGCCATAGTTCATTATTATTTGTGTTGCTAATATTATAATAAACCCAACACTAACTCCTGATAACCACTTACTGAGTATTATGTACCAGGCACTGCTTCATGCCCTTGGCCCACGTGACCTCAGTCCATCCTTTCGATAACCCCACGAGGCCTGTATTAATGTCATCCCGTTTTACAGATGAGCATGTTGAAGCCCACAGAGGGCAAGCACCTGCTCTGAGTCTCAGGGACAGACTGAGATGGGCAGGGTGTGGGGTAAACTCAAGTGCTCTGAGCTCCGGGCCTGGTTGCTCTGTTCCTGGGAGAGGATCCAGAGGTTACAGTCCTCCTTAAAGGTCCTTCAGGTAGGGACACCTGGCGGGGGAGGGGGACTGTCAGGCCTGGCTCAGGAGAGGATCAAATGAGAAGCCCCCTACTTATTTTGCACGTGGGGCTCAGAGGTCCAGAGAGGGGAGACCAAAGGCTGGCTTCCTGCCCTGGGCTCCTGGGTGAGTGACCAGCATAAGCAGGCTTGGGCCAGTCAAAGCCCCAGGCATGGGGTTGGGCCCGGCTGGGCAAGACAGAGCTGTCTCCGAAAACTGGCCTCCCCCAAAGTTGAACAGGTGTGCCTGTCCAGCCGGGGGTGGGCACTGGGGTGAGCCCCTGCCACTGTGCTCAGGCCCTGTGGGTAGGGAGGCAAGGCTCTCAGGGACCCCAGCCGTGCAGGGGGCTGTGGGCTCGAACCACAGGGTGCCAGCTGCCCCTTAGGACCCTGCCGCTGCCCGGGAGCCAGCCTGATGCCCAGGCCCTGGAGCAGCTCCTGGCAGGGCTTCCTTTGTAGAGTCGAGGGCTCTGGGTGTTGTTCTAATTTATGGGGCCACCTGACCTGGCCTGAATGCCACCTCCTGTCATTCTCTCAGGAGCAAGTGCTGCTCTGGCCAAACTCGGCCACATGCCCTTGACCTTCCACCGGCCCGTCCAACGGTATCCATCCCTTGAGGCCAGGGGTGGAGAGCCCAGTGACAGGCCAACGATAGGCCAGTCCACATGCATCCCTGGCCACAGCCATCCATCCATTCAGCCAGCCAAGGGGCGCTTCAGTGACTTGAGGGCAGGAAGCTCACAGGAAGAAGGAAGACAGTGAGCAGGGAGAGGACGAGCCTAAAACACGAGCCCTAGCAGGCGGCCCGGCAGAGCAGTCACGGGCCTGGTCTCCACACTACCGCCATTTACCAGCCGTGCCATCTTGGACAAACATCCCTTACCTCAGTTTCCCCCAAAATAGTACCTAACTCATAAAGTTGTTGTGAGGTTTAAACACATGTAAATTATTAAGTACACGTCAGATGCGTGTGCAAGGGGCCCAGAAGGCTGCCTGGTACAGAATAAGTTAGCTAGTAATATTAAGTAAATAATAAGATCTGCAAAGATAAAAACAATAGTCAGGAGGTAGGGAGTGACTGGGGCTTTGGGTCGGGCACTGCGAAATGGGGTGGAGTCAAGAAAGCTGCTTGGAGGAGGCCACGTGAGCCGAGACTTGCCAGGCTCGCAGAGGTCTGGGGGACAGTGTTCCAGGCAGAGGGAACAGCACTTGCAGAGGCCCTGAGGTGGGGATGAGGGGGGTGCATTCCAGGGCCAAGAGCACCCACAAAACCAACGTGGCCGGAGTGGAATGCGCGCAGGGGAGTCAGCAGGAGATGGCGCCTGGCACCCTACGGGGAGGCGCCACGTCCTCGTTGCTTCAGACCGGACTGCTGACCCTCCCTGGCCTTTGCCTAAGGATACCTTCTAAAACACTCAGACCAACCAAGAGACAGAGAGAGGGGGTCTGAGTGAGTTGAGGGAGTGAGATGGGGATGAATTTAGATTCGGCAGGTTCTCCTCCAAGGCAGGATATGGAACTGCCCCATGCCCTGTTTTTCCAGCATTTTGCTATGCTGACGTCTAGGAATTCCTGCCCTGGTGCCATCTTTCCTATCTTCTGCCAGAGAGTGATGGGCAAGACCCTGCCGGGAGAAATGGCTGGTGAGCCTCTGCCTTAGGGTGTCTCAGAGAAAGGGGCCCAGGATCACCCCTACTTCCTACCTCATGGGCTCATCGTGAGTCAAATGTAACCAGGAGAAAGCCCTGGAGAGGCAAGAGATAGTTGATATCATCGTCTCTGCTCTGAAGCTCCTGCAGACCTCAGGGTACGGGTCCTGACCTCTCTCCACCAGGGAGAAGGGGACACCGGCCCAACTGAGAACTCTCACGCCCCAGGACAGACGCATGAACCAGGGAGGGATAGGAGGAGCTGTCTGCACAGCCTAGTCTGCGGGAGAGTCGGGCAGAGCGCGACCACCCCATTAATTTACTCCGAGGCTGCCCCTTCTCCAATCCCTCCAGGCTCGGGGGGTGTCCGGCCGAGGTGAGCGGGGAGGGTGAAACCGACACGGGGGTGCCGCTCACTCAATGTCCTCTCTCCAACTCCAAGCCAGAATCAGATGGGGACCCAGGCCAGCCCCAGTGGAGAAACGGCTGCCAGCTAAAGGGACCATCAGGGGAGATGGTGAGGGGACAAGGCGTACACGTGCCAGACCTAAGATAAGTACACTTCGGGGTGGTAGAAGGAAACAGCAAGTATCTTCAACAGTGATCGCCAAGGAAATCTCTAGAAAAAAAATCCTACTTCCTTTTTTCTGCGCATCTAGTTATAGCTTGCCATTACTCAGAATGTGGCTGGGTCAGGTCATCATCCCCAAAGGACCAGTTTTGCTGGGAGAGGGAGGGTGACCCTCAGGGCCTGCTGAGGAAGGGGCAGGCGAGGCCCCTGCTGTGTGTCTGGAGGGGAAGGAGGTCGTGTGTACATCTCAGGAAAGGCGGCCCAGAGCCCTTGGGAAAAGGGGTGGGTGTTGAGGTCTCTTCACTTGCCTCTGTGACTCAGGAGTGAGGGGTCAAGACACTACTCCCTCACTAACTAGGCCCAGGGTCCACCAGACCTTGTCCCTTGGCGTCTCCTTGGAGATTGGAGCCCCTGGGGCATCATGTGGGGTCTTGGGTCAGGACCTGTGTCTGGGTGGGGAAGGGCTCAGTGGGAAGTGGAGGGTCAGTTGGAAGTGGGTGAAGTCTCCGGGGGCAGTGGGCTCATGGCCTGGGTGGAGGGTGGGAGGGACACATGCTGAGAGGTGCACCCAGTTCAACCTGCTAGTTTTAGGGTCACACAGGCTGGAGTGGAGATTCAGAGCCTGAGTTCTGACCCACACGGAACTAGACCTGAGTCCTGTGTGACATCAGGCAAATGGCTTCACCTCTCTGAGCCTCACTTTCCTC
The DNA here is from genome assembly GCF_039906515.1 of Pseudorca crassidens. Lineage (NCBI taxonomy): Eukaryota > Metazoa > Chordata > Mammalia > Artiodactyla > Delphinidae > Pseudorca > Pseudorca crassidens. The sequence continues at coordinate 12,777,177 of NC_090297.1, forward strand.
ATCTACACAATAGGATGATCCTAGCACAGCCTCCAAGGTCTGTGGAGAGGAAGAGAGGAGATAATGCATTTGGTCTGTAAGTGCTCACTAATATCTCCTGCTATTAATACTGACAGCCGCTCTTACCACTACAGCTATCAGGAGTAACAATGGCCCAGTCTCCTTAGTTTCAGAAGGGGCCTCTGTCCACTAGACCAGTGGTTCTCAACTGGAGGTGACTTGGCCCGCCAGGGACTGCTGGCATTGTCACAACTGGGGAGTTGCTACTGGCATCCAGGGGTTAGAAGCCAGGGATGCTGCTAAACATCCTACAACGCACAGGACGGCTCCTGGCGACAAAGAATGATGCAGCCCCAAATGAGCTGGTGCCGAGGTTAAGAAGCGCTGCTCTAGACCTGCGCTGTTCAGCACATACAGTGGCCACCAGCTACCTGTGGCTATCGAGTGCCTGAAATGCGGTGAGTCCGCATAGAGCTGGGCTGTAAATATAAAACACACATTGAATTTCAAACACTTAGCAAGAAAAAGAGGATGTAAACTAGCTCATTAATAATTTTTATATTGATTACATACTGAAATGCTAATATTTGGGATATATTAGGTTAAATAAAATATATATTATTATAACTAAGTTTACCTGCTTATTTTAACCTTAAAAATGTGGCTACTAGAAAATTTAAAATTACACATGTGGCTCTATTTGTGGCTTGCATTCTATTTCCGCTGGACAGCACTGGTCTAGACTGTACTGCTTCTCTTGGGGGTGGCGGAGAGTCTTAGGTGAAGTGCAGGTGGGAGGTGAGGGTCGCTGGGGCTGCGGCTGGTTTCTTGAGAAAGGACAAAGGGGATCGTCACACGTCTGCCCCCTGCCAGAGTCCACATCTCCCCTGCTCCCTGCCCCTACGCGGGCTGGGCCTCTCTCTGCCAGGACAGAGGGCGGGCAGGGGGCCTGAGCCTGAACCCCTTCTTTACTCCCCACCCCTCAGTGGAGGCACCATGCCAGCCTTTCAGGATGCACTGAAAGTGCCGCAGTGAACAAACAGGCGGGTATGGTGACAGCTGAGGCTTAGAGACCTGAGCGTCCTGGCTCCCGTCCCACTCCCTGGCAGTGCCTAGTTCGGACTCGGGGGGTGGAGAAGGGAGGGGAGCGCTCCCAGGCCACTGAGGCCTGGACCACACTCCAGTTTTGTGTTATGACCTTCAGAAACCACCCCTGAGGTTTACATGTGGACAACTGAAGCCAGGGGCCAATGAGTGGAGAGGGTCCCTGGTCTGCACGGTGACCAGGCCCTTTGCTCTCAGGGAAGACCAGTGCCTGATGAGGAAGAGGCTAGAGACAGGCCAGCAGGGCCGCCAGGGCCACTGGAGGCGACAGAGACAATGGGCTGGGGAGGATGTGTGGGAAGACACAGGGATGGGGTTTGGTGGGGGGGGCCTGAGAGAGGCAGGGCGCTCCAGATGACAGAACGATTTGGGAGCAGTAAGCCACTTTGGCACTTCCAGCTTAGCTCAAGGCACAGAGAGGCTCAGGGGACTTGCCCAAGGGTATCAGCATGAGGTCCCCACCCCTGGGTCCTGCATGCTCCCTCCTGTCAGCACTGACCCCTCCCACGCCAGCAGTGGGGAACATTTCAAATGCTTGGAACAGAGGGCTGCAGGATCCCACCCTGGACCCTCCACCCCTTCATTCACACCAGCCACACCTTCGCCAGACCTGCCCCATGCATGGTGGGGAGACGGGGCATTGCACTTGGGTAGCAGGGGATCCCTGACTTCAATTCCCCCAGCCCAGGTCCTGCTGTCTCAGAAATCCTGCACCCCACCAGGGTTCGTGGACAGGAGAACAGGGCCAGGGGGAACAGCATCCTGAACAGGAGAGCGCCTCTGACAAAGACTCCACCTCACACCCTCGGTCTGGGGGAATAAGGTCCCTCCCCGACCCCAGCGTGAAGTCAGGGGAAGGCATCTGGGGACAGGGAGCTCATGGCCAGTGCCTGGCAACAGGCAACCACCAGCAGCCCCCACAGGGCGAAGCTGGAGCCTAGGCAACCCCTAGGGCCAGATTCCGCCCTTGGGCAGCTCCCCTCTGGCTCTGCCCCAGCCCCTGGCAAATCCTGGAGGAAGCTCAGCTGATCTGGGAGTGGAGGGAGGGGCTGAGCTGAGGCGGGTGGTGAGCCAGGAGGGTCTGAGGGCGTAAGGGAGGTGCTGAGGGGAGAGCGGGGAAGGGAAAGAGGAGAGGATGCTGGGGAAGCTGAGTGGGTGCTGAGGTCGTCCTGGGAGAGGGGCGGGAGAGGTGGGAAGACTCTGGTGAAAGGTCTGGCGCCTGGAAAGGAGCAGTAAGGGTGCTGGGGCTGTGTCAGGGTGTCTGGGAGGGTCTCCGGATTCCGGGGAGGCTGACACAAAGTTTGGGGGCTGTCAGCTTTCTGGGCAAGGTTCTTAGGATTTCTGGGCGCGGGGGCGTCGGATGAGGGACGACTCGGGCTGGAGGCAGGCTGTCCGTGTCCCCGAGTCTGGCGAGGGTCTCAGGATTTCTTGGGCCCAGATTTCGGGCCGAGACCGGAGTCGGAGGGGGTCTTGGGCCGGCGCGGAGGCCCAGCTCACCTGTAGACATCGGTCCAGAGGTACGTGCCCAGCACGTACACCGCCTCCACGCGGCTCCCGTACTGCAGCCGCACCGTCCGCTCGCGCAGCATCTTCCCCGTAGTGCCTGGCCCCGTGCCAGTCCTCTCTCTTCTGGGTCTGCCTGGAGCACCTGCCGCAGGTAACCCCTCCAGCAGTCCGCGAGCGCCGCGGCTCCCCGGCTCCACCTTTATCCTGCCGCCGGTGGGCGGAGCGGCCCGTCGGCCTCCTCTCGCAGTGGGCTGTGGGCCCGTCCGTCAAGCGTGGCCACGCCCTCCACAACTCTTCCCGCGGGGCCCCACCCCCAGGTTCCCCAGCCCTGCCCCTCCCCCCAGGCCCACCCCAACCCTCCCCCCCCCCATGGTCTGGGTGATGTCAGCAGTTGCCAATTTCCTACTTTCACTGGTTGATTTGCTCATTCTTTCATTCAACATACTTTCGGTGGGCCCCCAGCTGGCCGGCGCCAGGACACAGGGCCAGCCGCCCCTCCGGGCGCCCCCCGGCCCTGCGGGGCAGATAATGCAAATGTAGAGTTGTCATAGGGGCGGGGACAGGAGGCGGTGGCTCAGAGCGAGCGGATGCGCTAAACCAGCCCAGGGTCCCGGACCTGAACCTTCTTAAAGGAGGGGTTTGCAAACTAAGGGGAAAGGAGGAGAGGGAGCTTCCTGACCAAACCGGAAAGCCGGATGCAGCCTGCCCCTCTCCCACTTAGCCCCCCAACAGTCAGATCAGTATTACAGAGGGAAAGTGGGGAGAGGGGTGGGAGTGGGGACCTCAACAGCCTGCAGGGCCAGAATGCCAAGCCAAGGCACTGGTGGGCGGCGACGGGAGCCTTGGCCTGGCTTCCTCCGTGAGGAATGGTTGCGGGTGGAAGTGAAGGAGGCCATCTGGCTGCCCTGGATGCAGGTGCCCCTGGGCAGGGTCCATGAAGACCCCTGCTGGGGCTGCTGAGAGTGCTGGAGAGAAGGGGATTGATCTGACCCCTGTTGGTGGACTGAAATATTGATGTTCCAGTGGAGGGATGGTGAGGGGGCACCGTTCTGGCCTGGGCCACTGGGCGAAGGACGGTGCCCCTGCAGAGGTCAGTTCGTGTCTTGTGGAGGCTGAGGTTCAGAATGACACCCACTGGGAGCCTGAAGCAGCCCCCACCGAATCCCAGACCCTTCCAGCTCTGAAGCCAAGCCAGGGCCGGTTCAGATAATTCACAAAAGACTGAGTGGTCCTTGGTAGAAGGGGCAGGAACTGATGTGTTCCTGACAGGGCGGAGGTTCTAAGAAGGATGTGGCAGGCTGGAGGGGATGCGTGTTTGGGAAGGGGGTATGTCTGCTAGGGGGATGGGAACCCTGGGACGGGGTGCGTCTGAATAAGAGGGTCGGGGCTCACAGGGCTCAAGGTTGAGACACACCCAGACTCCTGACCCCAGTGGCCTCCTCGAGGCAGCCCAAATTAGGAGATAGGCAAGACCCCAGCTGTTCCTGGGTAGCCGGCACCTAGGAGGAATATGGGTGGGGAAGGAGGAAGGCCTGAATCGGGCTAAGGGGGCATCCGTCCTCAAGGTGCACAGACCCAGGGAGATGCTGGTAGCTTTTGATAGGCTCCCGTGGCCGCTGAGTGCACCGTCCAATCAGGAGGCAGGGTGACCACCTGCCAAAGAGGTAAAAAACTTGTGCAGCTCAGAGCTGACTTCGAGGCCTCCGAGGTGGGCTCTTGTCCCGGCATCCCTCTACCAGAATTACTTTTGAGCCCCTACTATGCGGCAGATACGGGGCGTATGCCAGGGTCCCCACCTTCCTGGACATCATAGAACACAGCACCCTCATTTCACCCACTGGGGCCCAGGGTGGGGGAAGAAGCACCGCACCCGGACCCGGGCCTGGGCAGGTCATCCCAGGAGCAGGGGAGTGATAACATCAGGCAGAGGTGGTGATTGCCAGGAGAGAGCGAATAACAGTGGGCCCTTAATGCGTTCTTTCTGCGTGCCAGGGGCTGTTCCAGCGGCACTTTTCATGCACTGGAATTAGATCATTGTACCCTCCCAATAACCCCACCACTTTACAGATGAAGAAAGCGAGCTGCAGAAAGGTTCAAGAATTCGCCCTCAGTCTGGTCTCATAGCGCCTAAGAGCGGCAGAGCCAGGATAGGAACTTGCAGGGGTGCGGTGGGACGGTTGGGGGTGAACGGCAGGGGCAAAGCAGGTAAGAGCCGGGAAGGAATGTTGTCTCTTAACTGGCAGAAGACGAATCCCAAGCCCCACCTTTGTGGAACCTTGGACAATTCACCCAGCCTGCCATTTGGAGCCCCATTTCCCTCATCTGTGAATGAAGTGATCTCTCCGCCCAGATGTAAGGATGACATGACATGAGACGATGTACAGAAAACACTAGCACAGTCTCTGGCACAGGCGAGCGCTCAAGAAATGAAACTCCCTCTTCTTAAAAAAAAAAATCCCACCCAGGCCCGGCTGACACGTGCTCCAAGGCTCCTGTCCCTGGCTCGGGGCCTGCAGTGTTGGGTCACGGCGCCTGGTTGGTGGGATGGGAGCCTCCGGGTGCCCAAGGGTTTAAAATAGCTGAAGTGGTCACAGCTGTTGGTGGATTCAGGGCCGGAGGTCTCAGCCATCACGGCTGCTCCCCTGGGGCCCGGAAGAGCCACGCGGCATCTCATTGTGCCTTTTGGGGAAGGCCAGCAAAGGGCAGGCTTAGCTTGGGTCAGTTCTGGCACCGACCTGCACCTCACACCCCCAGCTCAGTCTGGCTCCCGCCAAGCAAGTGGCCGGAGAAGCTGGGCTGGGAGAAGCTCGTCTGAGCTGTCTCTCGCTGTGCCAGGCCTTGAGGGGACCGGGGAGATGACCCAGATAATTCACGGGCCTGCCTTGTGCTCAAGTTCACTGATGGCATCATACATGCAAGAATTTAAAAAGGAAGAAATACACAAGTAATACCTGATCATTTTCTTTTTTTTTTGGCCTCTCCGCTTGGCTGGTGAGATCTTAATTCCCCGACCAGGGATCGAACCTGTGCCCCCTGCAGTGGAAGGGCGAAGTCTTAACCACTGGACTGGCAGGGAACTCCTCTACCTGATCATTTTGGAAAAATAATTTTAAAAAAGGTCTCCCATGACCCCAGGGCTAGAGATGAGCATTGTGAACACTTTGGCATGTGATCTCACAGGGCCCACGCAGAAGCAGTCTGATGCTGCTGTGGGTGACTGCGCTAACTGAGTCCTAGGCTGCGCCAAGAGCTGCTCTAAGGGCTTCACATCTCTTAGCTCATTTAATCCTCCCAATAACCCTAAGAGCTGGGAGCTATTATTATCCCCAATTTGCACAGAGACATCGACCAGCCTGGCGGTGAAGAGCATGCATGACCTTTGGACTTGGCAAACCTGAGGTCAAGTCCAGCTCAGCCCTTCAGTAGCTTGGGGACCTCTGTGGGCCTCGGTTTCTACCTCTGTATGGGAGATACTAGCAATACCCAGCCCACAGGGTTGTAAGGAATAACCAGCGGATACACGGCAAAAGGCTTAGTGCATTAGGACTACAGACTCAAGTCCTAGGAGATGGAAATTATTTTCTACGCCTGTATATAGTTAACTTTTTGTAAAAATAGGTTTCTGACTGTACATGCTATTTGATATCACACTTTAAAGGCCTCTGCAATGTGTCACAAGCATACATTCATACCCCTTCATGATGTCCAGAACTTCAGAGTCTGCAAATCAGAGCAAGGTTCTAATTAGCCGAGGAGACTCAGAGAGGGACAGGGATGGTGCAAGGTCCTCCAGCCAGAGAGCAAATGAAGGAACCCAGGGCACAGAGTGGACATTATTCAGTGAACCACTGTGTGCCAGGCTGTACCGGGTACCAGGTGGTCTGAGATGTGAAAACAAGCAGCCGTAGTACAGCTGTGGCCTCGAGGGAGTGGGAGGGCAGGAACAGGTGGGTACCCTGTGATCACCTTTAGGCCCCCCGAAGCCACCCAAGCAGATGACTGTGTCTAAGATCCTCAAATACAGAAGCTCTGGAGGGGCCACTGAGCCAGGGCCCTGGGGGACCAGAGGAGGGGAAGCAGGGCTACCATGTCAAATAAGGGGATGGAGCTGGGTGTCCAAGGTGAGACCAGGAGGGTGGGCTGGACATAGGGAGGGGAAGAAGAAAGAGTGTTCCTGACGGAGGGAAGTACACATGCAAGGCTTGGTGAGTTCCATCTGGCCAGGGCCGGGGATGGGGAGAGTCTGGCCTGGCCATGGCCATGTCACACAATGCCTTATTTTATAGGTCATGAAGAGTACTTTTGGCTTTATCTTAAGGTCACAGGAAAGCCTAGGAAGGACCTTGAAACATGGCAATGACACGATGCGTGCTTTAGGCAAATCACTCTGGCTGCCATGTGGAGCTGAGTTCGACAGGAACTTTGACAGGAGGCCAGAGTGGTAAGGTGATGGGGCCTGGGCCATCACCCCCAAGGCAGCTACTCTGTGCCCAGGGACCTCCTCACCCCCCAACTCTGCCCTCAAGAGCAGCTCCCCATACCCTGGGCCTTTCCTTGGTCCCTCACATCCCCTTTTCCCCAGCAAAGCCCACTCTCTCATCCCACTCCTTTGGAAGGGTTCCCTGGCCAGCCAGTGAAGGATGGGCTCTGGTATGGGGCATTAATTTTGCTCCTGTTCCTGCCCTTGGTCCTGCCAGATATTCCACTCAGGAGGAGGGCAGAGCTGGGGTGTTACATTGTTATATTTATGCAGTGACTGGAGCCAGGCGGTTATTCAGCCGCTAATACCATAGGTATTCAGAATGAGGGACGTGTGTCCTGCTCTATACTCACCCTTCAGATCCTTCCGGGGCTCTTGTCACCTACAGAAAGTTATTTTAAGGAACTGCTTCATGCCATGGTTCATGTTGGCATTGCTGAAGTTTGCAGAGCAGGCCAGCAGGCTGGCCGGAATTTGGGAAGAGTTGATGCTGCAGTCTTGAGTCTGAAATTTGCCGGCCGGAAACTCAGGCAGGGTTTCTTATGATGTATACTTGAGGCAGAATTTCTTCTTCTTCTGGAAACCTCAGTCTTTGCTCTTGAGACCCATCCACACTATGGGGGGGGGGGCGGTGACTTGCTTTACACAAAGTCCATTGATTTATTTTATTTTTTTGGCCACGCCAGGCGGCCTGCGGGATCTTAGTTCCCCAGCCAGGGATTGAACCCAGGCCCTCAGCAGTGAGAGCTCTGTGTCCTAACCACTGGACGACCAGGGAATTCCCAAAGTCTATTAATTTAAATGTTAATAACAACTAAATAAAAAATACCTTCATAGGGCTGGTGGCGCAGTGGTTGAGAGTCCGCCTGCCGATGCAGGGGACACGGGTTCGTGCCCCGGTCCAGGAAGATCCCACATGCTGTGGAGCGGCTTGGCCCGTGAGTCATGGCCGCTGAGCCTGCGCGTCCGGAGCCTGTGCTCCGCAACGGGAGAGGCCACAACAGTGAGAGGCCCGCGTACCACAAAAAAATAAAAACAAAAAAACCAAAACCTTCATAGCAACACCTAGTCTGGTGTCTGACTAAAACAACTGGGGAGCCAGAGCCAAGTCAATCTGACACTTAAAAGTACCCTTCATGGTGCCAAAAAGTGGGCTAACGCTCTGATTCACAAGGTCATTATTTACGGAGCACTGACTTCTTACCAGGTATTCTTTTTTTTCTTATTCAGGTATATTTGATTTACAATGTTGTGTTAATTTCTGCTGCACAGCAAAGTGATTCAGTTATACATATATATACATTCTTTTTAAAATATCCTTTTCCATTATGGTTTATCACAGGATACTGAACATAGTTCCCTGTGCTATACAGTAGGACCTTACTGTTTACCCATTCCATATATAATTGTTTACATCTGCTAACCCCAGCCTCCCACTCCATTCCTCCCTCAACCCCTCCCCCTTGGCAACCACCAGTCTGTTCTCTATGTCTGTGAGTTTGTTTCTGTTTCATAGATAGGCTCATTTGTGTCATATTTTAGATTCCACATACAAATGATATCATATGGTATTTGTCTTTCTCTTTCTGACTTACTTCACTTAGTATGATAATCTCTAGTTGCATCCACGTTGCCACAGATGGCATTATTTCATCCATTTTCACGGCTGAGTAATATTCCATTGTATATATGTACTATATCTTCTTTATCCACTCATCTGTCAGTGGACATTTAGGTTGTTTCCATGTCTTGGCTATTGTGAACAGTGCTGCTATGAACATAGGGGTGCATGTATCTTTTTGAATTATGGTTTTGTCTGAGTATATGCCCAGGAGTGGGATTGCTGGATCATATGGTAATTCTATTTTTAGTTTTCTGAGGACCCTCCATACTGTTTTCCATAGTGGCTACACCAACTTACATTCCCACCAGCAGTGCAAGAGGGTTCCCTTTTCTCCACACCCTCTCCAGCATTTGTTATTTGTAGACTTTTTAATGATGGCCGTTCTGACCGCGGTGAGGTGATACCTCATCGTAGCTTTGATTTGCATCTCTCTAATGACTAGTGATGTCGAGCATCTTTTTCATGTGCCTATGCTTGCCAGGCATTCCTGCTGCGACCCCAGAGGCACCCTCACTTTACATTCCAAAGGGTAAATTGACTTGCCCATCATCCTATCGTAGTCACTGAGATTCAAACCCAGCTCAGTGGGAGGACAGAACTTGGATTCTTAATCCCTCCACGTCCCTAAAGCAGAGCTACGAATGTGGACCTTGAATAAGATGTGGTGGGTCAAACCTCTGAAGAGCTGCCATGGGGCCGGATTAAGCTGACCGGTCTGTGTAGACCTGTGCTTTCCAACATGGTAGGTAGTTGTTGCCACCTGGGGCTACTGAGCGCTTGAAATGTGGCTAGTCCAAATTTAGATGCACTGGAAGTGTAAAATACACAGATTTCAAAGACTTAGTGTGCAAAAAAAAATAAAATAAAAAAGATAATCAAAAATATATTGACTACCTATTGAAATGATAATATTCTGGATGTATTGGGTTACATAAAAATATTATTCAAATTAACTTCACCTATTTCTTTTAATTAAAAAAATGTGGCTACTGGAAAATTGAAAACTACATGTGAAATTGTGCACTTGTGGCTTGTATTATATTTCTATTGGCGGTGCTGGTCCAGACTCTTCTAAACTGTTAGGCAGGAACTGTGGCCACCTTGTTTGTGATCATCCCTCCTGGGTTGAGCCTTGGTGCCTGGGCATAGTACATACATATTTGGTGGAGAGAGTGGAATTGCTCTGGAGTTCCCAGAGGGCATCAGTGAGGTCTGTGACAAGAAGATACGGAAAAGAAAATGTGGTGGAGGATGGCCGAGGTTAGTGACCACAAGGTGGCGCCAGATCCCCATTTTAGAAGCCGGGAGGAGGGAGGTTTTTCTCACCTGAGAAAAGGTACTAGCCAGCGAGAATCTGAGAGATTAAGGATGCCTCCTGTCTCTCTACAGCCTCACTCAGCTCCTTCCTTTAGCTTTTGGAACCCTCTCCCCCACAGGCATTTGGGGTCAGGGTTCAGGGACTCTGTGTGACGTCCAGTCCCTTAAAGTAGGGTCCCCTCCCTGGACAGAGGGGCAACTGAGGCCCAGAGAAGGGGGAGTGAGGCCTGAAGAGGGGCAGTGACCTGCCCAAGCCTATTGGTAGCAGAGCCAGGTCCTTTGAGCCTCATCCTTTATGGCTGTCCTGTTGCCTTAATGCCTTGGTCCCTTGAGCCTGGGTTGTTGATTCACTCTAACAAGCTTAATAAATAACCACTGAGTATGTGCCAGGCACTGGGCTGGGCAGGAGAAGGTGTGTGATCTATAAGACATGTGTGTACACATACGCACATATACCCTTTTATAAGAATGCTTCTTAGGCATTTATAACTACCTGGACATAGGTGCTATAATTATTCTTGTTACACCCCACGAGATGGTTAAATTCTCCATCTCTAGAAGAAGTCCTCTTAGATTTAAACCCCAGCTCTGACACTTGCTAGCTTTTGAGACCTTGGACAAGCCATTTTACTTGAGTCTTGATTTTCTCATCTGTGTAATGGGGTAACAATGACCCCTACTTCCCAGGTTGTCATAAGATTAAATGAGATAGTACATATAAAGGGCCAGGCACGTAGAAAGTGCTTGATTCATCTTGCCTGTGGTTTTAATAGTCATCAGTCAAGGCCTCTGCTGACCAGTGCTACAGCAAAATCATCAGCTAAGTTCCATAAAGGGAATGCACTGACAGCTTAGTAAGCGTTCCCCGGGAAGAAGATCCCGTGGCAGGAATTCAGTGCAAGTTGTTTATTTGAGAGGCAGTGCCAGGAAACACCAGTAAGGGAGCGAGGAATTACGGCGGTAAAGGTTAGGGAATAAAGCGATTTACCTTGGTGGGCAACTGCTGCTTGTGGAGCACTAACTCAGTTATCCCAGCGAGGGGCGAGGGAGCTGGGGTGTTCATCCTCCATCCTCCAACTGTACCATGGGTGGAGGGCTGCGCCTGGGTGGGGGCTGGGGTAATTCCCCAGCACTCCTGGTTTGTTGTCTGCTCAAAGAGAAAGCCTTCAGGCAGAGATACAGGTGCTGCTGGTAGTCTGGCTGGTATGCACAGCCTCTGCTTCAAAAGAGAAGGGAGAAGTTAATTCAAGTTGAGGAAAGAAGGGAAGGCTTCATGGAAGAGGTGGCCTTTGAACTCACCTTTGAAGGTTGGGTAGGAGTTTGACAAGCAGAGATGAGGGAAGGGTATTCCTGGCAGGAGGCAGAGCACAGCCAAGGAAAGGAAATGTGGAGGGGCAGGGTAAATTGTGGGGGGATATTTTGGGGGCAAAGCCAGGAAAACGGTCCCGGGATAAGCCATGGAGGCCTCAATTGCCAGGCCAGAGAGCATTCTCGCTGGATTCTTTGGGCAGTAGGGAGCCATGGAAAGTAGGATCTCTCTCTGCTGCAGGTGAGGATAGGTGGGAGGGACTTCTGAGAGCAGGTGGGAGGCTGTACTCCAAGTGACAAGTGATGAGGGCTCAGATGGGACAGTGGAACTGACCTTAGGGGCAAACTGGAGGGCGGAGCACAGGCTCCGGATGCGCAGGCTCAGCAGCCATGGCTCACGGGCCCAGGGGCTCCGCGGCATGTGGGATCTTCCCGGACCGGGACACGAACCCGTGTCGCCTGCATCGGCAGGCGGACTCTCAACCACTGCGCCACCAGGGTAGCCCTTGGAGCCCTTTCTTTCCCTCTGCTGGGTAGAAACCTCAGGTGAGCTCCTTTCTGAGTGGCTGTCAACGGCTGTGCCGTATGCCCAGCTTCCAGCAGGGGGCACCAATGACACAAGGAACCCTCAGCCTCAGCGCTCAAAGAAGGAAGAAAGAAGGGGCTCGTTCCGTTAGTTAATTAGACGGATTCCATTCTTTAGGGGGAAGTTTGCGGTGACACAGCCAGGAGAACCCTGGAGCTGGGCAGCGTGGATTTGAATTCTAGTGCTGCTCTACCTTTCTGTGTCTTCACCTTTCCATGTTGCCACCTGTAAAATGCGGATGATTGAAAGTATCTTCTTCACATGATTGTTGAAACGATGAAAGGAGATAAAGCACATAAAGCCCCTGGTACATAGTAGGTGCTGCTGTTACTGGTGGGCGGGGTCTGGATACAGCATTGCCTATGAGGGTTGAAGCCAAGAGGCTGGCTGTCTGTAGAAGGTGACATGAGCAGTCCAGAGACCCTGGGCCTCGCCAGAGAGTGCCCAGTCCATCTGGACAGTCTGGCGACGCCTGCGAGGACCTCAAATCACTGGGAAAGTGGGAGCAGGTGACCTGATTTTAATTTCCACAGCTATTGTTACATGAGTGTCAACGTGAGTTTTTGGTGTCCTTGAGGGTGGCTTTTCTGAGTAGAAAAAAGTATTCGGACTCTCCTTTGGTTTTCAAAAATTGTTAATGTATGATGTTCAATTTATTATATTTATAAATTCAACAATCTCACTTTAGTCTTTGAGTTAGCTTAAAAATCTTCTTTTACGAATATAGCAACTTTTAACATAATTTTAAGGGGGCACTGGATGAATGTTTTTTCTATAATCTTGGTTAATTAAACAGGCTTAAACATCTTAAACTACACTTATAAATTTAATATATTCAGTTTCTTTTTAAAATACTTCACTTGCTTTAATGACAAAACTCTCTCAAGCACTTAAATAGATCTTAGAAATCTAATAATTACGTTTATAAATATGGTGAATTTAAATTCTTATAACTATTTTAATACTGTTGACAAATTTAGTAAGATTTTGACTTAAAAATCACAAGTCTAAATCAATCAATGATTTGTTTATGCATTTTAAATTAGAAACTTAAGGCTGATCTGTTATTCCCATAGAGCACATTCTTTTAAATATTACAAATACTTAAAATTCCAAACATGTGCCCATTATTTTTTTTAACACAAACATGTAACTACTGTATGTTTGATTCTCTTAAATTTTTTTTTACTCAATTCTTTTCATGCTTAAGAGAGGGGGGCTCACTGAGTCAAGGATTTTTCCACCTCAAGCAAATTTTGGGGTTGACTTCCCAAGCCATTTTGGGGTGATCATCTACTCTAAGATTCCCTAACGTCCACAGAAACCTCAGGCTTAGACCTAGGTTTTTGCCCATGACCTTGATGGGACTTGCGTCCCCCTTATCATCACTTGAAAAGGATCTCCCATCATCTAAAAAGGGAGTGGTTATGTAGCCTGGCTCTTGTGAGTTCAGTTTACATATTCCCCATTTCTCAAGTCAGATTTGAGGCTCAGTGTCTGGGTTTGGGTTTGGGTTCAACTGATGGATTTACTCCTTGATTCTATTCTGAGCTCAGTTCAAAGACGTCCTTTTGGGGCCACCCTGTTACAGGTGTCTGAATCACATCCACTGAATCTCTCTGCTTTTGCCTGGCTCCTCAGGACAATTCTAAGGTTTTTATAATGATAATGAGTGTAATCTTAGAAGCCAGGATACAGCTGAAGAAATTGGAAGTGGGTGGGGTCTTCCTCCTTATTCAGGTCCATCCCGCCCCCCATCATCCTGGCTAACGTAGACCCCGCCCCCATCACTCTCTATCACAAAAATCGCCCTAGCTTAGTTTCCTCAGATTGTTACCAGCTGAAAATACCTTATGTAGGCAAAAAAACACAGGACACCCAGTTAATCTGAATTTCAGATAAACAATGGATAATTATCCCAGGTTCCAAGTATTGCTTGGGACATGGAAAATGATATGTTGTTTACCCGAAATTCAAATTTAACTGGGTGTCCTGTAGTTTATCTGGCAGCCCTACTTATTTGTGTTGATAATTGCCTGTCCTCCACCCTCTCCCTGCGAGCCTGGAGGGGTCATTCCCTCTGTCTTGTTCACTGCTGTGCTCCTGTTCCCAGGACAGGATCCAACTCATGGTAGGTGCTGAATGAATGAATGAGTGAATGAATGCAGGAGCTGACAGAGGTATCATAACTGAGCAGAACCCTGCCATGTCCCCTGCCTCTTTTCTGTAGAAAAGCTTTAGCCTCCTAGACCTTCCCTGAGGTCCAAAGAGCAAATTTAATCAGAGAAATGAAAAAATGCAGAAGCAAAGGAAAACAGCCAAGCAAGGCAAAATAATAGTTTAACCATAAAACAAAGCAAGGATCTTTAGTCCCTCCTTGTGGGCTATAGATAATATTCTGAGCCACGTCCTTTGAGCTGTTTTGCAGATACTGAAACCCCCACCAGGTGGAAGAGGTTAATTGTATGCTGACCACTTAGACCCCAGACTGGCTGGAACTAGAAGGTTGATGACGCTGACTCCCGATTATGTGACCACCAACCAATCAGAAGAATGTCCATGAGCTGACGGTGACCCTGCAACTCTCTCCCTCACCCTGTCTTTAAAACCCCTTCTCTGAAATCCACTGGGGAGTTCGGGTCTTTTGAGCATTAGCTACCTGTACTCCTTGCTTGACACCTGCAATAAACACTGCCCTTTCCTTCACTGCAACCAGTGTCAGTAGATTGGCTTTACTGTGAATGGGTTTGGTTTGGTAACAGTATCAGTTCAGGCTGGCCAGGTGGGGAGAGCCAGGACCAGGTGGGGGCGAGTGCTGCAGGGGGGCAGGTTTGACTTTTCCCAACAGGAGTTCCACACCTCAGGGTGTGACTGAGGGACCATGACATTCCATCTGCTCCACCATCGCGAGGCTGGGAGATGGTACCGAGAGCAGGGCTGAGTGCACCCTGCACCCCGAGGAGGAGCTCAGTCACCCTCTAGTCCCACTGTGGGTGTGGCCTCTGTGTGCCCAAGAGAGAAGACAGGAGTCACACATGTGGCCTGCAGGAGTGTCCTCTCTCCTGGGGCCAGGTGGGTGACCCTCCTGCTCTCACAAGCCATGGGATGTAAGGTGGAGCCCTGGGGCCCCCATGGGGCTGGGACGCATGGCTCCTGGCTGGGGTGGTCAGGCCTGGATTAAGAGGGGCCTGTGAGGGGTCGAAGCCTCGGCCTCTGCCCCCATTAACCAGACTCCACGTGCACAGATGAGCTGATGCTCACCCAGGCCAGCCCAGACGCACACGTGCGTGCACACACACACACACGATCTCTCTTCACTCCCACACCGAGGTCTCACACACGAGCTGCTGCTTCAGTCCCATGAACCCTGTAAGTAATAGCTCCCAGAAGCCTCCTATGCCCCTCCCTGGGACCAGCACCCCTCTTGGAGGGCATGTCTCATCCTGAGCATCAAGGAGGGGTGGGGAGCCTGCCCCCTCCCTGGCAGTGAGCTCCTGGCGTTCAGGGACCTCTGATTCCTCTCTGTCCCCAGTGCCTGGCACAGGGCTTGGAAACGCTCAGGAACCAGTTAATGAGGGTGAGATCAGAGACCTTGTCCCCGTGTAGCAGCCGGATTGATGACTGCGCACCCGCTTCATGCCAGGCACCACGTTAAGCTCTTTACAGGTATGAACTCACCGAGTGTTCTCACTGCGGGGGGTGCTGCTCACCCTCACATCCCTGAGGAGGAAACTGAGGCACAGAGAGCTTAAGTGATGTCCGTGGTGAATTTACCTGAGCCCTGTGAGCCTGCCAAACGGTGAAGGTTAAGAAATGCCACCACCCTTGTGTTTCAGGAAATGGTTTACTGTGCAGGGCCGCGCCTTGCCCGTATGACTTAGCTAAGACTCACGGACGCTCCCCCCGCTTCCCCGTGACAAGGCCAGACACAGACCCTCCAAACTCCTATTCTTTGCCCAATAAATGAACCGCTCGTTCTCACTGATCAATCAGAACAAAATGCTTGTTAACCAAACTTAAGCTTCTTTCCTTCATCCAGGCCCCTGAACTGTAGCCCCCTGGAGGCAGCCGACAGCCCCACTGCAACCACCAGAACAGGGTAGAACGTTCTCTGATCTACCTTCCCAGCACCCACCCTTTCATCCCACTTTCCCACTCCTGATCCTTCTAGCTCTGTTTACTCCTCTCTGTAAAAGAAAACCTCTTTTTGCCCAGTTCTTGAGATGCTTGCAGAATTTACACTCAGAGCATTCTCCCTGGTGCCGTAGCTCCCTGCCACCCCTATCGCAATAGTGCCTTCCCTGCGAGCATCCTCTTGAATAAATTCTCTCCTTGCTCAGTCTGGATTTCTTGGGTTTTATTGGACATAACTTATCCAAGGTCACACAGCTAGCAAGTGGCAGAGTCAGGGCTCAGACCCAGGCCTTCTGTTCCAGAAGCTCTGCTAACATGCCTGTTGCGGCCCTCTACACCCTACACGCCTCCACGACTGCACGCAAACACAGGTGCAACATGTGTAAGAAAGGCGCATCTCCAGAAACGCAGGCTCGCACCTGTGCTCATGCCCCCACCACCAGTGCCCCATCCTCAAGGCAAGGCTCATCCTCACACAGGTGTGCACGTCCCACCCCTCCCCCCGCCACGTGCACATGCGCACGCCCTCACTCGCTCTCCCAACCTTACAGGCACAGCAGGCTCACAGTCTTGGTGCCTGGAAAGGAAGCTGAGTCTGAAGAAAAGCTTGTGGCCGGCTCTGACCATGACCCCACTCTCCCTTCATCCCTCCTCTGCCTGCCGGGATCTCCTGATCCCCCCACCCCGTGCTCTCCCAGGGTGTCAGACAGGCTGCAGAGGTCACTGGTCCCCAGTGGGTTTCGATTCAGGCCCCTGGGGGGAGGGAGCCGGAGTGTGTGGTTAATGAGCATGGGCTCCAGCCCCCAGGATCCAGCGTGGAAAGAAGGCCTGGCTAGAGCCGCATAGATTCAGGCATTGCTCCCTATCCCACCCCATCCAGAGAGCAGTAGGTTTGCATCCGGGTTTGAATTTTTGCTCTGCTGTCTGCCAGCTGGGTAGCCTTGGACTAGTTATTTAACCTCTCTGAGCCTCAGTGTTTTCATCTGTTGCATGAGGACAATTAAAAAGACAAGCTACTGTTTATTGAGCACTTACTATGTGCCAGACATTGGGCCAACGGCGTTAAATGGATTAATTAATTTAATCCTCCCAGCAACCTGCCAGTGTAGATTTTAGTTTGAATCACGTGAAATTGCCATTTTTATAGGTCAAAAATTGTCAAGTGCTGAAAATTATTTAGTTTAGCCTCTTATCATCATCCCTGTGTTACAGATAAGGAAACAGACTCAGAGAGGCTGTGGCCTGCCCAATGTCACACAGCATGAAGTAGCAGAGCTGGGATTTGGACCCAGGTCCCCCTGGCTCTCCTGCTACACTTTTAATCTCAATGCCGGGCCTTGGTGAGGACGAATCCAAACCATGTCAAGTGTTCAGCACAGCACCGGGCACACAGTACATGCTCAATAAATGTACTCTTCCTTCCCTTACTTGCCAGGGTGAGTCCTCTCAGAGCTAAAACCTTAACCCCCTACGAGGCTAGATGACTGACCCCCCCCATTTCTCCCCCAGCCCCTCCCTCTGACCTGTCATCCATTCCAATGCTGGGGTGAAATCACACGCTGGCCTCGCCCCACACTTGACCCTCATCCTCCACCATCATCTAACTGGGTCCTGGCAAAGGCAAGCCGCCCTCTTGCAGGGAGTCTTCCTGGATGGGCACCTCCCTGCCAGGTGCCCACCCCGCTTCTTCCTGGGCTCAGGTTCAACACCATGTTCAATTAGTTCTGCAAGTGCCCACGGAGGCCATGTGTCTGGAGCACTCAGCAAGGGCCCTGGAGCCAGAGCACCCCCCGAGCTCCTCAGCTAATGTATGTGCCCAGCACTGGGATCAGTGTTTCCCGTGTTCTCTAATTTCACTCCTACAACAACCCTTTGCGCGGAGTAGTGGGGGGGGGGCTACTTTTATTCTTCCCATCTTGCAGATGGGAGACTGAGGCTCTGATAATTAAAGTGACTTGTAGTTTTGAGGTGAACCTGAGGATAGAGGAGGGCTGTGACCTCCGCCCAGGGAAATGAAGGGGCACATCCTGGTGGACGTTTGGAGAGACCCTTGAGTGGCTAGACTGTCAACAGGGAGAGGTAGGGAGGTGAGAAAAGAGGGGAAGGGCAAGCTGGGCTGAGGATACCACGTGATCAAGGCTTGGACGTTTGAATGTTTTTTATTTTTAACAACTTAGCACCCTAAGGTTCCCTAATCCTAACATTTTACTGGTCTAAGGTCATATATTTCTTCCATTCTAAGCTTTTATCAAACCAAAAGTTTAGAAACTTGGAGGTTCTATCATTCAGGGGTCCCCAAACCCTGGGCCGTAGACAGCTGCTGGTCCACGGCCTGTGGGAACTGGGCGGCACAGCAGGAGGTGAGCGGCCAAGCGAGTGAAGCTTCCTCTGCTGCTCCCTATGGCTCCCCGCCACTGGCATTACTGTCTGAACCATCCTCTCCTCCCCTGCTCCCGTCCGTGGAAAAATTGTCTTCCACAAACTGGTCCCTGGTGCCGAAAAGTTGGGGACCGTTGCTATAATTCACACATGCTGAGGAGCCTTTGTGTCTCAAATCCGGTAATTTGCAGATTCTATGATTAATTTCAGGAAGATGCTGGGCATGTGGGTGGGGAAGGTAGGGACAAATCTGGTACATAAGCATCACTCCCCCCACCCCCTTGCACCCGCCTTCCTCAAGTGTCAACTTCCCCAGGGCTGGGTACAGAAAAGGAATCAGGAAATACTTACAGAATGATTGATGTTTGGGCAAGAAAGGACAGGGCTGGCTTGGGGGTGTGGATGGGGGCCGGGGATGGTTCTTGGCCAGGTACAGGGCTCGTGTTGGCACAGTTAGGAGGAAAGGGTCAAGTGCATTTGTTGGAAGCCCACGTAAAGTTGTGGATAAAAGGGTGAGCATCTGAGCCTGTATTTGAAATGGGAACTATGCCAACATTGGCATGCAATGGGGTCAGACTTGCAGTCCAGCCCCAAGGCTGCTGTGAGGCCAGGATAAACCAAAATGGGGGTTGGCCAATCTCTTTTGTATAGATGGCCAGATAGTAAATAATTTAGGCACTGTGGACCAAGACACAGTGTGTTCTTTTAGCACAGATATACTGTCATTGTGGAATAAGCACAATACTTTGCCATCTCATTAGATTAAAAAAATAACACACACTCCACTGCACCTTAAAAGTGCACCATTTGCCCATCAACGGATGAATGGATTAAAACATGTGACATGGGGCTTCCCTGGTGGCGCAGTGGTTGAGAATCTGCCTGCCAATGCAGGGGACACAGGTTCGAGCCCTCGTCTGGGAATATCCCACATGCCGCGGAGCAACTAGGCCCGTGAGCCACAATAACTGAGCCTGCGTGTCTGGAGCCTGTGCTCCGCAACAAGAGAAGCCGCGATAGTGAGAGGCCCGCGCACCGCGATGAAGAGTGGCCCCTACTTGCCGCAACTAGAGAAAGCCCTCGCACAGAAATGAAGACCCAACACGGCCATAAATAAAATAAAATAAAAAAAAAAGAATGATCCATGCTTTAAAAAATAAAAATTAAAAAAAAAGTGTTTAAAAAATAGAAAACAAAACATGTGACACATACATACAATGGAATATTATTCAGCCTTAAAGAGAAGGGGATTCTGACACATGCTACAACATGGATGGATCTTTTTTATTATTATTATTTTTTAATAGATCTTTATTGGAGTATAATTGCTTCCCAGTACTGTGTTAGTTTCCATTGCACAACAAAGTGAATCAGCCACATGCATATACATGTCCCCATATCCCCTCCCTCTTGCATCTCCCTCCCACCCTCCCTATCCCACCCCTCTAGGTCATCGCAAAGCACTGAGCTGATCTCCCTGTGCTATGCAGCTGCTTCCCACTAGCTATCTGTTTTACCTTCGGTAGTGTATATATGTCCATGCCACTCTCACTTTGCCCCAGCTTCCCCCTCCCCGCTCCGTGTCCTCAAGTCCATTCTCTATGTCTTTATTCCTGCCCTGCAACTAGGTTCATCAGTATCTTTTTTTTTTTTTTAGATTCCATATATATGTGTTAGCATACGGTATTTGTTTTTCTGACTTACTTCACTCTGTATGACAGACTCTAGGTCCATCCACCTCACTACAAATAACTCAATTTCGTTTCTTTTTACGGCTGAGTAATATTGCATTGTATATATGTGCCACATCTTCTTTATCCATTCATCTGTCGATGGACACTTAGGTTGTTTCCATGTCCTGGCTATTGTAAATAGTGCTGCAATGAACATTGTGGTACATGAGTTTTTTTTTTTTTTAAACATCTTTATTGGAGTATAATGCTTTACAATGGTGACATGACTTTTTTTGAATTATGGTTTTCTCAGGGTATATGCCCAGTAGTGGGATTGCTGGGTCGTATGGTAGTTCTATTTTTAGTTTTTTAAGGAACCTCCATACTGTTCTCCATAGTAGCTGTATCAATTTACATTCCCACCAACAGTGCAAGAGGGTTCCCTTTTCACCACCCCCTTTCCAGCATTTATCGTTTCTAGATTTTTTGATAATGGTCATTCTGACCGATGTGAGGTGATACCTCATTGTAGTTTTGATTTGCATTTCTCTAATAATTAGTGATGTTGAGCAGCTTTTCATGTGCTTCTTGGCCATCTGTATGTCTTCTTTGGTGAAATGTCTATTTAGATCTTCGGCCCATTTTTTAATTGAATTGTTTGTTTTTTGATGTTGAGCTCCATGAGCTGTTTGTATATTTTGGAGATTAATCCTTTGTCCATTGTTTTATTTGAAAATATTTTCTCCCATTCTGAGGGTTGTCGTTTTGTCTTGTTTATGGTTTCCTTTGCTGTGCAAAAGCTTTGAAGTTTAATTAGGTCCCATTTGTTTATTTTTGTTTTTATTTCCATTACTCTAGGAGGTGGGTCAAAAAAGATCTTGCTGTGGTTTATGTCAAAGAGTGTTTTTCCTATGTTTTCCTCTAAGAGTTTTATAGTGTCTGGTCTTACATTTAGGTCTTTAATCCATTTGGAGTTTATTTTTGTATATGGTGTTACATAGTGTTCTAATTTCATTCTGTTATATGCAGCTGTCCAGTTTTCCCAGCACCAGTTATTGAAGAGGCTGTCTTTTCTCCATTGTATGTTCTTGCCTCCTTTGTCATAGATTAGTTGACCATATGTATGTGGGTTTATCTCTGGGCTTTCTATCCTGTACCATTGATCTATATTTCTGTTTTTGTGCCAGTACCATACTTTTTTTTTTTTAAACACTGTCTTCTCAACAGATGCCAGAAAATAATAAAATATTCAGGATAAGCTACTTCTGGAAGACAATGTGTGATTCTTACTTTTCAAAACTTAAACTGTGGATTAAATGCTTTTTTTAGTTTTTTTTGAATTTTATTTTATTTTTTTTATACAGCAGGTTCTTATTAGTCAGCAATTTTATACACATCAGTGTATACATGTCAATCCCAATTGCCCAATTCATCCCACCCCCACCCCCACCCCCCACCACTTTCCCCCCTTGGTGTCCATACATTTGTTCTCTACATCTGTGTCTCAGTTTCATACTGTCTTGATTACTGTAGCTTTGTAGTATAATTTGAAGTCAGGGGGCCTGATTCCTCCAGTTCCGTTTTTCTTTCTCAAGATTGCTTTGGCTATTTGGGGTCTTTTGTGTTTCCATACGAACTGTAAAATTTTTTGTTCTAATTCTGTGAAGAATACCGTTGGTAATTTGACAGGGATTGCCTTGACTCTGTAGATTGCTTTGTGTAGTATAGTCATTTTCACAATACTGATTCTTCCAATCCAAGAACATGGTATATTTCTCCATCTGTTTATGTCATCTTTGATTTCTTTCATCAGTGTTCTATAGTTTTCTGAGTACAAGTCTTTCGCCTCCTTAGGTAGGTTTATTCCTAGGTATTTTATTCTTTTTGTTGCGATGGTAAATGGGAGTGTTTCCTTAATTTCATTTTCAGATTTTTCATCATTAGTGTATAGGAATGCCAGAGATTTCTGTGCATTAATTTTGTATCCTGCTACTTTACCAAATTCATTGATTAGCTCTAGTAGTTTTCTGGTGGCATCTTTAGGATTCTCTATGTGTAGTATCATGTCATCTGCAAACAGTGACAGCTTTACTTCTTCTTTTCCAATTTGTATTCCTTTTATTTCTTTCTCTTCTCTGATTGCCGTGACTAGGACTTCCAAAACTATGTTGAATAAGAGTAGCGAGAGTGGACATCCTTGTCTTGTTCCTGATCTTAGAGGAAATGCTTTCAGTTTTTCACCATTGATTATGATGTTTGCTGTGGGTTTGTCATATATGGCCTTTATTATGTTGATGTGGTGGATGGGTCTTGAGAACATTAAACTAAGTGAAAGAAGCGAGTCACAAAAAGTACTTAGACAAATTCATAGAGACAGAAAGTAGAATGGTGGTTGCTGGGGGGCTGTGGGGAGGGGGCTGGGGAGTTATTGTTTAATGGGTGCAGAGTTTCAGTTCTGCAAGATGAAGAGTTCTGGAGATGGATGGGGGTGATGGCTGCACAGCAATGTGAACTTACTTAACACCACTGAACTGTACACTTAACAATGGTACGATGGTAAATTTTATGTTTTGTGTATTTTACCACAATAAAAAAGTGCAACATTCATTGTCCACTTTTCTTGTTTTGACACGATGGATGCGCACTGGTAACAAAAACATAAAAGGCTGCACTACGGTGATATGCATGCTGTCAGCTGGGCCACTAATTTGTTGAGCTCTGAGTAGCCAGGCAAAGTGATGAGAGGTTGAGTCTGTGTCGTAACTACTCAACTCCGTATTGCAGGGTGAAAGTGCCGTATGTAACAAACAGGTGTGGTTGTGTCCAGTGAAACTTTACTTATGGACATGGAAACTGAGTTTCACTTAATTTTTTTTTTAAATTAAGGTTTTATTTATTTATTATTTATTTATTTTTTTGGCCGCGTTGGGTCTTCGTTGCTGCTCACAGGCTTTCTCTAGTTGCGGCGAGCGGGGGCTACTCTTCCTTGTGGTGCGTGGGCTTCTCATTGCGGTAGCTTCTCTCGTTGTGGAGCAGAGGTTCTAGGCGCGTGGGCTTCAGTAGTTGTGGCACTCGGGCTCAATAGTTGCGGCTTGCAGGCTCTAGAGCACAGGCTCAGTAGTTGTGGCGCACGGGCTTAACTGCTCCGCGGCATGTGGGATCTTCCTGGGCCAGGGCTTGAACCCGTGTCCCCTGCATTGGCCGGTGGATTCTTAACCACTGCGCCACCAGGGAAGTTGAGTTTATTTAATTTTCACGTGTCATGGAATATTCTTCTTTTGATTCCCTGCCCCTGCAACCAGTTAAAACCATTCTTAGCTCATGGGTTGAAGAAAAATAATCAGTGAGCCAGATTTGGCCTGTGAGCGGTAGTCTGCCAAGCCCTGGGAACATCAGACAAACCCAAACTAAGGAGCATTCTATGAACAAAATTGCCTGGATTCTTCAAAAATGCCAGTGTCATGAAGCACAAAGAAAGTCTGAGAAACTGTTCCAGATTAAGGGACACCAAAAACATATGATGACTGCACGTGATACATGACCTTGAGTTTTCTTTAGCTGAAATGGATGTTATTTTGACAGTTGGCGAAATCCCAATGAGATCCATGGGTTAGAGTGTTGTATCAATGCTAATTTCCTGATTTTGATAACTATTGTGGTTATGGAAGAGAATTCCATACTTACAGGAAATACATACTCAAGGATTTATGGTAAAAGGACATCATGCCTGCAACTTACTACTAAGTGGTTTGGGAAAATACACAAATATTAATATATAAACTATAAACAAATATATAGTGTATAAATATATATAAACTATAAATAAATAGGAGAGAGAGAACACTAATGTAGTAAGATGTTACTATTTGGGGACTCTGGTTGATCTAGATGCAGGGCATCTGCAAATTCTTTGTTTTATTCTTGCAACTTTTCTGTAAATCTGAAATTATGTCAAAAAAAATTTTAGGACAAAGCAGAGGATTGAGCATTCTTTTCTATTTTATGTATCTACAGATAGCTATTGAGAAACTCCTTCCAAAAAAGATACCATTTATCGTTCTCACCAACAGTGAATGAAAGCGCCTTTTCCCCCCGTATCTATACTATTACCTAACCTTTTGAATCTTTTTTTTTTTTTTTTTTTTTGTTTTTGCGGTACGCGGGCCTCTCACTGTTGTGGCCTCTCCCATTGTGGAGCACAGGCTCCGGACACGCAGGCTCAGCGGCCATGACTCACGGGCCCAGCCGCTCTGCGGCATGTGGGATCTTCCCGGACCGGGGCACGAACCCGAGTCCCCTGCATCGGCAGGCAGACTCTCAACCACTGCGCCACCAGGGAAGCCCCTGAATCATTGTGATAAATTAAAAATATATCTCATTTGTTTTATTGGTCATTTCTTTTGTTATAGTTGAGACTGGGCACATTTTTCTTTGTGTACTGGCCATCTATATATTTTTCTTTTGTGTAACTAGGAAGCGAAGGGGGCCTGGGACCCTGGGCCCTTTTAACATTTGGAGGAAGAGCAGAGGAGTGGAGGAGAGCTGAGACAGCGTGGTATTATTGTCGATGCCAAGGAAAGAAGGTGCTTCAAGAGGGAGGGAGGCCAACCTTGTCCAATGCTGCTGAGAGGGCCAGTAAGATGAGGACAGAGGGGTGACCAGTGGGTTTGGTGGCATGGGGGCAGTCTTAGTGGTGTGTTGGATGGGCGCCCAATTATAGTAGGTGGAGGGGAGAATGGGAGATGATGCTTTGAAGAGACAGAATGTACCAACTATTTCAAGAATGTTGCTATGAAGGGGAGCAGAGAAATGGGGTGGGAGCTGGAGGGGGAGGTGAGATCAAGGGAGGGTGACACTTTCTGTGTTTGCTTATGGGGATGATTCAGAAAAGAAAGAGAAACTGGTGATGCAGGAGACAGCAGAGATAACAGGAGGAATGAAGTGTTTCAAAAGAAGAGAGGGGGGACTTCCCTGGTGGCATAGTGGTTAGGATTCCGGGCTTTCACTGCCGTGGCCTGGGTTCAATCCCTGGTCAGGGAACTGATCCTGCAAGCTGTGTGGCATGGCCAAAAAGAAAAATAAGAGAGGGGACATTACCTTCTCAGGTGACCTCCCCCAGCCCCTGGTGTCAATTCCATCTAGACCCCAGTGACTACCAATTGCAGGCTCTCTCTTTTCACCCTAACTGCCCCTCCGAACTCCAGCTGCATCCATATACCTGCCTGCTCAGTATCTTTCCATGGATGGTCAATGGGCACTCCAGCCTACCCTGGCCAAAAAAGAACTTAACTATTCTGGGCCTCAGTTTTCCTCATCTGTAAATTGGGGATGATGACCAAATTCATAGGGTGTTTGCGAGGATTATATGAGAGAATCTATGTAGAGCAGCGTTCCCAACCAGGAGTGATTTTACCCCAGGGGATGATTAGGCAATGTCTGGAGACATTTTTGGTTGTCTAACTGAGTGTGTGCGTGTGCGTGTGCGTGTGCATGGGCGCTACGGGCATTTAGTGGGCACAGGCCAGGGATGTTGCTAAACATCCTACAGTGTTCAAGACAAGCCCATGACAAAGAATTATCTGACCTCAAACCCCTGATGTAAAGCGTGCCAGGCACAGACGAAAAGCTCAACAAATGTTAGCTAATACTATTATTGCCCACCCCCAGGGAGAATCACATATTTATTTATTTATTTATTGCCTCGCAGCTTGCGGGACCTTTTGGTTCCCAGACCAGGGATGGAATCCAGCCCCAGCAGTGAAAGCGCGGAGTCCTAACCACTGGACCACCAGGGAATTCCCTGATTTATACTTTAAAAAATTAATTTTCACACTGAAACATGCACAATATTTCAGCTATCTTCTAAATCTTGAAAGGTTATATTAGCATAGGCACAGCATTAATAATGATGACACTTTCTCCCACTTTGAAATACTAAAAATAGTTAAAATTAGAGTTCTAGGAAGCCCAGTAATTTTACCTTTTTGGTCTTTCCACTGGTGGCTGTCACCAGGTGACATAGGGAAATAGGGAAATCCAGAGCCACTCAATACACTTACTGAGCTTGCAAAATCAGGGATGTCATCCATTTGTATTTCTTGTAAAATAAGAATGTATTTCTGTATAGTGACTAACTGGTTAATTTTACTTGTAGGCCAGGAAATAAAATGAATAAACAAAAATAAAATAAAAAAATAAAACTTCTGGGGACTTCCCTGGCCATCCAGTGGTTTAGACTGTGTGCTTCCACTGCAGGAGGCATGGGTTTGATCCCTGGTCGGGGAACTAAGATCCAAACTTCTGTCCAAACCAGCTCCTGCCACCCTGCCCCCTGCCCCCGCTTCTGCCATTTTTCCCATCCAAGAGAAATACCACCACCTACCCCAGGTAAAATATATACAGTATCCTTGATTCCTCTTTCCCCCTCATCCCCAAATCCAGTCCGTTATCAGCAAATCCTGTCAATTTCTCCCCAAAACATCCTGAATCCTTACCACCCTTACCTCCAGACATTCACCTGATTCCAAGTCCTCGTCACTTCTCCCCTGGACTGACATGGGCGCCTCCTAACTGTGCTCCCTGCTTCCCCTCTGGCCCCACTTTTGTCAACTTCCCACACAGCAGCCAAAGTGATTAAAAAAAAAAAGAATGCAACCAGATCATGTCCTTCTCCTGCTTCTGATGGTTTCCCCCCTCCCTCATATCTGAACTCTCCCTCCAGCTTACTGAGCCCTGCACGTTTGACCCCTCTTGTACTCTACACTCCCCTCATTGCCCACTTCTCTCTGGCCACACGGGCCTTCTTTTGGTGTCCCTAACATTGAGCTCATTCCTACTTAGAGACCTTGTACTACCTCACCGGTCCCTCCTCTGGACTGTTTTTATCATTCAGGTATTAGCACTTTCTTTTTTTTAAACCATTAAAAAAAATTGAAGTATAGTTAATTTACAATGTCGTGTTAGTGTCATGTATACAGCAAGGTGATTCAGTTATACATACATACATACATACATATATATGTATACATATATATTCTTTTTCAGATTATTTTCCATTATAGTTTATTACAAGATATTGAACATGGTTCCCTGTGCTATACAGTAGGTCCTTGTTATTTATCTATTCTATATATTGTAATGTGTATATGTTAATTCCAAACTCCTAATTTATCTCTCCCCCTACCCTGCTGTCCCCTTTGGTAACCATAAGTAGTTTGTTTTCTATGTCTGTGAGTCTATTTCTGTTTGTTTGGGTTTTTTGACCATGCTGCACAGCATGTGGGATCTTAGTCTCCCCACCAGGGATCAAATCCGTGCCCTCTGCAGTGGAAGCACGAAGTCCTAACCACTGGACCGCCAGGGAATTCCCAGTCTATTTCTGTTTTGTAAATAAGTTCATTTATATCATGTTTTTAAGATTCCACATATAAATGATATCATATGATATGCCTTTCTCTGTCTGACTTCACTTAATATGATAATCTCTAGGTCCATCCATATTGCTGCAAATGGCATTATTTCATTCTTTTTTTATGGCTGAGTAGTACTCCATTGTGTATATATACCACATCTTCTTTATCCATTCATTTGTTGATGGAAGCAAACTTTTGTTGCTTCCATGTCTTGGCTATTGTAAATAGCTCAGCACCTTCTTGAGAGATCTTTCCTGACCATCCCAACTAGAGTAGCTCTATCACCTTCATCGTATCACCGTATTTTTTTTTTTTAACCAAAGCTTAAAAAAAAATTTTGTTTTTGGCCGTGCCACGCAGTATGTAGGATCTTAGTTCCCGACCAGAGATCAAACCCGCGCCTCCTGCAGTGGAAGAGCAGAGTCTTAACCACTGGACCTCCAGGGAAGTCCCCATAACACCGTATTTTACTTTGCTACATAGTACTTATCACTGCCTGCTGTATGAGATATATATGTTTATTTGTACCTTATTGCCTGTCTCCTTCTCACTAGGTTATTCCATGAGAGCAGGGACCTTGTCTTGTTCACTATGCACCTGCAATGTCTTGAACAGTGCTTGGCATGCAGTAGTTGCTCAATGAATAATTGTTTAAATGATCTGAAATCACGAGGCTTGCCTGTTTGTGACTTTTATCTATTTTTTCTACTGAGTTATTATTTTTATCTAATTGTAACCGCTTTTTGCTTATTAAAGATATTAGCACTTTGTGTTTTTGATTTCTTGAAAGGCATTTGCTGGGACAAATGGTGTAAACTTTTGACTATGGTAGCATGAGTGTGTAGCTCCTACCACTTGGATTAACTGCTCCAGCCTTAGAATATAAACAGTGAAAAAACACGAATGGACACTCAGGGTTGGTCAACTCTTATGCAGCATTAAAGGGAGGGAACACTTCCCCTCCTTGGAATGTTGGGGAACTTGGACACCCAGATCCTTGCCCTGACTTAGCTAGTGGCATGAGCAGGTGGCTTTTTGGCATGCCTCTTTACCTGAGCTGAGTCACTTGCAAATTGGGGTTAATGATACTTGTCCCCGTCTCATCAGCTTGGGGTATTTTAAACGTTTCAGGTGGTAGGGTTTGGGGTTGGATCAACAGACCCACAAATATTTAGTGAGTTTGCGCTCTGTGCCAAGGCCCTGATGGAATAAGACATAGTTCTGCCTTCAAGGAGTTTGCAGTTCAGAGAGAGAGATAGACAAGTGTGCAAATCACTACAAGGGCGAGCAGAAATGATAAGTGTGTGCACAGTGCACAGACATCATACCCAAGAAGAAGTGGGTGACTGCTAAGAGGGAGGGCAAGGAAGGCCTCCCAAAGGAGAGGATAGGTGAATAGAGTTTCAAGGAATGAATGAGAGTTCCTCAGGCAGACAAGGGGGCAGAGCAGTCAGAGTAGAGGGAACTGCATGTGTAAAGGCTTGGAGGTATGCAACAACACGATGAATATGGAAAAGCTACAATTCTGTGGGATTCCTCCCTGGCTCCTACTTCCTACTTCTTTCCTTTCGCAACTTTGGTCTGAGCCAATGTGGTCTTGGGGGGCAGGTGGACGATGTATGATTGCAGGAGTGCTAAGCCTCCCTGGGGAGGGTTGGGAAGCAGCCCTGCTAGGAGTTGCTGCGTTGGGGATCAGGTCTTTAGGGGGTTTGCTAAGTCTCCTTCCTCTCACCACCAGGAAAGAGGCAGCAGGAGGCTGCCCTGTGGCTCTCTGGCTTGGCCCAGCGGTCTTACCCATCATGATGGAGGATCCTTTCCAGGAGCAGACAAATCACAGGGCTGGGGGCTCTGGGAGAATTGGAAGATATTGGCTGAACTGGCAGAGCTGGGCAGAACCTGAGCTGCCTTAGTCGTGGGAAGGCAAAATATTTCATCTTCTCTGGCACTTCTATCCTTGGTGTTTGGTGGCTGTTGGGAGTTACGTAGCTGAGGCTGAGATGTGTTTCAGCAGGAAAGCACACTGGGATCAATTAGCAATGTCTGCCATGAGAGCTGGAAGGGAGAGAAGAGGCCTGTGTGCTATGTATGTTGCCATCTCTGACCCAGTCATATGCTCTCATTTTACAAATGGGGAGACTGAGGGGCAGAGTGTGGAAGTGTCTTATTTGTTGTTCTATCTCCAATCCCAGGACAGTATCTGTCACTCAACATTAGGAAAGATCTGTGGAATTGACTTGTATGAGACTAATAGCCCAGTTCTCCTGAGTTCCAGTTTCAGGTTCTCTCTGCTATAACTGGCCAAGTGGCTGTTTGCTGCACAAACACTTGCATGTTTCCTGGGATATTTTCCATCAAGACCCAGCCTCCAGAGGAGGCTGGGGAATCAGAGTGGTGCTTCCTCTTGGCAGCTGTGGGATGACCAGGGCAGAGAGGCTGGGAACAGACTCAGGTACCAGGCTGCAGAAGAGCTGACTTTGTCCTTTGCAAAAAGATCAATTCAAAAATCTTAAATAACCCAGCAGAACCACAGAACTTCAAGTCTGAAAGCTCTCAACAGACTTTTAGTTCAATTCAGTTGGAAAAAAAACACAGACCTGGGTTTAAATCTCAGTTCTACAGTATGGAGGTTTCTTAAAAAACTAAAAATAGAATTACCATATGACCCAGCAATCCCACTACTGGGCATATACTCTGAGAAAACCATAATTCAAAAAGACACATGCACCCCAATGTTCATTGCAACACTATTTACAGTAGCCAGGTCATGGAAGCAACCTAAATGCCCATTGACAGATGAAATGGATAAAGAAAGTGTGGTACATATATACAATGGAATATTACTCAGCCATGAAAAGGAACGAAAGTGGGTCATTTGTAGAGATGTGGATGGACCTAGAGACTGTCATACAGAGTGAAGCAAATCAGAAAGAGAAAAACAAATATCATATATATATATTTTTAAATAATAAATTTATTTATTTTTTATTTACTTTTATTTTTGGCTGCATTGGGTGTTCGTTGCTGCGCGCGGGCTTTCTTTAGTTGCAGCAAGCGGGGGCTGCTCTTCATTGCGGTGCGCAGGCTTCTCGTTGTGGTTTCTTGTCTTGTTTCAGAGCACGGGCTCTAGGCGTGTAGGCTCAGTAGCTTTTTGCACACGGGCTTAGCTGCTCCGCGGCATGTGGGATCTTTCCGGACCAGGGCTTGAACCTGTGTTCCCTGCATTGGCAGGCAGGTTCTTAACTACTGCACCACCAGGGATGTCCCCAAATATCGTATATTAACGCATATATGTGGAATCTAGAAAAATGGTGCAGATGAACAGGTTTGCAAGGCAGAAATAGAGACACAGATATAGATAACAAATGTATGGACACCAAGGGGGGAACGCGGGGTTGGGGGGAGGTGGTGGTGGTGGGATGACCTGGGAGATTGGGA
Organism: Pseudorca crassidens; assembly: GCF_039906515.1. Classification (NCBI taxonomy): domain Eukaryota; kingdom Metazoa; phylum Chordata; class Mammalia; order Artiodactyla; family Delphinidae; genus Pseudorca; species Pseudorca crassidens. The sequence continues at coordinate 12,808,135 of NC_090297.1, forward strand.
TTGACCTATATACACTAATGTGTATAAAACAGATAACCAATAAGAACCTGCTGTATAAAAATAATTTTTTTTCCAGTTCTCTTTCCAGCTACGTGATCTTGGGCAAGTGATCTAATACCTCTGATTCCAACTAGTTTCCACATCTGTAAAACAAGGATAATATAATCTCCAGCTAAAAGGATTAAATGAAATACGCAAGCAAATTGTCAGCCCAGGGCTTGAGTTTACATTTTACAAAGTGAAGGCAAAAGCAAAGAAAAATGGGCAAATTCTGTTTCCAAAGACAGTAGTGTTGGTGTTTCTAGCAGATATTCGTATAAAATAGGCACATTTTACTGGTCTATTCTGCACTTTCTAGAATATTCCACCCCCTCACTTCTCCCACTAAGTCTTCAGCCACAGTCTTGTCTTTTTCACCTGTTCATTGTGGAATTCTGGGATGACCCCAAAGGCCCAGGTTCACTCAACACCTACTATGTGCCAGGGTCTGACCTAAGCACTAAGCCACTAGTTTAGTCTAGACGGGAACAGGTGACGACAGTCGGGTGACCAGAATTCCACAGAGAACAGCTCTGCTGACTCTCGGTAAGTTACTTCCTGCTGGGCCTCAGTTTTCCCATCTGTGACACGGGGATGTCGGCCTGGACCAGAAGAACTGCCAGAGCCCTTCCTCTGGCCCTCCGTGGTGATGCTGGGGGGCCCGGGCTGGGGAGGGGTGAACCACGTGGCGTGAGCGGGGCGAGAGAGGCGCGCCCGGCCAAGCCCCGACCCATGACGGCCCGACCCGGCCCTGGAATGAGCCCGGAGCAAGGGTTTAGCGCCTTTCCGCCCAGGATTAGGGCGGGCGGCGAGCTCATTGGTGACTAAGCCCGGGTTCGCAGCTGGAGCCAGCGCCGGGGGCATCCCAGCTCGAGAGGACCAGAGGCGCGCGGAGGGTGGGGGGCGCTCCTCCAATCACAGGGCTCGTCTCACCGCCCTCCAGATGCTGAAGAAACACCGGAGACCCCAAAAAGAGTCCCTCTTCGCCGGTAGTTTCAGGCATCCTTCGTCCCAGGCATCCTTCTGTTTCACGTCGACCTGGTGTGTTGGTGTGATCAAGGGCCCTGGGTTCAAATCCCACTTTTGCTGTTTGCTGGCTCTATGGCTTTGACAAATTAAGCTCTCCAAGCCCCCACTTTCCTTAAAGGACTGTAGCAAAACTCATTATTAATAATAACAACAATACTGAACACTTATCCTAATCTCGTCAATATGGACTCTGGAAGCTCCAGGTATGGTCTGTGGAGCTTGTTAGAAATACGGCGGCTGGACCTCCGGTCAGACCTGAGCCAGACCGCGTGTTAACAAGATCCCCATGAGACTCCTGCTCAGGCTGAAGTCTGGGGAGCGCTGGAGTGCCAGGACCTGCCCGCAGACCCCGTGTGCCCCCTGCCAGCTGGGAAGGTTACTCTGGGGCGCAGTTTCCTTGTCTATAAAATGGGGATAATAATAGCGTGCTTTCCAGAGCTGTTGTGAGGATTAAACAACCTAAACATTCAAAAACTGAAAAGTGCCTGGGACAGACTTAAAGACTCCATAAACGACAGCCAAGCACGAGGGGTTCCCACATCCCACCTTCGCTGCCTCTCCAACTGCAGGCTGCTGTCTGCTCTCTTTTCCCAGAAAGCAGCTCTGGCCCTCGCCCCACCCCTCTGGGCTGGGAATCCTGGTGTCCCTCTTTCCCTAAGGCCAAGCCCCCCAGCAGGGAAAGGACATAAGTCCTCCAGTTTTCTACCAGGGTTTGCTTGGGCCTTACCCACAGTGAGTCATTAATACCTGCTTGTGAGGCTTGTGAGGTCTGACCCTGCTATTATTTCTTTCTCTGTGTGTGTGAGAGTGTGTTTGTGTGTGTGCAGGGGAGATACTTAAAGGGAATTTAATGATAACCTTTATTAAACACTATGTTTCTAATCCTTCCTAATACGTGCTTATTCATGTAGTGCTCAATAAACAGCTCTGTGAGTGAGCTAGGCACTCTCATTATCCCTTTCTTTTTTTTTTTTTTTGCGGTACGCAGGCCTCTCACTGTTGTGGCCTCTCCCGTTGCGGAGCACAGGCTCCGGACGCGCAGGCTCAGCGGCCATGGCTCACGGGCCCAGCTGCTCCGCGGCATGTGGGATCTTCCCAGACCAGGGCACGAACCCGTGTCCCCTGCATTGGCAGGCGGACTCGCAACCATTGCACCACCAGGGAAGCCCTTATTATCCCATTTTTATGATGAGGAAAATGAGGAGGCTCAGAGACAAAGTCATTGGTTCGAGTTCTCACAGCCGGTAGGTGGCTGACCTGGGATTCGGTTTTATCTTTCTGGCCCACTGTGTGACCCTGTTTCTTCTTTATTAAGTCTCTGGGGACAATGGTCAGTGAAAGAACTGGGGAGAAGGGAGTCTAACCTGGATCTGGCTTGAGGTGGGGGTTTAGAGGTTCTCCTTTGCTTGCTCCCTGGAGAAAGTGTCAGCCGTGGGCTGGATAGAAGGAGGGAGGGACTGAGACTCTGGGGGCCGTTTCTCTCCAACATCCAGGATGCACCTGGCATCTGGGCCAGGACCTGGGTCCCGCCCCTGTTTCTTCTGGCCCCTCCCAAGATTCTCCCTTAATCTGTACTGCTCTGGCCTTGCCAGGTGAGGCAAGTGTAGGGGCGGTGCCTCGCTGAGGTGGGGGACAGATTTCCCAGGGCTGGGCCACTTGGGTGGAGAGGTGAAACCCCCGCGTAGGTCTGGATTTGAACCCTGGACTTTGGGATTTCAGGACTGAGCTCTCAACCTCCAGTTCTCCCAGGATTCCATGGAGGTCGGTGCTGTTACCTATTTCCCAAATGAGCAAACTGAGGCTCAGTGTCTGTATTAGTTTCCTATGGCTGCTGTAACACATTACCACAAGCTCAGTGGCTGAACAATACCAATTTATCTTCGTGGAGTTCTGGAGGTCAGAATTCCGACATGAGCCTCGCTAAATTCAAAATGTCGACAGAGCTGCCTTCCCTTCTGGAGGCCCTAAGGGGAGAGTCTGTTTACTTGCCTTGTCCAGCATCTCGAGGCCACCCACTGGCGTTGGCTCACAGCCTCCTTCCTCCAGCTTCAGAGTCAACGATGCTGTGTCTTTCTGACCCTTCTGTAGTCCCGTCTCCCTCTGATCACAGCCGGGAAAGGTTCTCCACTTTTAAGGACTCGTGTGGTTAGATTGGGCCCACCTAGATAATCCAGGATAACCTCCTGATTGTCCTAATCTCAGAATCCTTCACTTTAATCACGTCTGCAAAGTAGCTTTCGCCATCTTCACAGGTTCTGGGGATTAGGATGTGGACGTGTTTGAAGGGACGTTATTTTGCCTCTCACCGAGGGGTGACATGAGCTCCCCAAAGTCACACATCCTGGAAGCAGCAGGGCCAGGACTTGAACCCAAACCCCAAATCCCAAATCCCAGTGACCTCTCTCACCGTGTTCTTCTGCCGCTCTGGTTCTAACTTCTATTGTCTGGGTGAAGTTTGTTTGAAGGTTTCAGGGAACTTCTAAATTAATAAATCATTTGAGAAACTAAGAGGTCTCAGTAGGTAATTGCTCAGTAGATAAGATTAGTTGAGGACAGAAATAGAAAGATGGGATGGAGGAGTGGGACTACCCAAGTGTCACCGCTGCCCATGGAAAGTTGATCTTTCTACCAAGGCTGCCTGAGAGACAGGAACTTGTTTGTGAGAGCTGCGGCTCCTTTCAGATGGAGCTGGGGAGACTGGCCTGGCTCTGGCCAGTGTCCTCTGCTGTGGGCTCTTAAGCTCTGCCTCCATGCTTATCCAGCAGCTTCTGGGGCTTCACCCTAGATTTGCATCTGGGGGTATAACCTTGAGGTCATTATTTAACAAAACTGTGGAGAGAAGTGGCAGTATGGATGGAGCTGGAGGAGCCGTGCCCCCCTTCCTGTTCTCCTACAATCTACCTTAATAACAAGTGGGGTTATGAGAACCTATAAAAGCAGTCACTGTGTTTATTGTGGGGATGTTATTGAAACTGTTTATAGTTGTTAGGATACTTTTCTGCAGCTACAAGTTGTAGAAAACCCAACTCAAACAATTTATTGGCACATGGTACTGAAAAGCCAAAGGTAGGTTGACCTTCAGGTACAGCTTGATCCAGCAGCTCATACATGCTCAATACTGCCTCAACATTAGCTCCGTGCTCAGTCAGACTCTCCCCTTGTGTTCCTAAGATGGCTGAAGAAGTTTCTGTGACTCTGTGTTTCTAGATTCAAATGCAGTAGAAAAGAGAAAGCTACCTGGTGGCTCAAAAAAGTTCTGGAAGGGGGGTCTTGTTGGTCTTGATTGATCTGCCTTGGGTCATCTGTCCACCTCCCTATCAATAACTGTGGCCAGAAGAATGGGACATGCTAAGTGGCTTAAGTTAATTGACACTTGCCTCTGAAGCTGAGGGTGGGGTTAATTCCTCCCAAAGCATCAGGTTGGCAAATTCAGGGTCCCATTAGGAAGGGAGAATGGATCCTGGGGAGTCTATGGCATCACCCTCCTCGTCATCCTCATGTCCCCCTGGTAAAGACATACAGCTTTGTAATGTGTGACAATCTGAGCAATGGGCATGTTTCTACCTATGGACACCATGATGTGTGTGTGTGTGTGTGTGTGTGTGTGTGTGTGTGTGTAGGGGTGTTCAAATGACAAAGAAGTTAGGGGGAAGAGGAAATGAACGTCAAATAGTATAAAGCTGGGGAGAAGTAGCACACAGAAATTAACGTCACAGCTTGTACTTAGTCTCAATCTCTCTGAGTCTTAGTTTCCTCATCTATAAAATGGGAATACCAACCCCAGCATGAAATCAAATGAGAGGAGGTTTGGAAAAGTTTGTGTGAATAGAAAGAGGTGGCCATCCAATCATTCAACAACCGTTTATTAAGCACCTACCATGTGCCAGGACCAATTCTGGGGCTCTAATGATGAGCAAGACAGACATGATCCCTGACACAAGGGGCCCAGAGTTTCCCAAGTATAGAAGTTGTTGTTATTATTATTAAAAGATTCTAATGCCAGAGGGGCCTCTCCAGCCAGTCATGGGTGGGGAGTAACATTCCCGATGCCACACGCTGGTGGAGCTGGGACTTGAACCCCGAGCCTCCAGTTCTCTCTGCTGAGACTCATGGCCTCTCCCTTCCCCACGCGGTAGCCACCTCCTGGCTAATGAACCAGACTTCCTTCTGGTGCACTTAGGAGCCGTGTTTGATGTTGCTCTTCCTGGTTCCAGGAGCCAACAGGCCCTTCCCAAACTATTCCTGGTAACTGGGATGGAGAGTCAATCACAGCTTAGTGGTTCCACTTTCCCTGCCGGCAGCCCGGCACGGCTGCCCTGAGCAGGAGGCAGAGCACACGTGCCGGGTTATGATTTTGTGTCCTGGGATGAAGCCACCGGGAGGAGGTCAAGCCAGCCCTGTTCTGTGTGTGTGTAATTCTGGGTGCATACGTGCATTTGGGCATATGTGTTGCGCATGTGTGGCAGAGGAGGGTCTGCAAGTGTTGGGGAACGGCAGGGTCCTCTCCAGAGGAGACCTGGGGCTAGACCTGGTTCCACTCTCCCTCAGCTGGGTCACTAAGGCCAAGTCATGTTTTCTCAGTGGGCCTTAGTTTCCCTAACTGTAAAAGCAGGGGTCATCCCCACCTTAGTCCTTGTCTTCCTTATGAGATGTTTGTGAACAGCAAATGAGACCATGAGGACAAAACTGGACAGGGGAAAGGGAAGGATGCCTCAGGTGGGCAGAATGGCCTCATGGCTAGGGTGAGACTGCCTCTGTTCAAGTCCCAGCTCCCCTGCTTACTAGCCGCATGACCTTGACTTCACCTCTCTGGGCCTCAGTTTGCTCATCTGCAATATGGGGAGAGTATTAGAAGCAACCAAAGTTCATCAAATCTAAGACTCCCACCAATTGTCCAACACCAATATTTTATGGACCATAAATAAAGAAAAGAATCCACCAATTAAACTAGGACAGGACGCTCCCTTATCTCTCAGGTTTTATTTTATTTTTACCAAAAGAGCTCTTTCAGGCAACGTTCTTTATATTTGTCAGTCTTATACACACATTAAGAGGAAAATATAAGTGAAATGTATTAGTTAAGATGTTCCTCAAACATCTTCCCATTCAGAATCCCACTTTTCTGAGTCGTTTTTCAACTCAGACTTGCTGGGAACTATGTTTTCCCATGATTGTGTCCTCTGTGCCGGCAGGAGTGTGGAGGGAGGGGTGAGCAGCAACTCTTAAAAGGGAGCTTGTCCTGCCATGTACTTCCTTTCAACCCACCGACCGTCCTGCATTCGGGCCTAGACATGAGACCTCCCTGGCCCAAGGCAGGGGAGCTGGCCCTGGGGATCAGGGCAAAAGCAGCGAAACTGCCACACTGTATACAGCAAAGAGATTCAGAAGAAGACAGACAGACTGTACCCCTCCCCCATTCCCTTGAGAGGAGCTCAGAGGGCAGGGGATGAAGCCACAGAAGTTTCGGAATCTGAGAAGAGAGAGAACATAAGCCTGGAGCCCAGGAAACAGAGATGTGGGAGGGTTGCCCAGCAGCAGCCTGAGTTCTCCAACCTCAAGTGGGGTGTAGCATATGAAACTTCCAAGCAAGCTGTGCAGTGGCACTGTGGGATCATGACAAGGTGACGTTGGGCCAAAGCAGCTGAGACTCCACAGCTGGAAACCAGAAAGGGATGTAGTTTCCTCAGAACGGTCACTAGCCACGTGGCATGATGTCCACCTCTGATTCTACCCAAATGCCAGATGGCCTGGCTCTGGGCAATGATATTGTGATGCTCTATTTCAGTTATTAACTGGAACTTAAATGCTACTGAGGAAAGAGGAAGGGGTGAGGGATGAGGAGGAAGAACCCTAAATTGATGGAACTCACCCTGATTTGCTCAAGGCAGATGAATCCTTAACTGAAATTAATCTGAAATGACTGAGGTTATCCATTGGCCTGTTCGGGTTTCCACCAGCAGCAAACAAGGAGCTTGAGACATAAACTATGTTCAATTGCAGGAAAATGAAGTTGCATTTCTTTCGTACGTGAGTTTGTAGGCTGGGAGATCCACACCCTTTGCATATCAAATACATGTGCCCGCATACATAGACGAGTATTCCTGTATATACTGATATACGAGGAAAAAAGAATCGAATGTTAACATAGGTTCCCTTTTGATGGGGCTACCCTGCTTTGTATCATCTGGCATTTAGGTTTTGTAGTTGTAACAAAGGCCAGAAAAGCAGTGGCTTTCACAAGAGAGGAGAGGAACGGGCAGAACATACACAGTCTAGGAGTGATATGGGAGCCGACTGATAGGTTGGGTCCCGGACTCTTTCTATTTTGTTGCTCTGTCTTCCTAAATACTTGGGTTCTACCTCATGATCTAATCTGGCTGCCCCTGGTCCCTGCATTACATTTATATTCCACCTACTGAGAAGGGAGAAACGGGAAAGGGAGGGCAGGATTCTTTCTTTCTTTTGTTTTTTAAGGGCACAATCCAAAAGTTGCACTTATCACTTCCTATCACATGGCTTGGACCTATCTTTGTCACATGGTCACACCAGCTGCAAGGGATGCTGGGAAATGGAGTCTTTAGCTGGGTGGCCGTGTGCTCAGCTACAGCTTTTACTGTTAAAGAAGGGGAGGGTGGATCTGCGGAGGGGCATCTCGCAGTCTGCCACATGGATGGTTTTCAGTATCCCTCTTTGTATTTCCATACTTAGTGAAATCATCCTGCCCTGTATTATGGATTTCATTTTTCTGTGTTTTTTCCTTCCCTATTTGATGGGAGGCAGTGTGATGTAGAAGGAAGAATGAGGATCTGACCTGGGTTTAAATTCTGGATTTGCCATTTTCTAGCTGGGAAATGTAGGGCAAGTCATTTAAATTCTGTGTGGTTCGTGTTGCCTACATGCTTCCCTCACTGCCCCCACTAAAACAGAAGATCCTTGAAGAACACGTGCCCCAGCTCTGGGGAATATCGGTGGCTGACTGCTCTCGGACGAGTCCCTCTCCAGGAATTGCCCTTAACCAAAGGGAGCTGCCTCGCCCAAGGCCATGCCCCTTTCCTTGGGCAGCCCATATCTAGTGATTCATCAATGTGGGGTACAAAGCCCCACCCCTCGGCTCGACGTAGGTCATCTCTCAGGGACATTGCAGCTCCAGAGCCTCCGGTAGGGTGGGTTGAGGCCCTGTTGTGAGTGCATCACAGCCCAGCTTCTCCCTTCACCCAAGCCAGCTTCCCACCCCCCTCCCCACTACAGGTGTTGATCCTGGGAGCACTTCTCAGTTAACCGTCTGCATGCAAATCTCCATCTCAGAGTTTGCTTCCCAGGGAACCCAACCTCAAATGCACTCTAAGCCAGTTGCCTCCATCTGTAAAAATGAAACAATATGGTTATGAGGATTAAATGTGATATTTTAAGTGAAACACCAAGCACGTAGCAGGTGCTCGGTAAATAATGATACTAATGAACGCTTAAGTAGATAGCACTGGGAACTCCCTGGTGGTCCTGTGGTTAGGACTCCACACTTCCACTGCAGGGGGCACTGGTTCGACCCCTGGTCGGGGAACTAAGATCCCACAAGCTGAGAGGCACGGCCAAAAAAAAAAGTAGATATCACTAACTCTGCAAGACCCTGTTCTGTGCTCTTTGATGATGCATAATGTTGTTTACTCTTCACAACAAGCCTATGAGAGAAGTACTACTCTTGTCCCCATTTTACAGATGTGGAAACCGAGGCTTAGAGAGGTGAAGTAATGTGCTCCAGGCAACCAGCTTGTAAATATTCAGATGCCGTACAGATACCGAGCAACTGCTGGGTCAGGATTACGAGCCCAGAGCCAGGAGGATGGACTCTGTGACTCCAGGAAAGGAGTCTGGACCTTTGGAGCCTCTGCTGAGAACCTCCATCCAAGTCACCACACTGGCTCCTTTGAGGCTCCCGCGCGACCACAGATGGAAGTGCTTTGTAAACAGTCGTGCACCGGGCACCTCTGAGGTGTGGTCGTCTCTCGTGGTTCTCTTTATAACGATGATGATAACACCCATTTGTGGTGTGCCGGCCCCGCTTGAAACACTTGGCAAGCATTATGTCATTGATCCTCACCAACCCCACGAGGCAGGTGGCTGCTACTGTCTGTGTTTTACCGATGAGGCTCGGAGGCTCAGGAAGGTTTAGTAAATTGCCTTAGGTCCCAGGGTGAGGAGATGGCTATGCGGGATGCAAACCCAGGGCGTGCTGAGTCTGGAGGTAAACCCTCACCCCAAGGCCGTTAGCAGGACGAGGTCCTGAAGCGGCTGCCCAAACAGCCACTTCTTGGATTCTAGTTACTGACCCCAAATAGAAAAGGGATTAGTTTACCGGGGCTGGCCGGTCTCCCAGAGCAGGGCGTCCCGGCAGTTTCCAGGGCATGGGAGAGACACAGGTCCACTCTGGAGAAGCTTCTGTCCAGGCAGAGCCACTAGTCTGAGGAGGGAAGTCCTGGGGGAGCTGCTGGTGTGGCTGGAGAGACACAGGTCCTGCCTTGCAGGAGACCCCAATCTAATGAGGGAGGCTTAGCCCCGGCCCTTGCTCCCCACTTTGGGGAGCTTGGATACCAACAGAGGCCCCAGGAAGGAAGAAACAGCGGTGAGAAGGGCCTGAGGAAGGGGAGAAGCTGGAGCAGGGAGTTGGCCAGCCGCCAAGGCCAAGGCCAAGGCCAGTCTCTCCTGCCTCACCCCTCCCCCTGTCTGTTGGGGCCTCTGTAACAAGCCTGTGAGTAACTGCCCCGGGGCCAGGAAACCAGGCATGGGGACATGATGGGGCCTCATGAGGAAGCCACCGAGCCCCGTGTGGAGGACCTGGTGACTCAGGAACTACCCTGCAGGGTGGTGCGTGGCCTGCCCGGGCCGTCTGCCCTCTCCCACTTGCTGTGTGGCCCGGGCCACTCCTTGTCCTCTCTGGGCCTCAGTTTCTCCATCTGCCAATGGGAGGAATAGCCCTGGACAGCCTTTGTCCCTCCATGGCTCAGTCCCTTCAGGCCACAGACCCACAGGAGCCCTCAGTCTGGGAAATGTGGTCCTGAACCCCCTCCACCCCTGATTCCTGGCCTGGCCTGCTCCATTCCGCAGTCCTTCTCAGCCCCCAGTGCCCCCAGAAGAGCCCCTTCTAAGGAAGTCCTCACTGCCAAAGCCAAATGTCAGTCCTTGACCGCACGGCAGCTTTGATTTCATGACCTGCACCCTCCCTGGGTTGGGTAACGTGGCAGGTTCCTGGTCCCCCTCCGGCTGCCCCGACTGTCACCTCCTTTCCTCTGCCCTTGGCAGGGTGCAGGAGATGGGGACACTCAGCAAGGCTCAGCCGTCCCTCTGTGAGAGCAACTCCCAGGGCGTTCCCTCTGGGTGGGTGCTCAGTGCAACCCGACAGGATGCACGATTTCAGGCTCACTGCAATTCCCCGTGCTCTGTTGTGGACACGCTAAGTTATTTTTCCCTTCCCCACCATTAGCAATTAGTGAAGCCTTTGCATCTCCTGCCCCCAGGAGGGTACGTACCTGCAACCCAAAGCAGTATGCTTTACAGAGCCAGGATTGTGTGTTATCTTGCACACTTTTTTTTTTTTTTTTTTGGTGATACGAGGGCCTCTCACTGTTGTGGTCTCTCCCGTTGCGGAGCACAGGCTCCGTATGCGCAGGCTCAGCGGCCATGGCTCACGGGCCCAGCCTCTCCGTGGCATGTGGGATCTTCCCAGACCGGGGCACGAACCCGTGTTCCCCTGCGTCGGCAGGCGGACTCTCAACCACTGAGCCACCAGGGAAGCCCATCTTGCACATTTTTGTATCCCAGTTCTGGGCTCCATGCCTGGTGTGCAGTAGGTGTTCAGTAAATATTTGTAGACTCGGCAGGTGACCGGATGGTGGAATAAATGCACGAAGCATCCTTACCTGTGCAATGGGGGTGGTCACAGTACTGATTTCTCGAGGTTGCTGGGAGCAGAAACGAGAAATGCCTGCGAGGGGCTTAGCACGGTGCCGGGCACACAGCAAGTGCCCAACGCACGCCACCTGTGACTATTAGCTGGCTGCAATTTGGTAGAGCAAAGGATGAGAGCTTGCACCTGTCACCCAGCTGGATTCCTTGGGGCCTCAATTCAGAGTCCCGCCCGTGGCCTTTTGGAGTGAGTCCAGGCCAGCATCTGATGGAGGAACTCAGAACCTCTGAGTCTCAGCCTCCAGCTCCTGGGGACTTGTGGGCCACCCAGACCCCACTGTCATCGGCCAGTGCCCGTAGCAGTACCAAGGAGGGCCGCCAGGAGCCCTGCGGGAGAATCGCATCTGAAAGAACAGAGCTGAAGCTGGATCTGGCACTGAAGGTGACTCCTGGGGCTGGAGCAGCCTTTGATCAGTCTCTGACTCTCTACGGAGCATCTGCTGTAAGGAGTGTGTGATGTGGGTCAGATGCGAAAGGCAGCCGCTTGCATGGAGTGTGGAGTCAGGTAGACTTAGGGTGCCTGTGGAGGAACCCCTTCATCCCACTGAGCCTGTTTCCTCAAGATGCAGGATGACTGTGGGGTCAAGTGAGCACGGAGCACAGCCTCATATGGTCCTGCTGCTGGGCGCAGTGTGCAGCATTCAGAAAACAGAGCCTACCTTTTATACATAATTATAGGATATGGTCTTGACCCTTGGGGATGTCACATTCCAGCTGAGGACACAGCACTGGTAAGAAGCAAGCTGAGAGTCCATAGTTCCAGCCACGATGTGGGTCCCAAGTGATGGGCAAGTAGGGGGGAAGAGTTAAGACGGAAACTCACCTGGGTTATAGTTATCCAGGAGGGCTTTCTGGAGGAGGGGCTTCCTCAGCTGAGCCCAGGGGAGGAACAGGATGTGGACAGATGGCTAGGAGAATGGAGGGCATTCGGGCAGAGGAAGGAGGTACAGGGAAGTGTGGTGGTGGAGTGAAACCCATACGATGAATCTGGGTACAGTATTAGGGGTGGCAGTGAAGTGGCCTGAGGGCTACCAAGAACACTTTTGGGGTGTAACAAGAACAGGGTGGGAAGCAGGGCCCACAGTCTTCCGGTGGCAGGTGGAGGTTGCTGCGTGGGTCTGATTTAAGGAAGGCTTATCTCTTCTGTGCCCAGCAGTGTTGGGAGTTAGTTTTATCAGGTCAGGAGAGAGAGGAGGGGACTGCAGGATCAGTCTAGGCCTCTCAGCCTGACCCCCAGGGCCCTCTGTGACCTGGCTTCTCCCCATCTCTCCAACCCAAGCCTCCCCACCCGACACTCTAGCCAAGCTGAACCGTACCCTGCCCCTAAACATGCTTCTGGCCTTTGCTCCACTGACCTTCTGCCTGGAATGCTCTTTCCCTCACACCCACCTGTCAAACCCCTGCTACTTCCTTAAGACTTAAAAGTCACCTCCTCTGTGAAGCCTTCCTTGATCTGCCCAGGAGGAATGGACTTCTTTCTCCTCTGTGCCCCACAGCACCCCCTACCTCCAGCCGCCATAGCAAATGCATTTTGCTCTGACGATAACTGGCCATGTGACCTTGGGCTAGTTATTAAACATCTGCGTGCCTCAGTTTCCTCACTTGTAAAATAGGGGTAATATTAGTACCACTTCGAATGGGCTGACACCTGTGAAGCATTTAGAACAGTGCCTGGCACTTTACTAGTAGGTGGTAAACATTACCCATTATTAAAAGAATTACTGTCACCTCATAAGGCTGTTATGAGGACCAGGTGAGTTAACACACGTTACGTGCTTAGCACCGTGCTGGGCACATAGCGAGCCCTCAACAAATCAGACCCATCATCCCCATTGTCACTTCATTACCACCATCACTGTCATCATCAGTTTGCCATCTGCCTCCCCCAGGCTGTGAGGCGTGGCTGTGCCCTGGCTACTTTTGATCCCAGTGGCCAGCTCAGAAGCAGGTACACAACAGGTGCTCGGTAAGTGTTTATTGGGAGAATGAAGAAGGCAGGGCCCCCGGCCTGGGGCTGATGAGGAGGGGAAAGTTGTGAGTGAGGTTCTGGAGGGAGAGTCGTCAGGACCAGCCCTAATGGCGGGGGTCGCGCAGGGAGTGGGGTAGTATAGGGGAAAGTGCTAGGCGGGTATTGACATGGGAGGCTCACGTTAATACCCGCCAGCACTGGGAGGCTCTGTCCTCTGCAGATCCATTCCCAAACCCTTTGGATCCAGAGCTGCAGCCTCTGTTGGAGCAGAAGGGTATTAAGAAGGATTTGGGGAAAAGAGATTCCCTCCAAAGACAGCTCGTCCTAAACTTCCAGTCTCAGGAACTGTCTCCAGTCTTGGACTCCATCCTGAGCTGAAGCTGTTGATCCCATAGATATGTGGTGGCCCTGGGCAAGGAGGTGCGTGCGGCTCCAGGACGGTCTTCTCAACAGCCAGCAATGCGGATAGGGAAGGGGTCCCTGGGATACAAGCTGAGGAGGTGGGAGAATTAGGGAGGGCTTCCTGGAAGAGGTGTTTGCAGTTGGGAAATAAATCCAGAGGAGGGATGGGTGGCACCAGTGGTCAGCAGGGTTGAAGAGGAGTGAGCCCTGGGTCCTCAGGCATTCAACCTGTTGACCTTTCGCTACCTCACTGCCGCTGCTCTGGTGCAGGCCCCCATCAGCCCTGCCTGGACCGCTGCAACTTCCTTCTTCCTATCCTGCCTCCGTAGAATCCACTCCCTGCCTGGCATCCTCCACTCAGAACCCTGCAGTGATTCCCACCTTATTCAGTCAAAGCCACGGAGGCCCTGGCATGACCCAACCCCCGTCTGTCACTTCCATCTTCTACCCTAACCCTTCCCTCCCTCACCTTCCAGTCACAGATGTCTCCTTGCAGTTTCCTAAACCCTCCAGGCTGTTTTCCACACCGGGGCCTTTGTTTTCCTGCTGCCTGGAACACTCTATTCCTGACAATGTCTGGGGCCTTCTCATCCCTGAGGTTTCAGCTTAAATGTTTCCTTGTCTCTGAAGCTTTCTCAGACTTCCTTATTTGATTCCTTCATAGATCTAATCACAATCTGCAATTACCTTTATTGTCCTAAAATTTGTTTATTATCCCTTCTCTCCACTAGAATGTCAGCTCCACAAGGGCAGGGACTTGTCTCTCTCTTTCATTTTCACATCCCCAGAGTCTCAGGCAGTACCTGGCATCAAATAGGCCCTCATTAAATGACACAGAATCCATCCTGCGCTTTGAGAGAAGGAAGGTGGGGAAATCAAGGAAGGCTCCCTGGAGGAGGTGTTTAGAGCTGGGAAACAAATGCAAGGCAGGGATAGGTGGTTGGCAGTGAGGACAGGGTAGAGATGCAAAAAGCTGGGTGGAGAAGGCCCAGGGGAACCATTTTGCCCTCTTTGGAATATTTTAACGAAAGCCCCACTTGAGGCCGGAAAACTCCTGTCTAGCTGTGACCTGGCTCCAGGAAGGCTGTCTTGTGAGGCTTTAGAGCCACGTACTCCCAATTCTGCAACCTAGTAGCTGTGTGGCCATGGGTAAGTCCCTTAACAGTAGTGGGCCTCAGTTACCTTGTCTTTTTAATGGGGATGGTGATAACAATGGCCAGCATTCACTGAGTCACAGCCCCAATGCTAAGCGCTTCACAAATGCAGCTCACTGGATCCTCACAGCCACCACATGAGACAGGTGCTATTGAAACAGGGGCACCGAAGAATTCCACGCAGTAATGCTGGCGAAAGGCTAGGCTACATGTCTGGCCCCGGTGAGCACTCAGCTCTAAGAGTTGCCAGTGAAATTGATACTGTGGGCATTTATTTCCCTTGTGGAGGGAGCACAGGCTCTGGAACTCGCTGACTAGGACTGAGTCAGGCCCATCCTCAGCGTTCTGTACCTTGATGCCTGCCTGTGCGAGGGAATGTCTGCACTTCTCCAGATCTCTCTCTGGAGCCTGGTCAGGCCACTTGTCCCTCTGGCCTGCCCTGCTGGTACCCAGAGCAGTGCCATAAGTCATGCAGCGCCACTTCCCTGTCCGTGAGCCCAGCCAGCTGCCTGCTGTGCGTCACATTTTTCTGCCAGTTAATTATAGCCATTACTGTCATCATGAAAAATGTATGTGATCTCGCAGGTGCAGGAAGCCCCGAGAGGCCCGGGGGGGCTGCTATCCATGGACAAAGCTTGGGAGGAGGCCCTTCCTTGCTAGCCTGCTCTGTCTTCCTCCATTGCCTTTATCCTCTGAGGATAAAGATGATATCTCCCTCACTGGGCTGGTCCTCTGGACAAAAGATCTAAGAGAATGTTTTAAAATGCGTGACTGAGCTGGCAAGAAATTAGAAGCACTCCAAAGCAAAAAATAGATAAATAAGTTTTAAAAATTAAAAAATAATAAATAGAAAAGAATGTGTGCAGAAGTCAGGAGAGTTATGTGAGCCCTGAACTGCAGCGCCCCCCAAAATTCTTGTAAACTATAGCTTTGCTGGTTTTCAAATGAAGGCCAAATTTACATAGAGTAAAATCCGCCTTTTTTTAGTGTACAGTTCTCTGAGTTTTGACAAATGCATATAGTTGTGTACTCACCACCACAATCAAGATACAGAGTAATTTCACCTCCCCTCAAATATCCCTGTGTCCCTCTAACCATTTTTCTCATCTACAGCCTCTGGCAAACACTGATCTCTTTTCTGTCCCTCTAGTTTTGCCTTTTCCAGGATGTCATATAAATGGAATCAAACACTAGGTCGCCTTTTGTGTCTGGCTCTTTCTACTTAGCATAATGTATTCGAGATTCCTCGGTGTTGTGTATATCAGCAGTTTATGCCATTGTATGGCTGTACCACAGTTTGTTTAACCATTAACCTGTTGAAGGACATCTGGGTTGTTTGCAGTTTTTAGTGATTACGAATAAAGCTGTTGGAAATGTTTGTGTACAGGTTATGGTTTAACTGTAGGTTTTTATTTCACTTAAGTAAAGAGTTAGGGGTGAGATCATTGAGGTGTATGGTAAGTACATGCTTGACTTTATAAGGATCTGCCAAACTGTTTTCCAAAGTGGCTGTGCCGTTTTGCATCCCCTCCAGGGCCAGCAAGTGGACCTTTGCTTTTAACAGGTGTGCACGAGGCAGGAGACAAAACCCAAGAGCTGACCAGGTAGTGGGATCTGAGATGCCTCCTAAAGTCAGAACCTCTGTAGACAACATCTTTAGTGAAAGGGTAAACTTGAAAAATACCTGTCTTCCAAAAGGAGATGGCAGGAAAAATGACTGGTCTTGGCTTTGACTCAGGATGGAAGGGGAAATAAACTACTTCCTGGGTCAACACTCAGGTGAGATCAGAGCCCAAATTCCTGCTTCTTGCTTAGTCTGGAAACTTCAAGCTGAGAATTTAAAGTAGTTCCTAGGGAGTAATGCTCTCAGGTGTCCAGCAAAAACAAACTGGAGGAAATCCTTTCTGGAGGAAAACGTGTCAATCAAAGCCTTATAAAATTTTCAGATAGAGTTCTAATGATCATGAGCTTACAATGAACAATTTTAAAAACACACAAAACCCAAGATTCCATGAGCAAGTTTTAATAGAAACAAGCAGCAGAATCAGACTGGCAAACACCTGAGCTCTAATATGAATTAGAGCATTCATACTGGGAAATAAGGGTGCTAAATAATTTAAACAAATAAAAGGAAGTATTGGGAGCATCACCATGGTACAAGAGACTATTAAGAATGATCAGGAACAGTTTCTTATATAATTAGACATATATTTACCATAGGAGTCCAATTCCACACTTAGGTATTTGCCAAAGAGAAATGAAAACATATGTCCTGGAAAAGATTTGTATATGAATGTTTATAACAGTTTATAATATTCAAAACATGGAAACAACACAAATGTCCATCAACACGTAGACGGAGAAACAAATTGTGGTCTATAATGGAATACTACTCAGCAATGAGAAGGAATGAACTATGGATACTTTCAACTACCTGAATTAATCTCAAAAACATTATGTGGAGAGAGAGGAGCTAGGTACAAAAGAGTATGCACTGTATGATTTGATTTATATGAACTCTTTGAACTGACAGAAACTAATCTATAGTGACAGAAGGCAGATTAACGGTTGCTTGGGGCCAAGAGTGGAGAAGGGGATTGATGGCAAAAGGACACAAGGGGACTTTTTGGGATAATGAAAAGGCTCTATGCTTTGATCGTGGTGGGGGTTATACATAAGTGTACACATTTGTCAAAACTCATCAAACTGTATACTTATAAGTGATGCATTTATTGTATGCAAATTTAGACAATATAATTACATCTCAGTAAATTATACCTCAGTAAAGTTAATTTCAAAACTAAAATGCACTTATCAGGCAGTTTGAAAGAGACTTAGACTGAACTTCTTAGAGATGAAATACATAAAACTGAAATAGAAAAGACAATGGATAGGTTGAGTGTAGATTAAACACAGTTGGAAAGAGAATTAGTGAACTGACAGATTGCTGAATGAATCTCCAGACTGCAACAGAGAAAGACAAAGAGATGAAAATTGTGAAAGGGAGTTTAAGAGCATGACATGAAAGAGCTAAAACTGCTTCAGAATTCTAGATAGGGACAATAAGGAGAAGAAAGAGGAACATTTTTCAAAGGGATAATGGCTGAGAATTTTCCAAAATTAATGAGAGACGAATCCTCAAATTCAGAAACTCAACCAGGAAAACATCAAAGAAATACACATCTTGACAGTTATATTGAAATTGCAGAACACCAAGGATAGAGAAGGCCTTTAAAGCAGTTAGAAAAGTCAGATCACCTACAGAGGAATAACAATTCGGCTGATAACTCACTTTGTATCAGAGGCAGTAGAATGATACCTTCAAAGGGCTGAGAAAAATAGCTATTGGCCAGAACTGGATACTTAGTGAAATTATCTCTGAGACGTGAGGGGGAGTTTCAGGCAGTTTCAGATCAAGAAAAGCTGAGAGTTTAGCTCCAAATGAGACGCATTAGAGGAAATCATAAAGTACATCCTTTATGATGCAAAAGGAAAGAAAATAATTTTAGAAGAAAAGTCTAAACAGATGGAAACGTGAATAATAAACATGCCAAACATGTGAGTAAATCGAATGAAACAGCGAATCTGTAATTAGTGGTGATAATGTCTTTTTTGAGAGCTTAAAAAAATAGAGTAGAGTGAAAATACCAGACAACAGTAGCATGGGAAGCCAAAAGGGGTGATCAGGTTTAAAGCTTTCTAAGGCTGCTCTATGATTTTGGAGGAGAGCAAATATAGAGAATTTTTACATATGCGTTAGGATGGAGGTCTGCAAAATATGACCCTTGGGCCAAATTAGGACCGGTGCCTGTTTTTACAAATAAAGTTTTATTGGCATACAGCTATGCCCACTCCTTTATGTGTTCTCTATGGCTGTTTTCATGAGTGGTTGCTACAGAAACAGTATGGCTAAAATATTTTATCACAAAGCCTAAAATATTTACTATTGGGCACTTTGTAGAAAATGTTTGCCAACAACTGCTTTTAAGTTTTTAACTACTGAAAAAACAGAAATAGAGGATATAATATTTAAACAAACAGAGGGGGAGAAAAGCATGAGGAGGAAACTAATGCCCCCCCCCGCCAGAAGTCCAAATGCTTCTAGCCACTGCCTGATTCTCTGCTTCCATTTCAGCAAAGCACTGCAGAGGTGGCTGCATGAACAGTCTCCATACCTTGCCTCTCACGTCTTCCCCAAATCCTGCAATAAGGTACTTGTTCCCATGGCCCACTGTCCCAGCTCTGGTCAAGGGTACCAGTGACATCCACATTGCTGAGCCCAGTTGTCCAGAGTGTTCCATCTGGAGTCCCATGCACGGAAGGGTCTCACATGCCCAGATGTGGGTTCTCTTCACTCTTGGGGCATTGGACAGAGCCTTGGGTGGCCAGAGGTCCCAAGTTAGTCACCTTCATCCTCGACAGCCTTGTCGGTTTCCCTGGGGGTCACACAAATACTGGTGTTTTCTGTGTGTGCCGTAACTTGGAAAATGTTGAGAGGCTTGGTTAAGGTCCATCTTCAATCCCTTTCTTAGACTCGTCTGCAGCATTCCAGAGCTCATCATGCCCTTTCAGGAGACACTTCCTCTTCTGGGACGTGCCCACTCTTCCTCGGTTTTCCTCCTACCTCCCTGGCTACTCCTTCCCAGCTCCTTTCCTCTCCCCAACCTCTAATCATTGGAGGGTTCCACGATGTGGTCCTTGGGCCTCGCCTCTCTTTCATCTACACCCCCTAGGAGCTTTCACCCAGTCTCCTGGCTCAAAACTGCAGACAACTCGCACATTCATATCTCCAACCTAGCGCTTGCCTCTGAACTCCAGCGGGATTGCCCAGTCCCCTCCTACGGTTCACTTCTTGAGGGTCTAATTGGGACCTCAGTCTCAACACCTGCAAAACTGTCCTCCTGCTTTGCAGCCCTACAAACCTGTGCCTTCCCCAGATTCTCAGTCCCAGCTCCATGCTTTCGGTTACTTACACTTGGAGTCAAACTTGGAGTCATCTCTGGCTCCTCTTTCTTTCACATCCCACGTTTGATTCATCAGTGAACGCTGTCGGATCTGCCTCCAAAAAATAATTTCAATCTGACCACTTTTTCCCGCTCCACTGCCTGTTTCTGGTTGGGATTATTAACACTGTCTCCAGCTGCTCTCTCTGCTTCCACTCCGGCCTCCCTATAATCTGTGGTCAGAAAGGTATCCAGAGGGATTCTGTCTAAATTCTTCCAATAATTCCTCACCTCACTCAGATGAGTGGGACCTCTCCTTTGGCCTCAAGGTCAACACGATTCTACCTTCTACCTTTCTGACCTCATCTCCTAGTACCCTGGCCCATTCCCTCCACCCCCCTGGCCATGCTGGTCTCCCAGAAGGTCCTTGAATGTGCCAACCAAGCACCTGTATCAGGGCTTTGCACATCCTGTTCCCCTTCCTGGCACTCGGATTCCCCAGATACACCCATTGCTTGTTCCCTCACTTCCTTCAAGTTCGCGCTAGAGTGTTACTCTGCTAGAGAGTCTTCCCGGCCCCTGTATAAAGCAGCGAACTTGCCCTGATCTATGGTGTTGATCACCACATCTTTTCGCTGTTGATGTTGGCTTTGATCACCCGGCTGACCAACTGGTTAGTTTTCTCCACTTGTTATGGGTAGAATGTGTACCCCACCCCGATTCCCATGTTGAAGTCCTCGGGACCCCAGGATGTGACCTTATCTAGAGATAGGGGCTTTACAGAGGTAATCAGGTTAGAACGTGGTCATTAGGGTAGGCCCTAATCCAATATGACTGGTGACCTAATAATAAAAGGAGCGGTTTGGAGAGAGACACACATACAGGGAGAATACCATGTGAGCATGAAGACGGCCATTTGCAAGCCAGGGAAAGAAGCCTGGAAGAGCTCTCTTCCTCACAGCCCTCAGGAGCAACCAACCCTGCTGCTATCTTAATGGTGGCCTTCTAGCCTCCCAGACTTGAGGTAGTAAATCTCCGCTGTTTGTGGTGCTTTGTTGGGTGGCCCTAGGAAATCAACACACTGCTGTAAAGTCGCTCTTTTCCCCATTGCCGTCTTCTGTGCATTGGAAGGAAGTCATTATGTGCAGCCCACACTTAAGCTCTACCTCCTTGAGGGGAGAGTATCTACATAAACTACTTGGAATTCTCATGCATGACTAAAACAATGCATGTTTTAGTCATTTGTTTATTGCCTGTTTCCCTCAACCAGACTCGGACTCTCCCGAGGCCATGGATGTCAGCTCTCTGGTTCACTACCAAATCCTAGCACCTAGAACCCAGCACCTGGGCACGTAGTAGGCAGCTGAATATTTGGATGAACAAAATAATGAGACAGCAACGACAATAATTAGAAATGGACTATATTATCTAGTTTAAAGACATATACTGTCAGAATGGGTGAAAAAAGCACACCTTTGTACCAGAGAAAGTCCCAAGATACTAAATCACAGGAAGTTTGAAAAGTAAAGGAATAGAAAAAGACATACGAAAAGAGAAGCCAACCTGAAGGAAGCTGGCGTGGCGTTAGAAATTGTGCATAAAATATTAGGGAACAATCATGTAATTGTGTTTATATATTGTATATGTATATATACTATCGACGAAAAAAATCAGTCCATCTAAGAAAGAAATGGAAAACTCTACTTGAGCCAAGTTGAGGAACAGTTCTTGGAAATCTCTTCTAATCTGCCCATTAGAGGTCAAAGCACTGTTATATGTGCCTTTGAGACAGAGGACTGTACATTAAATGATGTAGATAATTTGCACAATCCAGATCTACAGGTACAGAGAGGTAGGTCATGATGAGCCCTTACAAGATTAAGGAAGAATGTTGTCTTTTAAGGAGTTGTCCTGTTGGTGCTGGGAGAATGTTCTTCATGGTTGAGCATAAAGTATTTCTGCCGGTGGGGAGGTCTCATCAATGCATAATGCAGCTATGCGATGCACAGCCCAGGGGAGAGAGGAGGCCAAGCGGCAGAGAAACATTTTTATGTTTAAATTTTCCTTGACTTGCCTTAGAATATGAATTTTTATTTCATATATATATATAATGTATGTATACATTGTACATGCAATAATGCAATATATTATTAATTTATATAATTATATATTAATATATAATTATATATACAAATCATATATAATTATATATGATTGATATATAATTATATATGATTTATATATATAATTATATATGATTAATATATATAATTATATATTAATGTATAAATACAATATATAATTAATAAATATAATTGTATACACATATAGAAAACATACATTATTAATAAACATAATAAAGCAGTTACCAGATAATGTTAAACGTTCAATACATTGCAAAGCTAGAATACTTCTGAACTTGGATGGTTTAATAACATAAATTCAAAATATACAAAGCTGAGTTTCCTGAGTTTTCTTTATGCCTGTATATCCCAGACCACGTACCAGAGAAGCCAGCAACCCAGAAACATCAGACAAAAACACAGACAAAAAAACCCCACTAAAGCCTGCTGTCTTTAGCCAAATGACCAGGAAAAGGTCAGCTGAACAAGACTGGAAGCTTCTAGACAATAACCGCCTATTTTGGCCAAACGGTGTAGGAAAGACTGTGACCCCAGGCTTACCTTGCCAGCGAAGGATGAGTAGGGGACATTGACTTCCATCTTTGTCAGGCAATAAGGAGGTGCCCCAACTGCTCCGCTGTGCTGGTGTCAGAGGAAACTGAGGAGCTGGGCTTTTCATTCTTACTGGGTATTAATGAGGTGCCTCCCCGATGCTGTGGTATTAGTGGAGACCACGTGAGGGGGCCTGGTCTCCCACCACCCTGAAGTAATGAGGGGCTCCTTCTCACTGACGTGGTGTCAGAGGAGGTCTAGAAGAGGGTCAGGACTTTCACTACCATCCAGGGTAAGGAGGCCAACCCCCCACCCCCGTGGTAGCAGTAGAGACCACATAGGGAGCAGTAACAATTCACCCCTGACTTTCCCAGCCTACTGGGGAGCCTAAGATGCTATTCACACACAACAGTAATCAGGAGACCCTTCCCGGCAGTTGTCAATAGAAGCTAAACAGGGAAACTGCGCTCACACTTCCACCTGGCAGCAGTGAGGTGGCATCCCTGTTTCCTGACTACAGCAGTGTCAGAGGGGCCCTGCTATAACGTAATGTTTAAATAAGATCCAGAGTTTCATAACATAACACCCAAAATGTCCAGGTTTCAGTAGGAAATTATTTGTTATACCAAGAACTAGGACGATCTCAACTTGAATGAGAAAAGACAATCACCATACACCAATGCTGAGATGAAAGGATGGAAAAAGATATAATATGCCCACAGTAATAAAAGAAGGCATAAGTGGCTGCATTAATAATGAGGTAACATAGATTTCAAAGCAAAGAAATTACCAGGGACAGAGAGAGACATTACATAATGATGAAAGAATCATTTCACTAAGAAGACATAGAAATCCTAAATGTGCATGCACCAATCAACAGAGCTACAAAATACATGAAGCAAGAACTGACAGAACTGAAAAGAGAATAGACAAATCCACAATTACAGTTGGGGACTTTAACTCTCTCAACAAGTGATAGAAAAACTAGACAGAAATCAGCAGTTACAGAAGAACTCAACTACACTACCAACCAACAGTATCTATTTTAACATGCATAGAACACCCCACCCAACAACAGCAGAATATACATTCTTTTCAAGGACCAATGGGCCATATGCCGAGACAGACCATATCCTGGGTCATAAAACAAATCTCAAAAAATGTAAAATTGAAAACTTACAGAGTGTGATCTCTGACCACAGGGAGATGTAAACAAAAATCAATAGCAGAAAGATAATAGGAAAATATCCAAAAGCTTGGAAATTAAATAATATACTTCTAAATGACACATGGGTCAAAGAGGAAGTCTCAGGGAAATAAAAAGTACATTAAACTGAAAATAGAAGTACATCATACCAAAACACATGGGACACAATGAAAGCAATGTGGAGAGGGAAATCTATAGCACTAAATGCTGACATTAAAAAAAAAGGGAGGGGCTTCCCTGGTGGCGCAGTGGTTGAGAGTCCGCCTGCCGATGCACGGGACACGGGTTCGTGCCCCGGTCCGGAAGGATCCCACATGCCGCGGAGAGACTGGGCCCGTGAGCCATGGCTGCTGAGCCTGCGCATCCGGAGCCTGTGCTCCTCAACGGGAGAGGCCACAACAGTGAGAGGCCCGCATACCGCAAAAAAAAGAAAAAAAAAATAATAAAAAAAATAACAACTCCATCCAATCAACATACACGTAACCGGGCATCAAGCATGGACAAATACTCATTCTTCTCAAGCACAGGGAACACCTGTGAAAACTGACTATATGGGTACCAGCCACAAAGCAAGTCTCAACAGAATCAAAATAAATTGTATCATCCGGACCACATCCTCTGACTCTAATGCAATTAACTGAGAACTCAGTCAGGATAATAAGAAAATCCTATTTGTTTGAAAATTTTAAGAAGTCTTTTAGAGAACTTACTGATCAAAGACATTGATGGAAATTATGAACTGAGCAATAGTGAAAAAGACAACATATGGAAACTCAGGGACTCAGCTAAATTGGTTCTTAGAACAAAAACATAGTCTTAAACGTTTGGGGTAGAAAATAAGACAGGCAAGAAATCAATGAATTAAGCACCCAGTTTGAGAAGTTAGAAAAATAAGATAGACCCAAAGAAAGGAAAGGTAAATGTAAAAGTGAGAGATGGTAAAAAAAAAAAAAAAAAAAAAAAAAATGGGAGTTTTAAAATTCCAAAAGTTGGTTCTTTGGAAAGATTAATTAAACTGGTAAACTTCTGACACGATTCATTGGGGGAAAAGAGAAAGGCATAAACAAAGGGACTTAATGAGGCAGGCACAGGAGAGGATGAAGCTGTACGTAGAAAACCCAAGGAAACCCCCTTGGTGCCTGGAATGGGAAGATAGAGACCATCTTAGATCTACTGGCCTTTGAATGACCCCAAGAGGGGAGACACCCATGTCCTATGATCTTTCTGGGAGCCAAGCTTGTGGAGCCAACCTTCACACTCCTACATGCAAACACACAGGAGCCCAGGCCTCCAGAGAGGTGTCTGCTACCTCTCCAAAGAGAGTCTCCAGGGTCACAGTCCCTTCCTCTCATACCTCCTTCCTCACTCGCCTCGTCCTGAGAGGTAAAGGAACTCTCAGACTATCACGGGGCTGCACCAAGCTGCATTTCCAAGCTGCTGCACCATTTTACATCCCCACCAGCTACACATGAGGGCTCCAGTTTCTCCACATCCTCACCAGCGCTTGCCATAATCTGGTTTTTGGTAGTAGCCATCCTAATGGGTATGAGGTGACATCTCACTGTGGGTTTTTTTTGCGGTACGCGGGCCTCTCACTGTTGTGGCCTCTCCCGTTGCGGAGCACAGGCTCCAGACGCGCAGGCTCAGCGGCCATGGCTCACGGGCCCAGCCGCTCCGCGGCATGTGGGATCTTCCCGGACCGGGGCACGAACCCGTGTCCCCTGCATCGGCAGGCGGACTCTCAACCACTGCGCCACTAGGGAAGCCCCTCACTGTGGTTTTGATTTGCATTTCTCTACTGACCAATAATGTTGAACATCTTTTCGTGTGCTATTGACCATTTGTGTCTCTTCTTTGAAGAACTGTCTACTCAAATCCTTTGTCCATTTTGTAATAGGGTTTTCTTTTTAATTTTGAGTTGTAAGAGCTCTTCATATAGTCTGAATATTAGACCTTTATCAGATATAAGATTTGCAAATATTTCCTCCCATTCTGTGGATTGTTTTTTCACTCTCTTGATATTGTCCTCTGAATCACAAAAGTTTAAAACTTTTTTAAAAAAATTAATTTATTTATTTATCTTTGGCTGCATTGGGTCTTCCTTGCTGCGAGCGGGCTTTCTCTAGCTGTGGCGAGCGGGGGCTACTCTGTCGTGGTGTGCGGGCTTCTCATTGCAGTGGCTTCTCGTGGAACACGGACTCTGGGCACGCAGGCTTCAGTAGTTGTGGCACAGGGACTCAGTAGTTTTGGCTCGTGGGCTCTAGAGTTCAGGCTCAGTAGTTGTGGCACACGGGCTTAGTGGGCATGTGGGATCCGCAGCATGTGGGATCTTCCCGGACCAGGGCTAGAACCCGTGTCCCCTGCATTGGTAGGCGGATTCTTAACCACTGCACCACCAGGGAAGTCCCACAAAAGTTTAAAACTTTGATGAAATCAAATTTATTTTTTCTTTAGTTGCTAAAACTAAATTATTTATTATTTTTAAAAAATTTATCTATTTTATTTATTTATTTTTGGCTGCGTCGGGTCTTCACTGCTGCGCGCGGAGTTTCTCTAGCTGCAGCAAACGGGGGCTACTCTTCATTGCGATGCGTGGGCTTCTCACTGCGGTGGCTTCTCTTGTTGCAGGGCATGGGTCTAGACATGTGGGCTTCAGTAGTTGTGTCTCACGGGCCCTAGAGCGCAGGCTCAGTAGCTGTGGCACATGGGCTTAGTTGCTCCGCGGCATGTGGGATCTTCCCGGACCAGGGATTGAACCCGTGTCCCCTGCATTGGCAGGCGAGTCTTAACCACTGCATCACCAGGGAAGCCCCAAAACTAAATTTAAATGAAAAGAAAATATAGGTGAACAAATGTGAAAACTTAGATGAAATGGACAAATTTCTAGAGAAAGATAACATCCACACAACCAGCAGCGTGCTGGTAAATGCTTAACAGTTGGCTTCCCAAACCAACCAAACACATACACACACAAACAAAATCTGCTCATTTGTAGCGTTTACCAATTTCTGTGGTGTAAATTTTCCCACCGCAGCCAGTTTCAAGCTACCAATATGGCATCACTGAGTGCAGAGGCAGCCACCAGCACACTGCTGAGTTCTCACACAAGAAATGGAAACCTGCCATGTCTTGCTGCAGATGAGCAAGACACCCTCCACCCTCCACTCTGGTAGCTGCTGATGTTGCCGCTAGCGAGGGATGATCTTGGCAGGGTCCCGCCAGAGAGGGGCGGCCCAGAAACTCACACCCACTCCTGGCCTGGCTCTCTTTCTGCGGACTGTGACTGAGCAATGGTCCTGTCTGAATCTTTGAACCTAACCAGGCATGTGTAGACTCATGCATCACAGAATGTCCGTGACCAGCTCCTGGCAATTGCAGCTCAGAGAGGGCCAGCAATGTGTCCAAGGTCACACAGCAGCATATGGCAGAGTTCAGCTGGGAGTTAAGCCTCCCATCCCAGTCTTGGAACTGTGCAAATTTGAGTCTGGCCCATGAATCCTCTTCAGCTGGGCCCCTGGGCATCTCGTGCTGCCCTGTGCTGGCCTGGGGATGCCAATGGGATCATGCATACACCAAGGCCAGGTCTGGCTGTCCTCACTGCTTCTCCTCGGGAAGCCTAGGGAGCCCCGTGAGCAGGGCTACAACTGGGGGTGGGGGTCAGCAAGGCCAGCTTTGAGCCATGGGGAGAGCCCATCCCCCACAGGCCCAAGTCAGCAGGGTGAGGTTTCCAGGAGGTTCTGGACACTCCCCAGAGGAGGTGGGCATCCCCTGGGGCCCTTCCAGAGGCTGCGGGTACAATGGAGAAATAAAGCTTGGGCTTCAGAAGCGCTCAGAGCCGGGCGGGCAATCCAGTTCCCCATGTACGTGCTGCATGACCTTGGGCAAAGTGTCTCAACATCTTTGAACCTCTGTTTCCTCTAATAAAGATGTCCAGTTCAATGGCATGAGGCTCGAATGAGGTAATATTCAAGAGCTTTCTCTGGGCTGGCATACAGCAGGTGCTCAATAAACAGCAAGTCCCTCTCCTCCTGCAGCTATCTCAGCCAGGCCTTTCCCCTGCTCAGGGCATTCTGCCAGCTGACCGCGTAGTGGTGGGCAGAGCAGTGAGGTGACCCTCCAAGCCCCACGACCTCCATAGTGGCAAATTCCTACCACGGCCAGGACCTGAGATGGCCTCCTTAGGGGATGCTCAGGGGCAAGGGTGCAGAGCCAGGAGGGGGGATCCAGTCCCAAGGTGATCCCTGAATACCCCAAATACAGGCAATCTTTCTGACACCTGAGTTGTCCCCCCAAGGACAGCTTGAGGTGTAGAGCTGCTCCACCTGGCCCCAGTGCAGGCTAGAGCCACGGCCAAGGGTCAGGGGACCAGTGGCAGGTCCAACCTCTGCTGCTGTTGTGCTGTGTGACCTTGGGCAAGTCATTGCCCTTCCTCTGGTCCTCACTGTTCCCTCCTATAAAAGGCAGGTATTGGGCCAACTCAGCCCTGGGGTCCCTCTGGCTCTGATTGTTGATTTCCAGCCTCCACCCAGCTGTGACTTTCAGAGAAGTGGCCTGGGCCAGGGCTGCACCCCAGCAGGCATTTTCCTTGGCTCATGCAGGAGCTGCGCCCAGGCTCCCTGGGCCAGACCAATAAACAGGGCTCGTAAATGTCTGGCAAGGCAGCAGGCCTCCCTCAGATAAAAAGTGTTTTCCAAGCAGAGTTGAGAAAGGCTGGCTCTGGGCAGCCCTGAGTCAGACTGTAACAGGGGCAGTGGTGCAGAGGGCATCCAGCTGCCCAGCCCTCCCAGCCCAAGGGTGTGCGGAACCAGCTCCCTTAGTCATCCACCCTGTCTGCGGCCTCTCTCCTTTCCTCCTTCCCTTTGGATATAAACTTGGACTCTAGTCCTGCCTTCCTGTGTGGCCTTGGGCCTGTCACTTCTCCTTCTGGGCCTCAGTTTCCCCATTTGTCAAACAGGGGGGCCAATCTCTGGCTGGCCTTGCTCCTGGATGGTGTTGAGACTTAAGGGAGACAGCGTGTGAAAGCCCTTTGCCAGAACTGAGCAAATGTGCTGCGTAAGAGTGACCCTCACGACAGAGCAGTTCCCTTCCAGGAAGAGACAGGAAGACAGTTTCCTGAGGGCTCCTCCGTCAGACTGGAGATTCCTCCAGGATAGTGTCTGTGCCTCCCTTGTTAGATCAGAAGTTTCAAAAAGAGAGAGAGAGGGGCGTTGCCTAACCCTTAACTCCTGTAAGGTAGGGGCTGTCTTTCCCCCATCAGACTAGGTGATCCGTGTCGTCAGGGGCTATACCTCCCCAGCAGATGGGAAGTTTCCCGAGGGTAGGGGCTGTCCTCTCCTCTCAGAGAGGAATCTCCTGAGGACGGGCAGTGTGTCTCTCCTCTCAGTCTGGGGGTTCTGCAGAGCGTGGGCTGTGCCTCCCCCTTCAGACTGGGGCCCCACTGTCCTCCTCTGTGTTTCTCCTTCCCAGCCAGGGCCCAGGACACCTGTGTTGTGAACTGCTGCTGGGTGCGGGGCTGGCCCTTGGGGACCAGCGCTGGACGTCAGGGAGAAAGGAGGCCACACGTGGACCGAGGGGAAGTGGAGAGGGAAGTGCGTATTAAAGCAAAGCAGCGGCTCGGAACGAGACTGCCGGGCCACGATGGCACTGAGAGCTCAGGACAGAGGGCCAGGGTCGGGTTGGGTGATTCAGGCCTGCCCAGACTCAGTCCAACCCCACCTGGCCTCACCTGCTTATTTGGAGTGGGAGTGGGTCGCTGAGGCTGGGGGCACTGGGGTGCTGTTGGGGAGGAGATGAGAGAGGGGTAGCAGGTGGTGCAGACTTGGCCTAGTGTCACCGAGTCAGTGCTGGACAGCTCTCCGCGGATCAGAGCTACTCAGTCCTCTCCTTGTGCAGCTGTAAAGACCAAGGTCATACAGAGGGTGCCCATGCCACCCAGCCAGTCTGCAGGGTGTTGAGTCTGGAACCCAAGGCTCTGACTCCTGGCCCAGTGCCCCTTCCACTCTGCCTGCCTGCTTCTTGGGGAGACTCAGCTTGTGCTCTTAGGGAGCCTCTCCTCCCATCTGAGGGTGGATAGAACCCCCCGCCCCTGACAACCTCACTGTTAGCACTGAGCCCGGATAACCCAGAGACAAATCTGGGTGCTGTCTGGAAGACTTCCCAGCCCCTCTTACCCAGGACACTGAGCCTGATACTTTCCAGAATTTACCCCTGAGTAAAGGCACAACCAGATACACACCTTGGAGGGACTCTGGGGTTGCAGCCGGGGAAGCTAGCTGTGAGCACAGAAACTCCTTGAACGTTCCTGCTTAATAGTTGCAGTGTGTGAGTTTTGAGTTCCGCTCTACTGTGCAGGGCTGGTGGTTTATCTTTTTCATGTTGATTTGTAGACGTTCCTTATGTATTCTGGATGTGAGTCCTTTGTCAGAGACACAGATTACGAGTATCTTCTCTTCTACGTGGAATATTAAGTCATCAGCTCATTCCAGGAGCATCAATAATGAACAGACTGGCAAGACATGGAAACAACCTAAATGTCCATCAACAGATGAATGGATAAAGAAGATGTGGTGCATATATACAATGGAATACTACTCAGCCATAAAAAAGAACAAAATAATGCCATTTGCAGCAACATGGATGCAACTAGAGATTATCATACTAAGTGAAGTAAGTCAGAAAGAGAAAGACAAATACCATATGATATCACTTATATGTGGAATCTAAAATATGACACAAATGAACCTATCTATGAAACAGAAACAGGCTTACAGACATAGAGAACAGACATGCTCCAAGGGGGAGCATGTTGAGGGGTGGAGTGGGAGGCTGGGGTTACCTGATGTAAGCTATTATATATAGAATGGATAAACAACAAGGTCCTACTGTATAGCACAGGGAACTCTATTCAATATCCTATGATAATGGAAAAGAATATATATATATGTATACCTAAATCACTTTGCTGTATAGCAGTAATTAACACAACAGTGTAAATCAACTATACTTCAATTAAAAAAAATAAGGAAAAAAAATAATGAATGGGCCAGACCCTGTTTGTGCTGGGTGCTGGGGTTCTGAGGTGCATGTGATGTGG
Organism: Pseudorca crassidens; assembly: GCF_039906515.1. Taxonomy (NCBI): domain Eukaryota; kingdom Metazoa; phylum Chordata; class Mammalia; order Artiodactyla; family Delphinidae; genus Pseudorca; species Pseudorca crassidens. The sequence goes on from NC_090297.1 coordinate 12,838,603, forward strand.
TCCCTGCCCTCAAACGGAGCACATCTCTGGAGGAGAGACATTTAGAATGAGGAAGAAAGAAAGGCCAGTTTCTCTCACCAAGCTAACATGATTTTCTTTACAAAAGTTTTATCAAAACTTTCTTCAGAATCCAGGCAGGGTGAAAAGAGAGGTTTCCCCATGTTTTCTGGGCTGGGTCTTTAAATCCTGTGCACTGAGCGCTGCTTCTAGAAGCTTCCTTGACTCCACAAGCCCCATTGGCTGAACGTGTACTGAGCCCCTGACCTCTTGCCTGGTTTCTGCCCTGGTTTTGGGTGGCTTCACCAGGACGTGGTCGAATTCTTAACCCTGGAACCCTGTTCTTTGTGCTCAGGGGACGTGAGTCAAGCGGCCTGGGAGTGTCTGAAGCGTGGGTGGGGTCAGGCCCGATGAATATTCTGCAAAGTTGGGTCCAGTTTAGGACTCCTCACCTGTCCTGGGGTCTGTGAGTACCATGTCAGGCCGAGCCAGACTCTACTCCCACCCTTGGGCTGCCAGCCCTGAAGGGGACTCGGGAGGCTGCGAGCAGGACGGAGGCAGAGGCCAACCCTTGGAGCAAAGGGGGCAGGACGAGACTGGTCGGATGGGCCTGGCACGGAAGTGGAGCCCAGGCCACGGAGACGTCCACGGCCCTCCGGTGCACGGATGGTGGGGCCTTGGCGGGCTGGGGACAGGGTGTCCGAAGTGTGACGGTAGGCAGAGGAGGGCAGAGAGGCCTGGGTTCCAGCCCGGGCCCTGTTCCTGGCCTGCCACGTGCCAACAGCCAACTCCTCTCTTATGTAAGAGGCCTCAGTTCTCTTATCTGTGAAGTGGCCTCCATGGCTCTGACGTTCTCTGAAGCGTGACTGAGAAGGAGGGACCGTGAACACGCTGGATCATGTTCCCTCCTTGGGGAGCCTGGAGGAAAGACAGAGAAGCAAGAGGCATCTCTGAATCAGCGAGGGAAAACCCAGTCCCGGCACAGGAGGCTCCAGCAATACCTCTGACCGGAAGGCTCCGGACCCCACGCTGGACCAGGAGCCCATGGAATTGGCGGCATCTCTTTCTGCTTGTTTGTAAGACCTGTGTTGTCAACTCTGCATCTGCCTGAGACTGTCCCAGGCCCCCAGAGTTCCGTGAGGGCACGGGCTGTGTCCCACCCCAGCACAGACGGCGGGGCAGCACTATGGGGGTGTGTGGTGCCCCTGTGAGCAGCCTCGAGCCCCTGAGCTATTGCCCCCACACCCTCTGCCTCCCTGGGTCAGGAGGCAGGGGCAGGGGGACCAGGCAGACGACCACACTCGTGTCTATATGCCGCCTGCCCCCAGAAACTGTGGGTGCTGTGTCCTGAAGACTTGGGAATCCTGGGATCAGCTTATGAGGAATCACAGCCACTTTGGAGAGGGGAAGCAAGGACCTCGGGCCCCAGACGGCACGTGGGCAAGGTGAGGTTCATGAAAGGCAAGCCTGCGGACGCTCAGAGACCATCAAACCATCCCCTGCCCCCTGACACACGCAGATAGGAAAACCCAATCAGGGCTCTGACCGGTCTGAGGGTGTTTCCCCCTTCTCAGCCCAGCATACCCCAGGACAGGGACGGATGCAGAGCACATAAGAGCCATCAGCCTTGGGGGCCAGGGTGACGGCAGGAGCACGAGCTCAGAGTCACAACTGTCCTGAATGAGTTGTATGACTTTGGGAGGCACCTACTCCTCTCTGAGCCATGCTCTGTTCACCTGTAACCGCCTTTCTGGGGTGCAAGGGACCATGGTGAGCTGTGGTGAGTGCTCAGAGCAGAGCCTCAGTGTGTGTCCTCCCTCCCCTCCTCCAGGGGGACCGGGCACTTTGGGGGAGCCTCAGGACACACTTTGCTGATGTCAGCAAAAGTGAGGGGTGTAGGGACAGCCACCCTGCCTCTTATCTGCATGGGAGGCTAGGTTGGAGGGCAGGGGTTGGGGAGCTGGGGTTGCCACAGCCAGGGACCTGGCTCTTGGCGTTACCAATCAGCATTCTTGGCCTTCCCCAATCAATAGAAATTGGTAAGAAGACAGACAAGAAATTCAGGCAAGGCTTTACTGGGGCTCCTGCTGCAGCAGGAGGGAGCGAGAACACTTGCTGGCTCACTGAGGAGGGGGGAGCTGGGTAGGGGTGTGTCCAGGGGTCAGGCCGGAGGGGTGGCTTAGGGGGTCTGCCCTCCCCTTTGGTGGTGGTGTGTGCAGAGGGCATGCGCGGTACCCTGCTTTTGCTCCCGGCTCTTCAGAAGTGGCAGTTGGGTTTTTGGTCTTTTTGTATCTTGCTGTCCATCATTTGCCCCAACTGCACATGCACGCAGTTATTTTAGTCCCTTATAGTTACTTTGTATTTTGTTGCTCAAGGAGACATTTGTCTGTGTGCAAGCACTGCAGCAAAGGGTCCCAGGTCCCGAGTTTGGGCAGCTGGTTCCAGAAAAGACAGTGGGAGGTGAGTGGGCAAGGTGGATGTGGCGGGAGGTGTTGACAGCTTCTAGGGCGTTGGCCATCTGATAAGCCCTGTAGCTTCCTTGCCAAAGACTTCATGAGATTTATTTGTTTTCTTTGGAGCCAGGTAAGGTGCCAGGTGAGCTGGTTTCCTGGCTTTGTGGCTGGCTGCTTTGTGATCCAGCGCCAGTCACCACCCATCTCTGGGCCTCAGTCTCCCTGCCCATGACCTTCCTGCCTGCTCCCTAGTGCTGCTGGATCCAGTTTATTTGGCTGAGTCGCCCGATGGCTCCCAGCCTCAGTTTCTTCACCTGCATAGTGGGGATAAACACAGCTACCACCTGGGAGATGTGAAGGGGGTTGTCCCCTCAGCACCCAGTCCAGGGACGCAGTAGGTGATCAGTACCTGTCTGAGTGCAGGGAGCAGGGGGCTTGGAGGAACAGACCCTGGGGGAGCGGGAAGCCGAGAGAGGATCTTGTGGGCTCTAGGACTCCCTCCTCCTCTCTCCTCAGTGTCTCTGTGCCTTTCATTCTCTCTTGGTTTCGGTCCCTCGCTCTGACTTTCAGCCTGTCTCTCTCCGTCTCGGTCTCTCTCTGCATCTCGCTCTGTCTCTGTCCCTGCTTTTCTCTGTGTCTCTCCTCCTCACTCTCTCCCTTTTGTTCTCTGTTTTGGACCTTCTTTGTCTCTGTCTCTGTTTTTCAGACTGTTTCCTTCTGTTTTACTCCTTCCCTTTCCCACTCTCTCTCCTCTCTGGAGGCCCTCTGGCTTCATTGAACTGCTGGGCCAGGTGGGGTGGGGAGAAGGCCGAAGCTGTGCTCTCAGGTGACACTGGGGTCCCTGAGGATGCTCAGTTCAGTGCCAGGGTCAAGGAGATAAAGGCCAGAGAGCCCCAGAGCTCTGTTAAGGGATGGCTGGAACCTCTGCCTGGGGAACGTGGGGGCTTCTGACTGGCTACGGATCTATGGGATGGGTGGCTGAGAACACTTGTACCACTGTGAGTCTAGATATTTTCATTTAAGCTAGCTTCCTGATCCCCCAGAGCCAAAGGCCTGGCCATTCCCTGTCCCTCTGAAAGGTGACGTCTTGTCAGAGGGACGAGGAGAATGTGGTTGAAGCAGGTGGTTTCCCAGGGCAGAGCCTGTGGGGGTTACTTAGAGAACAGAACACTTCTGGAAACCAGAACCATCTGGGAGGGCTTCCTGGAGGAGGTGGTCTATGAGGGACCAGGAGGGAGTCTAATAGGCCCGGGAGCTCAGCCTGTGCTAGGTGCTTTATTTATTTATTTTTCAATATTTATTTATTTATTTGGCTGCACCGAGTCTTCGTTGCAGCACACAGGATCTTTAGTTGCGGCACACAGGATCTTCAGTTGCGGCTCGCAGGATATTTAGTTGCGGCGTGTGAACTCTTGGTTGCAGCATGTGGGATCTAGTTCCCTGACCAGGGATCGAACCCGGGCCCCCTGCATTGGGAGCTTGGAGTTTCACCCACTGGGCCACCAGGGAAGTCCACTGTGCTGGGTGCTTTAGAAACCTCCCTGGTTTCTTCTGCCGGGTGGGGATAAGCACAGCCACCACCTGGAAGATGTCGAGGAGAGTGTGTTGTAAAACCCAGCACCTGGACCAAGTGTGTACATAACGAGTCCCTTTTTGCAGATGAGGCCGAAGCATCCCCAGAGGGGTCAAGTGGCTGCCCGTGGCCACGCGGCCAGCGAATGGCGGGCCAGGGCTGGACCCATGCTCTGTGCAGTTCTGGTACTGCCTCCCCAGCTGCTGATGCCCCTGGATCCGCAGCGCCCCTTCTTCCCTCCCTGGACGTGGGGTAAAGAGAATGGGTTGTATGGCCTTGGATCAATTGCTGGCCTTCTCCGGGTGTATCACCTGGGACAAATCAGACCAGTGGCTTTCTGAGAGGGCCTGAGGAGCCCCAGGCCCCCGTACTAGGGCTGCAGGGCCTACTGGAGGGGGAAGGAGGTGAGCGTGTGGGCTTTGAGCCCCTACCTTGCTTGGTCCTGAGGGTCTGCTCTTCAATCTGTTTTAACTGTGGCCTCCTGAACTTCCAGGTTCTCTGTAAAGCCTCCGATTTCCCTGAATTTCTAGGATCGTATGTACCCCCCACTCCTCTACCCCAGCCATCAGGGCCCCCCCTGCCCCCAGGCTAGCCCCCGACCCCGGAACTCAGGCCAGGCCAAGGCCAGCAGGGGCTGGATGGCCTGGATCCCTGTCCTGGGAGGCTCCAGGGCTTGAAGGGGTGCCAGAGTTGGGTGGCCGGTGTCCAAAGGACCTTAATGGTGTGAGGTGTCTGGGAACTGGTATCTCTTGGGTCCTCCTGCCATCAGGCCTCTGTGCGGGGGTCTGGGATCGGGGCTGCTCTGGGACCAGCAGGCCAGACACAGGACAGTCTCGCCCTTCCCAGGGCAGAAGCTGCGGGTGCATGTGACGTAACAGGAGAGACTGAGGCCAGTGGCCCCTGCAGCTTATGACAACACAAGAGCTACGCTGGCTTCATCCTCCTTGGAGGCAGTGGAACATGGTGATCAATACACAGTCTCCAAGTCCCATGGATGGGGCTGCAGCTCTGCCTCTGTCCTCATTAGCAGGACACCTTGGACGTGTTGCTTAAACTCCCTGAGACCAGACTTCCTTCTCTGCAAAGCAGAGGCAACAACAGCGCTTGTCTCCTAGGTTTGATGCAAGAAGAAAAGATGATGCCTGCAAAGCGCTTAGTTGGCACGTCGTAAGTGCTCAGTCAGCGCTGGCTCGCATTCTTACACTCCCTTCCCTCCGTGCATGCATCCCTGGTCCTCAGCACATCCCCTTATTGTGGCTTTTACAAAACGTCCTCGTGACAACGTGTTCACATGTCCACGTTCCCCATAAACCATGCTTTCCTATAAGGCAAATTGGGATCTGGTCTTTCTCATCTATTCTTGGCCCGGCCCATGGTAGATGCCCAAGAAATGTTTGTTGAATAAATGGGTGACTGATTTTGGCAAGATGCTGAACCCTTCTGTACAATGGTTTCTCCAGTGGGAGTCTTGGCTGATGGCGTCTCGTCAGTAACATAGCTGGTGAGAACAGCAGTTGGACAGGTCAGATGCAGATGGAGTGTCCGACGACTTGAGAATCCAAGTGTCTAGCTCTGAGGTTGATTCTCTCTTACTCCACATTGCTTCCACCCGGCTGTGTCTTTAGAGGCAAGTCACTCCCCTTCTCTGGACCTCTCAGTCTCTGTGTGTTCTGTGAGGCCCGCAGACCATGTTTTCTGGAAGGGCCTGCCTAGATGTGGAGTTCAGCATTAGGGGACGCCCCCTAACACATTGCTGTCCCCAAGCCCCTTTCCAGGAATGATTCTCCAGCTCTGGGTAAGCCGGTAGAAGGTGTTGAATCCAGGCTTATTCTCACAGTGGGATGTCGGTGGTTGCCAGGTTGGCTGACATTCAAAGGTATTGAATCTCTGCTTTCTCAGCACAAGGAAGAGCCAATATCAAAGAGGATACCCCCAAATTCTCTGCCACTCCCTACTTAATCAAAGGTTTGGATAAAATAAGGATGCTTATGGAGGAGAGCTGGAAGGATAAAGAAGCACATATTTCTATAGACAGTCCCTTCCCCAATCTACCTGTGAATCAAGCCAAACCCAGCCATAGCGATGTTGTGAATATTAGTTTAATATTCCACCCTTGCCCCATTTATTAAACTACACCCAGTGGTGGGGGCATTTCTCGCAGTTCTCAGGGCCTGGAAGAGCCAGGCTTCTATTCCTCAACTGGTTTAGTTTTAACTTCTGAGCACCATGATTCACAGAATTGATTGCATTTCCTTTTTTTCCTGGGCCACCAGGAAACTCACAGCTAAGTCTGCCAACCAGATAGGACGTCTCTCCCTGTCTTTTTCTTTCTTTCCCACTCTTTGACTTCATTTTCTCACTTAAAAAGATCAGTCACATGCTGTATGTATTTTGTAAGCTGTCTCAAATCCTTTCTGTTAGGATGTGGGCTATGAATCCATGAAAGAAGTGGAAGCGTTGAGTCTTCCTGTGGAGTGGATGCTGGAGGAAGAGACGTGGAAATGGGGAAGGGAGAGCAGGAAGGCTGCTGATGGCCAGAGGTTCATGGAAAAGCCCAGGTCAGGGAGCAACCCCCAGGAAGGGAAGGAGTGCAGCCCAGAGGAAAATGATCAAGACAGGGGCCAGGTACTGAGTGAAGGAGGCTCGTCAGGGGCCTGGTCTGGGAGCCTTGAATGCCAGGCTACGTTTCTAATTTTTTTTGGCCGCACCGCATGGCTTATGGGCTTTTAGGTCCCCGACCAGGTATCAAACCCAGGACCCTGGCAGTGAGACCACCGAGTCCTAACCACTGGACTGCCAGGGAATTCCTAAATTTCTATTTTTTGAGGATCCATTCTGCCCCAGGCACTTTACATATGTCCTTAATAATTTCTACATTATTCCAGGCTTTATGAATTAGGAGACTGAGCCTCAGAGAAGGTAAATCATTTGCCCAGGGTCCTGAAATCTAAGAAATGGCAGAGCCCAGACTGGAACCCCAGACAGCAGCCCCCAGCTGTAGGCTTTGCCCACCTTCCTTTATCCTGGGACCATACGGAGCTGTGGAAGGCTTCTCAGGGGATGATGTCATCAGATGTAGGTTTCAAACAGATCACTGCTGCCTGCAGCGTGGAATGCAAGTCAGTCTGGGGTCTGGGGGACCAGGAGGCAGCTCAGGTCTCTGCTGAGAGATGATGGTGGCTGGGACCAGGGTAGCAACGGGGATGAGGGTGGGGACAGAGAGGATGGGGTGGGGTCAAGAGAGATTTGGGAGGGAGAGCAGACGGGTCAGGTGGTGTGACTTTCGATGCTGGCGGTGGGGAAGGAGAAGATGTGCTGCGGAGGGAGCTGAGTCGGCCACCTGCAGAGATGGGGCTGATCTTACCTGACCACAGCCCCGCAGGCCTAGACCTTGCCCAGTCCAGTCCCCCCACGCGGTGGAGCCATAGATGTCCCAGAGCCGAGGAAGGAGTTGGTGATTCCTGAAGGTCCCTGGTGACCTGGGCTGGGGTTTCGGGGCTCTGAGGGGACAGTGTGGATCCAGTTGGGTGACTCATGGCCCCCACCACTTCCTGCCTTTAGAGCCGCTAGCCCCAGGCGCTCTGGCCCTGCAGGAATTAGTGGGTATCCTGCCTTCTCACTATGGCTGAATCAGAGTAATAGGGAGAGAGTAAAGGGACAAATTAAACAGTTAATCCCACTAGGGGATTGTAAGTAAAGAAAAAAGTATGGGAGACCCCTGTAAGTTAATGATCACTCAAGAAAAGAGGTTTGCTTAGCCACAAAAGCAAGCAAGCTTGCTTAACAGTGAAACAATTCAACAGAAGCATGAGACATGCCCCAAAACGATAAAACAATGGTGGCATGAGTCCCACATCCTGCCCAGTGAGCTCAGTAAGTTAATGACCCCTAGGACGTGCTCTCTGCACACATAAAAATCAATCATTTACAGTCGTGGCTTGACCACATAGGGACAAGAAAACTCCCTGGCCCAACTTGGAGGAGGAGCTGATGATGGAAGCATGACATCTGCTCAAGAATGAGGAAGAAGGTGGTTATTTCCTCCTCCCCACTTTTCCTTTGATTATAAAACTGTAGCCCACTAACTTCTTGGGGCGTGGCACCCTCTTGCCCATTCGCTTGTCAGCTTCACAAGCGTCCTATTCTAATAAATCGCTTCTTATCTATCACTTTGCCTTTTGCTGAATTCTTTCTGCTCTGAGACATAAAGAACCGGGGCTTCTCAAAGCACCCCCAAAATGCCACCTAGTGGTTTCGAGAGCCCTCGGGGCCCTTCCTCCATCCACCTGGGGGTCCAGGATTCTGCTCTGGGTATCAGGGGCACAGAAGGGTGTTGGGGGTGACCTGGGAGGTCCCAGAGGGGTGTGCCCATATAAGAAACTGAGAGGACTCAACAGGTGGTGAGAACTCTGATTTCTAGAACAGCACCTATATACAGAAAGTGCCCAATAGATGTTTTTTCAATGAAGAAATGAAGGAAGGAAGGAAAACCTTGGATCCAGTGACTGCTATGTCATCTCAGGGATGTCATTGCTTTTCTCTGAGCCTTGGCTCACCCAACTGGAAAATGGAGGAGCTGGTCTGATGGTCTCCAGGAACCCTTCCAGCTTGAAGCTGAGGATTCTGGAAAGCAGAGGGAACTGTTCCCGTGGTGCTCAGGGGTGTGGGGCATGGAGAAAGGCCACAGGGCAGGGTGTCTAGGAGCTAAGCTCTGCAGGTCCTCCCTCCCTCCCTCCCTCCACTGTTGTCCTAGGAAAGCTCAGGCACAGACTCTGTGTGTGTGTGTTGGGGGGGGCTCCCCCAGAGTGGAAGAGCCCACAGCTGGTGTCAGCTATCATGGGAACAGCTCAGAACCTACTCTGACTGGTCACAAGGCCCGAGACAGGCAGGTTCCATGCCCCGATGGTGCCAAGGCTCACCTGGGCCCAGGTAGCTTATCCCCGTGGGCATCATATGACTTCCCCAACCAGAGTTATACCCTCCTTACCCAGCAATTCATAAACAGTCAGTGCTGGGGTCTCTAACTAAAGGCCCAAGGGTCAGGTCTGACTTACAAATGAGTTAGTTTTGCTTGAGCCATAGTGTTCTGCTTTTTAAGAAACATTGAATTTCAATACATTGGGCAAAGCAGGCTCTATTCCCTTTGCCACAGTCGCCACTTGTCCCTATTGTCTTGTACTTGGTAGCTTCACACATGTTATCTGCCTGACCCCTGAAGGCATTTGGAAACTCTGAGCTCGATCAACAGTCCTGCTTTGTGGACAGGGAGACTGGAGCAGGGAGAATGGAATCCTAGATGACCAAGAGGTTGGAAGAGCCCTTGAGATCACAAAGGTCTCATTTTCAGATCTCTGTCCCAGTATCATTTCTTTGGAGACCTTCCCTGATCAAAGCAGCACCCCTATCCTCTCTGTGCCGTACCCTGCTCTGTTTGTCCTCATCACCTCCTGACATCCCCCTCTCTAGCCTCCCAGTTTATTCTCTGTCCCTCTTGCTACTCTGTGTGCCCCATGAGGGCAGGGACTTGGTTTCACTGTTGTATCCCTAGTGCCAGAATAATGCCGGCGCATGGTAGGTGCTCAAAAAAATTGTTGAAGAATGGGGAAAATGAGGCGCTAGGCATGGTAGCACCAGCCCCAGAACCCCTCCCTGCTACAGTTTCCCTGGGTGGTTCCAGGGACGTCCTGGAGTTGTGCTGGAGTCTCATGGTCACCCAGCAACCCCCTGGCCTCTGCCCCTGCACAGCGTTGTGTTTGGAGGCAAACCCAGCTGTGTCCTACCTGCCAGAAGGGAGAGGGGCCATGATGTCATCAGGCTCCCCCACCCCTCCTCCTCCCAGACCTGACGAATCATGGCTGGAATCCCAAGTTCAAATAGACCACAGCCTGGGTGTGCAGGAGGTACCTTTTGTGGGTTGTGGGCAGGGCAAGGGTCTGGGCAGGTCTTGGTGTCTTAAGTGTTCTCAGAACCAGAAGAAACTAGAGGAAGGGAGCAAATTGCAGAGGGTGGGCAGGGAGACTGGGAGCAGGAAACTCTTCTTATTTTTCTTCCAAGAGAGACTTTATTTTTTTCAAAGGTAAAAATATTTGCTTATAAAAACTGAGCACGAAGAAAAGGTAAAAAGGACACGCTCTTCTTCCTCCCAGGTAGAGGCCTTCACAGTACAAGCCCCTCTAGGGTCAGATGGCCTGGGCTCAAGTCCTGGCATGACCACTTTCCAGCTACAGATCTTGAGAGGGTCTTTACTTGTCGGTGCCTCGATTTCTTCTTGTAAAATGGGGATATTTGTGTTCCTCTCAGCCTCTCTGCCCACTCTCTGCTATTGCCTCCTCCTTTCCTCCAGCTCTGAGTACATTTCTTTTTAAGACACCATGACCTGCCCAGGCCCCTGCCCTGCCCACAACCCATAAAAGACACACCCTGCACACCCAGGCTGTGGTCCGTTTGAACTTGGGATTCCAGGCTTAATCAGTACCTGTCAACCAGTATTGTCGTGAGGATTAGATAAGTAAATCCATGGAAGGGGCTTAGAACAGTGCTTGGCACACAGTGAGGGCTATGGATGCATTTGCTAGCATCTCATCATCACCTGTCATCATCATCATCACCATTGGCCTCACCGTTATCATCATCGTCTTTGCAGACAGCTCTTTATGCACCAACCTGCCTTCCTCCCTCTTTCCAATCTGTCCACCCACCCATCCACCCACCCACCCATCCATCCACCCACCCATCCATCCACCCATCCATCCATCCACCCATCCATCCACTCACCCATCCATCCACCCACCCATCCATCCATCCACCCATCCATCCACCCATCCATCCATCCACCCATCCATCCACTCACCCATCCATCCATCCACCCATCCGTCCACTCACCCATCCGTCCACCCACCCATCCATCCATCCACCCACCCATCCATCCATCCACCCATCCATCCACCCACCCATCCATCCATCCACCCATCCACCCACCCATCCATCCACTCATCCATCCACCCACCCATCCATCCATCCACCCACCCATCCATCCACCCACCCATCCATCCATCCACCCATCCATCCACCCACCCATCCATCCATCCACCCACCCATCCATCCACCCACCCATCCATCCATCCACCCATCCATCCACCCACCCATCCATCCATCCACCCATCCACCCACCCATCCATCCACCCATCCATCCATCCATCCACCCATCCATCCACCCACCCATCCATCCAACCACCCACCCATCCATCCACCCACCCATCCATCCATCCACCCATCCATCCACCCACCCATCCATCCATCCACCCACCCATCCATCCACCCACCCATCCATCCATCCACCCATCCATCCACCCACCCATCCATCCATCCACCCATCCACCCACCCATCCATCCACCCATCCATCCACCCACCCATCCATCCATCCACCCACCCATCCATCCACCCACCCATCCATCCATCCACCCATCCATCCACCCACCCATCCATCCATCCACCCACCCATCCATCCACCCACCCATCCATCCATCCACCCATCCATCCATCCACCCACCCATCCATCCATCCACCCACCCATCCATCCATCCTTCTCTAATGGGAATATCCCCACATGCTCTTCAGGAACCTGTTTTATATACTCCACATTACATTACAGATAAACAAAATGGCTCAGGTCCTGGTTAATGGGGAGGGGTGAGAGTGATGGAAACAAAATCATTGAGCATCCTTGAAGTGCTGTTTTGCTGGGTTCCGTATCCATGTGGCAAACCTAGACTCTGCCTCAGTGCTTTTGGGTGTAATGAACTTTGCAGATCAAGAACACTTGCAATCAGGTATGTTGGCAGTAAGAAGGATCGTTCCAGGAAGATCTTCGAAATCAAAAGTAACCAAGTAAAAGTCTATGCCATTTGTGTGTTTCCCATCTCCCTAATCAGGCTGGGCATTTCTGGAGGTGGGGACTCTGTCCCCTCATACAGACTCTTTCTGTAAAATGAGGACACTAGTAATAGTTGCCAGGCTTTCTTCTAGTGAATACTAGGTGCCAGGCACTGTGCTAACCCTCCTACATATAGCTCATGTAATCTCCACATCAACCCAGTGGAACAGGTACTACGGCTACAACTGCCATCTTCTCCGTGGAGAAACGGAGCCATGGAGAGGTTGAAGAACTTGCCAAGATCATAGGTTCTAAGTGGCAGAGCCGGAACAGTCTGATTGCACCGTGCTTTTATGTGCGAACTGATCCCTTAATGTATGACATAAGATCTGCAAGCCACTTAGCCAGCACAGAGCCCTCAGAAAATGCTGACATCGTTAACGTGTGGATTCAGGCACTGAGAGTCTGAGGATAGAGGTGAAGCTAGAGAAAGGGGGACGGGGGCTGCTGGGGAGCTTGTCTTCTGCTGACAGCTGAGCCCTGCTCCACCAGGGGTCCCCGCTTCCCCATCCCCCAGAGATGCCTTGGGTGCCTCCTCCCTCAGCCTCTTGGATTGACAGGCCCAAGTGAGGAGGGATGGGCATGGAGGTGGGGACCGGGCTCAGGCAGGCTAATCAGGTCATAGTGTGAAATAAAAGGGAGGAGGAAAGCACCGAAACTTCAGAACTCACGCTCCTTCCTGGAGACGAGGTGCCTAGGAGAGGAGCTGGGAAGCCAGGGCGCACGGAGACTTGGAGCCTGGGGGACAGGATGGCCCCACAGAGAGCTGTGCAGCTGTCCCTGAAGAAGCCCACCTACGCTGTGTGTGTGGTGGGAATCGAAACATACGTGGATGTTTACAGGTGAGAGCCGAAAGCACCCACCTGGCTGCAGAGGGCTGGGCTGGGCTGGGCTGGAGGACCCGCGGCAACGGGGTGGGCGCCTGGTGGACGAATGGGGCATGTTGGAGGATGCTGACAAGAGGTTGTTTGGACAGCAGAGCAGAGGGACTAGGATATCAGGTCCATCTTGGGGCTCTGGCTCCTGGCACCAGGGTCAAGCCTTTGGCCTCAAGCCCCTGGATGAGTGTTCCAGCTCTGAGCCCTGGGGCCAGACTTTAGGGTCTGGGCTCTGCGTTCTGACATCCCAGTGGAACTTGTGTGGAGCATCAGAATGACTTGTTGCTCAAGACGGGGGACAGGACTGGTCTCCCCTGATTTTGCCCTCAATTTCTTGCCAACCCATCTCTCTGAGGTGGGGAGGGGCAGTGTGTGTGGTGCAGCTCGTTCCTAGAAGGCCAGCCGGGGCGACTGGGATCAAGACGGAGTGGTTAGGGAATGATTCAATGTGTTAATGAAAGAAAAGAACTGGGATAAGCCTGGGGCTTATGTTTTGATGTGTTTTTTAATAAAGGAAAAGAACTTGGAACAAGCCTGGGGCTTGTGTTTGCCAGGAGGATGATGGCGATGATGGCACTGATGGTACCTCTCAGGGCAGTGGAAGCATTAGCTTCCCCTGTTGGTCCCAATACTTCCTGGCCTGACTTTACCCAGATGGAGGTCCAGGGACCTGGCCCAGTGTGAGTTTCCCAACCTGGTCATTGAGGAAGTTGGTCTTGGGGGTCTTTGGGGGTCTTTCCAACTCAACACACTCTCTATGAGCTCCATCTCTACTGGATCGGATGGGACCAGAGACCCTGCAGATGGGCAGGGGGCAGTCAAGGTGGGAGTCTCCCTCCCAGAGTAGGTGGGGGCTGAGGTCTGTTATAAGGTGGGATCTGAGCTGGGCCCAGCTTCACCTGGCCTCAGGGGAGCCTCTGCCCCAGAAGACCTCCCTGCCTCCCTCTCTGGGGCAGTGGCCTGGGGCTGGGGAGGGAGAGCCAGGAGCCCTGGGAGGCCAGACCTCAGCTCTAAGTCATGCTGGGGGCCCTGGCGTGGGGCTGGTTCTCTTGCATCTGGGTGGCTAACAGAGATCCCATTTTCCGCTGCCCTTTTATCATATGGTTGCCAGACTTGGCAAATGAAAATACAGGGCACCCAGTTAAGTTTACATCTCAGATTTTAAAAAATGCTTTTTTTTTTAGTATATTGCATGGAACATACTTTTTTTTTTTTTAAGGCTGTTTAGCTGAAATTCACATTTAGCTAGGCGTCCTGTACTTTATCTGGTAACTCCGCTTCAACATCAAAAGTAGGGAAGAGGTCTCTGGTGAGCCCCTATCTTCCCGATTCCAGACCCCTGTTCTCATCCCAGGGGATGGCTATTTCTGGAAGGTAATTTCAGAACCTCAGGCCCTACATGATAGGTTGTGCTGCTGACTGAGGACAGAAGCGTTTGCCTGGGAGCCAGGAGACTTAGGTTCTGGTTCTGGCTCTGCCACTGACTTGCTGTCTGGCGTGGGCCAAGCCACTGGCCCTCTCTGGGCCCTGGCAGGATGAACTGAGCCCCCGATTCAGTTTAGCGTGGCGGTAAAGCACCCACTCTGGACTTGGACAGACTCGAGGCCTCATCGTAGCTCCACTGGTGGCTGTGGGACACTGGGCGAGCTGCTGCATTTCTCTGAGCCTGTTACCTCATCTGACAAATGGGGAAGCAACAGCACTGATGTTAATGGCTTAGGGGGAGGATGAGTGTGGGCACGCACGTGTAGGGCCCTGGCTCTGTGAGAGTGGGAAGTGCTTACCGCTCTGGCAGCTCTGTGGGTTCCCTTTCCTCCACTATTTGTTCTTCCCATCATGTGTCAGAGGGTGGAAGGAGCAGAGGACAGATCAGCAGGTGTGTGGTGGGAACATGGGGCGATGCCATCTGTAAACTCCTTTGGGGTCACCAGATGCTTTAGCATGTTCAAGTGTGGGCCGTGGCCCAGCCAAGGGGAAGCTGCCTGGTTGTCTGTAGCTGCTGTGCTCTGGCGGACTCTGGGAGAGGGGGCTGCTCTGGGGTCCTGAGGGAGCACCGTGAGGGACCTGTACCCAACAGCCCTTCAAGAAACGTCACCCCTGGATGGATCTAGAGTCTGTCATACAGAGTGAAGTAAGTCAGAAAGAGAAAAACAAATACCGTATGCTAACACATATATATGGAATCTAAGAAAAAAAAAAAAAGGTCATGAAGAACCTAGGGGTAAGATGGGAATAAAGACACAGACCTACTAGAGAATGGACTTGAGGATATGGGGAGGGGGAAAGGTGAGCTGGGACGAAGTGAGAGTGGCATGGACATATATACACTACCAAATGTAAAATAGATAGCTAGTGGGAAGCAGCCGCACAGGGAGATCAACTCGGTGCTTTGTGACCACTTAGAGGGGTGGGATAGGGAGGGTGGGAGGGAGGGAGATGCAAGAAGGAGGGGATATGGGAACATATGTATATGTATAACTGATTCACTTTGTTATAAAGCAGAAACTAACACACCATTGTAAAGCAATTATACTCCAATAAAGATGTTAAAAAAAAAGAAACTTCACCCTGGACGTTGGTAGTGACTAGCATCATAGCCACGGAGAATCTCTAAACTAGAAAACAGAAGTTTATTCTGCAGCAAGTTGGTTTAAAAGTAGACCTAAGGAAGAACTTCCAGCCACTGAGGTCTCTGATAGGTGGAGAAAGGTGATATAGAATTGTCAAGACAGGTGGAGGAAGGGGGCCGTGTGTTGACAACCTGGGAAGGTTTAAGAGGAGCTTGAAGCTCACTCCAGGGCCTTGGCTGTCTAGGATGAAGGGGCTGTACTTGATGATGAACTTGGGGCTCTCCCACCCCCAGTGCCAGGTGCCTGGCTCCAGCTGAGGCTGAGCAAGGGGCCTCTGTTTGGCCTTGCTGGTAGAAGGCAGAAGCCCCCCAGAAGAGGGTCACCTGTGCTGGTCACCTGAGCTGCCCAGACTCCCAACCTTCCAGAGCCAGTGGAGATGGGCGTGTGGGAGTCATGGGATGTGATTCATTCCCCCATGTGCTCTCTAGGCTGGTTATTTGGGGGTAATTGTGTGCCCCAGGGGGTCCCAGCCCAAGGAACCTTAGAAATCCCCTGACTCAGCATGCTCTGCAGATCCTACACCCTCACCCCAGCGGGCTAGCTCTCCACCGCGAACCCCTGGGTTTGGCCAGATGGCCCTGGCTGTCTCTGTCCTTTTCTTGGAGGTGGTCCCCAGAGGACTTATGCCAAAAAAGAGGGGGTGTGGTATGGGGAATCCATTAGCCGTCCAGCCTGGCGCTCCCTGGCTGCCCAGAGGCCAGAATCAGAGCCCCAGGCTGGAGATCACATGAACATTTACCCTTAGGGATGGAGGAGAAGGCTGGCTGGGTGGGGCTCGGGACGATCTCCTGGAGTTTTTCTAAGCCTCCCCCAGCCCTACACAAGCCTCAAAGCCAAATAGACTCTTAGATCCAAGATGACTGGAATTCCAGGAGCACAGGGAAGGGGGTCTCTGTAGGGCCTCTCAGATGAGCCAGAGAAAAGACCCAGACCACTTCTCTTTTCTGGGGTTCCCTGTATTTCAAAAACCCAAAATGCCAAAACAGAGTTGTAAAACTTGTGGTCTATATATTCTTTTTTTAAAAAAATAAATTTATTTAAAAATAAATAAATAAATTTATTTTATTTACTTATTTTTGGCTGTGTTGTGTCTTCGTTGCTGTGCGCGGGCTTTCTCTAGCTGAGGTGAGCGGGGGCTACTCTTCATTGCAGTGCGCGGGCTTCTCACTGCAGTGGCTTCTCTTGTTGTGGAGCACGGGCTCTAGGCTCGTGGGCTTCAGTAGTTGTGGCACACAGGCTCAACAGTTGTGGCTCGCAGGCTCAGTAGCTGTGGCGCATGGGCTTAGTTGCTCCGCGGCATGTGGGATCTTCCCGGACCAGGGCTCGAACCTGTGTCCCCTGCATTGACAGGCGGATTCTCAACCACTGCACCACCAGGGTAGTCCTGATCTATATATACTTGATGTTTACATTAAGTAAATTAATGCTTTTAACTTGCGAAGAAGTACAATGAAACATAATTGTGCTCCTCAGGGATAATTACAGGATTGAGGCCAACACTAATTCATGATGAGTGACAGGCTCTGAGAGCCGGGCTGGGACCTGGATTTAAAACCAGGTGAGGATCTCCTCTCCTACTTGTTCCGTCCTGTTGCTGTATCGCATTCCTTCATTGGAAGTGATGTTAATGTTTAGATTCGAGGGTTCTTGGAGATTATGAGGCCGGGGTCCCCTGTAAGGTCCACGGAGCCAGGAGAGGCCAGGGAGTTACAGGATCTGGATGTGAAATGGCGCAGTGTGAGCTCTTGAAACGTAAAATACTGGCATCAGAGAGGGTACCAGAGGTCAGAAGCCCCCTAAGTCTACAGATGTGCCTGCCTCCCTGGTTCTCGTTGCTAACTAACTCCCATTTTGAGACCTGGGAATCCATTCAGTCACTCTTCCCTCCCCTCTTCTGGCCCTATAGCCCCTTCCCTGTCCCCGCTTCTCCTTCCCATCATTTTGGTCTTGGAACCTCTCCTCATCCTTGACTGTCTCCTCTTCCCCCTACTGCTCCCATCACTTCCAACTCCACTTCTCTCTCCTCCCCCCAATCCCCACCTTCCTCTCTTGGTGGTGGGCTCGGGGCCAGGCAGCGGACCCCAAGAGAAGACTCGAGATGCAGGGAATGGAGGGGTGATCGCTCACCCATGATGTAGATGCCTCCTTGACCCCCAAAATGCTTTCCCTGTGATGTGTTGTCCTCTCCTTTGCTATGTCCAGAGAAGCTTCCATTCCCTTTGCTGTGGCTTCTAAGCAGCCGTTCAGCTCTGCCAAGTGGTCCTGATGCTCAAAGACGTGTGGGAGGTGGGGTTGAGGCTGGAAGGAACTGGCAACTCCACACCCAGCCAAAGACATCAGCCACCTGGGGAGCCCAGGAGGGGGACCTCAGCTGTGGGCCGGGAGCAGTGGGGGCGATTCTGAATGCTGCCACCCAGGGGCGGGTGCCGAGGGAGCTGGGACCTGCCGGAACTTTTCAGGAGCCTGGCCTCCCAGCAGGTAGAGACCTGAGTTGGGTCTCCAAATGCACCCTGGGCCCCAGAACAGAGAACCCAGTCACTCTGCATTTGAGACCAAGGCCACCCGAAGTCCTGCCAAGCACTTCTCCTGCACACCTTCCCTGCCACGTTTACGACCCTGCCTATACCCCCACCTGGGTCTCCATTGCTGTGCTGGGAGAGTCGGCAAAGGGAAGGCCAGAAATCCCTCAGGAGGATCCTGCAGAGGGTGTGGTCTGAGCCAGGCTGCCAGATGTAGTGAAAGGGTGGGCTGGGGCTTCCGGACCTGGACAAGAAGGAAGGCTGGGCTCTGTGCAGCCTGGGCCCCAGAGGAGGAAGCTCCATTGGGATGGGGCCTCTGAGAGTCAGTTCGATGACTGCAGAGAACAAGATGGCTGGTAACCAGTCGTAACCACCAGTTAGGGTCAGGCTGGTCCTTGCAGGCTGTGTGACTTTGGGCCAGCTACTTAGCCTCTCTGAGCCTGTTTCCTCCCATGCTAGATGAGGATAATATCACCAATTAATTGTACCTGTGAATTTGGCCCCCATTTTACAGATGAGAATTGCATAATCCACGGAGCACAGCCATACAATTTCCCATCTTGCAGATGGGGAAACTGAGGCTGAGAGGGGAGAAGTGACTCATGATTCTGACTTTCCATTCAGGGCTCTTCTCTTAAGGATGTTCTGGCCCCCAGCTCCTGTTTGCCTCTGCTGGGAAGGCCCGGGGTGGAAAGCTGCCACCCCCCATCTCTAGCCCCCATCCTTGGGCAGGCAGGGGTCCACTGAAAGAAGGCCTGGCCAGCCCTGCCCTCCTTGCAGACTCTCTGGGTGTGGCCTTAGCTGAGCAATGACAGGGCATAAGACACCCATGATTCTTATCTCTGGGAAGGAAGGAAAGAGGGAGAGGACATAGCTGCACCCTGTGCCATTCTACACTTAGGGGAAAATCCCTGCCTGTGATGTGGGGTCTGCCTGTGATGTGATGTCAGCCATTGCCCTCCCCAACCTCTGTCGGCCACAGCCAGCACCCAGGGAGGACCAAGGAGGAAGCCACACGGGGGCCTGAACTTTCTGTGTCCTTTGCCCCGCTGTGGTCACTTGACAAATGTTACTGGTCACCTGCTCGTTATTCAGCTCTGTGCTGGGCTGAGGCACCTGGAGATGATATGACCCACCCCCGCCCCCGAGGGGCTCCCATCTTAGTCTGGGAGCTAAAAAACCTTCAGAATGTGGACGCTAACAATTGCATCGCTAACCGGGTTTGGGGTCAGGTCTGAGAGTGAAGGGAGATGGAAGAATCCTATTCCCCAGGGTCTGCCTGCTCCCCATGCCCCTTGTGACAGTAATGACAATGGTGACAGCACCATCTTCAGCTCACAGTGCTTGCTGTACTATCTCAATTAAATCTCACAACAAGCCTATGAGGTAGTGACTACTACGATTCCCATTTTTCAGACAAGGAAACTGAGACACAAAGATGTCAAGAGACTTGTCCAAAGTCACACAGCCAACAAATGGCAGAGCTGGGACTTGAACCCAGGTTTGCCTGATCGCAAATTCTATGAGCTCAACCCCAAGAGAGCCCATTATTGGGGAATTTTCTACGTTGTTCGGTTGGTGCGAGGGGTGGGTGAAGGCAAGGCAGAGGATGAGCTTCGGAGTCAGACCCTGAGTGGGGTCACATCTCAGCTCTCCATTGTCGCCCCGCATGTGACCTCCCTCTGGATTTCACATCATCTGTAAAATGGGGAGAAGAATAATAACTGCTCTGCTCAGCAAACAGGGGCCGTGGGGATGGAATCAGAACGGAGTAAAAGTACTTTGGGGCCCGTGATGTCCCTGCCCTGGGTGGATGCCATGAGGGCAGGGCCAGGGGTGACTCATCTCTTCTTTCCTGGTGCCCAGCGTGGCACAGTAGGTGCTCAGGAAATGCATGTTGAGGCAGAGCGGCCGACAGCACCAACAGGACTCCGTGTGCTCCCCGGAGCTGACGTTCTTTAGGGCTGGAGCCTGTGGGGATCTGGCCAGCTCCGTGGGACTGTTGGCCACAGTGGTTCTCGGCTCCTGGCAGAAGCGACCACAGACCTGGTCGTACCCGAGAGGACTTGCCAGGTCCTGCTGGCTGGTCCCAGGGCATTTCTTGTGGCTTCGGTCCAGGGAACGTCAAGTCCGGGACACCTGGAGAGTGGCCCCTCTGGGGCTCTGGGCAGACAGGTGGCTGATCAAGTGTGAAGAAGGAGTCACAGGCTTGGCTGGCCTGGTCTGCTCAAGGGCTGCCCGCCAGCTTGCTCCTCAGCCTTTCCATCCAGTTCTGCATTATTCTCCCTTCTGCCCTCGCCTCTCCCCCGGCACAATGCCCTGGACAAGCCTCCAGGGCAACCTGGTCCTCTGCCGCCACCCCCATACCCACTCCCCTAGCTGGAGGCGGGGTCAGTCCCATCCTGCCCTCCCTGCCCAGACCCTAGGCTGGGCAGAGGAGTCCCCTGACCCCTGAGATCATCCCTAGGGGCTGGTGGTATCCAAGCAGCAGGTAGGATGGACGGCAGGGGAGGGACTCCATGATTGCTGTGTTTCTCTTCTCCCTAGAGACCAGGTGGTCAACTTCCGAGTAGCTGAGGTAAGGTGTGGCCTGTGGAGCCCCAGTGGGAGGAAGCTTCTGGACACAGGTTGCAGCCAAGTAAAAGGAAAAGCTTTCTAATTACCTGAGCTGTTAAGGCACAGAGGGCTGTAAGGTAGTGAGCTGCCTGTTCAAGCACAGGGTTCTGCGACGGGCAAGGAGCTGGCCAGGATGGCCTCTGAGACCCCTCTCTGACCCGAGGCCTGTGAAGATACTCCACAGTCTCATTGTCTTAGGGCAGAAAGGGGTCAGAGGTCATGGTGCCATCTTCCTGGTCTGCACTGACTTCACCCTGCAAAGTTCAGGTGCGTGGAGGGGGAAGAGGGCTCTCCTGCCTCAGTGCCCCACATCCTGCCGGCTCCCAAGGGATCACATTGAAGCGCTTGTGTTGCAAAGTTTCAACATTTTCCTTTTTCCTTCCTACGTCTTCCGTGACTATTTCCTTCCTCCGGTCCCCGCCGGGGACACGCTCAGGGCACACACACTCATTTTCAAGTCAGCGGGACAGCATAATATAGAAGACAAACCTGCCGCTCCTTCCATCCTTTACCAGGAAGGTTACTTAACCTCTCTGAGAAGATTTTTTCATCTGCTAAATGAGGACAGCAAGGGTTCCTGCGAGAGTTGTTGTGAAGGGTAGACGAGGCACCAAAAGCTGAGCATGGGGCTTCCCTGGTGGCGCAGTGGTTGAGAGTCTGCCTGCCGATGCAGGGGACGCGGGTTCGTGCCCCGGTCTGGGAAGATCCCACATGCTGCGGAGCGGCTGGGCCCGTGAGCCATGGCCGCTGAGCCTGCGCGTCCGGAGCCTGTGCTCCGCAGCGGGAGAGGACGCGACAGTGAGAGGCCCGTGTACCACACACACACACACAAAAAGACAGGGTGAGGGAGAGTGTTTCGGGGTGTGTGATCAGCTCGTGCACATTCTTCTGATTGGCTGGTGGTGAGGTAATTGGGAGTCAACATCATCAACCTTCCAACCAGTCTGGAGTCTATGTGCTTGTGGGCAGCATACAGTTAACTTCTTCCACCTGGTGGGGGCTTCAGTATCTGCAAAAGAGCTCAAAGGATGTGGCTCACAATATTATCCATAGCCCTTGAGGAGGAACTAGAGATCCTTGACTTTGTTTAATGGCTAAACTATTATTATTTTGTCTTGCTTGGCTGTTTTCCATTGTTTCTGCATTTTCTCATTTTTCTGATTAAATTTATTCTTTGGAACTTGGGGGAAGGCCTAGGAGGCTAAAATTACAAACAAGAGGCAGGCAGAAGACATGGTGGAGGGGGGTCTGTCCCGGGAAGGTCCATAGGTTCTTTTTTTTTTTTTTTTTTAGCGGGCCTATCACTATTGTTGCCTCTCCCGTTGCGGAGCACAGGCTCCGGACGCTCAGGCTCAGCGGCCATGGCTCACAGGCCCAGCCGCTCCGCGGCATGTGGGATCTTCCCAGACCGGGGCACGAACCCGTGTCCCCTGCATCAGCAGGCAGACTCTCAACCACTGCGCCACCAGGGAAGCCCGGTCCATAGATTCTTGCTCGGGTACAGTTCCACGTTCCTGGGTTGCCTTGCCCTCAACCATAAAACAGGGGTTTCTTGTACCCCTTGCCCACACCAGACACCACGCTGGGTGCTGAGAAGACAGTAGTTTTAGTGAAAGTAAAATGGGAAAATTCCCCACATTCTAGAGGGAGAAACAGGAGAGACAGGCAATAGAAAAACATGTCAAATAAACATGACATGTCAGGTGACAAGCGCCATGGGTTGAAATGAAGCTGGGTCGTGGGGTTAGGGAGTGTGGGGTTCATGGTGTCACCCATGTCACACGGACTTAAATAGGGCAGTCAGGGAAGACCTCTGAGAAGGAAATGAGGCACGGAGGGCCCAGCGGAGGCTCGGGAGCTGAACATTGTGAACGAAGAGAACCCAAGTGCAAAGGGTCGAAGGCAGGAGGGAGCTTGGCAACCGGAGGGAGAACAAGAGCTGGGTCTGCAGGAGTGAGGAGGGCGTAGCCAACTCCGCGCAGACTGCAGAGCCCCCGGGGAAAGGCTGTGAACAGAGGGGATGTTGAATGACTTCTGTGTTAAGAGGATCCCTCTGCTGCTGTGCTGAGACCAGATCGTGGGCAGCAGGAGAAGAAGCAGGGGGACCAGCCTATTGTGAAAATCCACATGGAAAACACTGGTGCCTGGACCAGGGCGTTAGGCGTGGAAGAGACGTGAATGTCAGCAGGTGATGCTGTAAAGGGGGAGCTGACAGGGTTCACTGGTGACTGGATGTGAGCTCGAGGGAAGGAGAGAAGGCCAGGATGAATCCGATGATGGGGCAACTGTGGCCTGACCCGGGCAGGTTTGGACGGGGCAGAAGTGGGGAGCTAAGAGTTTCGTTTTGGACTCGTTAAATGTAAAAAACCTGTTAGACACCCTAAAGAGATGTTCAAAAGACAGTTTTGAGTCTGGAGATGGAAAGTGGAGGTTCTAAGTCTGGGAGGCTTAGGTTCCTATGGTAACTGACTAAACAATGGCAAAGGGCAAAGGGCAAAGGAAGATGCCTGCAAGTGCCTCTTGAGGATGGTGAGGCCAGGAGTGGGGTGAGGACCTGTGGTTCCTGCCAGCAGCCTGCAGGGCTCAGGGGCCCCTCTCCACCCCAGCCTCATCTTTAAAACGAGAATAATAATTGCCTTATGGGGCCATGATGTGCGTCAGAGAGCCAGGTCCTGAGTGGGCCTTGGGCCTGTTGTAACTATGACCATCACCACCATTGTCAATGGGGGCCATTGTTTGTGGGGACTGAGTGACCACGGCAGGGATCTGGAAGGGGTGTCTGGTTTCTCCAGGGGCTTTAATACTTGAGTGGTTTCTCAGGGATACAGGAAACGATGGAGGCAGGAGGATGTATCAAAGGACCCTTCTGGGCCTGGCATCTTTGCAGTCGGGTGGACGTTTGCAAGTTGACTTGACCTTGGGTGGTGGCCTTGAGGCTGACGGCTCTGTCCTGGGGGACGGCAGTGGGTAGCCCTGACATGTAGTTCCCTCGTCCGACTTCCCCTCCAGGCCTGTGTTCCACATGGCCAAACGCCTCATGGAACCCTGGGGCCCATCACAGGGCTGGGGCAGGGAGGCACACAGCTCAGGTTTATTCAGGGGTTGAAGAAGGACAAGCGCCCCCAGAGGCCCTGCTGACTTTGCTCCTGGTGCCCCGTGGCCCGAGTTTGCAGAGCATCCCCTCTGAGTCTACGGCCCGGGAAGGCTGGCCCCTACCTGCTGTGGCTGGAAGCGGCTGGTGACTTGAGAAGTAGCGTGGAGGCCCAGCAGATGGGTGCCCCCGGCTGGGGCCTGGCAGACTGAGGGCTTCCTGATCCCCCTTTCTGGAGCCCAGAGCTCTGGAGTATTGGGTGGATGTGGTATATCAGGTAGATGGGGAGAAATTTGCAGGGTATGGCCTCAGTCAAGCTCTGTACCACTGGGTGCAGATGGGCCTGAATCCCCCTGCAGACTAGGGGCAACTGAATCCATTCATTCATTTAACAAGTGTTTATGAGACTGACCACACACCAGACACTGTTATAGGTGCTGGGAGCTAGCAATGAGCAAAGCAGACAAAACTCCCTGACCTTCTAGCAGGAGAGACGGACAATACCTAACAGTATGAAGAATCAGAGCAGACAGTGCTTTGTGACCACCTAGAGGGGTGGGAGGGAGACGCAAGAGGGAGGGGTTGGGGGATATATGTATACATATAGCTGATTCACTTTGTTATACAGCAGAAACTAATACAACATTGTAAAGCAATTATACTCCAGTAAAGATGTTAAAAACAAACAAGTAAACAAACAAAAAAGAATCAGAGCAGAGTGGCAGGGATAAGGAGAGTGTGGGAGAAGGTGGGACAAGCTATAGCATTAAATAGAGTGATGGGCGGGGGGTGCTCACTGAGAAGGTGACATTTAAGCAGAGCCCTGAAGAAGGTAAAGGAGTGAGCCTTGTGGATATCTGGGGGAAGAGCATTTTATGCAGAGGGAACGGCCAGTGCAAAGGCCCTGAGGCAGGACAGCCCGGCAGCTTCATGGAACATCAGGAAGGTCAGTGTGGCTTGAGCAGAGTGAGTGAGGACTGAGCCTAGCGGGGTGGAGGAGGTTCCCGGGGGGTGGCAGAGGGCAAATCGGGAGGGGCTTTTTATGCCACTGTGAGGACTTCGCTGTGTGTGACGGGAACCGTTGCTTTTGAGCATAAGAACAACGTGATCTGTTCTGAGTGGGGAACAGGCTGGAGCGGGCACAGGTGGGCTTACGAAGCTGCCCAGCACTCTAGGTGGGTGCAGGGGTGGCAGTGGAGGGAGTGAGAGGTGGTCTCAAACGGATTTCTTGTTGGGTTAGAGAATTTGGAAGCATAAAAGCAGGAAGCTTTGGGGGAGGTGGGGGACTGAGGATGTCCAGAGGTTTTCAGTCTCTGCTCTCTGGAGCCTCAGGGGCCACGGTGGGGGTGGAAGGGTTAAACACCGTGGCTCGCCACCACCCCCGGCTCCCTTTTGTCCTTCTTCTGTCTGGGGTTCCACGCGAGGTCCACTGAAAGGGCTCTGCCACTAAAACAGAGCTCAACAGCCACTGCTCTGCTCCAAGCCCTTCATGTTGCAGAGGGGGAGACTGAGGCCCGGGGACGACGTGCCCAGGGTGGGTCACGTGGAAATCAGTGGAGAGCTGGGATGGAGCCCTGGGGCCCAACCAGGTTGGTCTCCCGGCCAGTGGGCCCCTCACCCCCCGCCGCTCCCCACTCCAGCTGTTAGGGGGTGCCGTTGCATAGCCGGGTAGCCCCAGCCCACTACCCCACTGGTCTCTCTCCTGAGCCCCCGGATGCTCTCCTCTCTCCTTTCTATCAGCGATGTGCCCAAGGGTGCTGAGACCTTCAGTGTCTCTGGGAGCTCCGGGGTGGAGGTCTTCACGGTCTACAACACAGCACGGGTGACAGAGCCCACAGGTAAGGCCTACTGGCCCCTGAATGCCAGCGTGGACGTGATCATATCTGTGGACACAGCCAGTAAGGCTTTAAACGATCTCGAGGTAAGAGGCTACTTCCCCACAGAAGGTAAGAGCCCCCCACAAAGCACACCCCGTTCACACATCACCCCCACCCAACCAAACCCCACAAGGCTTTGCCACCCACATCCACGCGACACATCCTGATACAACCCAACCGACACCCAAAGATGCAAACCCACCCCAATGCCCTGACGTCACACGCACACATACACGAGTGCTCCCGTAACAGCACAGCCTTCCTGCTCACCCCCTCAAATTCACAAACACCCGCTTTAACACAGCTCCGCACAGACCACAAGCAAGCCCCCCACTCCTCTGCAGACAGGAGTTCTCGGCAGCACCCACACACACATGCATGCACGTGGACACAGGTACGTACCAGGGTGTGTGTCTCCCACCTAAGGAAGCAGGAAGCCTTCTCTTTCACAGAGGATACCCTTCTTACTCACCCTCAGGCACCCACCACATACACAGTGACCCCTGATTCATTTATTCAGCCTTTTCTCCAACGACACCAAAAAGGTGGAGACTGTGCAGCTGTTGAGAGTAGGGGCCCTGGAGCTCAAATCCTACCTCTGAGCCCCATCTACTGGGGTCATCCTGGGGGCTCACTGAGATGGCCTGGGTGGAGCCCTGCCCATGGGTTCTGGGGCATGGGGAAAGCTCTGTGAGCTTGGGCTGCTACTGTGGGGTGGGGGTGGGGGGTGGTCATTGTTCCCATTTTACAGATGAAGAAACAGAGGCTTAGAGAGGTTGAATAACTTGCCTGTCCCTAGTGACAGCTGTCCCTTCCCTCATTCTTTCTCTCTGACATCCCCATGGGTTCCTGAGGGTCCAGCTGCTCCCTCTGGGATCCTCCTGCACCCCATCTGGCCCTCCTCGCCCCTCAGCCCAGCCCTGGGAGCTGAGGAGGCATCCCAGCCTCTCCAGCTGGAGAAGGGGGCTGTGGATCCAAGCCGGGAGCCCGTGGGCCTTGGGCCTTCAGCAGCAGGGAGTAGCTGGGACCCCCATGCCTCCCCTACCTCTAAGCAGGGCCGCCGGAGTGTCCCCTAACTCCCCCAGTCACAGCCATTTCTGAAGGGGTGGCCGTGCTGGCTTAGGGCTGACCATGTCCCCACAGGTGCAAGTCTCCTACTTCGGGCTTCAGAAGGCTGCCCTGGGCCACAGTGTCCTCTACCTCACTGGCGCCGGTAAGTCCCACCTCCCTGGCTCTCCGTACAACCACCCCTCCATGCTGACTGCTTGAGGGTCTTAGGGGAGCCCCCAAGTGCAAGGCCCACGGACATCTTCCTCCCCCATCGAGGAGCTTGGCTTCTTCAGAGGTGGTTCATCCACTCTAGAGCCTCAGGGGTGGAGTCCCGGCCATACTTAGGGCCATAAGAATCTGGAAACTGCACTGCCCATGGGTCACCAGCTAGACCAACAATAGGCCTCCTTCATCCAGAGTCTGCCTATCACACTCACTGGAACTTCAAGACATCACTAAACCATGGAGAGCCACACGCTACCTTGGGCCAGACCCCGGCAGCTGGCCCTGAGAACTGCAGAACCAGCACCTAGAACCTCAGGCCTGATCCCGACCTCCAGAGTCAGGGCCCCCAAGAGCTAGCAATTCAGCCCACATAGATGAGTCAAAAATTCAAGAGCCAGAGCCTTGGGTCCCTCCAACACCCAGAACCACACGGGGCTGCCACAAGGGCCCCTCAGGTGTTGGGTGTGGTCCCCAGAACAGGGCTTCCTGGTTCCCAAGGGCTTGTGGAGGGGCCGAAGCTTGCCCCGACCTGGACGTTATGGTGCGAGGGTGGGCCTGGGGAGCCCTGTTGTCCCTCTACATCTCTTTGCAGACATCTCCCTCGACGTCGACACGGGCCGCACGGGCAAGGTGAAGAGGAGCCATGGTGACAAGGTGGGACTCTCCTGGTTACCCCAAGATGGCAGAGTTGACAGGCAAACCTGGGGGTGGTCCTGGGGTGGAGTGGGCTCTTCCTCCAGAAGGGTGATGGATTCCTAGGGTCTGTGGTATCCAACAGTATAGGGAAGCCATCTGAGGACTCCCAAATCAGCATGAACGGGCCTTAACTTACGCTGTGTGATCAACATGCTGTGTGACTCCTGGAAAACAGCTTACCCTCTCTGGGTCTCTCTTGTGCCACTTTAGAACTGGGATTAGTTCTTTTTCTTGAGGTCTTTTCTATTTCCTGGGCTGTATTTGGACCCCCAAGCATGGTAGGTGACTTGTCAAGTGACTGACAGATCCTGAAGAGTGAGGACGAAGATGGGGTGGGCTCAAGGCATTATCCCACCGGATGTATCTGAAAGCCATCCTGGGAGGGTAGAAGATATGATTTGCAGGGAAAGACCCCACAGAGGAAGCCTGAATCATATAGAAGACTTTGTGGACAAGATGGGGTAGGGCTGCCACGGATGGCTGTGCAGAGTGTTCACTGCACAAGGTTGCTTGGGAAAGGTGGCAGGTGGGGCCTATGATATAAATCATGTCTTGGGCGCCGGTACAGAGAAGCATCTACCCAGAGGGGTGAACAAGAGTGCCATATAAGTTAGCAGTGGTCCTGTGAGGTCCCCCAGACCCAAGTTTGAATCCCATCTATGTGACTTGGGGTTCACACCCCAGAGCCTCTTTTCCCTCTTCTGTGAAATGGGGAAAATAAGCCCTGCCTTGCGGAGTCTGGTGGGGATGAAGTAGAAGCACGTGAGGAAGGGGACTTCCCTGGTGGTCCAGTGGGTAAGACTCTGCACTCCCGATGCAGGGGGCCTGGGGTTCCAACCCTGGTCGGGGAACTAGATCCCACATGCATGCCGCAACTAAGAGTCCGCATGCCGCAAATAAGAAGTATGTATGCTGCAACTAAAGATCCCACATGCTGCAACAAAGATCCTGTGTGCCGCAACTAAGACCCAGCACAGCCAAAATAAATAAGCAAATAAATTAAAAGAAGAAAAGAGAAGCACATCAGGAAGAGCTTTGATCACAGAGGCAGGGTTCCAGCCATCTTCCCCACCTCTCTGCTCAGACTATCTTGCAGGACCTGCAGGATCTCAAGTGAAAGTCAGAGAAAACTGTGGGACAGGCCCCAGGAGAGGACTGGCATGGGGAGAGTCTCCCAGGAATTCTCCAGCCCCATCAAGGTCAGGGCGAGGCAGTCTTAGTCTGCTGGCAGGACCAAAGCTCAGCAGACTGGCAAAGGCCATTTCTGGGTTTTGCGCCATCACCCTTCCTCTTCCAGTCTGATGGCTGGGAGGAGCTGTTGTTCAAGTTGTTCACTGCACAAGCGTGGAGTGGCTCTGGGTGTAGGGACCTGGAACTCCATTCCCCAAATCTATGATCCCTCTATAAATCTTTAAGCAAACCCAGAATACAAAAGTCTCCAAGTTAACAAAGCAGACAGCTCTAGCCATGTCCAGAACCCCTTCTCAGAGACCCCTGGGTCCCACTGATCCTAAGGCCTCTTGCTTTGCCACAGAAAACCTGGCGCTGGGGCCCTGAGGGCTATGGGGCTGTCCTGCTGGTGAACTGTGACCGGGATAGTTTCAGGTCCAGGGAGATCGACCTCACCAGCACCCAGCTGACATCACTGGAAGGTGAGCAAAAGAAGGGGTGTATGGCATTGTCCAGGGTGATGGTGTGGGATGGAGCAAGATTGTCTCATGGGCACCCCTCTCTCCAGACCTGCAGGACATGGCCCCAATGGTGCTGAGCTGCGATGGCCCTGATGAGCTCTTTGACAGCCACAAGCTGGTCTTGAACGTGCCGTTTTCTGATTCCAGGAGAATGGCGGTCTTCTGCGCTAGGGGTGAGTGGCCTGGAGGGATCTCTTCCCTTCCTGCTCCATCTTCTGCTTCCCAAACCATTCTTCTCTTATCCACCTCTCTCCCTCCTTCCATCATCATTTTGTGACTCTCACTACCACTTACAAACAGCCACTCCATCAGGACACGACATATCGCCCAAGAAAGAGGTTCCCAAACTAGACCCATTTTACAGAGGGGAAAACTGAGGCTCAGACATGTGAATTCACTGCCCTAAGGTCCCACAACCAGTTGGGGATGGAGCAAGCATTCAAAGCCAGTCTCTTGGGCACCAAAGCCCCTCTTTCCACTACCCTTGCCCTTTCTCCTGAGCCCATCCTTCCTCTGGTCGGTTAGCATGGAATGAGTTCTTGATGTAAAACAGCAGTGTCCAGGCTGGGTGGGGTGGAGGCAGGGACTAGCACAGCTGAGGCCCAGGCTTGCCTTCAGAATCCAGTTGTTCTGACAGTTTATTAATCAAAGTCTGTGGATTAAAACAAACAAACAAACAAAAAAAAAAACCTGGCAGAAACACTAATCCTTAACCCTGAGGTGCCCTTACTCATTTTCATAAATCACAAGAGACCTCTCCTGCCCCTTCCTTCTTCCTCTTCATCCTCCTCTGTTCAAACTGACTCAGAACTTGTCCCAGCTAAATGAGCCTGGCAGGGACCAGAATGTTCCAATGGTAGAAGGTTACCCAGGAGTCCAGCTTGGAAACACTTACTGTGATACCAGAACATAAGCAAAGTCTCCGTAAGTGAGCTGACAACATTTCATGCTGTAAGAGCGTGCCAGGGTGGCGCTTCCCAGACAACCCTCAGGGGAAGGGAAAAGGCTACGGGCCAGAACTACTATGTGCCAGGCAATTTTTTAAAAAATTTGAGATGAAATTCACATAACATAAAATTAACCATTTTATTTTATTTACTTTATTTTTTTATAAATTTATTTATTTTTGGCTGCATTGGGTCTTTGTTGAGGGGCGCAGGCTTCCTCTAGTTGCGGCGAGCGGGGGCTACTCTTCGTTGTGGTGAGCGGGCTTCTCACTGCAGTGGTTTCTCTTGTTGCAGAGCACGGGCTCTAGGCGCGTGGGCTTCAGTATTTGTGGCACGTGGGCTCAGTAGTTGTGGCGCACAGGCTCTAGAGCACGGGCTCAGTAGCTGTGGTGCACAGGCTTAGTTGCTCCACAGCATGTGGGATCTTCCCAGACCAGGGCCCAAACCTGTGTCCCCTGCATTGGCAGGCGGATTCTTAACCTCTGCACCACCAGGGGAGTCCCCAAATTAACCATTTTAAAGTGAACAGTTCAGTGACATTGAGTACATTCTCAATGTTGGGTAACTACCACAAAATTTCTAGCTCTAAGACATTTTCATCACCCCCAAATA
Organism: Pseudorca crassidens; assembly: GCF_039906515.1. Taxonomy (NCBI): domain Eukaryota; kingdom Metazoa; phylum Chordata; class Mammalia; order Artiodactyla; family Delphinidae; genus Pseudorca; species Pseudorca crassidens. The sequence continues at coordinate 12,869,392 of NC_090297.1, forward strand.
AAGGCCTGTACTTATCAGCAGTCACTCCCCATCCCCCAACCCCCAGCCCTAGGCGACAGCTAATCTGTTTTCTGTCCCTATGGATGTACCGATTCTGTACATCTCGTACAAATGGGATGATACGATATGAGGCCTTTTGTGTCGGGCTTCTTTCACTTAGTATAATGTCAAGGTTCATCTGTGCTGTCGCATGTATCAATACTTCATTCCTTTTTATGGAGGAATAACATGCCAGCATAGGGACATACTACATTTTGTTTATCCATTCATCCGTTGATGGACATTTAGGTTGTTTTCATCTTTTGTGCCAGCTGCTTTTACTTCCTTATCTAGTTTAAAGCTTACGCTGACCGCATGAGAAATGTAATATTAGCCCATTTTACAGATGAGGAACTGAGGCTCAGAGAGGTTGAGTCATTGAGCTGAGGTCACACAGCTTGCACATGGCAGAGCTGGAGGAGTCCAAGTAGATCTAACACAAAGGTGGTTCTGCCTCTACATTCCTGGCCTTGGGTTTCCTGTCCTCACATCCTCGCAGCCCCACACCCCTGTCCCAGCACTGGGCCCCCAGTGCTGACTCTGGTTCCCCCTAGGTGGGAATTCTCTCTCAGACTACAAGCAGGTGCTGGGGCCCCAGCAGCTGTACTACGAAGTGGAGCGGCATCCGGGGGAACGGAAGATCAGCTTCTACGTGGAGGGGCTCACCTTTCCCGACGCTGATTTCTTGGGGCTGGTCTCTCTCAGCGTCAGCCTGGTGGACACCAAGGTATGTATGGCGCTGGGGGCCGTGATAGAGGATGAGGGGCTTCAGGGACCAGCGTGGAGGCTCCAGGACTGGGAGGCTGGGGGCTGCGGGGTCTTGAAGCCTGATGGGGCTCCCTGCAGGGCCCACTGAGTCCTCATTTTTCCCCCAGACGCTGCCTGAGGTGCCCTACTTCACAGACACCGTGACCTTCCGCATGGCCCCCTGGATCATGACCCCCAACACCCAGTGCCCCCTGGAGGTGTATGTGTGCAGGTGAGTCCTCGCCCCTCCTGCAGCTCTCCCACCGTCTCTGGACTCATAGAGATAGGAACAGAATGCCGTACCAGGCTTGGCCCTGCACTCATACTGGACAGATTCATTGCAGGCACCCACGGACACAAGCTGGGAACAGGATAGCAGCAGGCTGGCTTGGGCCTGTCAGCCCCACCTGCTCTGAGCAGCTAAGGTCCTGGCTGAGGTCAATGACTCAAGTCCAGCACACCTGCCCTACCGTGTCCTGCAGGTAGCAGCCCCAGAACATCTAGGATTTATTCCAGGCAGTGGGGCCAGGCCCCGTTCAGACTGCTGGCAGCTGCAGGAGACCCAGCCTTGCTCAGATGTGGGTGTACTCCTGGGCCTGCAGAGAACTCGGGACCCAAACTCCAAGCTCCTCTGTGAGCCCTGGCCCAGCCCGGGTCCCTGGTCCTTCTGCCATCTCTCAGAATCCTTGTCAGGCCCCTTGATGGGCAGGTGAGCCTGGATTGGCAAGGCTACTCCGGGCCTCTGCATCAGAGGTCGGACCACTGGAAAGGGCCATAGATGACTTGGAACATAAGTCAAAAGGCCAGGAAGGGTGTGGCCAAACAGGTTCGCTCTGCTGAGCTGGGCCCAGGTGTTCGGAAGGGCACTCTTTCTTTCTGTTTGCTCACTAACACCACCCTGACTCCTTTGTTTAGGCCAGTTGTGAGAAACAGGAGGAGACGGGGCTACCTGCCCCTCACTACCACCTTAACCAGTGAGATTCAGTCCCCAGTCACCTTCTCCAGGACTTATGGTGCCCTGCTTTCGGGCTCCACAGCCCCGGGGCTGTCCCTCCCCTTGCACCTGTCACCTGATGTGATCTGGGGACATTATCTGTCTCTGTCATTAGCCCATGAATCTCTCTAGTGCAGAGACTGGGTTTGAACCCCTGTGCCCAGGGTCCACACGGGGCCTAGCACAGACCGCACCAAGGCCACCCCATCTATCCCCTGCCCCCCGGCCCTGAGGCCAAGGCCACAGTCAGCAGTCATTATTTCGCTCCCCTCTCCCTGTGTTTTGCAGTGTCTTAGACTCCCATGGCTCAAATGAGAAGTTTCTGAAAGACATATCTGACCTGGCGTTGAAAGCCAACTGCAAGCTGATCATCTGCCCTTGGACTGAGAATCGGAATGACCGCTGGATCCAGGTGGGTGCGGGAGCGATCCCGGGAGAGGAGGGCAGCCCGGGAGGCCTGAACCCCGTCCTTTACACTGGCTTTGGGAAAGCTGGCCTGCGCAGGCTCCTACTGGCCTCTGTTTCCCTAGAGAAGCCAGGCCGGCCTGGGTACCAGGACTTAGGGTGGGGGGCATGCAGTCTGGGGGAATGCCCCCCCCTCCCTGCCACTGCCTGCGTCGCCCCAGTGTCTCCCGCTTCCCTCCAAGTGCTCTGGTCCCAGGCAGAGTCCTCCTCTGGCTGCGGTCCTGAGAGCCCTCACTCCACCGCTGTTCCCTGGCCCCTGCACCCTCCAGGTCTTGGGGAAGACCCACTGTCCTGCCCCGCCCCGCCCCGGGCCTGGGGGGATTAACCCATTCTTAATACTATACTGAGGCAGTCCCTGTGGTCTTTTTCTCTCCCCTCCCAGGACGAGATGGAGTTTGGCTACATCGAGGCGCCTCACAAATCCTTCCCGGTGGTCTTTGACTCCCCCCGAGACAGAGGCCTGAAGTACTTCCCTTATAAGAGGATCCTGGTATGCGGCCAAGGGCAGAGTGGGGAAACCGTGGGTGGCTCCTCCTATAGGATTCTCCAGTCATTCTTGCCTGGTCCTAGTCCTTCAGGGGCTACAAAAGGACACAGGTGGTGGGTTCTGGCAAATGGGGAGTTAGTGGGAGGTTTGGGAGGAATATGTAAATGAAATGCAAATCTCATGCAAATCACCCCTGTTCTGGGAGGGACAGGCCAGCAAAGTCCTCCTTGGGGTCCTTCCTTTCCCCCAAGGGGGAGTGAACAAAGGAGTCAGCTCTGGGGAAACCAAACTGCCTTTTGAGGGCAACACACCCTTAGTGAGCCCTCATGGCTCTTGCTTTTGTGAGCCAGGTCCTCTCTTCAGGTAACGAATGTTTTCTGAACGCCTACTGTGTGCCAGGCACAATGCTGCTTCTACACACAGGAGGGCGACAGGAGCCACTCCAGCAGCCATGTCCTGAGTTCCAGGCCCTCCCTCCTAGCTTTACACAGTTGCTCATTTAATCCACGTGGATTCCTATGGATAAGTATGGATATCCATACTCCTGTGGATACTATTATTCCCTCTTTACTGAGGCTCAGAGAGGTTAAGCAACTTACCCAAGGCCACACAGCTAGTTAGCAGTGGCACCAAAACCAGAGGGGCTGCCTCCACGGCCCCTGAACTTTACCGCTAGGCTAACCTGCCTTTTGAGGTGGGTCCGGGTCCCAGAACTCACGTCTCTGCCTGTTTACTGGCCCCTGTCCCCCACCTCCAGGACAATGCCAGGGTCTGGTGGGGGATATGATGGGGAAGGTCCAGGAACTCATGGGCACACAGAGCAGGGACATTTACCCCAGCCTGGAGGGATCAGGGAAGAGTCCCTGGGGAGGTGACAGTGAGCTCTGTGGGGTGAGTCTGCATCAACAAAGGGCCTGACCCCAAGCCCTGGGCTTGACCTGGCCAGCGCCTTTTCCACTGTTCTCTGCTCTGTCTTTATCATTTCCTTCCTTCTACTTTCTTTAGGTTTAATTTGCTGTTCTTTTCCTAGCTGGAAACGGAAGCTAAGATTTTTCAACCCTTTCTCTTCTTAATATATGTGTTTAGAGCTGCGGCAATTCCCTAGAAGTGCAGCCTTACCGGCATCCCCTCAAGTTTTAACGTGCTGTGTGGTTTCTACCTTTCACTTCAAAATACTGTGTAACCTCCCCTTTGATTTCTTCTTTGACCCGTGGGTTCTTTAGAAGCATGTTGCCTCCTTTCCAAACAGTCAGGGATTTTCTAGTTATTGTTCTGTTATTGGCTTCGGCTTTAACAGCACAAGGCTCAGGGCACCGGGAGGATGTGTGAAAAGTGAATAGTGGTTGTTTTTCAGGGAGTGGGATTCCCCCAGGAGCACCCCTCGCTCCCCTGCCCCAAGAGCTGTCTCTTCCTTTTCTAACTGATGGTTAGAGCTCTCGATGGTTTTCCCCTAGGGTCCCGACTTTGGATATGTCATCCGGGAAACGCAGTTCGCTGGTGTTTCTGACCTTGACTCCTTCGGCAACCTGGACATCAGCCCTCCAGTCACAGTGGGGGGCAAGGAGTACCCGCTGGGCCGAATCCTCATTGGTAGCAGCTTCCCCAAGTGAGAAACCAGGGCAGGAGGGTGGTGGAGGTCACGGGAGGGCCCGGGGGCCCCAAGGCAGCAGCCACTCTCCAACACCCCCTGCCTCCACCGCAAACACAATTCTCCAGTCTGAAAAGTGGTCTTAAGTTCCTGCACGGAATCCTGGAATAGAGTCCTAGGATCACAGGTCACAGGAAAGATCACAGAATCTTAGGAAAAAACAAACTATTGGCCCACGGTCTTTTGCCCTGCCTAGTATTTTATGAGCATAATTCGTCACCAACATTAAATATACATGTATCAGGAGCCTTCATATAAAAAGCCAGATTTCTGACTTCTTTTGAAACATCAGAAGAGCAGGGAGGTCACGTGTCATCCAGGGCAGAAGTAGGAGTTGGATCCGTTGACCTCTCCAGTGAGGACATTGAAATAGCTGTTGTCCTGGCAACAGCTAGAAAGGGTGCAGCCATCACCACAAGGCTGCAGGTCAGGATACCAGGGTGACAGAGGTAACTTGACAGGTCCTACCTGGACAGCTGTCATCTAGGAGGAAACAAGGTATTTAGGGTTTAGGGCTCAGACAGATGACAGCATCTGCTAAATCTCCCTGGTGGGTCCCCACCCAGCCTGTGGGCAGTCGAAGAATGGGGTGTGTAGCACAGGGATGCTAGTGCGATCCCCTGCTTCCTGACTAAAGATTAAGCCCACCCCAGGCCCTGGAGTTTGCCTTCCGGTTTGTGTGGGGTTGGCATGGAGCCCAGGCGTGCCCCAGCTTGCGTCCCCAAGCCCTGGCTATCTGGTCTTGGGCCCAGAGCAGCCAGGCAGTCCTGGGAAGTTTACCCAGGCTCATGTGGTGACCTTGGTGGCCTCATGGCTCTGGATCAGGTGAGGTGAGGCTTCCTGGCACCAACCCCAGGCATGAAGCCGGGTGCCCAGGCTGGGTACCCGGGGCTGAGGTTGGCCAGGACAAGAGGAGTGCACTCACCTTGCTGCTGACTCATGTGCAGAACTACTCTGGGGCTGGATCCTGCCCACAGCTCTGGGGGCAGAAGGGCCTTGGGACCGCTGGGCAGTCATTCTGTGCTTCCAGGAGGGATCTGGGAGGAACGAGCACAGACTTTGTTATCTAACGGATTTGGGTTCGAGTCCTGCCTCTGCCACTTATTGGCCACGTGATTTGAGGTACATCATCTAACTAGTGCCTACCACAGGGCCTGGAACATAGTAGGTGTTTGATTAATTCATTTAGAAATATTTATTGCATGCCTACCATGTGCCAGGCACTGATGAAGGTACTAGGGATACATCAGGTGACAAAGATACATTATTAAATGGGCAAATTATTTTATACGTCATCCCTCAGTGTCCTCCTCAGTGAAATGGGCTTATAAAAAAATCCCTGTCCTAGCTATATAATAGCCGTTACTAGGGATAAAGGATTCACATTAACCAACTTCCGAATGCTTGGGTATTATTTAGCTGGACCCCTGGCAGTGGATGTTGGAACTCAATGGATAAAAGTTATTGATCACCTACATGCCATGAACATGGCGCTTTACCCAGGTTACCTCCATTAATTCTTACAACAGCCCTATGAGGTTGAGATGACTATTATCCCCATTTTACAGATGAGGAAGTTGAGGCTTAGATAAATGAAGTGAATGCACTAATTCATGCATTCATTTATCAATTCAATAACTATTTATTGAGACTTCCTATATGCCAGGTTCGGGGTCCTGTGCTGGGGATAAAAGAAGTGTTCTGGAAAATCCCAGGCTCAGAGCAAGGACCCCGGATGGGAACGTGTGGGGGGTCTCTAGCAGAGCTGGGCCTCACTCCATTGGCTATTGTGTTGAAAACCAGGAACAAAGCTCTTGGTAGACAGATGGAACCCTGAGGCTCAGGGAGGGGCAGTTACTGCCTAGGACCACACAGCAAGTTAGGGGAATAGACAGAATTCAGATCTCCTCCTTGGACCCCAAATTAAAATTTAACATCCAGGTTGCTGTCCTGTGTTCCTGTCTTGGCTTCTGACCTTAGCAGTGAACAAAACAACCTACATATATCCTAGCAGAGAGAAACAGACAATAAGCAAACATAATAAATAAGTAAATCATCTAGTATGTTAGGTAAAAGAAGCGTTGGTGAGAGGCTGACATTTCCCTGAAGGAGATGAGACAGTTAAAGATGTGGCTAACTGGGAGGAAGATGTGCAAGGGCGTGGAAAACAACTAGTGCAAAGGCTCTGAGGCAGGAGTGTGCTGGAGACATTAGAGGAACAGCAAGGAGGCCAGTGGGTCTGGAGCAGAGGGAACAAGGGGGTGTGGGGGGATGAGGTCAGAGAGCTTGGTCCAGCAGAGTTCAGATCATGACATGGACCTGTCATTTTTACGTACATAATAGGGTTATCATGGGGATTAAATAAGACACCCAGTGTGAGGAGCCTCAGGCAGGCACACAGCAGGTGCTCAGCAAATGCCCCCTCTGTTCTCTACTATCTTGGGTTCTCCAAGCTCTGCTCCCCACATTCAAAACGATCTTGGAACAATTCTGCCTCCTGGTGGCAGCTTTGATGTGACTCAGAGACCAGGTCTGATGCTTCTCAAGGCTGGAGTCATCTGGTCCATTCCCCTGCCTCCAGGCAGAGGGCTGCAGAGTCCCAAGGAGGGACTTAAAATAACAGAAACTAAAATATTAAATATTAAAATATTATATTAAAATAAACAGAAATACAAGAAAAATATTTTCCACATTCCCACCCCCTGAATCAAATCAATGTTGCCTTGTGTCACTGCTTGTTGGGTCTCCCTTCTAGTTTTGTTGTTATATAGACTGTGGACTCTTACACAGCTGTTCAAAAGCCTTAATATCATTCACAAATATTTTTGAGCAGCTCTTCTATAAGAGGTGCTGGGGATACAGCAGTGAACCTAGAGAAAAATCCCAGCCCTCCTGGAGCTTACATTCTAGTGGGCTGCCAGGCAATAAACAAGATATCAAGTATGCCAGATAGTACCAAATGCTGTAAAGAAGAATAAAGCTGGGAAAGGAGTTGAGGGGTGGTTGTTATTTCCAAAGTCCACATAGAGAAAGAGGTGACATTTGAGTTAAACCTGAAGAAAGTGAGGGACATGGGGAGTGGGCAACAATTCCCACACTTTGGGTAACACTGGGCTAAGCAGGATGTGGGGTGGCTTGCCAGCTCCCAGTCATGTTTTGAACAAAAAGTTTGGTGCCTTGGGTAAAGAGTCAACCTCTCTGAGTCCCAGGAATTGAGATGAGGGTCTTCAGTTCCCTCTGGCGGATGGAGGGCTCTCATTTGACTCTCTTCTGCAAGAAGGGGTGGCAGGACCTTTCTGGCCTTGGGGAGGATGCTTTAAGGTGAGGGAGGGACAGACTCTCTTGGGCGATACTCAGGATGGACAGCGAGTTCCTGGGAGCACCTGGGCGCTGGGGCCAGGAAGCAGGGACCAAAGAAGACCTATTCAGAGGGTTGACAGGGCAGGGAGGGGCTCAGGAAGTGCCTGCAGGGAACCAGCACACAACACGCACGAGGTGACCCTGCTCTTTCCCTCCCTGGCCAGGTCTGGCGGGCGGCGAATGGCCAAGGTGGTGCGCGACTTCCTGAAGGCCCAGCAGGTGCAGGCGCCCGTGGAGCTCTACTCTGACTGGCTCTGGGTGGGCCACGTGGACGAGTTCCTGAGCTTCGTGCCCACCTCCGACCAAAAGGTACATCCCCTCTCCTCCTGCCTGAGCTACCTCTGCCCCTCCCTATCCTGATGGGTCAGGATAGGGCAAAGGCACCTGAAACTAGCTCACCACCTCGGTCCATAGAGAGCTTGGAGTCAGGGTACCCTCTGGGCCAGGTGGTGTTAATCGGGGGGGCTTCCTGGAGGAGGTCAGAGCCCAGGAGGGAACTCGTTCGCTCACTTCTCATACACTCATTCTCACACTTACTGGGTGTTTGTTCTGATCCAGACCTCTCAGTCAAGACCCAGGACTGACACTGGTAATAATTGGAAACATTTACTGAGCACCTGTGAGATGTATGTGTTTTAATGCATTTAATCCTCTAGCAACCCCATGAGGTGGGTACTATTATCATTTCCCCCATTTTATAAATAAGGAAAACGAGGCTCAGAAGGGCAATTAACTAGTAGGGTAAAATTCAGACCAAGACGGTGGGCTCTGGACCAGCAACGTTAACCACTCAGCACCTTGCAGAGGCGATCAGGGAGGGTACAGCCCGCAGGGAGCAGGCAGCCTGGGAGGGGAGGCCTCCTAGTGACCAGTGGTTGAGTTCCCTGGTGTACAAAGTGGGGAAGGGCTTCCAGGAAAAGAGAAGGTTATGGACAAAGACCTGCAGGTGTGAACCGGCTTGGAGGATTCGGGGAGGTGCAGACAGTCCTTTGTGGCTGGTGGGAGGGATTGAGGGGGGTTGCCATGTGCAGTCTGGCCTCTGAACTCAGGCCCCTCCTGAGTTCGGGGTTTCCTGCATGAGGGGAGAACCTGTCCACTGAGCTGCTCTCCCATCCTCTGTGCCAGGGCTTCCGGCTGCTCCTGGCCAGCCCCATCGCTTGCCTCAACCTGTTCCAAGAGAAGAAGGAGGAGGGCTACGGGGAGGCGGCCCAGTTTGACGGTGAGTGCCAGTGAGCCCATCACCCTGCCAGACCGTGCCCTCTCGTTGCCAGCCCTGGGCACCATTGATGCCTGACGTGGCTGTGCTCTGCTTACAGGCCATTTGTCTGCCAGCTCTCAGCTCAGAGTCCATCACTGATTTTCCCAACACCTTCATATGGGAGCAAAGGATGAGGGCTCTCCCTTTCTTGGGCCAGGGATGGAAGCCTGGGTGGCCTCCTCCATACACTGGGTTGTTCCTGGCCACACCCCAGGGGAAGAAAGGAACAGGAAGCCATGAGCCTTCCCACGTGCCTGTCCGTACATACACTTTCATGCTCTTGCCCAATCAGATCGTTCACCCCCTTCTCCTTATCCCTTTTCATGGAGGAGAAAACTGAGGCTCAGAGAGGGGAAGCGGCTTGCCCAGGGCTAAGAAGCAGGAAGCAGCAGGGCCAGGGGCTCAAGAGAGGGAGGGGTGAGAAGCCAGGAGGGTGGTCGGGGCCCCTCTGTGGACCTTCCTTGGGGAATCGACAGACCCTCCAAGGGCCTGGTTGGCCCCCTTGAGCACCTCCCCCTTCCCCACCGGGGATCGCAGTGTTCTCACCTGCAGAATGGAGCATTGGAAGGGATGTCGCATAGCCTTCAGCAAAGATAGACCTGGATTCAGATCCTGGTCTTGCCACTTGCCGGCTATGAGATCAAAGATGTGTTCTGAACCTCTCAGTGCCTCCATTTCCTCTTCTCTGAATGTAGGGTGGTAACTAACCTGACCTAGCATTGTTTTAGAGATCAATAATAAATATAACAGGAGGCCCAGAGCATAGGGGGTGTCAGTAACGGTAGCTCTTCTGTTATTATTAGGCTCTGAGCTCAGGCATCCCTTCCCAAGGAGTTTATAATCCATCACCAGGATTTACTTGCAGCCAGAGCTTGGTCCCGTCAGGGTTTCCAGTCTCTGGCTTTCTCAGTCCTTGCTTCAGACCCTGGCGCTGAGGTGGGAGAAAAATCCTGGCCCGGATTTTCAAGCCCAGGCTTGAGGTGGCCCCAGGCAGTGTTCCCTGAGCCGGCTGCAGTCTTCTTTCTCTTGCAGGGTTAAATTACCAGGTGAAGAGAAGCATTAATGAGATACTGGAAGACAGAATTCTCAGGAGTGACAACCTGTATGCACAGGTGAGGGGGGTGGAGGGTGAAGCAGCCCCAGGAACTGCCGGGGTGGGGTGAGGGGTTCAGCCCTGGGCCTCTGACTCTCCTGGGGGCTGCTGAGACCTGTGGGTTGGGTAGGGCCCCTGCTCTTGGGAAACCCACAGTCTGATGGAAGAGACACAGCCGTGTCAGTCCAGTGGGGGACATCTTGCCCCCATTCTGGGGAAATGATGGGTTTCAGCGGAAGTAGAATTGAGTTCCCCAAGAAGTCTGGGGAGATGGGAGAGATGTGGTGGGGAAATGGGGCCCTGTAGGGGCGAGGGCTGGGGTGCGTGAGAATCAGTGTGACCTGGTGAGGAGATGGGGTGGAAGGAGGTCCCAGGAAGGGGCAGAGCTAATGCCTGCCACGTGCCTGGTGTAGGCCTGGCATGGAGTCCTACTCAGTAGACGGGAGGAGGCCCCATGCTTCTCCCCAGTGGTGCCCGACGCTTTTCTCCTAAACAGCTGAGCTGGGCAGAAGCATAAGCCCGGCTCTGGTTGGGACAGTGTGTGGTGACGGCAAGCACTTTTGCAACCAGAAGCTGCCTGGATCCAAACCCCAGGTCCACTACTTCCTAGCTCTGTGCCCTTGGGCAGGTCACTTGAGCCTCAGTTTCCCCATCTGCGGTAGCAATGGCACAAAGCTGTTATGAGGATCAAACAAGCTAAAGGGTGCACAGGGCCCGACACGTAGCAGGTGCTCAGAAACGTTGGATACTTCCTGGCTCCCTGGGTACCTGTGCCCCTCCTCCCACCCTCAGAGATGCATTGACTGGAACCGGGAGGTGCTGAAGCAGGAACTGGGCCTGACTGAGCGGGACATCGTGGACATCCCCCAGCTCTTTTACCTGAAGGACTCCCAAGCAGAAGCCTTCTTCCCCAACATGGTGAGAGCATGGAGGGAGGACGGGTCATTTCCATCCTTGGTGCCTGGCGGGGTCCTGCTGGGCGGTCAGTTGGGGGTCCAGAGGAGAAACCATCCCTATCCAGGGGCAGACTGGCAAGGAGGCTGGGACGGGCCCTGTGGGCCTCGCCAGTGTTTGCTTTTGGGGGCAGATATAGAAAATCGCCATCGGTAGTTCCCAACCAGGGTGATTTCTCCTCCCCCCACCCCCGCCCCGGGTACTTTGATTGCCACACGAGGAGGGTGCTACTGGCATCTAGTGGGTGGAGGCCACGGATGCTGTTAAACATCCTACAGTGCACAGGGCAGCCCCACAACTAAGGCCTTTCCCCCCCTCAAAATGGAAAACGGAAGCGTGGTTTGGTTCCAATGTTTCAAGCTTTCGCTTCTGGGTCTCAGCTGCCTGTTCTGCTCCCCGGGCTGGCACCCCACTGTCTGCTCCCCAGAGGGATCCTGAGTTGGGCAGGGGTGGCAGGTGGCAGCTGCCACCCTGGCTGTCATTAACTCAGGCACCTGACAAGCAGATGAGCAGGTGTGATCTCACCAATGCGGCCCCTGGGAGGGGTCTGAGCGATGCTATTGGCACAGCCCTGCCCATAGCGCCCAGTAACCCCTTGGGAAAGGATGTCGGGGCATTGGCAGCAGGGAGGGGTGGTTCCCTAGGATGGGAGACCCTCCCCCTTCAGCCTGGGGCCTTTACTCGAATCCCTGTCATTGGACCAGCCAGTGAATCCTGGGGTCCTGACTGGAGGCCAGTGTGTAGGGTCTGGCTTCCCCGCCAGGGTCGCATTCACTCCTGACCCCTCGCTGTGAGGCCCCTGCAGAGACCTCGCAGGCAGGGCTTCACAACCTTGGTTCTACTGATATTCGGGGCTAAAGAGTCTTTCGCTCTGGGGGCTGTCCTGTGCGTCGCAGGATGGTTGCAAAATGCCCTGGAGGCAAGATCGCCCTGCTTGGGAACCACTGCTCTAGGGTCGTGCTGTCAGAACTTTCTCGGGTGGCGGAAATGTTCTACATCTGTGCAATAGGACGCGGCTGCCGCCACATGTGGCTTCAAATGTGGCCAGTGTGGCTGAGGAACGGAAGTTTTACTTTCATTTTAACGTCAGCAGCCACATGTGGTGGATGGCTACCGTATCAGACAGTGAAGCTCTAAGGGGTGACCTGCCTCTGGTTCTGACTGAGCGTGGGGGAAGGCCCATGACCGTGGTCAGCCCTGGGCTGTGGCCTTGCCCTCCCCTACTGGGAGCCCCTCCCCAGCACACTGCCCTCCGTGGGAATCTCCCAGCTTCCGACCAGGCCCAGCTAGAGGATCCCAGCATGTTCTCACTGGAGAGCCCTTAGGGAACACTCAGTTAACCCTCATTTGTCAGAAGGGGAAAGAGGCCCTCGGAGGAGAGTGGTTGACTTGCCTGAGGTCTCCAGCGAGCAAATGGACCGACCTCCAGTCTCCTGAGTCCTCGTCTAGGAGGAGGCAAAGCCAGGCCGGCAATGGTCCTGAATACCGCTCTCTGTTCCTCTCCCTGCCCTTTGTCCCTCTGTGTGCCCCCACTCCCACCATGTTCTGGCCCATTAGTGGGCAACCAAGCAGGTCAGGGCCAAGGCCATGTGACTGACCCCCACAGGACCCTCCAGCTCCATGTTGGTCCCAGCCGTGGACGGCCCTGCGGGGCAGACTTGAGGGTGAGGGGCTGGGGCGTGGAGAGTGTAAGGGCAGCCCACCCAACACTGAGATGACCCAGTGAGTCAGAGTGTCCCCTCTGAACACCAAGGACAGCTCCTCTGGCCATCCACTGGGCCAGAAGTTACCTCTAAGAAGCCTCCATACCCTGCACTGGGCAGACTTCCCTTCCCTGGTGTTAGGGCCCCCTGCCAGGTCCCCCAGCCAGGGAAGCAGAAGTGTCATTGGAGATAAACCCAGGTGCCCCCAAGGACTCCCAGCCCCTTTCCCCAACTCCTTAGCACCCCAGGCAGCCACGGTGCTACACTCCGGCAGAGTAGAAAGAGCACGAGTTTTGGCATGAGTCAGACCTGAGTCAAATTTCAGTCTCCCTGTTCTCTGGCTGTGTGGCCTTAATTATATTACTTAACCGGTCCAAGCTATGGCCTCGGAGGGAGGCTGTGAGGTTTACCGATGCGATATCTGGCACGTAGAAGATGCTCAATAAACGGTAACAATTATCAGGGCTTCCAGGAACGGTTGAGCTTGGTGTGTACTGCACAAATAAATGCACCACACCTGTGACATTCACACCGTGGACCTTGTAGATGGATACATTTGCTGTACAAGTTTTCGGCAGATAACGGTAAAATCTTGTTCTAACAAAGTCATTATAATCTACTTTTCTGATAGGTGGAGGAAAGTGTTGGAGGAAGGGGTGACTTTTATTTATATGAAGTTACCATGTATGTTACTGGCAGCCCTGCCTGTTATTAATCCTCTCTTCCAACTACGGATCTATGCCTTTTCTGCTTCCATAGACCTTAGTTCTTGAGCGAGTGCCAGCCTTAGTGGCCCGGAGATGCTGGCAAAGATGGGACAGGGCCTGGGGATGGGTCCGCCAGAGCCAGAACCCAGAAGGGGCCGCAGGTGTAGAGCATCCCCAGCTAACCAGGTCTCTTTCTTGCCTTGTCTCTTCTACAGGTGAACATGGTGGTCTTAGGCAAGTACCTGGGCATCCCCAAACCCTACGGGCCCATAATCAACGGCTGCTGCTGCCTGGAGGAGAAGGTGCGGTCCCTTTTGGAGCCTCTGGGCCTCTGCTGTACCTTCATCGATGACTACTTGTCCTACCACGAGCTGTGTGGAGAGATCCACTGCGGCACCAACGTGCGCCGGAAGCCGTTTCCCTTCAAGTGGTGGCACGTGGTGCCCTGAGCCTGCTCCCCACACGCCATCCTCTCTCCCCACCTGCCAGGGAATTCCGCCAGGATAAGGAACCTCCACCTGGCCTCCATCCTCTTGGGGGAGCCTTGGACGCTTCCCCCTGTGTGCCCGCAAGTGTGCTGGTCACCGTGGGTACCAGGATACAGGGATGGACCCCGCACATCCTCACCTCTGGCGTGGCCTACAGGGCCTGGGGCGTGGGGTGAGAGCCCTGGGTCTAGGCCACCGGTGGCTCTTGTAAGACCAGGAAGGGGGATTTGGGCCCCCTTTTTCCTTTTCTGGCTATCTTCTCCTTCAGGGGGCCCCCAGGCTGTGATCTCCTAGCACTCCTCAGCCATATTTATGTAGGCGAATAAGAGCAGGAAAACTCAGCATCTGATGGCCTGTTTCTTTTTTTTTTTAAACATCTTTATTAGAGTATAAGTGCTTTACTGTTTTAAAAAGAAAAAGCAACAACCCCCCTTTAATACCTGACTCCCTCCTCAGAAGGGTGCCTGTTACCTGTTTGGAAAGCCTTTAATTAAACGTGCTGGCTGCTTCCGGCTCACAAACGCTGAGAGGCCAAGGTGAGGCTCGAGGAGGGCGCATGGAGGAAGGCTGGGCAGGAGGCGAGGAGGCCAGGATGGCAGAGGAGGCTGAGGCACGGGGATAAAACCCGGGACCTGGTCTCTGCGCCCTAGGCCTCCCAGGCTTTAAGTTTTGGACTCTGGATGTGATGGGGTCTGGCTGTTCCAGATGCAGCAAGGAGAGGGGGCCTAGATGTTAGAAGCGGGTGGGGGGTCATTAGGTTATCTTTGAGGGTGGGGTTTAATTTCCTTTAATAGTCTTTCATTATTCCCCTTCGTTCTGCCGGCAGTGGGAGGGAAGGCTCGCCCCGTCTCTCTCAGCAACTCAGAGACCCTGCAGGTAGCTTGGGTTTCACCTGTGAGTAAAGCCCCGTGGCAGGCCTGTGTCCCCTCCCACAGAAGGCAAGGCAGAGCTGCCACGGGAATTTAATAGCCTGGGCCCAGGTGAGGTCACCGGGACGTGCACAGGCAAGCTGGCTTGGCCGGTGCAGGGCGAGAGGTGGCCCCTGCCCCAGACAAGCGTGGGCAGGAGGGAACCGGCCGGCCTTCCTCTCCCACAGCCTCTGGGCCTCTACCTTCTGGGTTTTCTCCCTGGCTCTCGGTGACATTTAGATTGAG
Source organism: Pseudorca crassidens (assembly GCF_039906515.1). NCBI lineage: Eukaryota > Metazoa > Chordata > Mammalia > Artiodactyla > Delphinidae > Pseudorca > Pseudorca crassidens. Next base: position 12,884,489 of record NC_090297.1, read on the forward strand.
CCACCTGCCCTTAAACTCTTTTAGCTGTGGAACACTTAGCCATCAGAGGCTACCACGGAGACCCAGCATGTGAAACTGGTGAAAACAGAACTGCTCTGGTTTAAGGTGGCGGGGGTGGTGTACGAGGATCCTCCCCTTCCCGGAGGTTCTGGGGAACCCCGTTTGCAAGCCCCTGGTCTAGCCTGTGCACTTTCTGCTCATAACCGTGATGCCGCTTAGACTGAGCCAAGAGGAGAAGGGATCTCTTCGGCGGCCAAGGATGTGCAGCTGGGGTTCCCCAGGGAAGGCGCTGCGGGTGGGAGGGGAGTGGCGTTGAGTACAGGGAGCTCTGGAATTGCTGCTGGGCTGTTGGGGGGGGGGGTTGCTGATGTTCCCTCCGAGAATGTTCCAGGTGACTGGTCACCTCCTTTCAGATTAATAAAAATGTCAACATGCATTTTTTCAAGTGGCTGCCTCCTTAGCTTCTGTTCGTTGGGCCGTGGGGAGGAGGGGAGGGAAGCGGGGGGAGAGGTGCTCTCAGTGCCACCCACAATGCTACCAGCTCCCTGGCTCAACTTCCACTGGCCATGGGCAGCTCCTACCCAGCTGGGAGAGCCCCCAGGGCCAGTGCCAGGCAGGCAGGCGGACGCAGCAGGATGGCTGGCACACGCCCATTGCCGTGAGGCTGCCTGCCCTGCTGAGATGGCTATGGGGGAGGGTTGGTCCTATCTCTTCATCCCTCTCCCTTCCCTGGTCTATCTCCTCCATCTCTCAGAGGGCAGGCAGGCTGGGCCCTATTGGCAGAGTGGGAGAGTCCCCAGCAGGACTGGTGCCCAGGGCCACAGGCCAATATAATTCCCTTGAATTCCTGCCTCTAAAGCTACTAAGCTACGCAGCCTCAGTGGTCTGATTTCAGGGACCCGAAATTATCACCCCTCTCATCCTACACACTTGCTTCTGCCTCAGATGGCTCCCCTGACACTCACTCACTCACTCATTCACTTTATTTTAGATTTGTTGTGGACTAAGAGGCAAAAAGTTGCTGCCCATCAGTCATGGACACTTTAGTCTGAATGAACCACCAATCTCTTTCTAAAAGCTGGCATGTAGTAACTGGGGAGAAGTGAAAGCATGAGTCTACTTCCAAAGGGAGATCCAGGGCTCTAAGCTGGAGGCTATCCTGTCGCCATCACAGTGGGCCAGTGCCCAGAGAAATGCCCCTGCTTCTGTATCTGTTCCCCAGCTGTGCCCACAAACAGGCTATGGAGCCTGCCTGAGGCTTCCTCCTGAACTCTGACTCTTACCCAGAGCTGAGTCAGCCCCCGAGCCATTTTACAGCCAAAAAAGTGAAGCTGTCCCTGGACCCAGCAGTCCAGCAGCTCTCCTTGAGAAGAACATCGTTACCAGAACCTGGGATATAGGGGTGCCAGTCTTAGAATCTTGCTGAGATCCTTGAATTGGTGTGAATGCACTAGCCGGGGACTCGGGGAGCAGATATTGGTCCTCACCCTGCCTCAGATTGTCAGCATCACCGGGGAGGAGGGAGGAAACCTCTATTCAGCACCTTCTGAGCCTTGCTGGACAGGGTGTGTCCCACCATTATCTCTGCCAGGGCTGGTGAATAGCCACATTTTCTACGGATGCGGACACCAAGGCTGCAAGAGAGGGGACGTAACCCCCAAGGCCACACAGCCAGTGCCTGGTGGCGCCTGGGTCCAAACCTGAGACTCCTCTCCCCAGAGCCCTCGCTCTTTCTGTTTCAGGGGGCCGAATGCCCCTCTGGGCTCAGTTTCCCCACCTAACGAGTGAGCCTTCCTACTCTGACATTCTAAGCTCCTGGCCAGAGAGGGTTTCCACCCTTATCACTAACTCCTTCCAGAGGCTTTAGGCATCTAACAATAATAACAATAACAACAACAACCATAATAAAAGAATACTGAGCTCCACACTAGAGCTCTACCCACGTTTTCCCCTTTAACCCTCATAACAACCATTTTTCAGATGCCAAAAGTGAGGCACAGAGCAATTAAGTGACTTGCCCCTGGTCACCCAGTCAGGATGTAATTGAGGCAGGGCTGAAATCCAGTCCTGCCTGCAAAATCCATGCTCTTAAGAAAAAAGTTGGTGTTCCTCAAAGTGCCTCAAAATGCTATAGGGGTGCTTGTAAAAAAAAAAAAAAGACTCCAGACACCAGGCTGCTTATCAAATTGGAGGCCAGGCCTGGGAATCTGCATTTTCATCAGTTCCTCCATCAGGATAGAGAAACTCCCCACTAAAGCAATGATCTCTGAAAATGCAGAAAAAGGGGTGAAGAGGCTGAGTGTGGAAAGCAAGGAAGGTCCCCTGATCCATACCCTGCACCTCTGCACGTCCCCAGGGTCCTGGTGCCTTGGCGAGGTACTTACTTGCTCCCCTTAAAGTCAGAAATTAACTCTCTCTGCGCCTGGGCGGGAGCAACAGGTTCATATGCAAATATTGGGTTCCTTCCGGCCAATCCTGAGCTCTTGGCTCTGGGAAGGGGCTGGGCTTCCAGGACTGGAGCCAATGAATTAGCATCTTGGGCTGGAAGGGAAAGGCCAAGGGCTTTTATTTATTTATTTATTTATTTATTAACATTTTTATTGGAGTATAATTGCTTTACAATGGTGTGTTAGTTTCCGCTTTATAACAAAGGCTTTTAAACCACATGCCAGGGGTTTTGTGGCCCAAGCCCAGCCCAAGGCTAGCATGTCTCTGCAGAGGATCGTGCGAGTGTCCCTGGAGCATCCCACCAGTGCCGTGTGTGTGGCTGGCGTGGAGACCCTCGTGGACATTTATGGGTAAGAGCCAGAAGCCTGGGGGTTTGCAGGCCCCCGGTGCTGACCTCTTGGGCTCTCCCTGCGAGCTGTGTGGGGCTTCCTCAAGGCTCAGGCCTGACTTGGCTGCCCTCTCCTGAGCCTTGGCCTTGGCATAGCTGTCAATCATGGAAGCTGGGGTCCTCGTCTTTCTCAGCCAGGCTTCTTAAAGAACCCCCGCTAGCGGGTGTTAAGTGTGGGAGACTGAATGGGGGTAGAGAGGCTTCTACTCACTAGATGCTGGTAGCACACCCCGACTTATGACAACCAAAAACATCTCCAGACGTTGCCAAGTGTGCCCTGGAGGAAAAATCACACCCTGCTGAGAACCAGTGTCTCAGACTAAGACTTTAAAAATTGGAGTGAACTTAGAAGCAGAGATGGGGTTGGTCCCAGGGCATTAGATGACAGGGGGTGAGGAGCTGGTCATGGGAGGGAACCAAGTCTGGAGCAAGCCCTCCAAGCTAGTAGGAGGAGCTAAAGCCCAGTTGAGGGTGGGCGGGCAGTGAGGAGTGGGAAGGGGATTCAGCTGATCCTGCAGCAGGTGGCAGCCACAGAGGGGTGATGAGGGAGGAGGTGTACCTGTGCCGGCTGGCACCGCCACCTCCTCCAGGGCTGTGTGCCCACGGCTGCCTCATGCCCTGGCTTCCTCACGCCCATGGGGCAGACGTGTCTCTAGTTTGACCTGCCCCAGGAAGCCCGGGGGCTGGTTCCTTCCCTGCAGACCTTCCTAGAGGATGGAGGAAGGATTTGGGCCACGAGAGGCAAAGGCAGCAGTATCTTGGGGTGTTGTGGATAGATGGGCCACTTTGGGGTTTGCAAAGGAGCTGTGGGTGGGACAGTCACAGGGCGGGGGGTGGAGCGTCTGGCACCCTCACACGGGGGACCCTTGGGCCTCCAATAACCAGACCACATTGGGGATGGGGGAGAGCTCCTAGTTTGTTCTTTCACACATTCATCAAGTATTTTGGGGGGGTCTATTGCGTGCCAGGCATGGGGACACAATGGTGAGCAAGCAGGCGTGGTCCCTGCCCTCTGAGAACCCTGTCCTGCAGTTCTAGCAGAGGCTGGACCGCCTTGCAGGGGTGCTGTGGAAAGGATTCCTGTCTTGCAAGGGGAACGGGACTGGACTAATTCTAAAGTCCCTTCCGGCTCAGAGATACAGTGATTTAGGAATCCTTGGTGCTCAGACTGTGGGCCAACAAGAGGAAGGGCACTGGGCGTGGTGGCTCAGTCCTGGCTCTGCGATCTAGCAGCTCTCTGACCTTGGGAAAGTCACTTAATCTCTCAAGTCGCTCTTTCTTCGTCTATAGAATGAACGTCATCATAATATCAGCAATGATACTTAGAGGCTGCTCCATGCCAGTCACTGCCCTAAAGGCTTAACATATATTAACTGAGGCTCACAGCCATTCTGTGAGATGGGTACTGTCTTCATCCCCATTGCAGAGATGAGGAAACTGAGGCACAGACAGGCTAAGTCACTTGCCCCATGTCACACAACCAGTGAGGAGAGGCAGAGCCAGGATGCAGCCCGAGCGCTTTGGCCTTCATTTCAAAGGGCTATTGGGACGATTGAATGAGATTGTGCGTGTAGTGCGCGTAGGCGATGGCTGGCATGTGAACATTCGATTATGGTAACTGCTACCATTATAACCACCATCATCATCATTTTAAGTATCCTTCCTGGGTCTCTAGACAGCCTCAAGCGTCCCCAAACCTGCCATCCGCAAGATGGCTGGGGAACAAACTCTGAGCCATACTGGGAGAAGGAGGAAATGGGAAAAGAGAAATTAACACAGGCTGAGCAGTCAGGGCAGGCTTCCTGGAGAAAGGGCACCAACCAGAGCCTTGCAGGATGAGCAAGACCATTGGGGCTCTCTGATCACTAGTGGATTAAACCCTGTCTTCCTTCTTTCCACTGAGCTGGAGATGGCCCAGACTTGGTGAGGGTGTTTTGCTCTCCTGAATACAGATGCTTTTTTTATTGCGGTACGCGGGCCTCTCACTGTTGTGGCCTCTCTCATTGCGGAGCACAGGTTCCGGACGCGCAGGCTCAGTGGCCATGGCTCACGGGCCCAGCCGCTTCGCGGCATGTGGGATCTTCCCGGACCGGGGCACGAACCCGTGTCCCCTGCATCGGCAGGCGGACTCTCAACCACTGCGCCACCAGGGAAGCCCCTGAATAGGGATTCTTAGGGAGGAGGGTAAGGAAGGGTAATACACAGGTGTGCTGAGCCACGCATCAGATGTGCAGCCAGGGTTGAGAACCGCTGCCCTAGCTGGAAGGGCAGACAGCTCACCCCTTGCTCAGCAGAGGTGGTCTAATAGAAGGAAAAGGCTTGGGGCACCGGGGGCCAGGACCCCAGAGTTTTGGCCCTAGCTCTTTCACCCTTTGCTATGTCATCTTGAGTAACTTTCTGCTCCTTCCTGGGCCTCAGTTTCCCCATAGGTACTCTGAGGAGGTTGGCGTAGAAGAGTGGATTTCAAGCTCTGCTCATGGAGGCCTCTGAGCCTCCTCCCTGGTTTGACAAGGCACCTCCCCTTCTGTCTCTACCAGATTTTGTTTGCTGTAAAGCTCCAACCTGCCTGTGCAGAGAGCTGGGCTCTGGGAGGTGGACGCATCTTTAACTCTCTTAACTACTTGAACTTTGTAAAAAGTGTTTGTGTGACTGCCATTTTCCAGGGGCAGGAAGACGTGGAATTAAGGAGGGGCAGTGACTTCCTGAATTGTGTTCTGTTGGTGAGGCCAGTGCAGCCGGGGATCTGGGAGCCTCACTGAAGAGGGAGGGGCAGCTGGTACCCAGAGCCTGAGCTGTTGGGGCCTTGGTCTCCTCGGCTCCTATGGGCCAATTTGCTGGGGACCTTGGTGGTCAGCTTGTCAACTTTCCTGTTTTCAGCCACAAAGACCTTTGCTGTCAATTTCGTGGCTCTGAAATGTCTGATTTTGTTTTCCCAGAGGTGGAGGCCCTGAGCCCTTGAAGGGAGAGAGTGGGTTTCAGTTTGCAAGGGAGTGGGGACAGAACTGGCTGTGAGTCCTGGCTCTGTCACTCACCAGCTGTGTGACTTTGAGCAAGTCACCTGTCATCTCTGGGCCTCAGTTTTCTTATCTGTAAAGTGGGGGAAATAGTACTGACGTCCTATGACTAGGAGAGCCGTCTTCATCACCCTTGTCGCCACCATCATCCTCACCATTGAAGGGGTGGCACGACTCTAAAGGAAGACCTGACCTGTCTTGATTCCCAGGAGGGCGTGAGCTAGCATTGAGTCACTCCCACACTCCCGGGGGACCAGGGTGCACTGTTTCTGAGACAGTCCATCTTTAGCCATGGTCCTCAGACTTCACTGGGCATCAGTGTGGTTTAAAATGCAGGTTCCTGAGCTCTGACTGTAGAACTTATGGTTCTGGATCTGCATTTTCAACAGCTAGATCTGAAGTTGACCACTGTGAGGGTGACCAGCTGTCCCAGTTTGCCCAAGACTTTCTAGGTTTTAGCATGGAATGTCCTGCACCCCAGGAAATGCCTCAGTCCCTGGCAAACCAGAACTGTTGGTCATCCCATCATGTTTTCCCCACTGTGCACCAGCTCCTAGGCTGGCTGTACTACTGGATCAGTTGGGCCCTTGGGCTGGCTAGAAGGGCTCAGGGCTGGGGAGGGTCTTGGACTGTCCTACTCATTGGGAGAGGACGAGGTCCCCAGCCACAAGTGCCTCTAGGACTGGGCTGGGGACGCTGTCTAGAGCAGCATGCCGCACTCGGGGTGGCCTGGCTGGAGGAAGAACTTCATCCTCGTGAGCCTCTGGCCGCTTTCCCTGTCCTCCAGAAAATGGGGAATCCAGATCCTCCTGTACCTGACGCAGCCTCTCCGCCTAGAAACCTCCCCTTTGATCTTCCTAACACGCGGCTGCAGGATGGAGCATGAGTACGAGACTGGGAGTCTAGGGCCCTGTCTTCTAGTCTCTCCTCTTCTGGGCCTCAGTTTCCCCAGCAGTGAAATGAGGGCATGGGTTCAGGTGCCTCCAAATTTTACTCATCCCCAGTGTTTACTCACACTCCTTTCGTCTTCTCATCACCCCACTCTATAGATGTAGACACTGAGGCACAGGGAGGCCAAGTCACTTCCTCAAGGTCACACAGCTAGTGAGCGGTGGGGCTGGGATTTGAACCCAGGCTTCCTGCCCCCAGAGTCCACAGGCTTAGCCACCTCGTCATGGTTCCACTGTGTTGCCTCTCCTAATCAGGAACCATCGCTGGCTTCCCATGACATAGGGGTGAAATGAAAATGAGCTCGTTGCAGCCTGAGTTTGCACTTGACCTCCTAAGGCTCTGCAGTGGAAACCCCTTCCCCTTAGATGTGTCTCTTCCTTGTCCTCGGCTTACCTGCCTTCCTCCGGGAAGCCTTCCCCAGACACCCCAGTACACCCTTTCAAGCTGCTCCCATCCACCCATTTCCTGTGCCCTAATTTAACCTAGTGACCCCTTCCCCAGTCCTGGGCCGGTGGTTTTCCAAAAGAGTTGCCCATCTATTATCGTGCCTGAGCCTCCCAATGGCCTGTGAGGATGGCCCAGTAGGTGTCATTATCCCACTTTACAGGTGAGGTAACAGGGCCCCGGGAGGCTAGGTGATCTGTTCAAGGTCGCCTGGCTCATAGGCCACCCAGCCCAGACTAGAACCTGACTCTTGACCTTGGTCCTGGCTCTACCAAGCTCTCAGCTTCTTTGGGTCCCTCCTGGGCAGAGGCACTTCTATCTCCATCAGGGGTCCCCTGGTGCCTCATACAAGCCTCAGGCCAGGGAGGTGCAGGGGAGCTGGGCTGAGATACCCCAAACCAGAGGCTGGGGTCTGGGAACTGGGTGGGCTTCGTACCAGGAGGACCACCCAAGGCGCTCCGCTCTAGCTTGTGTTTGGGGGGAGGATGCTGGGGGCCCTTCGTACCCGGGTCTATCTCCATGAGGCTCTGTCTCTCTGTCTCTCCATATCTTTTCATGTCCCTTTGTCGCTGTCTCTGTGTCCCCATGTTTCTCTATCTAGATTCTCACACACCCAGGGCACAATAGGACAGAGCCCTGGAAATGACAGCTTCGGGAGTAGGGTTGCCAGATAGAATCCAGGATGCCTCGTTAAATTTGAAATCCAGATGAACAGTGAATACTTTTTTAGGGTAAGTATGTCCCAGATATTTCATGGGACATACTTATACTAAAACAATTGTTTGTTGTTTATCTGAAATTCAAGTCCGACTGGGTGTTCCGTATTTTATTAAATCTGGCAGCCCTGCTTGGAAGGAGACACAGGTGTGTCAGCCCCGCCCACGTGGTGAGGATACCTGGCAGGGCCAAGCCCTGGAGTGGGACCCGCCTGGTGGAGTACAGTTAGGCTTCATGTATTTCTCTTTTTTTAAAGGAAAGGCGTGTCGAGAAGTGTCAGACTCATGCTGGCAGAGGAGTGAAGAGGGTGCTTTGGAGGACGTCTGCTTTCTTCCCTGTGGAGGCAGGGAAGGGAAAGGGCCTGGGTAGTGGTTGTGGCCAGCTGTGCAAGCTTGGGAAAGCCTCTTGCCCCTCCTGAGTCTCAGTTTCCCCACGTTAAGTGGGAGTAATGATCCCCTCCTTCTGGGACTGTGCTGAGGATTGGATGAGCTGATATTCAGAAAGTCGCAGGCAAGCCTGCCATGGTAAATGTTCAGGGGATGGGAGCCCTGGGGGTTATGATTACTGTTGTTATTACTCTTGGGTAAGAATGTGGACTCAGGAGCCAGAGGCCTGGGTTTGGACCCCAGTCCTACCACTAACTAGCTCCATGACCTTGGACAGTTTACTTTAACCTCAGTTTCCCACCTGTAAAATGGGAGACAATAATATTCGCTACCTCCTGGGGTTTTTGAGTGGATTACATGACATAAGGCACATAAAGAAAGTCAAATAGGGCTGGCACCTAGCAAGGGCTCAACCAAAGTCAGCTACTGTTATCTCCCAGCTGGATGTGTGTGCTGCTTCCTCCAGGAAGCCTTCCGGTTCCTCTGGCCCACAGTGGTCTCTCCCTACATGGGATCCCACTGACCCCTGACCCCATCACCCTGAATCCCATCTGGCTGCCCTGGGCAGTGCTGTCCGCAGCTCCCTAGCCAGACTGAAGGCTCGGGGGCAATGGGTGTATCTTCTTCAGCCCAGCAGTGCCAGCATGCACAGTAGGCACCCCACAGACAATCAGAGGATGAAGAGACTGATTTCAAACAGGACTCCCAGACTAGCTGGAGTGGGGAAATGAGGTCCCAGGCCCACAGAACAGCATGGAATTTTTAACCCTACAATTAATGCCTGGAGAACTCACAAGGGAAATGTTAATGAGCACAGAACCTTAGAATGTGAGAATGTTTATCTGTGTGTGAGGTCCAGGCTTGACTTCCAGGAGCTTGCTGTGAGAATCTGAGAGGCCTGGGGTAGTCAGGGAAGGCTTCCTGGAAGCAAGAGTTTGAGCCAGGGCTCAAGCATCTGAACAAGAGCTGCCCTCTAGCACTTCCCGTGGCTCCCTGCTCTTCCCAGGTCAGTACCTGAGGGAACAGAGATGTTTGAGGTCTGCGGAACCCCCGGTGTGGACATCTCCATCTCTCCCGGAGTGGAGAGGGACCAGGAACATGCAGACACCGGGCGGTGGTGCTTTGATGCGGGGTTGCAGATCGTCGTGGTCATGAACTCTCCCAGCAACGACCTCAACGACAGTCACGTAAGCAGGTCCCTTGGTCTGAGGGAGGGATGGGGAGGCAGTGATCTCACTCCACAAGGGCCCAGGGCCTTCTCTTTATCCAGAGTGCAGGGTAGCACAGTGGGTAAGTGCCTGGCCCTGGAGCCAGCCAGCTCTGCAACTTACAAACACAAACTGTGAGTCTGCTGGTGAGTCACATCACCGCTCTGGGCCTCAGTTCCCCCAACTGTAAAATGGGGATAATCATAGCGCCTTCCTCCTAGTGTTGAACAGGAGCCAGGCTTTGCTCCTTCTCTTGCTTCCCAGGACCCCTTGTGAAGGGAGGAGTTGTCCTAGTTCTTCTGTGTCGGGCCTCAGGTTCCCCATCTGTAGGCTGAGGGTTGACTTGTGGTCTCTGATACTCTGAATGAGGGAGAGAAAGCAGAGATGGGGGAGGGAAGCCATTGCCTGGGGAGACCCCTTTCCCCAGGGGCCTCACCTTCCCCTAACCCACTCCCTTCCTGACCCCCATTCACTTCTCAGAGGCCAGATGCCTCCCCTTCCTCTCTTCTCTCTGCCCATTAAGTTTGAGTTTAACAAGACCCAGCTGGAGGCAGTGTTCTGGCCCCAGGGCAGGGGGGGATTTAAAAAGTGGGAGAAGTCGGGTGTCCCTTGACACAGGGCAGAGGGGATGCCCCCTAAAGGGGTGATGGGAACCAGGCCTTGTCGTGTGGGTGGCAGTTCCCCACTCCATGTCGGGAGCGATACTTTGGGAAACTGGCCCTTTAAGGAACACTGAACATGAGCCCAGCCTGGGGCAGCCGTGACCTCCCCCGGCCCCGACAGCAGCCCTGAGAGGCAGGGTCTGATCCCCATTTCACAGGTGGGGCCACCAAGGTTCAGAGTAACTGTCCTGGAACCACATAGCCGATCAGTGGGAAGGCTAGAATTCAGGTGTCAGAGCTGCTCGACACCCAGGGACAGGCTCCCTCCATCACCCCCACATCTTTACCATCCATGTGTCTAAATTATCCTATCCAGGGAGTTCCGTGAGGCAGGTGGGGCAGAATGAACCCATTTTACAGACAAGGAAACAGACCAAGAAGGGTTGTGGCTTACCTGAAGTCACATGATTAGTAAGTAGCAGAGTTGGTGAGAGTCAGGACAGAGGCCCCCGGGGCAGGGCAAGAGGACCAGCCATCCTGTGAGGGGCCGCTGCTGGTTGCCCTGCACTGAGCCAGAGGCTGTGTGGATACCTCCCCAATCTGAGCTCCCTGGCACCGAGGACTGCAGGGACTGAGGAGGGTCATCAGAGTGTCCCCTACTTCCCCTCCCCCCCTTTGCCCGGGATCCAGGTAATTTTATGCCTGAGGTGAGCATCATTGCTGGGGCTTGACACATAGGGGTCAGTAACTGCAGGATTTAGGGGCTCCCAGGACAGAGGGGTGAGGGGTCTCTATAAAATCCTGAACCTTCTGGCCGAGTTGAGAACATCAGAGCCAAAAAGGGAAGGTCCACGTGGAGGGCGGTGGGTCAAAGCAGTTTGATACATCAGCCTGGAATTGCTTTATCATCATCACCATCTTCGGCCTCCCCTTTGACAGTTGTTGGGTGTGTGCTGTGAGCACCGTGTCAAGAATGTCACGTGCTTTCCTTTTTTAATCCTCATAGCCTATAATCAGTCCTATGGAACTAGTATTATCCCCATTCTACAGCTGAGCAAATTGAGGCCCAGACAGGACAGTAACTTTTCCCAGGATATTCTCACATGGTGGATGCAGAATCTGGGCCCAGGACCCCTGACTCCAGAACTCTGCACTGACTCTTACATCACAGCCCCTGCCCTCTAATAACAGTAGCTGGTATTTCTTGGGTGTTTCCTATAAGGTTCGTCTTTTACATGGATCATTTCAAATCTGCACTACAATCCTCTGAGGTAGGGACCTATATAAAGCCCATTTTGCAGATGAGGAGACTGAGGTAGCTCAGAAAGGTGAAGGGCTTTGGCCAAGGTCACAGAACCCAGAGGTGCTGGGCTCAAGTCTAGGCCTGTCTGAATCCCAGAGTGAAGAGAGTGTCCCTAAAGCCTGCCCAGTCCAAACTCCTCATTTTAGGAATGGCGAAACTGAGATCAGAAACAGGAGCCCCAGCTCCTGTTCTTTGGAGCAGGGGCTTGCCAAAAGCACACAGTAGTCATTGGCAGCACCGGGACACACGTCTCCATGGAATCCCTCACAAATTGTTCCCATTTTACAGATAGGCCAACTGAGGCATGGAAAAATAAACGGCACAGAGAAGGCTAAAGGAAGAGCTGGGTTGGTAAACTCAACTTTAGTGCACAGAGTTTCCTGGGAACTCCTCCCCTCCTTGCCAGATCCCCCAAGACCTGTGTTTTGGGGCAGGGCTCTTGGCTTCAGCCAACTTGACCTTGGGGCCCATCTCTCTACAGGTTCAGATTTCCTACCATTCCGGCCAAGAGCCTCTGGCCTATGCGGTGCTCTACCTCACCTGTGTGGGTAAGTCCAGGGCCTCAGCCAATGGCAGTGTGAAATTGGTGCAGGGTTAAATATAGACCAACGGAACAAATGGAGAACCAGAACCCAGACCCATGCTCATGTGGTTATCATGTGACACTCAATGAACCTGGAGCCCTACTCCACACCATACTCAAAAATAAATTCCAGATGGGTTAAAAATCTCAAGGTGAAAGTCAGAATTTTAAAGCTTTTAGAAGAGAATATCTTTTCAACTTCAAAGCAGTCAGAAGTTTTCTTTAACAAGGCAAAACAAAAGCACAGGACTTTAGGGGCAAGATTGATAACTTAGACTGTATTAAAATTGAAAACTTCTGTACAGTGGAGGACAAGTACAAAGCCAGACTATGGAGAAGAGCTTTGCAGTGCATATAGCTGACTCAGTGCTTCTAGGTAACGGAGAATGCCGAATGCCAATCGATAAGAAAGAAAAACCAAACAATAGAAACAGCAACAACAATAACAACAGAAAAGAAAACCCCAGCAAATCACAGATGAGAAAAGCCCCAATGATCAGAACTCAGATGAAAGGATACTTACCTTAGAAGATACTTATCTGCGAAGGATGTGCAACTGGAAACTCCTTCTACCGGGGGTGGGGTTTGCGTTGGTACAAGCACTTGGAGAACAAGAAAGTTAGCAAGAAAGTTGAAAATGCTTTGTCTGCAGGAGGCGTTTTTAGAAGCAGAACTGCGGAGTTACAGGGAAGGTACATTTAAATTGTGGTAGATATTGCCAAATGGCTCTTCGAAAAGACCATACCACGTTATACACCTGCCCACAGCAGGGAGTGTGGGAGTGCCTTGCCAACACTGTACGTTATCAACCTTTTCCGTTTTTGGCCACTCTGAGAGGTCGCTGTCTCATTGTTGCTTTAATTTGCCTCCCTTTAGTTAGGACTGAGGTTGGGGACCACCCCACCTCCTCACCCTGAACACACACCCACCCTTGTTCTTTGGAAAATACGCATACAGCAAAGTACATATGTATGTATGTGTGCGTGAGACTATGGGTGTGAATACACACACATTAAGGAATAGTTACAAAGCAAACACCTCAGCAACCATTGCCCAGGTTAAGAAATAGAACAGGGAACGTGGCCAATACCCCAAAGTGCCCCCCGCCACCGAGCCCCTCTCTGATCGAAGCTCCCTCCTTCCCTCAGAGGTCACCACTACCTTGTGGTAAGTATTTCCTTGCTTTTCTTTATGATTTTACCATCTGAATAGGCACACCCAAATAATACGGTCTGTTTTTGCCTATCTTTGAATTCTCCCTGGATGGAATCTTATTGTACGCGTCCTTTGGGGTTGGGCTTGTTTTGCCCCATGTTAGCTTTGTGAGTTTCCTGCACTTATTGCATGGTGGGTGGGTGCCTTTTCACATGTTTAAAAATCATTTCAAATCTCTCTCTCTCTCTCCCTTGAAGGTTTCATTTGTCTTGTAAAATCTCCTCCACTTTCTAGGGAGAAAGGTTAAGACAGTGGGATGGAGGCTGGGATTTAGGGAAAAGCTGAGGCTCAGAGAAGCCACATAGCCTATAGGCGCCAGAGCCTAGATTCACATCCATGACTATCTAACACCAAAGTCCAGGCTCACTGCCCCATCCCGAGGAGACGAGGCAGCTTCATACAGACCAAGAATGTCCAGGGCAACCCAGGCGCAGTGCAGGGTGTGCCCCAGACAGCGAGGGCTGTAGAGATGCAGGAGAGGGAGAGTTCAGGGAAGGCTTCCTGGAGGGGGCAGCATTTGACCTGGGTCTTTGCTCTGACCCTGCTTCCTCCCCAAGGCCTCTTTCCCCAGCCCAGGGAGGGAGGCTCCAGATGCTCCCGCCTCTGGGCAGTGTCTCCTTGGAAATGACTTCCATTTGCCAGATGGGCCAAGACCGAGGCTAAAATGTGGAGGCCATAGGCCTGTGCTGGGCCCCTGAAAACACTGTCGTGACTTACCTTCTGCCCTCTCCTTGCAGATATCACCCTGGATTGTGACCTGAACTGTGAAGGCAGACGGGATAGGGGCTTTGTGGACAAGGTAGGCTATCTCTGGGCCCAGAAAGGGGCATGGAGTTTGGAGCTGCTCTAGGCTGGGTTAAGAGGAGGGAGACCATTATAGGTATCCCCCTGCCTCCCAGCTGATGTCAAGGCCAGTGGAGCCAGATAGGAACCAGGCATGGCTGGGGATCTTCTGGGAGAAAAATCATCAGCAGGAGTTTTCAAGCACACATGTGCCCAGCCCTGGGCTAGGCCTTCCTTTCTGGGGAAAAGTCCTTCTGGATTTTCAATTTAGGTTGGGGGTTGGCAAACTTTTTCTGTAAGAGCAAGATAGTAAATATTTTAGGCTTTGCGAGTCATCCTGTCTCTCTTGCAATTACTTGATTCTGCCATTGTAGGATGAAAGAGATAGTACAGAAACAAATGGATGTGACAGTGTTCCAATAAAACTTTATTTAAAAAAACAAGTAGTGGGCCAGGTTTGGCCCACGGGCAGTAGTGTGCTGACCCCATAATCTAGGTGAAAAGGGAAATCTACCAAGGCTGAAACTGTAAAAGAACTTTGGGCTGAATTGTGGTGGCACTTAATGCATTGGGAGTTCAGCGGAGAAGGGCAAGGTGGGCTTTGGGAGCAAGAAAGACTTCCCTTGAAGTCCCCGTGCGCTGGGCTCCAAAGCGATGCAAGACGGAGGGCATTTCAGGTGGAGGGAACAGCAGAAGCTAAGGCCTGGAGAAAGGAATGGATCTTATCAGGAAGTTGCCTATTGGAAAGAGGATGTTGGCTGGAGACATAACACGGGCAGCCATGAGAGACAGCTGTGTCGTTTGAACTTGATGGTGTGGGCGGTAGAGAGCTATTGCCGTTTCTTGAGCAGGAGTGGACCTATCATCACAGGGCAGGGTGAAGAGGAAGGGATGGGTTAGGAGGCTGGCCAGGAGGTTGCCGAGGAGGGAGGCACAGGTGTGGTCTGAGCCCCCGTCATCAGCTGGACTTTGCCATTGGCAGCGGCAGTGGGTCTGGGGATCTAGCGGGTATGGAGCCATCCTGCTGGTGAACTGAACTGTGATGACCAGGACAACTGTGACCAGCACGTGCGCTGCCTGCAAGGCGAGGGGGGCACCGGGGCAGCCTGTGTCCCTGGGTTCCCAGGGTCAACGCTCAGCTACCCTGCAGGGATTCTGACCCCCACAGGCAGCTCTGAAGGCAGAGCTCAGGGCCAGAGTTTCAGCTCCCGTATACACCCTGATTCTCCTTAAAACCTGCCTCAGGCTGGCAGCTGCCTCTCCCCATCCTCAGTGCCAGCGGGCACTCGCATGCTGGGGCAGAGCTCTGGAAAGGAGCTGACTCACCTTTCTCTCCCTCCAGGGGAGTAGAGGATGCTAACATTATTTGAGCACCCGTCATGTGCCAGACTCTTTACCCAAATTCTCGTTTAACCATCGAAGCAGAAGGGCAACATCGCCCCAATTTAGAGACAAGGACGTTGAGGCTCAGAGGTCAGGAGATCCCCAAAGTCACTCAGCCAGCCTGTGGCAGGTCCAAGCCTTCCGATTCCAGCCCGAAATCCGGCCTCTTCCTCCTCCCTGGCATCGCTGGTCTGGGTTTCAGAGATGCCCCACATTTTTTTTTTTTTTTGCGGTACGCGGGCCTCTCACTGTTGTGGCCTCTCCCGCTGCGGAGCACAGGCTCCGGACGCACAGTCTCAGCGGCCATGGCTCACGGGCCCAGCCGCTCCGCGGCATGTGGGATCCTCCCGGACTGGGGCATGAACCTGCGTCCCCCGCATCAGCAGGCGGACTCTCAACCACTGCGCCACCAGGGAAGCCCTGCCCCACGTTTAAGTCCATCCTGAACCACATGCACAGCCCCGTGAAGGATGCTGCAGCAGCATCCTTGGTGTGGGCCAGGGGCTTCACACGTGAGATGCCCATGCTACTCTAAAAGTTGGCATGATTGTTTTGGAGACAGGAAGGCTGAGGCTTTGGGGCAGGGAGGGGCTGGCCCAGGGCAGCAGCAACCGATTCTGAGACTGAGACAGGGGCCTTCACCTTCGTGCCGCCCAGGTGGGCTTCTTACCACACATGCTTCTCCTGCACACCTGTCGTGTGCCCGGCACCGGGCTGGCCGCTCTATACTTCCTGGTTCTCTGGGCAGATGAGGAAACCGAGGCTCAGAGAGGGTAGGAAGTAGCTCACCATGTCACATGCTTACAGCCATCTTCGTGGTTTGCTCCTGATGGCTCCCAGTGCTTCCACAGGCTGGGCAGAGCTGGGGCTCAGAGACCCAGGTCTCGGCACCCTCTGCCCTGGGGAGGTCACGGGCAGGAGTCGGAGGGGCTGGGGTGTCGGAGGCCCCCTGAATTGACGCCCTGTGTCTGGCTCCCCAGACCTGGAAGATACGTCTGTCATGGTCCTGCGGACCCAAGGTCCCGTTGCCCTTTTCGACGACCACACACTTGTCCTCCACACCTCCAGCTGTGACTCCAAGTGGGCACGGGTCTTCCATGCTTGTGGTGAGTTCATGCCCATCCTGCCCTGCCGGGGGGGCCTCAGTTTCCCCACCTGGGGTGAGAGAGCAGGCTCTGCTTTGGCTCCTGGGCTGCCTTGGGGGTCAGAGGAAGAAGAATCAGATGAGAGAGCTCCAGAGCCGGTCGGCTGGCATCCCTGGCACAGCCGTGCCTCAGGTGGTTTCACCGGATGACTGAATTTTTAAAATATGTTCTAAGCACGTTTAGAAATTTTTATTATCACAACTTTCAAACATCCACAAAAGTAGGGAGAACGGTGTAATGAACCCCCATGTGCCACCCACTCAGATTCAACAGTGATCACTATTTTGCCTTTC
The DNA here is from genome assembly GCF_039906515.1 of Pseudorca crassidens. Lineage (NCBI taxonomy): Eukaryota > Metazoa > Chordata > Mammalia > Artiodactyla > Delphinidae > Pseudorca > Pseudorca crassidens. The sequence goes on from NC_090297.1 coordinate 12,901,352, forward strand.
TTACTTCATCTATCCTTTTTGGTTTGCTGAAGTATTTTAAAGCCAGTCCCAGACACCCTGGCTGTTTGCCTCTATAATAATTCAGTCTGTATCTCCCCGCCCCACCCAAAGAAAAAAAACCCAAACTATTGCTTTACATAGCCACAATTCCATTATCACAAATAAAAGTATATAACGTAAAATTTTTTTACACTTTAAAAATGCAAATGTATACAAGTAATAATATGGTCATTTAAAAAATATAGAAGTATGTAAAATAAAAAATGAGAGTTTGCGATCCCTACCCCAAAACCTGACCCTTAACATGTGTTCACCGTGAACAATCTGGTGTGTGTTCTTCCCGACTTTTCTCTGTGTGCACGAGATGAGCATGGTGTGTGTGTGTGCGTGCTGCGTGGGCGCGTGCGTGCGTGTGTGTGCGTGCCGCGTGGGTGCGTGCGTGTGTGTGTGTGTGTGTGTGCGTGCTGCGTGGGCGCGTGCGGTGTGTGTGTGTGTGCGTGCTGCGTGGGCGCGTGCGTGTGTGTGTGTGTGCGTGCTGCGTGGGCGCGTGCGTGTGTGTGTGCGTGCCGCGTGGGCGCGTGCGTGTGTGTGTGTACATACTCTGCTTTCCAGATGGTTCCTCCCATTGAGTTATACATCCTACACATCTCCCTGTGTGTTTATTCAGCTCTGCTTCCCTCTCCTCCACAGCTGCATCGTGTTCCAAAGCATGGAGGTGCTGTAAATTATCTGGTCCCCTGAAGGCACCGTTTTTGCAGTGTTCTGATTTTACAACAATCTAGGTTCCTGGCGGGCAGGGACCTTGCTCACAGCCACATCCTGAGTCCAGAACTATGCCTCCTAGGTGCACAGTAGGCGCTCAGTAAATATGTATTCAATGAATGAATAATTAACCAGTGAACACCCTTGTACATGTATTTTTTAGGAAAGATACCTAGCCATGGAATTGCTGGTTAGGGGTAAACATTACCTTCTTTTTTTTTTTTTTAAATAAATTTATTTATTTATTTACTTTTGGCTGTGTTGGGTCTTCGTTGCTGTGCGCGGGCTTTCTGTAGTTCTGGTGAGCGGGAGCTACCCTTCGTTGCGGTGCGTGGGCTTCTCATTGCGGTGGCTTCTCTTGTTGTGGAGCAGGGGCTCTAGGCACGCGGGCTTCAGTAGTTGTGGCACGTGGGCTCAGTAGCTGTGGCTCGTGGGCTCTAGAGCGCAGGCTCAGTAGTTGTGGTGGATGGGCTTCGTTGCTCCGCGGCATGTGGGATCTTCCTGGACCAGGGCTCGAACCCGTGTCCCCTGCATTGGCAGGCGGATTCTTAACCACTGCGCCACCAGGGAAGTCCCAACATTACCTTCTTCGATGCCACCAAATTGCCCTCCGAAAGATCTGAGCACTGATCTTAGAAAGGAATGCCCTCCCTTGCCCCCACCCAGGCCTGCCCATGCCAGGTATTAAGCATCTTTCTCTCCTCTGCCAGTGGGAGGTGAGAGGCATGAGCTGTTGTCTGGCTTACATTTTGTTGGTGAGGCTGCACAGCCCTTCCTGCTCCCCAGGCCCGCTCGGGAGCCACGGCCACCCCTTCTGTCCCCTCCCAGGTCCCGAGGACTCATGAGAGGCTTACAGGCACGTGCTGGGCCAGAACAAGGGGTCGTACCAGGTGCCCCGCTTCCACGGGGATGAGGAGTGCTTCTTCGTAGAGGGCCTCTCCTTCCCTGACGCTGGCGTGAAAGATCCCGACCACCCCGCTGGTGCCTCTCTAGAAACTAAGGAGCAAGCGGCTTGCTCAAGTCCACGGTGGTCCTCGAACCATCCAGGCTCTGGACCCTGAGGCCAGTTTCTTTTCCCTCTGGTCTTCCCCTGCAGGATTTCTCCGAATCCCTCATCTTCACTGACACCGTGGTGTTCTGTGTGGCGCCCTGGATTATGACGCCCAGCGCCCTGCCGCCCCTGGAGGTGTACGTGTGCCGGTGAGTCCGGGGGGTGCTGGGTGTCCTTCTGACCCTGGTGGCCCCTCTCTCCACCCCCAGAACCGGCTCTGTCCTGAACCACTCTCCCTGGGCTTGTCTGCAGTGTGAGGAACGACACGTGTTCTGTGGATGCAGTGGTGGAGCTGGCCAGGAGAGCCGGCTGCGAGCTGACCATCTGCCCACAGGCCGAGAACCGCAACGACCGCTGGATCCAGGTACCACGGCCGCCGGGCAGCACCTCACCCGACACTGGCCTGGAGGGAGAGGCTGGCCTATCCCAACGTGGGTGCTGCTGGGAATATCCAGGAGGAGCGGGGCTGTGCTCGTCCTCCCCAGGGCACTGCTCTAATTCTAGACCTAGAGCTCTCCCCTTCTCTCCAGAACCTTCTGGAGGCTCAAGCACACTGACATTGAATTTGACATCCATTCACCCCTAGGATCCGGCATAGGCACTGGGCTGAGCCTGAAGGGGATGGCAGAGGTGCAGGGCGCACGCTCCTTGCCCTCAACAGCCTGGACCAGTGGTTCTCCATGGAAGGTGGTTTTGTCCCCCCAGGGGACATTTGGCGGCATCTGGAGACATTTGGTTGTTACACTGAGAGAGGCGGTGCTATTGGCTTCCAGTGCGTAGAGACCAAGGGTGCCGCTAAACATCCTGCAAGCACAGGACGGCCTCCACGAGAAAAAATTACCTGGTCCCAAGTGTCAAGAGTGCCGAGGCCAGAAGCCCTGATGGAGAGAATGACTGCGACAGAAATCCCCGCCCGGCACTCTAAGATGGAGCGGGGGTGCTGGCAAAGTGCCAGCAGGGTTTGGAGGCGCGTGGCATCACCTCTGTCTGGGGGATCAGTGAAGATTGCCTGGAGGGCGCATCTGAGCTGGACCAGATTTGGTGAGTGGATAAGGATTTGTGTCGTTTATCGAGCACCCACTGCTGGCCGTGTGTAGCATCATTTCATCTTCCCGACAATGCCCTGTCAATAAAGAAGGAGCTCTCAGGGGAGTAAATGCCTAGGGCCGCAGATCTGGTGAGGGCTGTGCTGAGACTCAATGGACCGTGTTCCTGGAAGAAGACTGGTATGTGCAAAGGACCAGAGGTGGGAGGCATGAGAAAAGATGTCACCTATTCTCTTTGGCCAGGGCCCAGTTTCTTTGAAGGGCAAGAGTTGAGGTAGGAGGCCTTGAATGCCAAGCTAAGAAGCTTTCATTTCAACTGGAGGTTCATCCAGTGAGGTGGTTCAGAGCAGGACTCTGGAGCCGGGCAGGCTGGGTTTGGATCCTGGCTATGCTGCTGGCTAGCTGTGTGCCCTTGGACAAATAATTAGATCTCTCTGTTCCTCACTTTCCTCATGGGTGATATGGGGTAATCATGGCCCCTCCACATAGGCATGTCATGAGGACTGATGGAGTTAATATTTGTAAAGAGCTTAGGGCAGGGCCGGGCCCATAATCGTGAACTTCTTGTGTTGGATACATAGTTCATCAGTGATGGGTCATCTTTGCCTCCGGAACCAGAGGGCTCAGGATTGACCTGGATGTGTTTACGTGTTTGAAAAGGAAGGCTGGGGCTTCCCTTGAGGTCCAGTGGTTAGGACTCCGAGCTTCCACTGCAGGGGGCATGGGTTTGATCCCTTGTCGGGGAACTAAGATCCCGCATGCCACATGCAGCGTGGCAAAAAAAAAGAAAAGGAGGCAGATCTGTACCTCCTCAGGCCCCCTCAGCCCTGTCCAGCCGTCAATCCCTCAGGACCACGTGCAGAGGCCAGATGTGCTGGCTGGTGCCCAGCAGCCTGTTTGTCCATCGCAGGCCACCCAAACCCATCTCTGTATCCACTCTGCCCTGACCCAGCACAGGGACAACCCCAAGGCCATGTTCTCGTTCATTCCTGACCTGTCTTGCTGTGTGAACCTAGGCAAGGGGACCCCCCTCTCTGAGCCTCCAGCCCCTCCTCCAGCTAGCAGACATCATGGCCCCTCCGCCCCAAGGGCAAAGCAGGCCTGCGGCACAGAACTCCCGTGAACAGTCTTCCCCAAGGTGCTGAGTGCCAGGCAAGCAGGGGAGGCTCCTGACCGTCCACAGCTGGCGACCTCATGTTTGCAGGATGGGATGGAGCTGGGCTACATTCAGGCACCGCACAAGACCTTCCCAGTAGTCTTTGACTCCCCCGGGAATGGAGAACTGCAGGACTTCCCTTACAAAAGAATCCTGGTGAGTGGTCAAGGCCACAGCCTAGGCCTGAGGGCTGAGAGACATTACCCCAAGGGCCAGACTGGGAACTATGTTCCTTAGGGACAGGAGTAGAGTTGCCAGATAAAATAGGAGATGCCCAGTTAAAGCTGAATTTCTGCTACACAGTGAGTAACTTTTAGTATAAGTATATCCCATACATTGCATGGGATATACTTATACTAAAAATATATTTGTTGTTCATCTGATATTCAAATTGAACTGGGCATCCTGTATCTTTTTTTTTTTTTTTTTGCAGTATGCGGGCCTCTCACTGTTGTGGCCACTCCTGTTGCAGAGCACAGGCTCCGGACGCGCAGGCTCAGCGGCCATGGCTCACGGGCCCAGCCGCTCCACAGCATGTGGGATCTTCCCGGACCGGGGCACGAACCTGTGTACCCTGCATCGGCAGGCGGACTCTCAACCACTGCACCACCAGGGAAGCCCAGCATCCTGTATCTTTTTTTTACTAAATCTGGCAGCCCGAGAAGGGGAGGGGAGGCAGGACAGTGCAGCTGTTAAGAACATAGGCTTTGGAGTCAGTCAGCCTGGCTCTGTCACTCACATGCTGTGTGACCTTGCATAAATAATTTCCCCTCTCTGAGCCTCAATTTCCTCATCAGTAAAAGTATGTTAGCCCTGGCCTCAAAGGTGTTTGTGAGGCTTCTCCATGCCTACATGAAGAAAACATACAACATAGTTTGCTCGTATGATTATTGGTAATAAAGAGGGTGTTTTCAAATGAACTTATCTATGAAACAGAAACAGATGCACAGACATAGAGAACAGACTTGTGGTTGCCAAAGAGGAGGGGGAGTGGGGGAGGGAAGGACTGGGAGTTTGGGCTTAACCAATGCAAACTGTTACATACAGGATGGATAAACAACAAGGTGCTACTGTCTAGCATAGGAAACTATATTTAATATCCTGTGATAAACCATAATGGAAAAGAATATGAAAAAGAAGAGATATATGTCTAATTGAGTCATTCTGTTGTACAGCAGAAATTACCACAACATTGTAAATCAACTAAACTTCAATAAAATTAAAAAAAAAAAAAGTGTCTTAATCTCTCTCCTGAGAAAAGAGGGGAGATTCCCTCGTGCCAAAGAGAACGGAAGACTTCTCCAGCACCTTATTGGATCACAAAGGTGGGAGGAGCTCTCCCCTGCCCCTCGATATTGTCTAAATTCCTTCTAAGAGATGGCCCTGGGAAGTTCTCCCCTTTTCCAGAGTTGAAAAACTGAGTCTCAGTTGAAAAACTGAGACCAGCCTCTTTGTCCCCAAAGTAGGCCACTCTAGAGCAGCCAGATACCTGCCTTGGATTGGACTTGGCAGGAAGGCCGTGCAGAGGGTAAAGGGGAGTCCGTGGCCTCAGGCTCAGTGTCTAATGGGGAGTGTTGGAGCAGCCAGGGCCCTCTCTGCTGTTTTCCCATCACCATGGGGAATAACGTTCTCTAATATGGCAGCAGGGCCAGTCGGTGGGCTGTGTGTGTCCCAACCTTGGCAGGCGTGAATAAAATACCGCTAGGTCAGATCCCCATCTTTGACTCAGTATTTCCATCTGAAGAATGGGTGGTTGCTCCCACTCTAAGGAGCTCAAAGCCCAACAGGTAGGTTCAAGCTCTTCCTGGTGAGCCTCCCCACTCCCAGCCTGACTCAACTTCCCCTACCAGGGTCCAGATTTCGGCTACGTGACTCGGGAACCACGAGACAACTCTGAGTGGCCTGGATTCCTTTGGGAACCTGGAGGTCAGCCCCCCAGTGGTGGCCAATGGGAAAGAATACCCCCTGGGGAGGATCCTCTTTGGTGGCAACCTGCCTGGGTGAGAGAGGTGTTCTTGGGGTGGAGACTGAGGGTGGGGTGGTGATGGTGGCTGGGGGAGGGGCCATTCTACTCCTGGAAGAGAACCAGAAAAAATCAGTGATGAAATTGTAGACCTGGATGTGGTGGGGTGGGAGCAGAAGACGGTTCTCCAGACACTGTCCACACTTACCTCGGGGAGTCTGAGAAGACTGGAGCAAGCAGAGACGTAAGAGATCATTCAGTCCAACCCTTTCATTTCGTAAGTGGGCCCAGAGAAGGTGAGTGACCTGGGAAAGGTCACACAGGCTGCAAAGTTATGACTAGACTTAGGTCTTCTGATTCAGAAAATAAATAGATGTTGACATCAATTAATAGTTATAGATGAAAAAGTTTTAAGTCCCAGGAGAAATTACATTTAAATCAATGCTTGTTCACACTATGATGTAAATGACTAATATCAGACCTTGTCCTGAGAGCAAAAGGGAGGTATAGGACATAAAATTTGAGACAGCAGTGACACAAAGAGAGAGTGTAACTGATTATGTCTTGTTCAATATGTGACACAGGGATACTGATGAAAAAGAAAAGGAATTATATGATAATGGTTATTTGCTATGGAATAGACCCAAACTGAGCCAACCAAATTCAGCAAAGCAGTTAGAACAGACTTGTGATCAAACAACAGGTGAAACAAGACACTTTGAAGGGGACTACCTGCCCTCAAACACATGATCTCACAGAAAGGGGAAGTTGGGGCCGTGCCATTAGATACTTTTTCAGAAGGCAAGAGAAGAATGGGGTTTAAATTCATGAACATAATATGCCGGGGCTATGAGAAAAGATCACCCTCTCCCCTCACTATATGCAGGAAGGCGAGGCTGCAGCAAGAGAGATGTAAGTTAAACTCTACAAAGCACTGCCCAGCCGGTGATTGAATATGGGGGTGAAGTCAGTCTCTTAGAGAATGTGAGGATGGGGTGTGAGGGTGCTTCTGAGGATTTGCCTGGGTGGTGAGACCTGGGTGGGTCACTGACCTGGTGTGATTGACCTGTCCTGTGTCTGCCTCATCGAGAACTCACCTGGAGTGTAATTTATTATATAAATATATATATTTTTAATATATATATATTTATTTATTTTAACATCTTTATTGGAGTATAACTGCTTTACAATGGTGTGTTAGTTTCTGCTGTACAGCAAAGTGAATCAGCTGTATGTACACATATATCCCCTTACCCCCTCCCTCTTGCGTCTCCCTCCCATCCTCCATATCCCACCCCTGTAGGTGGTCACAAAGCACCGAGCTGATCTCCCTGTGCTATGCGGCTGCTTCCCACTAGCTATCTGTTTTACATTTTATAGTATATATAAGTCCATGCCTATTTATTTTTTATTTTTGGCTGCGTTGGGTCTTCGTTGCGGCACGCGGGATCTTCGTTGCCGGGCACGGGCTTCTCTCTAGCTGTGGCTCGCGTGCTCAGGAGTCTCAGCGTGCAGGCTTAGTTGCCCCACGGCATGTGGGATCTTAGTTACCCCACCAGGGATCGGACCCGTGTCCCCTGCATTGGAAGGTGGATTCTAAACCACTGGACCACCAGGGAAGCCCCGAGTGCAATTTAAATATATATTTATTGTCTTCCCTGATTACAAAAGCAATGCGTTTTTGGGCAGATGTTGCAGAAATCTTGAACTCTTGTCATTCCATTTCTGCATATATGTATATTTTTAGTTAACTTTTGTTTTTTAACCCCTTGGGCCCCAGGTCAAGAGGCCGCAGGGTCACCCAGGTGCTTCGGGACTTCCTTCACGTGCAGAAGGTGCAACCCACTGTGGAGCTCTTTGTGGACTGGTTGGCCGCGGGCCATGTGGGTGAGTTTCTGAGCTTTGTCCCTGCCCCCGATGGGAAGGTAAGGACTCGGGAGACAGCTCTGGGTTAGGGGATGAGCTCCAAGGAGCCATACTGAGGCCAGGGAGCTCAATGGAATCTGCGCTCTCCACACAGGGCTTCCGGACGCTCCTGGCCAGCCCTAGCGCCTGCTTCAAGCTCTTCCAGGAAAAGCAGAAGCAGGGCCATGGCACGGCCCTCCTGTTCCAAGGGGTTATTGGTGGGTACCAGTGCTGTGTCCCTCACCACAGCTTTCCCACCCTCGTCACCTAAATTAAGACACGTCGTGGCTTGAGGGAGGAAGGGCACATTTTAAAGCAGGGCTGTCCCCCCAGGTGTGAGATCCCTTGCTTCACCAGACACCACTGTCCATGGCTGGGGCAGAGCTGGCAGGGAGCTCCGTGATGGATGATGGGCTTGGGGTGGGTGTGGACAGAGTGGAGACGTGGCCAGCTTTGTGGGCACGTGACCAGGGCAGTCATACAGGGCCCTCTGCTCAGAAGGGTCCAGCACTTGGGATTTGATGCTCTGCCCTTCACTGTCTTGAAAATCTTAATAACTTGTGTTTGTGAGCAAAATCTGATTGGTCAATGGAGCATCTTTTGGGGGCTTGGAGCCTGGGCTCATGAACAGTCCCACCCTGGACCACACCTCTCTCTGAGAGAAAAGCTTCCACAGAACTTAGAAGCTCCCAAGTATAACTTCCCACGTCCCCTTACCACCCCTCACTACCATCGCCCCGAAGCCCCAGCTATAAAGTGGAAGAAATACAATTTCCCCGAAACCCATCCCTCCCACAAGGACCATGAATAGACTCCTTTGAGCTCAGATGAAACCTGGAAAAATCCTCAAATCCAAATCTCATGTACCAGGCAGGGAGAGAGCAATCTGCATCTTTCTTAGAAGTACCGCTTTACAGGGAGCACTGTCCTGAGCAGGACAGCGAGGGAATTCACAGCTGTCAGACCACACATAGCCACCGTGTGGCTCTGGAGAGCTGATACCCAGGGTGGTGGCCGTGGAGGCCCAGCACATCTCAGGGGTCACCTACTGTGTACCAGCCCCCAGGCTGTGTGGTCCACGCAGGTTACCCCATTTGACCTCAGGAGAGCCTGTGAGGCTTACTGTCACTCTGCTTCACACGTCAGAATATGAGGCTCAGAGAGGGGAAGGCGCTGGCCCAGAGGCCTCAGCAAGAATGCAGTGGAGCTGGGTGTGGACTCCAACTAGGGTGCAGGGGATGTCAAGCCTGGGGCGGGGGGGGGGGTGGCCAGCAAGCCGTCTCCTTTCCCTTGGTCAAGGCTTCACCCCTTCATGAGCACTGGGCTTGGGTTTGAATCACAAGCACCCCCATTTCCTAGCTGCAAGACCTGAGGCAAGTCTTTTTACCTCTCTGAGCCTCAGTTTCCTCATCTGTAAAGTGGGGATGGTGATGCATACCTTGTAGGGTTGCCATGAGGCCTGAATGAAATGCTGAGCGTAGAGCGCTGGACTCAGGGCCTGCACAGCGTAAGAGCTTCATAACTGGCAGCCGTGAGGATCGTGAGCCATTGCCTCTGACCTCCCCTGTCATGCCCGTCTCCACGGGCACCTCATCAAGGCTGCAGGAAAGCTGGGCCTGGGGGAGCCCCTTTGCCATGCAGTCACCTCTAGGAGATCAGGGACAGGGTCCAATGGTGTCCGTCAGGGCTGGCACTGGTGGCAGGTGGGCGACCCAGCTCCCTGCCCCACCACTAGCCAAAAAAGAGCGATCACCACCCAGGGCCCCGGTGGGAGTGGGGGAGGCTGTACAATTCCAATAAAAGGTGTCGCCACTTCCGAAGTGTTCAGATGAGGGTCTAAAGTTCATGGCACTGCAGCCACCTGCCCCTGCCGTCCTCACACGCCCAGACTCGCACAGTGGCCAAGCGGAAAGGCCGGGGAGCTGCTGACTCAGCAAGACCGGTACCTGCGAACTTGGCCTCTGCCTGGCTGCTTCCCAGAGCAGGTGGCCCTCCCTGCTGGCATTGTTCTCGCCCTGCCCTTCGTGTCTCTCTCTCCTTCACAGGCAATCAGCAGATCAACGCCATCTCCATCGACCAGGTCCTCTCCAATGAAAACCTCATCAGCTACAATAAGTTTGTCCAGGTACAGGGCCATGGGCTGTGAGTGGGAGCTGGGCGTGGCTGGGGACCGGGATGGGGACGGGGGTCTGAAGCTCACAGTTCATGAAAGCTCAGGCTGGAGCAGGCCCAGATGAGGGCCCCTAAACCCTGACTTTGACCCGAGAGAAAGGAGGGGGTAAGGCGCATGTGAGGAGGACAAACATTCCAGGCAGAGGGTACAGCACAGACGAGGCCCTGAGGTGGAACAGAGGGGCCTGGGGTGTTTAAGGACAAGCCAGGAGGCCCACGTGGAGTGCGGGGAGACAGGTCCCACAAGGCCTTGTAGGGCATCACTAGGGCTTTGGCTGTGACTCCGAGTGAGATTGGAGGCCACTGGGGAATTTGAGCAGAGGACTTATGCTTTGAAATGACCTCTCTGCTGCTGTGTTGAGAATATATCTTCTATTATGGCGAGGGGTGGGGAGTGGTGACAGTAGGTCCCAGCAGGAAACATATGGCACTCGAAGCGGATAACTGTAGAAAAGTTTAACAAAGAGAATATTTACAAAGACATAGGGAGGATTTGAGGAAATCAACAAAGGCCTGTCGCATATCCCCAGGGTAGAAAGAGGGGAGCCATCACCACCCCTGGGCCTGGAGGAATTAGGCAAGGAAGATGTTACTGGAACCTGGAGGGGTCACTACAAGAAGAGGCTACGAGACGGCAGCTGGGACTTCACAGCCAACCCACAGTGACCTGACAGGGAGGGAGCTGGGGGAACAAAGATCCCAACTGCACTCTCCTACCAGTCCCCCCACCTTCTGCCAGTGCCCCCATTGGCTGAACCCAACCGGAAGCCTGTGGGTAGGGGAGCCCCTGATTCCCAAGGGGCAGCCTCCCAGGGCACAGAGCAGATAAGATGGGTGACAGTGGGTCCAGTAGAGCAAACAGAATATCCAGCCCAGGGCCTTCCAAGAAGCAAATGCCAAGATGGGGGTTAAACATGCAAGGATTTTATTAGGGGCAATGCTGCAGGAGGGAAAGAGGAAGGGAGCTGGAGGAGGCTGGGTGAGCTGGTCCTGAAGGAAGGAGAGGGAAGGAAGGATGGATGCATCCTTTACTGCCACACAGTCAAGTTAGGCTCGGCCAAACTGCGGGATTCTGCAAGCCAATCAGCCATCAGAGGGTCCCGGCTCCCAGAAACTGTCCGCCTTAGTATCCTTGCGGAGCTCAGCCATTGGCTGTTAGCAGCTGGTGGGAGGTGTGGCCTCGGGCGGGCGCCAGCACAGGAAGGATTTCAGAGCTGGATCTGGGCAGCTGGGCCCTCGGTCAATTCCACTCCCATGGCTTCGAGGAGCATTGTTATGGCCGCCACATGAAGCAAGACCAGAAGAAGCCAGGAGGCCAGTGAGGAGGCCGCTGCCGGCAGCCAGGCGGGCGGGGCGGCCTCTTCCCCGGGTGGAAGGGGTAGAGGTAGTGGGGAGGGGTCCGATCGGGGGTATATTTTGGAAGTAGAGCCCACGGGACTGGCTGATGATGGATGCTGAGTGAGAGGAAAGGAGGCATCGAGGATGACCTCAGGGATTTTGACCTGAGCAATGGGTCCATTCACAGAGTGGAAGAACGGGGTGGGGGCATGGGTGGAAATGAAGAGGTTGTCTTTGGACCCATCACATCTGACGTGCCCGTTAGACACCCAAGTAAAGATGCGAAGTGCTGGTTATGCTGCACGTCTGAGCTCAGCAGAGGCTGGGCTCTATAAAGCGGTTGGGAGATAGAAATTTAGGAGTTGTCAGTGTCTGGTGTTTTAAACCATAAGACTGAAGGAGAGGGACTTCCCTGGAGGTACAGTGGTTAAGAATCCGCCTTCCAGTGCAGGGGACTCAGGTTCGATCCCTGGTCGGGGAATTAAGATCCCACATGCTGAGGGGCAGCTAAGCCCATGTGCCACACCTAGAGAGAAGCCCGCACACCACAACGAAAGATCCCGCATGCCGAAATTAAGACCCAACGCAGCCAAAAAAAAAAGACTGAAGGAGATCCCCTTATGAGTGAAGGATCTAGAGAAGGGAGAGGGTCGAGGATGGAACACTCTCACTTGAGCCTGGCTAATGGGATAGGGCTATGAGGGGTGGGACACGGGGCAGGTATATGTTGATGAAGGGGCACAAAGAGAATGTTTGTGTGGAGAGTTGATCTCTGGGCATCCTGCCCGTCCTTAACCAGACATGACCCCTGGGGTTCCCTCCAATACGGGCAAGGTCTCCTACCTCTTCCTTCCTCCTGTCCTAGAGCTGCGTCGACTGGAACTGGGAGGTGCTGAAGCGGGAGCTGGGCCTGACCGACGGTGACATCATCGACATCCCCCAGCTCTTCAAGATGGAGAGGAGAAAGGCGGTGGCCTTCTTCCCTGACTTGGTGAGACCACCACCCGTGACCTGAGGTTTCATCAAATTAAGCTCTGAGCCTCTGCTCCCCAGTGGGCAAGACGATTGGTCGCCGCCATGTTTGGGACTGTGGTGGCTGGTAGCGGCGGCAGGGAGGATCAGAGGTCCCGTGGTGCCCAGCAGAAGGACTTCTTCTGGGCTGATGGTCATGGTCACTATGAAATGCTCCTTGGCCAAGCCCTTGCTCAGGGGCCATCAGGGAAGGGCTCTTCTCTCCTCCCAGGGACCCACTTGATATTTGTGGAGTGAATGAAAGATTGCATGAGGCTGTGCATGTGAAGCATGTCGTATCCACTGGAAGCTCAGGTGCCCATTCTGCTCCCTTTCTCCCAGTAAACAGCTATTCACCATCCTCCACATATTTAGGGTACCCTGTGTGAGACACACAGATGATTAAGGCTGCTCCCTGCTCCCAAGGAGCTGCCGGTCAAATCTGTTCAGGGGAAAACTCTCTTCACCTCTCTGAGGATGTGTCCCAACAATCTACTTTGTATAATAAAGTGATGTGGCAGTTCAGAGATGGGACAAAGCACTTCCGGCCCAAGAGGTAGGACTGGAGATCCAAGAGGGCTTCATGGAAGAAGTGGCCTTTGATCGAGCCCTGAGGGCTTTGCCTCTGAAACTTGAACTTGCATCTGGAACACCTGGACCACTGGGCCCTCACCCCAGGGGTTCTGATCCAGCAGGGGCCTGAGACACTGCTGCCTTTCTAACAAGCAAGCACCCAGGTGACGCTTACTGCTCTCTGAGGACCACACTTTGAGATCACTGCTGTCAATCACTCGGCTTCCTCCTTCTTCTTTCCCCTACCCTTTCAAACCCTCTACACCTCCATCCCCCAGAGGAACTAGACTCACCCATCATCAGAGGCTTGCAGGGAGCCTGTCCACACCACCATTGCTTTATCCCTCCTTTTTTCCTTCCCCTTTCTGGCTTTTTGCCCACTTTGATTTCCCCACTTGTAAAGCCTCTCGTCACTCCTTTTCCTTCCTGCATCTCTAAGGAGGCCTTGCAGTTATGTCTGTGCCCCCAAGAAGCTTGTGCACTGGTCCAGATTCTTGTGTTTGCAGGAAAGAAGACCACCCAAGCCAGCTTCAGCCAGAGCAGAAGATTCAGTATAAGGACACCAGGAAAGCCAGGGGCAGCTGTGGGGGACATCAGGAGCGCGTGGAACCATTTCTTGTCTCTGCGTCTACATCATTCATCCCTCTCCTTCCCTGCTTCTCCTCCTCCTGTCTCCCTCAGCGACATCCTCCTTCCTGCCCATGGGGAGGCCATGAGCACCCCATGAAGGCCCCGGCGAGCTTGCTCTAGAGCCCCAGGAAATCGCTCTCTTTGCTTGTCCCTTCCAAGCCCTGTATTCTCTCCGGAGATGCAAAACCCATAAAAACTCAAGCTGGCCCTAGGGCTGGGTTTTGCCAGGCAAAAATCTCTAACCTCAGGAGTTTACATCTAGGGAGGTAGCAAGAAAAGAAACACAAATAGCTGAGTGCCATTAAGTGGAGGAAGTGAGGGCCAGGGAATAAAGGGGATAGGGACTTGCTTCAGCAGGATAACTGTCACCTCTCAACGGAGGTGACATTTGAGCTGAGACTGGAGGATGACACCGAGCTGCGGGTAAGCAGGGGAGCAAGCTTCTGGGCACTGGGAACTGCTGTGCAAAGGCCTGGAAGTAGGGGAGCACAGGCAGCACAGGCAGGACCCAAAGCCCTGGATGGGTGTGCGTGGAGGGAGTGGACGAGGAGGAGGCCTGTTTTCCTGTAGCCCTACTACGCCCATCTTGAAGCATGTTGTCCCTCTCCACTCCCCCTCTCCAGGGGCTCACTCAGGGGTGGGCAGGAGAGGGTAGAGCATGCCCAGGTACTCTGCCCGCCCAACAGAGTTCCTGGACAAAGCAATATGGCACAGTGAAAAGGCCACGTGCCTCGGAGTCAGATGACACGACGCTGAACTGACACTTCTCAGCTGTGCACTTAACCTCTCTGAGTCTCAGTTTCCTCCTCTGTAAAATGGGCATGATAATTGTGCCTGCCTCACAGAGCTTGAGTGGGGTTTAAGTGAGGTGCCTAGCAGCACAGTGCCTGGCACGCAGTAAGTGCTTGATAAAAGATCACTGTTATTATATAGCACCCCCTGGACCATCCTCAAATGATGGCTCTGCATATATACTCCTGATTTCTGCATTCAAATAGGAGACAAAGACCCTTTGAGACCCAGAGGTCAGATTTGGGAGGAAGGGAAGGGAAGGGAAGGCTGTCCTGGCAACTCTCAGGTCATATCCTGCTGGGCTCAGTTGCATGAGGTTGACCCAGGAGGAGGCTCCTGCCCAGAGAGCGGTGAGAGCCTGTCTTTCTTGTAGAGATGTACAACTTGGGCGGCACTGGGCCCGCCTGACTCATGCTTTATTCAGAATTAGGAATAAGTAACTGCAGGAGGTTGCCCAACCCTGTGGACTCCTGCCCCTTCCCCGGCAGCCCCGGAGGGCGGGAGTGTCAGGTGGGATTGCTGGGGCTCCAGGGTAGGGTGGCCGGAAAGGAATTCTGGACGACTGGACCGAGTCAATGGAACTGTCATTTCCTGTAGGGTCAATGTCATCCACATCTCCTACAGCGGAATGATGGTGAGTGTGAGCTGTGTGCTGGGCGTGTACCAGAGACACTTCACACGCATCATCTCATTTGCTCTTCATGACAGGCTAATAGGTAGTTGCAATTATTAGCCTCACTATATAGACAAGGAAACTGAGGCACAGAGAAATGAAGGAAACTGCCCGGGTCACAGAGCTATGAAGTGGGGGAGGCAGGTCTGAGCCTGGACAGGTGACCTCCATAGCCTGGGTTCTCAACCAGCCACTTCAGTGGTTCTCAAATTAGAATCACCTGGAAGGCTCTTAAAAACTAGCAGTATAAAAAAAAGAAAGAAAAGGGAATTCCCTGGCGATCCAGTGGTTAGGGCTCCGCGCTTTCACTGCCGAGGGCCCAGGGTTCAATCCCTACCCGGGGAACTAAGATCCCACAGGGGTGGCCAAAAAACAAAACAAAACAAAACAAAAACCCCACCTCAAAAAAAAATGAAAACCTAGCAGAGTCGTCCTCCCCCTTGGAGATCCTGTCTGGATGTTGGGATGTTGTGAAGAGCTGCCCGGTGTTTGTGCCTTGTGGCCAGCGTGGAGTAACAGCGACCCCTGCCGTATTGTCCTCCTAAGCATCTCTGCCCCGCCCCTGCCCCGGTACCCCTCCCCCAGTCTGGAATCAGCAGTTTCAGGGGGTCATGGTTCCCCTTTTGTGGCAGCCACTCAGGCTGTGGTGGCACCTTCAACAACCAGACAGTTCCTGCTACAGTCAAATTTTCTTGCTGGGCCAGAGGTTCTTAAACAGAGTGCACACAAGATTTCCTGGAAGAGTCATTAAAAATACAGATTCCTGGGCCCCAACCCCTCCAGCCAGGCCTCCCGAGGCCAGATCCCTGGGCCTGGGCAACTGTATATTGTAAAGCTTCCCAGATGGTTCTGATGCACACCTGGGTTGGAACCCCAACCCTTTCCTATTCATCGCGGCAAAAACTCCTGGATACAAAGTGAACGTTTATCAAGAGGGTGTCTTTGAACACATTCTGGTATATTTCACACCTTGGACTGTTACACTGTCATTTAACAAGAACCAGTAGGAAGTATCCCAACTGACTTGGAGAAATTTCCACAAAGTATCGAGTAAGAAAGGCAAGACACAGAATAGTTTGTGCATTATGAAGTCAGCGTGGTCACTGTGACCTCAGAGCCATGCCCCCCCCGCCCCCGTGTGTGTATGTGTGTGTGTGTATTGATTGATGATTATACGATCATGGAAAAAAACATGGACCGGTCCACCCCAGATGTTAGCATGGGTGTGGCACGGAGCAGGAAGAAGCCAAGCAGACAGGCAATGGCTTAAAAAAAAAAAAAAAAAAAAGCTTAAAAGTAGGGTGCGTTTTGGCCACACATGTGATTTACTTATTTTAATTACATTGGTGTGTATATGTATAAAAGCTTTTTATAAAAAAATAAAAATGAGCTGTGTTTTGGGCCAAAGACCGTGGCAACCCTCGGAAATCAAAGTCCAGGTCGAAGTCCTGGAGAGAGTATAAAGGACAAGATAGCCCTTGTCACAGTACAGACCACAGGGAGCCTTTTCCTCCATGGAGGCCGCAGTGACCCAGCACCAAGTGATACTCTGATCAGGAAGGAAATAAATGGGACATGGGGCTGGGAGCCACAGGGGATCTACCTTCAACAAGAGGTCAGGGAGGCCTTCTGAGGAGGTGGCATCTCAGACTGGGTTGGAAGGCTGGGAATGAGCCAGGTGGAGAGAGGAGACCGTGCCAAAGCCCTGAGTGGGGACTGGCCTGACATGTTCTAAAACCTGGCCAAAGGCCTCTAGGGGGGGAGGATAGGGAATGAGGAGAGTGGCGTGGGTGATGGTAGAAGAGAAGGCAGGTCCCCATCTCTGGGGTCTGGTAGGCCACAGTGATGAGCTTGGCTGTCACTCTGATGCAGTGGGGACCCCTCTAAGCAGGGTGTGATGTGATTTGGTCTACGTTGTTTTAAAGATTGCTCTAGACGTGGAACAGTCTAGTGTGAGATTTGGGGGTAAGGAATGGGATGGGAGCAAAGACACAGGTCAGAGGGCTGCACGTTAGTTCAGCCAGAGAAGTGACCTTGTTCAACTCTCCATTTGTGTGAAAACGGGAAGCAGCAGTCTTGCTGATGGACAGGAGGTGGGAATGGGGAGAGGTGGGGTCAGCTGCCAGGTTTCCAGACTTATTACTTATTGATTTTTTATGAAGTAGATCAAGGGTACAAAACAGTTTTTATGATGTTTCTGAATGATTTAAAGGGTAATTAGGAAGTGAAAAGGCTGTGTACTCAGCACTGATTTCCTTAAGAAAGAGAACATTCCAAACCCCTCAGCAGTCCTGTGGGTGAGCCTTCGCACGCCTCTCCCACACCCAGGGGTCTCGCTAATCTGAATTTTGTGTTTATCATGACTTTGCTTCTCTCTATAATTTTACCACCTATCTCAGTATATCTGAACGACCTACTCTTGCATTTTGCCTGTTTTTAGAATTTATATGCATAGAACAATATTTGTTGTGTTATCCTGTGACTTGCTTTTTTCACTCACCTCTGTGTTGGTGAGATTCGTTCGTGTTGCTGGCCACCATCATCCGTTCCTTTTCACTGCTGTGTAGTATTCCATTTTGTGAATGAGATTCATGTATACCTCTTTCTGTCACAGTGTCTCGGGTTCTTCCTACACTTGCTGTAACTATGTGGCTCTCACCGTTCTTGGAGACGTGTCCTGGTGTACACATCCATGAGTCTCTCTAGAACACATTCCTAGAAGGTGTTTAGCTTTATTAACTGGGAGAATGGTGATGCTGTGGAGGAAGAAGGGATAGGAGCCGTTTGGGAGGAAGTAAGCATTCAGGGAGGCCAGCTGCTCTAACAAATAGACTATAAAATGAGTAATGGGTCAGACACTGCCTGTGTTTATCTCCTGCTCAGGCCAACAGTCTAAGGTGGTTCAGGTCTGAATGGTAAGTACGCGTGTTGGGGTGGAGTGGGGGAGCTCTGCTCCACACCGTCCCTCAGGGACCCAGGCTGATGGAGGTTCTGTTGGCTTCACTCTGGGGATTGACCTTGAGCCCCCAGAAAAGAGAAGAGAGAAGGCGGAGAAAGCACACCAGTATCTGAACCACCTCAGGCCGGAAGGGCCTCACATCACTTCCGTTTACAGTCCAACAGGGAGAACTCAGTGGCCACGTGTGGATGCAGGGGACTCTGGGAAATGTAGTCGTTGGCTGGGCAGCCACCTCCAGAGTCGGGTCCACGTTATAGACGATGGGGAAGGAATTCCTCATTGACCCCTAGCCACCCTGAACCCAGAGGGGAAGGAATTCCTCGTTGACCCCTAGCCATCCTGAGCCCAGAGGAGAAGGAGAAAAACCTCGTTCATGGTGAGAAGCTTGCCCGGGCTCATCCTTCAGTTTTCGGCCCAAGTCTCATTTCTATTCACTTCGTGTCCTACCCTTAGGGATGCAGAGCCAGGCTTCTTCTCACAGTGGTGGCCAGACGGCACAGGCCCACCCCTGTAGGTTCCTCTCTGATCCCTCACCCCATCCCAGGCCCATTCATGTTGTGGTTCTGGGTCTCGCTCGCTGAGCAAGAGACACTGTAAGCAGGGTTTCCTGGAGAGAGATTAATGAGTCAAGGGTTTCTGCAAGGGAAGCTGACAAAGGGCCTCAGGAAGGGCCTGGGGACTGATGAAAGCGTGTTGGGAAGTGTCTCTTTCTGCCTTTTCTGCTTCCCTATTTGTGGCCATGGAGCAATTGGTGTGCCAGCACGGAAGTAGGTTGAGATTTATCTGCGAAACTGTCCCTGCCATTGCTCATGAGGAAGAGCTCTGCAGATAGGAAGGAAACAGGAGTGGACTCTCAAACATATTTTCATTTAATCCAGTGAATATTTGTTGAGCACATACTATGTACCCAGGCAATAAGTGACAGTGACTGTAGCACAGTTCAGAGCCTGGGCTCCGGGGCCGGGCTGCCAGGGTGTGCATCCTAGCTTTGCCACCGCCAGCTGTGTGACCTCGGGCTGATTGCTTAACCTCTCTGAACTTTACTTTGCTCATTGGTAGAATGGGGATAGTGACAGTACCCATCTCAGGGCGGTGTTGTGAGCAGTGTGACAGATCCGGGTAGGTGATTGGCATAGGGCCTGGCACTCAGCGAACTGCAGCTAAGTGACAGGGAGAAAGTAACTTGAAGTAACTTACCCGAGTAAGCTAAAAAGACAGGTTTGTTTGGCTCCAAAGCCTCGTTTTTTCTGCACTGCCACCTAAGGAGTCTCTTGCCTGCTTTTTTCCTTTTTTTAAAATTTTCTTTTTTTATTGGAGTATAGTTGTTTTACAATGTTCTGTTAGTTTCTGCTGTACAACGAAGTGAATCAGCTATGTGTGTACATATATCCCCTCCCTCTTGGACCTCCCTCCCACTCCCCCGCCCATGCCACCCATCTAGGTCACCACAGAGCACTGAGCTGAGTTCCTTGTGCTATACAACAAATTCCCACTAGCTATCTATTTTACACATGGTAGTGCATATATGTCAATCCTAATCTCCCAATCCGTCCTACCCTCTCCTTACCCCCGCCGTGTCCACATGTCCATTCCCTACGTCTGCGTCTCTCTTCCTGCCCTGAAAATAGGTTCATTTCTACCATTTTTCTAGATTCCACATATATGCATTAAGATACGATATTTGTTTTTCTCTTTCTGACTTACTTCACTCTGTATGACAGTCTCTAGGTCCATCCACGTCTCTACAAATGATCCGATTTCGTTCCTTTTTATGGCTGAGTAATATTCCACTGTATATATGTACCACATCTTCTTTATCCATTCATATGTCGATTGATGACATTTGGATTGTTTCCACATCTTGGCTATTGTAAATAGTGCTGCAATGAAGATTCGGGTACATGTGTCTTTTTGAATTATGGTTTTCTCAGGGTATATGCCCTGTAGTGGGATTGCTGGGTCATATGGTAGTTTTATTTTTAGTTTTTTAATAAACGTCCATACTGTTCTCCATAGTGGCTATATAAATTTACATTCCCACCAACAATCTTGCCTGCTTTTTTCTGATGATAAATAGTTTTTTAAGATAAGCCGGACAAGGACTTTCCCGGTGGTCCAGTGGTAAAGAATCCGCCTTCCAATGCAGGGGACACGGGTTCGATCCCTGGTCAGGGAACTAAGATCCCACATGCCGCAGGGCAACAAAGTCCGCACGTTGCAGCTACTGAGATCGCGCTCCTCAGCGAGAGAGCACGCGTGCCGCGTACTACAGAGCCCATGCGCTCTGGAGCCTGTGCACCACAACCAGAGAGAGAAAACCCACGTGCCACAACTAGAGAGAAGCCCGCGCACTGCAGTGAAAGATCCTGCGTGCCCCGGTGAAGATCCCGAGTGCGGCAGCTAAGACCCCATGCAGCCAAAAAAAAAAAAAAGAGAAGCCGGACACATAAGAAGTCAGGTGACAGCAAAGCCTTCATTAAGACCACAAGTGTAAGCACTTGCTGCCCACTGGGGGTGGGCAGTGGTGTCTCCCGTTTGCCCACTGCGATGTGTCAGTGGCCACTCCCTTACGATCTGAAGCTGAAACAAACATTGGGCACGTTTTCATGAGGCTCAGGGTGGGAGAGGCGCTGGACTCTATTCCCCCAAGTCCGTCCCATCAGTTCTGGGCACCTGTCCTGGGTCTCCTGGTTGGGTAGCAAGGATTTGGGATGGTTGCTGACAGGATGTCAGGGCGCAGGAGTCCCCCTTGGAGTTCCTAGAAAGGAACGCATGCTTGGAAAGCCGAGGGTGAGCACTGTCGGTGTGGGTGCTCATCTGATGTGTGTGTCATGAACCAGTGGATGCAAACGAAGCGCGATTGATAACTCCCTGAAGCAGAGCTTCTTTGAAGGGTTTAAGGCCAGCAGTAAAGTTAGTTCCATAGTTTCTTTTTTGAACTTGTCTTGGGTCTTTAAATGAGTCTCAGCATCTTGAGAAACAGCATCTCAGTGTTAATTATAACAATTGGAACATCTTAATTACCTTAATCGCAGAAATTATAGCTGTCCTGGGCAGTTTCCAGGGCTCGGGCGAGCAGGGACCTGAGCAGGGCTAGGCAGGGAATCATTCAGAAAGGAGTTTTCATGTGAGTAACATGACCGAAGAGGCTCCTGGACAGCTCAGTCATTATACTTACTTATTCTCTCTTTTTTTTTTTTTTTTTTTGCGGTATGTGGGCCTCTCACTGTTGTGGCCTCTCCCGTTGCGGAGCACAGGCTCCGGACGCGCAGGCTCAGCGGCCATGGCTCACAGGCTTAGCTGCTCTGCGGCACGTGGGATCTTCCCGGACTGGGGCACGAACCCATGTCCCCTGCATCGGCAGGCGGATTCTCAACCACTGCGCCACCAGGGAAGCCCTATTCTTAGTTTTTTATTTTAAAATCATAAATGGAAGTTTTATCAACTGTTATTTTCTGATTTATGGAGAAAATTCCGTAATTTTTTTTCTTTGACCTGTTAATCTATTGAACTGATTTTCTGAGATGAAGCTTGCATTCCTGGGATCCATTTAATTTAACCTGGTATTGTATAATCTGATATTGTATCCTTTTCGAATGCAGTTTGCTAAGCGTTTTACTTAGAATATTTTTGTTTCTGGGTTCATTGCTGAGTCTATAGGTTTCCTTTCTCATGCTGTTCTTGTCATGTATAGTACTCAGCTCAGATTAAGGGCTAAAAAATGGAAGCCATTATACTTATTATTATTATATGCCGATTATTATTATTATGCCCTTATAATCGTACTTACCCTGCCAGGGTAAGTATTATTATGCCCTTATAATAATAAGTATTAACTAATAAATAAAAATAATACTTATAATAATAAGTATTATTATGTCCTTATAATCGTACTTACCCTGTCAGGTTGCCATTGTCTGTTTGCCTGGCTTCTTTGCTGATCTGTGAGCTCCCTAAAGGCAGGGTCCACATCTGCTCATTCACTGCTATATCTCCAGAATCTACCACTGAGCTGGACACATAATAGGGATACTTGTGCCCATATAAAGTAGGCATGAGGATTAAATAGCTAGATAATAAGGAACCAATAACTATAGTAAGGCACTAATCCTGTGGGGAGTGAGTGGGAATAGAAAGTAAAGAAATGAATTTTGGTTGGGTGCTTACGGCCTGCCAGGGGCTGGCCTAGTCCTCAGAGAACCCAAAAAGCAAGCAGTCCTCACATTCTACAGATGAGTAAGCAGAGGCCCTGCCCCAGGCGGTCTCTCATCAGGTTTTTGCTGCTACAAGGTCGTCGAGGACCCTGACTCCTCCACACCCTTTTACAAAGGTCTGTGTGTGGCAGGAATCATTTGGCATGTTGCCTTCCTTCCAGTAATGAGAATCAGATGCCTAACTCTGGTTCCCTTCTTGCATGGGCTGCTGGGAAGCTCAGATCCTAACTCTGAGCTTAACCACAGGTGCTAGTTCGATCCTCATGGTCATAGATATGTTTGTCCTTTCCCGTGGCCTTTAGGTCCGAGATTTTTCCTGCTTTGATGTCTTTATGTTTCTCTACTTTTTAGTCACCTGCTTGTTGAATATTTCCTTATTATAAGTGGCCTGGAGTCCCTTGAGAAATGTGTCAAGGAAATAAAAAATTAAAAATAGAGAAGAAGGGGCTTCCTTTGATTTGAACCCAGGACATTCTGACCCCCAAACTCCCCCTGCTTCCCCAGCACACGCTGCCTCCCAGTGCTGTGGGTCTGGCCTTGCTAGGCACTGCTGCCTGGCTGGTAGAGCTTCCAGAGCTTCCAGAGGGCTTGAGAGATCCAGAAAGGGTGGGGGGTGCGTTCCAGGAGGTGGCGACCACGGAGGACCGTGGGCACTCTGGAGCTGCAATCACTGGGGTACTCCTTTTCCTCTGGCGCCTCCTTCTCAACAGGAAACCACTCAGTGTGACGGTGGGGAGCAGGGCAAGATTGTTAGTGTCTCTGAGCCTCAGTTTACTCATCTGTAAAATGGGGACATTAACACCCACCCTGCTGAGTTGCAGTGAGGATTACATTATACAACGCATGCCAAGAGTCTGGCAGAGTGGTCCCCCTTTTCCGTAAGGATTGCATGTGTTGTTGAAAGTGACAATGTTGCAGACGCCGCTGCCCATCTGGTGGTCGTTGTAAGGAAATGTTAGACGCAGGAGCTGAAGGAATGATGTCATTTGTCTGGGGCTCAAGTTCTTGGTGCTCCCTCTATGGAGGCTATTGGAAGTGACTAGAAGATTCAGCTCTGGGTTATCTTATAATAGCACACACGGGTCCCCCAGCCCCCAACACAGTAAAAACCCTTGTGTGTTTATGATAGTCCTTTGTTTAGGACCTGAGAGGGTCTGGAAAACATCCTAAATCAAATCCCGGTGGTGCCACTTCCCAGCAGGGCCTCACCTCTCTGAGCCTTGGCTTCCCATCTGGCAGAGAGGATGGGATGGCTGTAGAGCCCCAGCAGGTGGCAGATCCATCTGTCCACGCCCTCCTCTCGGTTCTGGAGAGGAAGCCATGCCAGGCGGAGCGAGCCGAGGGGAACCGCCCCGCAGGCAGGTCCTGTGTCCCGCTTTGTCCCCCACTGTCTCTGTCTCCAAGTCTCTGTCTCCCCCTTGTTCTTTGAGCCGCTTGCTCGTTCTCCTGTTGTAACAGACGCATGGCGTGTCCCTCTCCCATCCCCATCCTCCTGCCACGGCACCTGGGTGGCTGGGGACGCCTGGCTTCCCACCCCGGCTTTGTGAGCCTGAAGGCAAACAGCTGCGCATGGAGCAGAGAAGGAGCCTCCGGGCTTTGGTAGAGAAACCAGGGCGAGGAAGGCGTAGGGTCAACTGAGGCACTTGAGCAGAGGGGCACTGGGTCTGCTGTACCATCCCTTGGACGTGAACTGTCCTCCAGCAAGGGCCACGCATTCCTTATTATTACTGTTACCATCATGTCCCTTCATTTCTGATATCATTACCTAGCTACTGAAGAGGGGCGAGCACCACACATGGGCCCTTCAGTCTGCACAACATCGTAGAAAGCATCATCGGAGTAAACATTATTCCCATTTTACAGAGAAAGAAACTGAGACCAGAGAGGGTCAGTGCCTAGGCCAAGGTCACACAGCCTGTCAGAAGTGGCCCAAGCCCATCGCCACTCTCCAGCCCTTTGAGGCTGCCTGCTGTTACCGGGCTGGCCTGGGAGAGGTTTCCCATGGGCAGCTGAGCCCCTGCGTCCCTGCTAGTCTGCAGGCAAGTGTCTGATCACAAAGAGCCCCAGCCGGCTGCAGACACCACATCCACAGGCACGTGCCATAGCCAGCTGGTGTAGACAGACTGGCCCCTGGGCTATTCAATGTGGTGGCAGGCATAGTTTGTATACTTCCTCCACATTGACCCTGGCTGTCTCCCCGACCCAGACAGTCAGTGCCTCCCAGGGACGACGACCCAGCCATCCTGCTACCCGGCCACTATTGTGCTGGGAGCAGTTGGGGGCAGGTAGGAAAGCCAGTGCCTGCACCAGGGAGCACACAGGGACGCCTGCTGTTAGAGTTTAGCAGAAGTGGAATGGTGTCTTTGTCAAGGACTGATCCTGTATTGGCTATCTATCACCATGTAACAAGTTGCCCCAAAACATGCTGGCTCAAAACAATAGCGTTTATGATCTCACAGTTTCTGTGGGTCAGGATCCAGTGTGGCTTAGTTGGGCCCTCTGCCCTGGGGGCTCAAAGGCTGCAATGAAGGTGTCAGAGGGACTAAAGTCACCTTGAGGCTTGACCAGGGCAGCCCTGCGTCCAAGCTCAGTCATGTGGAGAATTGTGCTCCTCATGGGCTTGTGGACTGAGAGCCTCAGTTCCCTTCACGTGGCTGGCAGGAAGCCTCCCCCAGTTCCCTGCCATGTGGGCCTCTCCATAGCTCACAGCATGGCAGCTGGCTTCATCAAGGTGAGCAAAGGTGAGAGAGAGAGAGAGAGAGAGAGAGGAGAGAGAAAGAGGTGGGGGAAGAGGTCTTTTGTAACAGCCCATCACTTTTGCCATTTTCCATTGGTTGAAAGGAAGTCTCTGGGGAGACTTCCTACACTCAGGGGCAGGGAGTTACACAAGGGCATGAACACCAGAGGTGGGGATCATTGGAGACATCTCAGAAGCCTGCCCGCCACGTACTTTTCCCGTATTTCCCTAATTCTCTATAAGGGATACCTACAGCTTTTGATATGGAGACAAAGAACTTTATTACAAAAACAAAAATGAAAAGTGTAATCATAAAATCCACGTCTTGTGACATTGTGGAGTGAGGGCCGCCTCTCTCAGTTGTTTCCACTATGGTTTGAATCTGCCCCAATTTATCAGCCCTTCTGTCTGTGAGGATTTCACTGTGGGTCATTCACTGTCACAGAAAGGGCTGCTCTGAACATCCTTGAACGTGTCTCCTGGTGTACGTGTGCAAAAGATTCTCCAAGAGTGGAATTGCTGGGTTTGGGGTGGGCTAATGTTTGACTTTACAAGATAACAGCAAGTTCTTTTACAAAGTGCTTAACTTGACACTCCCATGAGCGGTGTGTTAAAGTTGCCGTTGAACCATATAGTCTACGATGTTTTTTACCAATCAAATAGGTGGAAAACCCTGTCTCAAGGCTTTAATATTTCATTTCCTTACTTATTAGTGAGGTGGAGCTCCTCTTTAGATGTTTATCATCCACTTGGGTTTCAATTTCTGTGAAGGCCTGTTTGCATCTTTTGCCCTGGGCTTTTTTTTTCTACTGAGTTGTTTGTCTTTTTCATGTGGAGTAGCCTAAGCTCTTTAAATATTACGGATGCCAAGGCTTTGTAGGTTTTATGCTGTGAATATCTTCTTCTCAGATTATGCTTGCTTTTTCACTGTAGAGAGTCTTTTGATGAACAGAAGTTATTTATTTTCATCTAGTTGAATTTATCAATCTTTTCTTTCTTGTTTATGGATTTTGTGTCTTATTTAATTGCGGGCATTAAGATGTCTCCAACAACTTTTGAAAGATACAAATGCTCATTCATGATAAAAAGTCTCAGTAAACTAAGCATAGAGGAGATCTTCTTCAACTTGATAAAGAATATCTACAAGGGCTTCCCTGGTGGCGCAGTGGTTGAGAGTCCTCCTGCCGATGCAGGGGACACGGGTTCGTGCCCCGGTCCGGGAAGATCCCACATGCTGCAGAGCGGCTGGGCCCGTGAGCCATGGCCGCTGAGCCTGCGCGTCTGGAGCCTGTGCTCCGCAACGGGAGAGGCCACAGCAGTGAGAGGCCCGTGTACCACAAAAAAAAAAAAAAAAAAAAAAAAAAGAATATCTACAAAAGACTTACAGCTCATATCACACTTAATGGTGAGAAGCTTGAAGTTTTCCACTAAAGTCAAGAACAAGGCAAATGTGTTCCCTCTCCCCACTGTTTTTCAACACAATATGGAAAGTCCTAGCTAATGGTTAAGACTAGAAAAGGAAATAAAAGGGATACCTACTGAGAAGAAATAAACTTTTTTTGTTCACCTATGACATGATGATCTATGTAGAAAAACTCAAAGAACTGACAAAAAAACTTCTGGAACTAATAAGCAACTATAGCAATGTTGCAGGACACAGTCAATTGCTTTCCTGTATACCAACAATGAACAAATGGAATTTGAAATTAAAAACACAATGCCATTTACATTTGACCCCTCCCAAATTAAATACTTAGGTATAAATCTAACAAAATATGTATAAAGTCTGTACAAGAGAAACTTCAAAACGCTGATGAAAGATATTAAAGAAGAAGTAAAAAAATGGAGAGCTATTTCATGCTCACGGGTAGGAAAACTCAATATTGTCAGTTCTTCCCAACTTGATTGTAGATTCAGGGCAATCCCAATCAAAATCCCATCAAGTTATTTTGTGGATATCAACAAACTGATTCTAAAGTTTATATGGAGACACAAAGAAAACAAAACAAAACAAACAAAAAGCCCCAGAATAGCCAACAGAATATTGAAGAAGAACAAAGTTGGAGGACCGACACTACCTGACTTCAAGACTTACTGTAAAGTAAATCAACTATACCCAAATAAAAATTATTTTTAGAAAAAGACTTAACTGTAAAGCTACAGTAATCAAAACAATGTGGTATTAGCAAAGGAATAGACAAATGAAACATGGAATAGAATAGAGACCAGAAACTGTGCATAGATATAGCCAACTCATCTTTAGATGCAGCACAGAGGATTTTTATGGCAGTGAAACTACTTGATATGGTACTATAATGGTGGATATATGTCATTACACATTTGTCCAAATCCACAGAATGTACAACACCAAGAGGGAACCCTAATGTAGACTGTGGACTTTGGGTGATAATTATGTGTCAATGTAGGGTCATCAATTCTAATGAATGTACCACTCTGGGGGAAGAGGTTGATAATAGGGGAGGCTATACAGCAGTTGGGGCAGGAGATATATGGAAATCTCTGTAACTTCGTCTCAATTTTGCTGTGAACCTAAAACTTCTCTAGAAAATGAGCTATTTTTTTAAAAAAAAGATGCAAAATTCTGTCTTTCTTAAGTCTTTAGTATATGATGTGAGGATGGGATCAATTTAATTATTTATTCAATGTATTCATTTTCCATATGGATAAGCAATTGTCCCAGCACCATTTATTACACAATCTTCACTTTCTCCAGTTATTTGCAAGACCACCTCTGTCATAGATCAAGGAGAATCTCTCTTAAGTTGCATCTGTCATTTTCTTTACCTAAGCCATTACAATGCAATCCATGACTTTACAGTAAGTCATACGTGGTAGAGCAAGTCCCTCACCTTTTGCTTCTTTTTCTTACAAGGTACTTTGACTATCTTAGCCCCTTGGTTTTCCAAGTAAACCTTGGAATCAACTTGTCAAGTTCAAGTAAAACCCTGGAATTTCTCTGACCATATGAATCTATTTGGAGAGAATTCATACCATGATGATATTAGGCCTTCCTAACCATGTTCATGGTATTTCTTTCTTCTAATTTGGGTCTTCTCTAATGGATTTCAATAAGGTTTGATCATTTTTCTCCATAAAAACCTTACACATCTTTTGTTAGGTTTATCCTAGGTATTTTACAGTATTTCTTCCTAATGTAAATTATATGCTAATAGTGTGGTTTTTGCCTAAAAATTAATTTTGTCTGATATTAATATATCCATCCCAGCTCTCTCCTGACTAATATTGGCTTAATGTATCTTTTTTCCTTTTTTTTTAAAACTTCATCTTTCCTGGATCCTTGCATTTTAGGTTCACCTCTTATAAATAGCATGGAGCTGGATTTTATTTCTTTATCTAGTCCCAAACTCTCTTTTAACTAGTAACATTATTTATATTTATTTTGATCATTTATATATTTTAGTTTGCTTTTACCATTTGCTTTTTAGTTTTTGGTTGTCTATTTTTTTCTATGTTGCCTTTTTCTCTGTTATCGCCGTTTTGAATGGAATTATTCATTCTTTTAAAAAATTATTGCATTTTCTCCATGTATAGAAATTTATAAACTCCATTTCTATTCTTTTGGTGAATACTTTTACATTTCTAGAATTCAACACTATCTTAATTCTCTCTTCAGTTGAAGACCTCATACCACTTTAACTCTCAGTACCTCTCCCAGTTTACATTCTGCTCTTTTTTTTAATCTCACAATTTTGATATTTTTATAAACTTTTTTTTATACAGACAATATTTTTTAGATTTACCAAAATATTTACCATGTTATTTGTTCACCATTTGTATTGAATCCAGATGATTCTGACATTAGGTATCTTCTTCTTAAAGAATGTCTTTAGAAGTTGCTTTAGTGAAAGTGTGTTGGTTTTAAAACATCAGTTTTTCTTCATCTGAAAATGTTTTTATTAAAATATAATTTTCTATGTACACAAGTCTACGTTAATAGTTATGTTTTCAAGATACTTTGAAGATATTACTCAACTCTCTTCTGGATTTCATTACTGCTGTTGTGAAGCCTACTTTCACTCTATTGATAATTATTATTCTTTTATAGGTGACCTGACTTTTCTTCTTTCTGGATACCTTTAAGATCTGTTTGTCTTTGGTATTCTTTTTTTTTTTTTTTTTTATGCGGTACGCAGGCCTCTCACTGCTGTGGCCTCTCCCATTGCGGAGCACAGGCTCCGGACGCGCAGGCTCAGCGGGCATGGCTCACGGGCCTAGCCGCTCTGCAGCACGTGGGATCTTCCCAGACCGGGGCACGAACCCGTGTCCCCTGCATCGGCAGGCAGACTCTCAACCACTGCGCCACCAGGGAAGCCCCATGTCTTTGGTATTCTTAACCACAGTGAGATGTGTGTGTGTCTGTGTGTGTGTCTGTGTGTGTATGTGTCTGTGTGTGTATGTGTGTGTGTCTGTGTGTGTATGTGTCTGTGTGTGTGTCTGTGTGTATGTGTCTCTGTGTGTGTGTCTGTGTGTGTATGTGTGTGTGTCTGTGTGTGTCTGTATGTGTATGTGTCTGTGTGTGTCTGTGTGTGTGTCTGTGTGTGTCTGTGTGTGTGTGTGTGTGTGTATGTGTGAGTATGTGTGTGTGTGTATGTGTCTGTGTGTGTGTCTGTGTGTGTGTCTGTGTGTGTATGTGTCTGTGTGTGTGTATGTGTGTGTGCCTGTGTGTGTCTGTGTGTGTGTCTGTGTGTGTCTGTGTGTGTGTATGTGTGTGTGTATACAGAGAAGGGAATTCTTGGCAATTTCCCTTACTTTTCACATCTCAGCAATGCTTTGAAAAGTATATTCTAGGGCTTCCCTGGTGGCACAGTGGTTGAGAATCTGCCTGCCAATGCAGGGGACACGGGTTCGAGCCCTGGCCTGGGAGGATCCCACATGCCGCGGAGCAACTAGGCCCGTGAGCCACACCTACTGAGTCTGCACGTCTGGAGCCTGTGCTCCCCAACGAGAGGCCACAATAGTGAGAGGCCCGCGCACCGCAATGAAGAGTGGACCCCGCTTGTCGCAACTAGAGAAAGCCCTCGCACAGAAATGAAGACCCAACACAGCCAAAAATAAATAAATAAATAAATACAAAAGTATATTCTAACCATGATCCAGCTGTTTTGTAAGGGAAGGTCCTTCAGAGTCCTGTTTGTACTGTTCGTGCGATTCTTCATATATGCACAACACTGTGTGTGCGTGTTTGTGTAATATAAACCTCGGGTACACACATCACTCTATGCATACATCTGTGTGTGTGTGTCTTTTCCTAGTTCAAGCGTAACCTCTCCAGGTCAGGGGATTTTCTTTCTGTTTCTCACTACCTCCTGACAACCTACCAGTACTTACTCCCATGGTCAGGGTCAGTCTGGCTGCCTTCTGGTGTCCACACTGTTGGGGAAAGGAAGAACAGTGGGGAGAGCAGTAGTGGGCCAGGCACTGCCTCACCGTGTCCCCCTGTCCTCCCCATCTGTCTCTTCCACAGCTCTGCCCCCAAGGACTGCACATCCTTTAGCATCAATGCTTCCCCAGGAGTGGTCGTAGATGTTGCCCACCGCCCTCCAGCCAAGAAGAATCTCACAGGTTCCTCCAAGTGGCCCCTGGACCCTGGGCTGGAGGTGAGCCTGAAGATGAGAGCTGCCAGCGATAGCACAGGTGACCGGAAGGTGAGTGTGACAGCCGTGGGCTGGGATGTGTAGGAGGAGGTCAGCAGGTCATAACAGGTCAACCACTCAGTCGACCCAGAGCCCCAGCCCTCTGCAGGCTCTGGGGAGAATCAGTTCTTTGTCTCTCCCAGCTTCTGGTGGCAGCTGGTATTCCTAGACTTGTGGCCACATCGCTCCAATCTCTGCCTCCGTGGTCCATTACCTCCTCCTCAACCTGTCAAATCTCCCTCTGCCTCGCTCTTATAAGGACACTTGTCATTGAATTTAAGACCTGTCTGGACAATACAGGATGATCTCACTTCAAGATCCTTGATTACATCTGCAAAGATCTTTTTTTCCAAATAGGGTCACATTCACAGGATCCAGGGATTAGGTCGTGGACGTATCTTTTGGGGCATCACCATTCAACCCGCTGTAGCCGCATTGACTATAGATGGACTCAACAGGACCCTCCAGGATTCCCACAGGGATCTGGGACAACAACCTCTTGTTCCCAGCAGGACAGGCCAAGCAGGATACTTCCTGGGGCAGAGTTGTTGCCTGCTGTAAGAATACAGACCTTGGACATCAAAGCCGGTCAGCAAGGGTGCAATCAGAAGAAGCTTCCTGGGAGAAGTGGCAAGCTGATGGATGGTATCAATGACCTGCTTAAGAGAGGAAAAGAGAAGCGAGAGCTCTACACAGGGGATGTGGCCTGTGTGCACACTCTGGATAAGAGGGTGAGATGTGTGTCGGGGAAGCTGAGGAAGAGCTGTATGGAAAGAAAGGAAGGTAGGAGGGAAGGTGAGGGAGAGAGGGAGCCAGTATTAGAGAATTTGGCATCAGAGACCTCATTCTCTTAGGACAACAGGAAGCCAATGACAACCTTTCATCCATGAGTAACAAGACCACATATGTATGTTAGAAAGACCCACTGGCTGCAGTGTAGTGAGTCAATTAGATCTAGGCAGCAGACTGGGGGCAGGGCAACCAGTCAGGAGGCTGATGCTGTGGTCCAGATGCAAGGTGACAGTGGATGTGACACTTCCCTGGATTCCTACTATCTGCAGGAGAGGTCGAGACACCTCAGTGCGACCCTCAGGAGCTCCCCTTCCTCTGGTGGCAGCTCTTTGGTTTTGCTTTGGGGAACTCCCCTCCGTCATCTTGCTTAGAAGTGTGGTTCCTGACACTCTGCCCTCCTCTGGCCAGGCGGGGCCAATCAGATGGGTTCTTCCTGGATTTTTAACCTTGGGCAGTGGGAGTTGGTGCTGCCACTCTCCCTCCAATGCCTCTTCCACCACATCCCCATCTGCTGAACTCCTGACACCATACAGGCAGAGGAAGCCGCTGCCTCCCTGGTCTCCCAAAGCACCCTCTTCTGTACATCATAGTCACCTGAGTGTTTTGCTCCCCTTCCGCTCCCACCAGCTGGGGTGTTCCTAACAGGCTGGGAGCCTGATCCTTGTCTCCTCAGCACCCTGCTCTGAGCTGGCACATAGCAGGCCAGTTAGTGTTTGTTGAATGACTAAGGGAAATCATTAGTGGTTGGCTTCTGTCCTATAGGTTCAGATTTCATACTATGGACCCGAGACCACTCCAGTTGAAGTCCTGCTCTACATCCCTGGGGTCGGTAAGTGACGCCAGGGACCTTGGAGCACCACCCCTCTCCCTCCACACACACACCCATGCAAGGCATCTCTCCAGGAGAAACTACACCCTGAAGCTTACTTTAGACTGAGCAGAGAAAAGGATAATTTCTAGCCAGTCATGCATCTGGTAGTTCATAAGTATTCCTTCCCCAGTCAGTGAACCCAGAATAGAGCTGGGGAGAGAGGGCGTTTGCAGGAAGCTTCAATTACGTCTCAATATTTTATTTCTCAGCTTAGGAAGTGGTACGTGGATTTTCAACATACGAGTCTCTATACCTTTTTGAAACCTCAAATATTTATGAGAAAAAGTAGATGATGAGACTGCTTTTTGTTGTTGTTGTTGTTGTTTTTTGCGGTACGCGGGCCTCTCACTGTTGTGGCCTCTCCCATTGCGGAGCACAGGCTCCGGACGCGCAGGCTCAACGGCCATGG
Organism: Pseudorca crassidens; assembly: GCF_039906515.1. Classification (NCBI taxonomy): domain Eukaryota; kingdom Metazoa; phylum Chordata; class Mammalia; order Artiodactyla; family Delphinidae; genus Pseudorca; species Pseudorca crassidens. The sequence continues at coordinate 12,934,081 of NC_090297.1, forward strand.
CTCACGGGCCCAGCCGCTCCGCGGCCTGTGGGATCTTCCCGGACCAGGGCACAAACCCGTGTCCCCTGCATCGGCAGGCAGACTCTCAACCACTGTGCCACCAGGGAAGCCCATTGAGACTGTTTTACGCAATAATATAGACCAGTGTTCCCCAAATTCCATTATTTACATCCCATCTTCACCATTTTTGCCACATCAGTGATCTGCTTGTACTCGTATTTATTTAGTATTCTTCTTTAAATAAAGTACATTTTTAACTTGACCTCATCTGGGACAATAGTATCATAATATTATTATTACTATTTAAACATACATTAAATATATGAACAGCATGTGAAAGCTCCAGGTTTCTTTTCATTAATGAATTTCATTCATTTATTTCATTAATACACATTTTCATAATAATACTTATTATCGTTGTTGTTATTATTATATAGCACTTACTCTATGCCAGGCAGGGTGCCAAGACTTTGCATTTAACCCTTACAACAATCCAATGAAATTGGCACTATCATTACCACATTTTACAGATGAAGAAACTGAGGTACAAGAGGTAAAGGGACTTGCCCAAGATTCCACAGCTGGTTAGCAAAGGAGCCAGGAAGTTCTGGCCACCAAGCGCTATGCTCTATGGCCCAACATCAATACATGGCTATGGATATGTTTAAAATGTCATCTAGGTCAATCTCATTCTGTGAGCTCACGGGGTCGCTACACAATGTCATTGGAACGACCGTAGAGTCATGCGCTCTGATGAGAGGGGAAGGATTCAGAAGCGAACATATGCTTTCTCAGCCATGCCATTTGGACAGAGCAGGGTATGTTTGGGGCTGTGATTTGTCCCCAGTGCAGTCACGGTACACAGAACGAAGAGCCAGGTGGGGTTGGAATAACCACTATGTCCCCTACCCCAAAGTCACTGGGGCTGGAGTTGGGGCCAGAGGCCTTTGAGAGCCTGGCAAGGTGTCCTTTCAGGGGCTTCGTACCATACATCCATCGGGGTGGCCGGGAACTCTTTCTGAGACCCCTGCGGATGGCCAGACATGCAGGGTCTGGTTGGCATTACAGCTGTGGCAGGTCCTCCATGAGAGGAGAATGTGTGTGGTTAGAAGCCCCGGCTCTGCTGTCAGAATTGCAGCCAGACTTCTTCTTGGGAGACATGGGGGTGTCTTAGAAGCTGTGTCTCCTCTGAACCAGTGAGAAAGAAGCCTTTGTGCAGATAGGTCTCCTGGGGCCAGACTGAGTGCTCCCATCTTGCACCCTCACTATCCCTCTCCTCTTACTCCCCGTGATTTCAGAAATCTCCTTGAGCGCGGACTTCACTCGCACTGGCAAAATGAAGTCCACTGGAGGCAGGAAGGACAAGGTATGGCTCGATCTTGTCCGGCGCCCCAAATGCTCCCGTAACTCCACTGGCTTCTCCTAGCGCGCCCCCTGGTGGTGATGAGGTGAACAGCGGTCTGTCTCATGTATCCATGTTAATAGTAAACGAAACAAATTTAAGAAGAACAGGAAAAAAAAGAAAATTAAAATCACGAATACCATTACCGTTTTGGTTTACATAGGTCCCATCTATTCTACAAAACTAGATTTTCATGACTGTGGGTTCAGAGAATGTGTTGTCCCACAAACTGGAAACTAGACTCACCCAGTTCATGCACAGCAGAGAGAAAATTTGCAGGCAGGTCTCAACTCTGGCTCAAAAATTCCCTATACTATGGGGAATTCCATGGCGGTCCAATGGTTAGGCCTCCACACTTTCACTGCAGGGGGCACGGGTTCGATTCCTGGTCGGGGAAATACGATCCCGCAAGCGCAAAGCGCAGACAAAAAAAAAAAAAAAAAAAAAAAAAAAATCCCCTATACTAGACTTTAGCTACTGGTGGGAGAGGTTCACATGAGATGAATAATAAAGAAAAGAGGCAGGGGATAGAGGAGGGAAGGAGCCAGGTGGGGGGAGGGAATGTATGTTGCAGAAATATAGGGTGATGTCGTACACAGGTGATGAATCGTCTTAACTGGGGTCCATGGATAAACCTCAGGGTGTCCCTGAAACCCCAAAGCTGCCTGCACATTTTTGTGCTGGTGTGCACTGTATTTTATTTATTTATTTATTATTTTGGCCACACTGTGTGGCTTGCCGGATAGTATTTCCCCAGCCAGGGATCGAACCCGTGCCCCCTGCCGTGAAAGCACCGAGTCCTAACTGGACCGCCAGGGAATTCTCCATATGCTGGTGTGCACTTTAAGATGATATGACCTGTCAAAAATTAATATCCCTTTGTGGGGTCAGTCAAAAGTGGGGGGAAGAATTACAGCTCTGGGAGTGGAATTCATCCTTGGGTCCCTCCCAAAACACAGTCATTCCCTGGGGGAGAATGCTCTCCTACAAACAGAAGATGTCATCACTATTAGATTCCTGCTGGGAGGGGCTGCTCCATTTGCTTTCATCTTTGGGCAGACAGTAACCAACTGCTAAGAATAGTGCCCACACTTTGGTGAAGGAGTAATTAAGAGTTCTCAGAAGAGGAGCTATTTAGATTTGAGTCTAGACACAAATATTTAGTGCAGTTTGGTTTGCTAATCCAACAGTTTTTAAAAGCTGTTGAAATCAATTTTACTGTCTTGGACTCCTTTTTTTAAGTGGATGAGTGGAATTTGTTTATGACTTTTGGGGCAGGCAAAAATCCACTCTTGGGACCAAAACATTACCTGATGTGGGAACAAAATGTGTAAATCACAAAAGGCTATCGAGGTGCTAGGGCAAGGTGGCTGGGCTTTCCCAGGAGTTGGAGGGACATACACAGGTTCCTAAGTGTGCCCCATCTCTGCTGGGTGTCCACAGAGGACCTGGACCTGGGGCCCTCATGGACAGGGCGCCATCCTGCTAGTGAACTGTGACAGAGACAATCCCAAATCTTCCACTGTGGACTGCAAGGATGACCAGCTTGACAGCAAAGGTAAAGACCCCCCAAGAACCAATGGGAATAGAGCATTGCCTTTTTGTGAAGCCTTTTGTCCTGAGCCTTGTAACAACCTCAGAAACCAGGGTTATTGGAAGCATGTTCTTTTTAGCATGACTGTTATGTAGGTGAAGGAATGGACAGGGGTCCTGAGAGGGCAAGTAACTTGCCCAAGGTCACACAGCAGCCAGGGAAGAGCTGGGAGCAACGCTCAGTCTCCCAATGCCTCCTCCAGGGCCCAATTTCCATCCCCAGCCCGTTAACCAGCCCAAACTTCTGCTCTTGGGTCAAACCTGGGGCCCAAAATAATTCAAAATGAAAGCCTGACTAGAGCCCCAAATTCATGCCAGAGCAGCCCTGAGCCCCTGCCATAGGCTGGGCACTGCTCAGACCAGTTCAGAATTCTTAACTCATTTGATCCTTCAGCTCAAGTTTCAGAAGTATGTATGGTCCTCACCCCCACTTTACAGATGGAAAAACTGAGGTATGGGGAAGTTAAGCAATTTGCTCTGGGTCACACAGCTAGTAAGTCACAGGCTCAGGATTTGAACCCAGGCATCCCAACACCAGGGCAGGTTTAGGGGCACAAGTTGGGCGCAGGGTCCCTGCTGGCACACCTCTGAGGCATGGCCAGGGTGGAAGACCTGCACTGGAGGAGGGCGCCGAGGGGGGCAGGATTATTTGGCCAGGGCAGCAGCTGCCGCCTTCCTGGGGAGTTGCTAGAATGGCCTAGAAATGGATGCATTTTAAAGCTGCATGGAGTTGGCCTGGCCTGATGCCAGGGAGCAGCCTCTACACGCTGCCTGGCACACAGTAATAACCAAACAGCCCGGGCGCTATAATACGCACTTTACACATATGACTGCACCCTTCCCTCCGTGTGGGCTCTGCGCTCAGCCCTGTGTATTTACGAGGAAGCAGAGGGACGGAGAGCTGAAATACCTCCCCAAGCCCACAGAGATCCAGGGTTCAAACCCCGCCCACTCCAGTGCCCTTGACCACGTGACTCTTGTCCAGCCTCTGACTCTCGTCCATCTTCAATCTCCCCAAGCCTTTGCCGGCCACTATTCAGGTTGGCTCACTTCCCACGCAGGCCCCGGGGAGAAACCTTTCCACTCATTCACCACACAAATAATTATTGAGCACCTGCCTTGTGCTAGGCATTGTTCTAGATGCTTCTCGGAGCTGGGAACAGAGCAACAAACAAGATAAATGTGATTTCTGCTTTGGCCAGCTTACATCCTAAGTTCATCCTAGTGGGAGAGGACCAAAACCTTGAATTCCTTTAATTCTAAAATGAAAAACATTGTTTAAATACTGGAACGAGCATAAGGAAAATAAAGCAGGTGACGTGATGAAGGGTGGTCTTGGGTGGGGGGGGGGGGGCGTAGTCTCAGGGGCCTGCGTCTCAGGCCATGCCCTTCTCATTCCAGACCTGAAGGACATGTCCTTGGTGACCCTGAGCACGAAGACCCCCAGGGACTTCAGCAAGCACCAGCTGGTGCTCCATGTGGCCAAGTCTGAGATGGATAAAGTCAGGTGTTTCGAGCCAATGGTGAGTCGCCCTTGGCCGTCACCTTGGTGTTCCCTTCCCACCCCAGCCAATGGGACTCAGCCCCTTCACACACACTTCAGTGAATAATTCCCGAGCACCTACCCTGTGCCAGGTTCTAAGAACTGAGGATGCAGCAGTAAGCACGATGGACATCTCTGCCCACTGCCTTGTAGAAAGGGCACAGACAAAATGCAGCAAACAAGATGATGTCTGATGCTGGATGAGCACTGAGAAGGAAATGACCTCCCTCCCAAGGACTGTTGTAGCTGTTCTCTGTGTGTCTGTCTCTGTCACACACACACACACGCACACACACACACACACAGGACTGTTGTGTACAGAGGTTCCTGAATCCAAGCTGACTGCACATAAGAACTGTAATATGTAATAATTTGTTCCCCAACAACCTGGTGATCAGAGACATCAGTAACTTCTCAGCGGCTTGCGAGCACCTGCCACTGAGTGTCGGGCTCGGTTCTAGGCAAAGAACAAAACAAAGTCTCTGCCCTCATGTCACTTTCATCTTAGCGGGTTGAGAGCAATGATATGTAAAATCATTAAGTAAAGTGTCTAGTGCCTCAGACGGCATTAAATGCTACACAGAAGGATGCAACAGCGAAGAGGAAGAGAACGAGGGGTGTGGGAAAGGGGGGCCAGGGAAGGCTTCCCCCAGAAGGTATCATTGAGCAGACAGAGGTGTGGGAACACCCAGGGGAATGGCACTCCTGGCAGAGGGAACCACAGGTGCAAAGGCCCTGAGGTGGGATGTGCCCATGGGCTTGAGGAATGTAGGGAGGCTGGCTCGGCTGGAGTGCATAATGCAAGGGTTAAGGTGGGGGGGGGATGAGGGTGGAGAAGAAAGGCCAGAGGGGAAGGGGCTGGGTCAGGGAGGCAGGAAATGACTGTGGCTTCTAGTCTGTGGGAGGTGGGGGGCCATCTGAGGGCTGTGCAGAGGCGCAACTTGATCTGACTTCCATTCAAACCTCAGCGATTAGACTGACATTGGTTTGGCCACAAACCAACTCCTTGCCTCTATGGAGGTATCACCTCCTCCAGGAAGCCTTCCCTGACCTCCCAGAACTTACTACTATCTGTAATTTTTACTGTCTTTGCTCCTCCCTACTTACCCAGGAGATTGTGCACTCCCTGGGGATCAGGACAGTGACTGTCACCGTGGTCTTTCCAGGTGTCAGCTGAGAGCAGGTGATAGGGAGTGAATGGATGGATGAATGAATGAATGAACTATAATGTATATTGGACTTTCTGCAAAGTTGTGAATGACTCAGGCACCCTCATCACTCCATTCCTGGACCTCCATTAGGAGGGCGAGGGCGGGGCCTTTAGTCCCTTCCTCCTAAGGGGAGGCTCCTGCCAGATCCCGCTGTGAGGGATCCTTAGGGGTGAGATGCCACGGCCTTGGGAAGGCATCACGCACCAAGAAGACAAGGTCTCAGAAGTAGGGACGCAGACCTGAGCCTCCCCTGCTCTCTCCCAGCAGACAAACAGCCCTCCAGGTACGGCATGATCCTGGGGCCACGGCACCCCTCTCACCCCCTGGAGCCCCAGGGCGGCCATCACAGCACAGACTTCTATGTGGAGGGCCTGGCTTCCCCAGACACTCGCTTCCCAGGGCTCATTTCCCTCAGTGTCTCCTTGCTGCACATAATAATTGTGATATGCAATAATTTGTCCCCTCAGAGGGCAGCCTGTGAGCCTTCTGCGCCAGAAACCCCTGGGCACTCATTTAAAATGCACGTTCTGGGCCAGCCTCTGAACCGCTGGGTCTCGACTCTGGGGATGGGACGGGGCCCAGCTGTGTTTTCACAAGTTGCCGGGGGAGGCTCGGCGTCCCTCCTGCAGTCTGAGAGCGCCTGCTAACCATGCGGGGTCACAGGGGGACCTTCCCCTCTCCTCTTCCCATTGCTTTGGGGCAGAAGGGGTGAGAATGTAACCCCATGGTCAGGACGCAGGCTGGAAGCCAGCAAGGCCTGGGTTCGAATCCAGATGGCGTGACCTTGAGCTCTGACCTCCTCATTCTGTCTCCTCCTCGGTGGAAGGCTGCCCACTAGCTCCCCTCCTGGGTTGTTACCAGAGTTTAGCGAGCTATGCTTGCTAAGAGCAGAGACACAGGGTGAGCTGCGGTCTCTGTCCAGGCTCCAGGTGCCTTGGAGCACCCACCGTGCCCCTCCCCTCCTCCATCCAGCCCTGAGGTCCTGCTCCATCCCTAGAGACACCCCAGGGGGTCCAGCTTGCCCCCTCAAGGCCAGCCAAGGCCACTGGCTGCTGAATCAAGGGCACTAAGTAGGTTGTTTTTTCTGTTCTTTTTAGGTTATTTGCAAATGAGGATTTCCTGAAGTCAGTGGCTGCTCTGGCCAAGAAAGCCAGGTGCAGGCTGAGGGTCTGTGCCAAGGAGGAGAGCACGAATGACCGGTGGATGCAGGTGCGTGGCCCGGGCACACAGGAGGCGCATCCCTGAGGGTCAAGGGACACAGGAACCTGGGCTCCTAGGGCTCAGCCGAGCACCTGGCTGGTCACCCTTCCTCAGACAGGCGGGGAGTTAGGAGCCTCTGAGGGTCCTCACAGACGGAGGGCTCAGGCAAGTGACTCCACTGACATCTACTGTGGCCACGTCACGCCCGCCGTGGTCACCAAGATGACCACCTTCCTGCTTGAAAACTCTCAGACAACTTCAGGAAATTGAGGAAATGCTGCAAAGCGCAGGGGGCTGGAGCTCAACCATTCCCCCTAGCAGCCTCCCTCCAAGCCAGCCTTCCCGGGCTCGGCCACCAGGCCAGGCCACACCCCTGCTCCAGCACTTTCCATGGCTCCCATCTCCTCCTTCTCAGCTTGCCTCTCAATCTGGCTGTCCCACACCGGCCACACTGGATCACCATTCCGTCTCTGTGCCAGGCTCCCCCTCCACCCCGTCGTGCCATGAGCCCCCTGAGGGCAGAGAGGGAGTCTCATTCAGCTCAGCACCGAGAACCTGGCATTGGGTGGTGCTAGTGGGCAGTTGGCGGGCTGACTGAGCCTCCGTGCCTCTCCTTCCATGCTGCCCGCCCTGCTCCCACCCCATCCCGTAGCCCTGTTCCTTCTCTCCGGCCGCCCTCCCCATTCCCACCCCCACGTCCAAATCAGTCCCATCCAATCCCAGCTCGAATCCCCTCCGTAAATGTCCTCAATCCTTCCAGTGGGAATTCATTCCTCTTTCTTCTAAACCTCCAATAATACCCTCTCTTCCTTTCTCATCCTTCCATCTGTGTTAAATCAGGTTGAACCAGAAGAAGTGGCTGATATGCCACCATTTTTTACCTCCAAGAATGGCAGTTTCGGATGGTTCAGCTAATAGTGATGTGTCCAAGATCATGCCTGCCTGCTAAAATACAGGCAGGATGTGTACCCGATTCATTTCTGCACCCTCCCCGTCTCTGCCCCATGGGCTCGGCCGGGGCCTCACCTGCCCTCCTTTGGGGCGGAGCTACTGCTGCCCTCCAGCCTCAGCTCAGCAATGCTCTTTCTCTCTTTTTTTTTTTTTTTTTGGCAGTACGGGGGCCTCTCACTGTTGTGGCCTCTCCCATTGCGGAGCACAGGCTCCGGACGCGCAGGCTCAGCGGCCATGGCTCACGGGCCCAGCCGCCCCGCGGCACATGGGATCTTCCCACACCGGGGTACGAACCCGTGTCCCCTGCATCGGCAGGCGGACTCTCAACCACTGCGCCACCAGGAAAGCCCTCTTTCTCTTTTTTTAAAATTAATTTTGACTGGAGTATTGTTGCTTTACAATGTTGTTCCCAGTGAATCAGTTACACATATACATATGTCTTCTCTTTCTTAGATTCCCTTCCCTTTTAGGTCAACACAGAGCATTGAGTAGAGTTCCCTGTGCTATACAGTAGGTTCTTTTTAAGAACTCTCCTCTGACCCGTCCCAGCTGAATCAGGAGTCCCTCCTCCGTGTTCCCGAAGACCCCTCACCTCCCTCCCATCACCTCCTAGCACCGGGTGGTGAGTGTCCAGCTCCTGGATCCCCCCTTGAGGACAGGCTCGTACACCATGGGTCCCTGGCATCTGGCCGGGCACTTACCAGGAGCGAGAGTGAAGGGCACGCCATTGATTCCACTACACATTGGTTCAAATACAGGACAGTAAGCTCTGCTTTCCCGGAGCCCCTCCTCTGGAGTTGAATGTCCCACGTGCGTTTGCCCTTGACGGCAAGGGGGAGTGTGTGGATGGTTCCACACCCCCATCCCTGCGCTGGGGGTTGAGACCCAGGCAGCGCACGTAACAGCCTCCCCTGCACTCTCTCTTCACAGGATGAGATGGAGATCGGCTACACCCAAGCCCCACACAAAACGCTGCCCGTGGTCTTTGCCTCCCCAAGGAACAGAGGCCTGAAGGATTTCCCCATCAAATGCATGCTGGTACGTACTAGGCAGGGATGGGCACCAGCGCTGAAACCCTTGCCTTGAGGCCTCCTTCCTCCTTTTCTGTCTCCCACTCCCGCCTGCTGCTGAGCATCCTGCAGGTGTGCGTCCTGCCCAAGCAGCCACCACACAGGTGGCCGGGGCGTCCTGCCCAAGCAGCCACCACACAGGTGGCTGCGGGGCATTTTTGTGATGTGATGAGATCTGGCTCTTCCCTTCCCAAAGCCCTTTCTGGCCATGAGCTCATTTTGTCCTCAGGAAAACCCTGCCGAGGACATAAGTCCTCTCCATAGATGCTCTTGGGACTTCCCTGGCGGTCCAGTGGATTAGACTTCACGCTCCCACTGCAGGGGGCACGGATTCGCTCCCTGGTCGGAGAGCTAAGATCCCACATACTGTGCAATGCGGCCAAAAAAAAAAAAAAAAAAGATGCTCTTGCTGGAAGGTGAGGGTAGGGCCAGGACCAGAACCTTCTCCAATGTCCAGCTGGAGGCTCTGTCTTTTGGGTGGGAGGCTGGTCTTTGGGGGGCTCCCTCTGGGACATGGGGGTGTTCAGGATCAGAGTGGTCACTTCCTCGGTGTGACTTTGTCAGCCAAGGTCTCTACGTGTGTTTGGGGGGTGGGGCGAGGGTGACATATTAGTGAGGCATGCTTGACTAACCTGGCAGTTTCGGGCAAACTCAGCAAAGAACAATAATAATAATAGTAATAATAATGGTTACATTTATTGAGCACGCGTTCTGTGGCATTCAAAGGGCTAAATTCTTACATGAGCGGACCCATTTAATCTAACAACCTCTAAGGTAGATGCTATCACTAGACCCATTTTTTTTTTTTTTTTTTTGTGGTACGCGGGCCTCTCACTGTTGTGGCTTCTCCCGTTGCGGAGCACAGGCTCTGGACGCGCAGGCTCAGCGGCCATGGATCACAGGCCCAGCTGCTCCGCGGCATGTGGGATCTTCCCGGAACGGGGCACGAACCCGTGTCCCCTGCATCGGCAGGCAGACTCTCAACCACTGCACCACCAGGGAAGCCCTAGACCCATTTTATAGATGAAGAAACTGAGGCTCAGAGAGGTGAAGCAGCTTTCCTGAAGTCACACAAAAAGCGAGTGAAGCTAGAATTCAAACTGGGCCATGAACACCCTGCTCCCTGCTTTCCCAGTAAGACCCCAGGCCTGCGATCTGAGCCTGGACAGCCCCCTAACCTCAGGCACCAGGGAAAACAAAGGAAAGAGTGCGGGGTGCAAGGTTTGCTGTGCTGAATGGCTTTCCAAGGAGCACCCTGTGCCCCAAGGGGAAAGGAAGCAGCCTTGCCCACACAGGAGGCTTTGAAAAGAAACTTGAGTTTAACTCGCTGGTTCTCCTGTGCTGAGTGGTGACAATGAGGGGATTTAGTTGGGGTCACTGGTGTCTCTCTGCCACAGAATCAGGTTAATCCTGTTTCAGGAGCAGCAGGATGAATTTGCCAGCTGTGCTGAGACTTTGGCCCTTCTCGCTGATTTCAGTCCTATTGTGTTCCATGGCCATGTCTCCAAGAGTGAGGAAGGCTAGGCTCTCTGATGTCACAAGCCAGGTGCCAGGCAGACAGACAGACACCGCAGCACAGGTGTCCTCACCCAACCCACAGACAGCCTCGGAAGAGGGGGGCTGCGACGGTCTCTTAGCCACTCTCGTCTGGGGTATTCAAATCACTCAGGAAAAGAATTGGGATCAAAGTCAAACTCCTCGAAAAGGGAACCCTCTTGCACTGCTGGTGGGAATGTAAATTGATGCAGCCACTGTGGAGAACAGTATGGAGGTTCCTTAAGAAACTACAACTAGAACTACCATACAACCCAGCAATCCCACTACTGGGCATATACCCTGAGAAAACCATAATTCAAAAAGAGTCATGTACCACGGTGTTCATTGCAGCTCTATTTACAATAGCCAGGACATGGAAGCAACTTAAGTGTCCATCGACAGATGAATGGATAAAGCAGATGTGGCACACATATACAATGGAATATTACTCAGCCATAAAAAGAAATGAAATTGAGTTATCTGTAGTGAGGTGGATGGACCTAGAGTCTGTCATACAGAGTGAAGTAAGTCAGAAAGAGAAAAACAAATACCGTATGCCAACACATATATATGGAATCTAAAAAACAAAAAAAAAAGGTTCTGAAGAACCTAGGGGCAGGACAGGAATAAAGACGCAGACATACAGTATGGACTTAAGGATATGGGGAGGGAAAGGGTAAGCTGGGACGAAGTTAGAGAGTGGCATGGACATACATACACTACCAAACATAAAATAGAGAGCTAGTGGGAAGCAGCCGCATAGCACAGGGAGATCAGCTCCGTGCTTTGTGACCACTTAGATGGGTGGGATAGGGAGGGTGGGAGGGAGGGAGATGCAAGAGGGAGGAGATATGGGGATATATGTATAGCTGATTCACTTTGTTATAAAGCAGAGACTAACACACCATTGTAAAGCAATTACACTCCAATAAAGATGTTAAAAAAAAAAAGTCAAACTCCTCGCCAGGTAACGGCCCCATCTGCTTCTCCAACCCCGTCATGGGCCACTTTCCCTGTCCCTCACCTGGCTCCAGCCCCACTGGCCTCCTTCCTGTTCTTCAAATGTACCCAACTTGTGCTTGCCCCAGGGCCTTTTCATATGCTGTTCCCGCTTCCCGGTTAGCTTCCCGGTTCACATGTCTGGCTGCTTCTCCACCTTCAGGTCTCAGCTTCAATGCCCTCCTTAGTGAGGCCATCCTGGTACTGAAGGACACATCCACGCCCCTGGCATTCTCCACTGTAGCACTGCTGGTTCCTTCTGTTATAAATCAGCAGACTGTTTACTTTCCATCCTCTGTCTCCCCGCTAGACTGGAAGCACCACAAGGGCACGCCTGGGCCGTAGTGCCCATCACTGTACACCAGGCACTTGGCATGCAGCTTACACGTGGTGGGTGTTCTCCCACAAGACAACATCAGTACATTTTAAACCGGTCGGTGGAACACCAGTAGCACTTGCCATAAGTAGAAGCATTGAACCTTGAAGTTAAACAGAATGAAAACAAAAGAGTGCTATTAAATCCAGCTCCACACAAATGACTGCAGAAACTCCGAACCAGGTTCCACCCTCCGCTTGTTAAGACGGGAGGTTAGCGGGTGTTAAGGATGGATTTGCATCACCCGCTCTGGGACTTTCATCTTTGATGAACCAGAAAGACTGGAGGAGAACTTGGCCACATTCTAAGCCTGTGCTGGAATCTGTAGCGAGTAGCACATGTGAGCATCTCCTGCATATCTTGCTCTGGGTTGGGGGGCCCTTCTCCAGACCATGGATACCCCTTCATTCGCCTGCAGAAATCCAAGCCTGCCGCCTAGGTAGCTTTCTTCTCATGGCGGCAGCCAGGGCAGTGACTTGGATGAATTTGCTATTCATTCATCAAATGTTCTTTGAGCACATACTCTGTGCCCAGCCCTGTTCTAGGCACTTGGAATCTATTGGTGAGCAATGCCAAGGCCCCTGCCCTCATGGAGCTGACATTCTAGCCCAGAGAGATTGACAAGGAACAATATGTTTAATGAATAAATACATTACATTATATGTTGGGAGGTGAAATCAAGTACTACAGAAAAAGAAAGAGCAGAATCAAGGGGCTCACAGGTGCCAGAGTGGTGGGGGGACTGGATTGCAATTTTAAATAAAATGGTCAGGGGAGCCCTCTTTGAGAAGCTGACACTGGAGCAAAAACTGGAAAGAGGTGAAGAAGTTGACTCTGTAGATATCTTGGTGAAGGGTGTTCTGGGCGGTGGAACAGCCAGTGCAAAGGCCCTGAGGCAGGGCATGCCTGGCATGTTCACAGAATAGCGAGGAGGCCCGAAGGGGTGGAGCTGAGTGAGCAAGAGGCAAAGTGGTAGGAGAGGCAGAGAGGTGACGGGGATGAGGTGTAGTGGGGAGACGGATCCTGTGAGCTTCTTGGCCATCGTAAAGCCATTTGTTTAGAATCTGAGAAACTGGGGAATCATTGCAGAGTCTTAAACAGAGGATGATTATGACCTGATTGATGTTATTAAAGAGAACCTCTGGCTGCCCACTGAGAATGGACGGCAGCGGGGCAAGGGTGGGAGCAGGGAGAGTGGGGATGAAGCTGGTGCTGTAACTGGAAAGATGATGGGGTTGCAGACCAGGGGAGCAGGGGAGGGGGTGAGAAACAGCCAGATTTGGGACATGTTTTGAGGACAGAGCCAATGGGATTTCCTGATGCTGTGAGGGAGAGACAAGCATAGATGACTTCAGGTTTTGACCCTTGTGAGTGGCAGGTGTCATCCCTTGAGATGGGAGGACTGGGGGAGGAACAGGGAACAAGGAGCTGGGAAGCGGGGATCAGCAGTTCTGCTTGGGGCAAATGTGAGATACTTAGTCAACATCCAAGTCAGACATTGTGCCACATGTACGGCGTTTGGGAGGGAAATACAGACTGAGATATAAACGTGGGCATGGTCAGCACATGGATGGTATTTCATGAGACTGGGTGAGATCGTCAAAGGAGGGAGTGAATCAAGGACTAGGTCTGGGGCCCCCAGTGCACAGGAGGCTGAGAGGGAGCAATGGCCGAAGCGAAGTGCAGAAAGTGTGGGAGGGACATGAGGGTGACCAGCTGACTCGGATGTTAATGGACAAGGAAGCCTGGGCACTGCCCTTGGGTTTAGCTGTGTGACCACGAAGACCTCGAGGGAGCAGTGTTGACGGCCCAGCCGGGGAGGAAGTCAGGTTGGCATGGGTTTTAGAGAGAAAGGGACGATTTGGAAATGATGGTTTTTAGACTTATGCTATCACAGACCTCCTTGAGACTAGTCATCTTCCCAGAAAAATGCACCCAAGCTCACTATTTGGAATCTGTTTTCAGGGAGTCTGTGGCCCCCATGAAGCCCCAGGGTACAGACCGTCGACTTGTAGGAAGCCGAGTTATAGGTGCAGTACGTAGACCGAATGATGGCTCCTCAAATGTGGCCTAATCCCCAGAAGCAGATGCTGTCTTACATGGCAACAGGGGCTTTGCAGATGTGATTAAGTTAGGGATTTTGAGATGGGGATTCTCAGGATCTGGGTGGGCTCTATGTAATCACAGCGCTCCTTGTGAGAGGGAGGAAGGTGGGTTGCGGTGGGAAAATGCATGTGATGACAGCAACAGAGGTTGGAGTGACGGGCATTGAAGAGATGGAAGAAGAGGCGACCAGCCAACGTGGCCACTAGAAGCTGAAAAAGGAAAGAAGATGGATTCTCTGCCAGAGCCTCCAAAAGGAAGCAACATGCCACCCCTTGATTTTAGCCCAGTGAAACTGATTCCAGACTTCTGACCTCAGAACCGTAAGAGATAAACGTGTGTTGTTTGAAGCCACGAATTGGGTTACAGCAGCAGCTGGAAACTAATATGGGATGAGAGGTGTGTCACCTGCCCGGTCTTCTCACGAAGATGGAGATGTAATAAAAAAAAAAAAAAGGTATCCCAGGGTCCTGAATCCCTTCCCTGAAGGAGAACCTTGACCCCTTCGCCAAGTCCCAGTCCCGAAGAGACTTCCTTGTTAATCCCCACCTTTGTTGGCTCCCCCACCCCCATCTCCCCATAACACTCCTTTAACCCCGCGTTGGCAGTAAGGAAAGCCAGGAGACGCACGAGGACCTGCAGGATTTCCTCAGTGCCCAGCAGGTGCAGGCCCCTGTGAAACTCTGCTCCGACTGGCTGTCTGTGGGCCACGTGGATGAGTTCCTGAGCTTCGTTCCAGTGCACAAGAAGTTGCAGTCCGGGGGGCTCCCTGGAGGAAGCCACATGCCTTCTTCTTGGGTTTCCAAACACAGCTCTGCCTCTGCCTGGGGGTGACTGACCTTACCTTCCTGACTCTGTTTTTCCCTCACCCCCAGGAGGGGGCATGTAAGAGGCGGCCTGCCCAGGTCCAAACCCACACTCCCTGTACCCTCAGCAGAGCCTTCCTCCTTAGGAGACCCAGGGGCAAAGCTGACCTCTGACCCCAGGGCTTCTGGCTGCTCCTGGCCAGCCCCAGGTCCTGCTACAAACTGTTCCAGGAGCGAATGAAGGAAGGCCATGGGGAGGCTCTGCTGTTCCAAGGGGTCAAGAGTAAGATGGCTGTGCCTGTTCTTTTACCTGGGAAACTTCCTCTGCCTTCACATGGTCTCCTATTGCCAGACGGAATCATTCAGGCAACAGACATCTGAGTAGCCACTGAGCACCAGGCTTTGTGCTAAGTGCTGGGGATGCTGTATGAACAGGGCAGAATAGCTCCCTGCCCTCAGGACCCAGAGTCCAGGGCAAAGTGAGTCAAGGAAACAACTAAACACAGGGGCACTGAGGGGTGTCTGAGAGAAGCTCAAGGAAGGCTTCCTGGAGGAGGCGAAGATCAAGCATGAGCGTGAGAGATGAGCAGGAGTTGGCCAGGCAAACGGGGCAGTGGGATGGAAGGAAGAGAGATATTCCAGACAGAAGGAACAGCAAAGGCACAGAGGCAGGAGAACGCAAGGTGTGTTTGAGGACCTGAAAATAGTTCAGTCTGGGTGGAGCACAGAAAGAAATATTTTTTTCAGTGAAATCCACAGACACTGGTCAGAGTCAGAGGTTGAAGTCACCATGGCTGAGAGTTTTCACCTAATATCTGTATATGTCCTGTAGCATCAGGCAATGCTCAGACCTCTGTTTGCCCCTCCAGAAACGGGATCCCTTTGGAGATAAGAGAATTTAAGGGAGCGAAGGTAAAACTCTTAATGAGAACTTACCCTGATAGATTATTTTATTAAAGTCATCTGCCTCCCAGATGCTCATAATAAACCTATATTTTAGGAATCATTGCTGCCCCCATTTTATAGATGGGAAAACTGAGCCCCGACTGGACCTGCTGGGAAGAGCAAAATGGACCTCTGAATTCATCTGCTTTTTTTCTTTTCTTTTTCTCCATGACAGACAAAACCCAGCAGAAAAGAAAGGACATTCTGTCAAACGAGAAACTGAGAGAACATAATTCATATGTGGAGGTACTAGCCTGGCTGCTCAGGAGATGCCATATCCCGGGCAGACCCGACACTCCCACCCCCACCTCCAGCCCCCTTCCCTGTGGTTAGAGGCCCAAGGCAGAGCCTTCCACGGGCTCAGTGATGAACAGCCTTGGGATTTGGGTCAATGTGTGTGTGAGAGAGAGAAAGAGAGAGAGGAGACCTCGGTCACCACTACAGGAATACACACAAGATGATGCACGGAGGAGAGAGAATTGGCAAAGCTGGAGCTGGAGAAAGATGGGGGAAACTCTCAGAAACAGAGGGACAGAGGCAGGAGAGAGGCCAAGCGTTGGAGTGACTGGAAAGGCAGGGACACAGAAGCAGAAAAGAGAGGCAGAGGGACTGAGCAGAGGGAGGGAGGGAAGGAGGGAGGAAAAAGAGGTGCCCATCACCGCCTTCCTGACCCTGTCCGTGGTCCTTCCCCTGGCCGGGCCTCAGCCCCACCTGCCCCTCCCCCACGGCAGTCCGCGCCCCGCCCCGTGCTAGCCCCGCCCCGCCCACCGCCGTCCCCTCCTCCCGCCCCCCCAGAAATGCATCGACTGGAACAGGAGCTGGGCGTGACGGAAGGGGACATCGTGGACATCCCCCAGCTCTTCAAGCTCCAGAAAGGCTTCAAAGGGACCCTCAAGGTGGAAACCTTTTTCCCAAACATGGTGAGGAAGTGACCTTCTGAGTAGCCTTAAGTCAGAGAGGCCAGCTGGGCACTGGGTCCAGGAGGCTTGGTTGGCTCCTCACCCGTTGGGGTTTGCACGGCCCTATCCGCCTTACAGAGGCTTTAGGCAACCACCTGGGGGTCAAAGACTATCATCGCCCCCACTTTACAGATGATGCCCAGGGAGACCAGGTCCCTGGCAAGAGGTGGGATTCAGAGCTGGGATTCAGAGCCTGGGGTCTGGCTGAACTGCCCCCCTGTGGACTTTCGGTGGCGGGTGAGGTAGGAATGGGGCAGGTTCTGGGGGGCGGAGACAAGCAACAAGGAAGATGCTCTCAGGTCGAATTAAGTACCATGAAGGGAATAAAGGTGGGGCACCTTTTCAGACTGGTCCAGGAAGGCCTCTCTGAGGAGGTTAGGCTGGCACTGCCTGGGCTAAGTGGGATTCACCTGTCTGAAGGGTGAACTTGAGGGAGATCCACTTTTGTCGAGAACTTTTAACTGACCCCAGCACCATCTTGAAGTCGCCTGGTATATATTTCCCGTCCCTCTGCCCTCTTGCTATGTCTCTTCCAAGAATACCCAAAGCCCAGGCAGAAACCTCACCCAATTCTACTGGGGTCCTTCAGCCCCCTCTCCCGCTGCAGCTGCGGATTACAGTTCAGGGAAGAGCCTGTAGTCCCTGGCACAGTGGTCTTCAAACTGGGTTCTCCAGGGCCCTGGGGTTCCAAGGTAGGACCTCAAATGCAGTGGTTTAGATTTTGTCTGTGTCATGCACTGAAGTGCTGCAGAAGATTTTGTTTAGAATAAAGGTTCCTTCGCTAAAATGAGACAGGAGGGGGCACCCTCCTCTTAACCCCTGGAATAAAATTGGCCCCAAGCATTTCATTTTTTCTCCAGTTTAGCCCAGCCAGGCAAGAAAGCTGATGCTGACAGATGGGGGATGAGGCATCTCAGATGAAGTAATCAGCTATGCGGAGGACCGACTTCGTACCTCCACTGTGCGCGGCTCCAGAGGGAGCTGGAGCCTGAGCCATGACTCTCCCAGGAGCCCCGTGATGGGCGGTGGGGGCGTGGGCCTGGGCATGGAACAGGCGGAGAAATGAGGAGTGCCAGGCACTTGGCATGGGCTACATCTGAGCGGTGAGATGCCCCTTCGGTGACTCGTAAGCCCTGGAGACTGACTCCGTGCTTACTACGAGCTGGCACAGACTCTGCATACAGGTTCTTATCCAATTGTCACAGCAATGGAAGTGTGTTTGGGTTCTTTTTGCTGATGGGGCTCAGAGAGGCGAAGTGACTTGCCTAAGGCCACACAGCTATATAATAGTAGTGCTGGGATTCAAATCCATGTTGGCCTGGAGCCCAAATCCTCATCCTTTCACCTCACCAGGCCACCTCCCAATATAACGGAGGAAACACAGTCACTTACATAAGGTATAACATATGGAAGGTGCCCCAAAATAGGTAGTCACTGATTCACCAGATCATATCAACAGATATTTATTAAGTGCCTACTCTGTGCCAGGCACTGTGCTGGGAGCTATGGAAACACAGAGGAGGATGACTGACTCACTGGCAGCTTCACGGAGGCGGTGGTACTTGAGCTTGGAGATAAGAGAATTTAAGGGAGCGAAGTTAAAACTCTTAATGAGAACTTACCCTGATAGATTATTTTATTAAAGTCATCTGCCTCCCAGATGCTCATAATAAACCTATATTTTAGGAATCATTGCTGCCCCCATTTTATAGATGGGAAAACTGAGCCCCGACTGGACCTGCTGGGAAGAGCAAAATGGACCTCTGAATTCATCTGCTTTTTTTCTTTTCTTTTTCTCCATGACAGACAAAACCCAGCAGAAAAGAAACGACATTCTGTCAAACGAGAAACTGGGCCTTGAGTAATCGAGTTTGCCACAGGGTGGCAGTGGGGAAGGAGAGAGCAGTGTTAAGAATGTGGACCCCGGAGTCCGACAGATTTGAGTATAAGTCCTAGACTCGCTGGGTGACCTTAAGTAGCTCACGTTACCGGCCTGGGCCTCAGTTTGCTCATCTGTGAAGTGGGCCTGTTATTTCCAAAGGTCAGAAGAGGAAGGGGGCGCTCAGATGGTGCCGCAGGCTGCACGCTGCTGCCCCTGACCTGGGCTCCCGCTTCTTTGCAGAAGAACATGCTGGTGCTGGGGAAGCACCTGGGCACCCCCAAGCCCTTCGGGCCCATCATCAACGGCCGCTGTTGCCTGGAGGAGAAGGTGCGGTCCCTGCTGGAGCCTCTGGGCCTCCACTGCACCTTCATCGATGACTTCTACACCTACCACGTTCAGCAGGGGAATGTGCACTGCAGCACCAACGTGCGCTGGCAGCCCTTCTCCTTCAAGTGGTGGTGCATGGTGCCCTGAGCCCATTCTGCGCCCCCGTCCCCCCCGTCCCCGGAAGATCCTGGCCAGAGGCTCTGGTCCCCTGCAGTGAGGCACAGCAAGAGCTCTTGGGGACATTTTGGCTCCCGGGGAGGGATGGAGGATCACCCTCTGGGCAGTGGCTTGATTCCTTCCCCTGTGCCCCAGCCCCTGAAATCCTCACCGAGGACCCCAACATGGTCATGGCATTGAAAACTCACTTCTGCTGTGAGAAGCTGCAATGATTTTTTTTTTTTTTTTTTTTTTTTTTGTGGTACGCGGGCCTCTCACTGCTGTGGCCTCTCCCGTTGCGGAGCACAGGCTCCGGACGCGCACGCCCAGCGGCCATGGCTCACAGGCCCAGCCACTCCGCGGCATGTGGGGTCCTCCCGGACCAGGGCACGAACCCGCATCCCCTGCATCGGCAGGCGGACTCTCAACCACTGCGCCACCAGGGAAGCCCCTGCAATGACGTTTTACAGTCACTTTGTATGTGAGGTCAAGCTAATGCTCCTGGCATTCATTCATTTATTCATTCACTCACTGTCATGGTCGAATTGAATATTACAAACTTGAAGGTTCGACCGGGATACATTGAAGGCCAACATTCCTGCGTATGTCTTTCTTTCCCGGGCATACATTGGGTCTATAAAATTTTCTATGATCTGAGCCTAGTTGATTCTAATCTTCCCAAGGAGCCTCTGAGGGAGACTGAGGGGGGAGGAGGAGGGCTGAGCCCCCCCAGGGGTGCAGCACATCCCCAGAGCTGCACTGAAGTCAGTTTCCAAACAGCCAGCCAGGTGAACTGCCTGAGGTGTACAGATACTCAGTTGATTATTTGCTTTAATGTGTGTGTATGTTAACTGCACTCCTCTGTATTTCATGATTAAAAAAATAAAGTTATAAAAAGTTGACTGGATCACAGGAACACTCGGCAGGAAAGAGGAGCAGAGATGAAGTCATGGCAGCCTCAGGCTTCGGATACCACAGAGCGATATTTATCAGGTTCGAGGGCAAAGGTGCAGCCTGATTCCTGGTCACATTGTCCTTTGGAAAAAAGGCAACAGACATGGAATGCAAGAACCCAAGGGGGACAGGAGAACTGACTGTCGTTTCAAACACGCAAACGTTTCAGACATCAGCAAATTCTCATTGTCTCTCCCATTTGTCATTTCCGTTCCACCAGCTAGAAAGCCCTGCAAAGCAGAGTCTTGTCCCTCTTGTTTTCTGCTGTGCCACACTCTGTCTAGCTGGACGTGGCGCAGAACAGGAGTCATGGGTTTCGTGGAGTGAGGTTGTTAGTCCCCCCTGTGTCCTTTTCATATGTTTTCTTTTATGGCCCTGACATTAGGACGTAAGATTCCCCTGAAGAAAATAAAACTTGGTGACTTGAGGTCTTGATGATTGAGGCCAGATTTTGGCTCCATAGAGCCTGAGATGCTCAGAAAACACCCAGAGATGCTGTTTTCAGGTGGGTCGTGGAGAACATGATGGTGGAAAAAGATGGTCACCCGGAGTGTCTGCCCTCACACAGACTAAGGAGAAAGGGATCCATAAACCCGGTCACCATGTGCTTCTTTCTCTGAAGAGCATCAGCTCCCCCCACCCCCACCCCGCTTGGAATTTGCGGAGGCAGAAGATGCACAAGTGTTTCTTGTGGACAGAAGGGGGCCGTGCACAAGGGGAAGCTGGTGTGAGGTTGTCCCCAGACCTGACCAATAGGGCAGCCTGGAGCAGTGAATGAGCTCAGTGGACAAAAGCGGAAGCCCTTGCCAGATTCCTGGAGCTGCAGAAGGCTGGAGAGATGAGCTGATGGCTAAAGCGGCCCTTGCATCAGCTAAGTGCAAGCGCTCATGGGGGATGCGGGGCATCAGTAAAGGAGCCAGGGGAGCCCGAGTGAGAGAAGGCACCAGTTTAAGTCCCGCCAGCCGTGTAGAGCCTCTTGTGATGGCGCTCAGGAGCAAGAACTTTCCTGCTGCCTCCCTCCCTCCCTAACACCCATCTCCCCTGCCTTCTCCTGCAATCACGTTAGTTTTCTGCAGCTGCTCTAACAAATTACCACAAACTCGGTGGCTTAAAACAACAGAAATTTATCCTCTCACAGTTCTAGAGGCCAGAAGTCCAGAACCAGTTTCACTGGGCTGAAATCAAGATGTCCGCAAGGCTGGATCCCTTCCGGAGCCCTAGGGGAGAATCCATCCTTTGCCTCTTCCAGCTTCCGGTGGCTGTCGGCATGCCTCGGCGGGTGGCTGCATCGCTCCAGTCTCTGCCTGTGTGGTCGTTGCCTTCTCCTTCTGTGTATGTCACTCCCTCTGCTTCTCTTATAAAGACACTTGTGATGGCATTTACGGCCCACCCAGATAATCCAGGATAATCTTAGCTCAAAAATTCTTAGTCACATCTGCAATCTTAGTCACAACTGCAAGGACTCTTTCTATAAGAGATAACACAGGTTCCAGGGATTAGGGCCTTGATATCTTTCGGGGGCTATTATTCAACCTACTACCGGTTAGGAACCACCACTTGCCAGCTGGACAGATAGAAGGGGAAGAAAGAAGCCAAGCATCCCCTTTCCAGAGTTCTAAGTTTTGCAGCTGCATTAAATCCTAACGGGAAAGACTTAACTTTTTAAAAATTGAGATATAATTGACATATACGTTGTGTAAGTTTAAGGTGTACAAACGTGTTGATATGATACATTTATATATTGCAATACGATGACCACTGTAGTGTTAGCTGATACCTCTATCCCATCACATAATTATCACCTTTTTGGGGGGGGATAGATTTAATTTCATAAAAGCAAATGAAGGGGTTTTCTTTTGTGTGGGATTCAACTTTCAAACCTCTGAATTGAAATTGTTTGGTGACTGTTTTATGTCTGGTTCCCGGAAACAGATTCTGCCCACAGGAGGTTTCTGGGCCGGGGGTGGGGTGGGGGGAATGGTGGGAGGTGCTCTTAGGAACCATAGGTGGGAGGGAGTCTGGGGGGCAGTGGGGGACGATGAACTGGGATGTAGTGACCACAAAGGTTTTGGGAAGTCCCCGGCATGCTCTGGGGCTGGGCCCTCGGAGTTGTCCTGAATTAAGACAAGCAGCCTGCCCTTCGTCTCCCCACATTGGATGTAGCTGCCCCCAAGGAGGGACTGTAACCTTGGGAATTGGCAGTAGACGATTCCAGGAAAGGGACTTGCGGTGAGCAGCCGGAAGCCAACACTCATAGCAGCTGGGGAATTAATGCCTCCGCCCTGAAGAGGGGGTCAGGTGGCATACCATAATGTCCACCAGTGACCCAAAGTGACCATGGGAGTTGATTATCTCAGGAAACGTCACTGAGGAAATGAGGGAGGACTTCCTACACTGAATCAGCATGTGAGGAAACATGGGAATCCACGTAAAAGTTGCCTTATGGTTACAAACCCCTCGCTTCATTGGAGAGACCTGGGGAAGCCCACTGGGTTATCTTTTGCGGGGACTGGGGGTCATTTAGTCATTTGGGCCACAAAAACTTATTGAGTACCTACTATGTCCAGGACTCTTGTGGATGCTGGAGAGTCAGTGGTGAACAGGAATCCCCCTAGAGGGGGTGCAGGACCTGCTCTAGATCCCTCCAAGCCCCTCTCATGCCCTGAGGGTTCTCCATGCACCAGGCCGAGGGTGCCCCTCCCCAATACACTCAGAGCCCCGCACAAAGCAGGGCTGCCCAAAGGTGGGAGGACAGAACTCCCATGCTCCTCTGCTCCAGAACCCTGAGCCCAGCCCTCTCGACCCCTCCCAAGTCAGACCATCCCTTTCCTCCAGCGGGGCTCTGGCTGGCTTGTGTGGGAGCAGATGGGTGGATGGGTGCGGGTGAGCCATTTGGGGTGAGAGCATACACACGATGGGCTCCTCCTACCAGAGGGGCAGTTAGGGTCTTCCTGGCCACCCCCTGCCTCCAAGAGCCCCCCAAAAAGCCACTCCTGCAGTTATGCTGCCTGCTTAAAGCCTCCAAGGAGGGCTAGTTTTCTTTTTAATCTCGAATTCACCAAGCCTGACTCACCGGCAGCCTTCACACGGTACCCGACTTATGTCCCCCAGGCAGTTACACACAGGTTACTCATCACAGCATCGTATGCCAGGGCAAAAGACTGAACACAAACGCTTATATATGATTGTACAGCCTTCCTCAGAATACTACACAGCCGTAAAAAAGGCTCAGGATGCTTTTTACCTGCTGATACGAAGAACTTCTCTCTGAGTTATAAATACAATGAAGTGAACAAAGCGAGGTACGGAACACCATGCAGCATATATATTACCATTTATGTAAATGCAAGAAAGGGGGGAGGAGATAGGTTCACGTTGGACTGGTGACGCATAACATTTATTTGGAAAGACTTAGAAGAACCTGATGCCTCTGGCTGCCTGCACGTAAGGGAACTGAGTGGGTGAGAGACAGGAGGAGGGAAACTGTTGCTAAGCCCCTTTTGAACTTGGACCCATGAATGTCATAGCTATTCATGAATAACTATAAGCCACACTTAAAACATAAAATGAACAGTTTTAAAGTTAGCTGGTAAGCCTCGTGGGCTGGAACAGGTGTTCTCATTTCTTTGCTCAGTGAACTCAGCAGAGATGGGGAGCAGCTGGTGACGCACTCAGCGGGGCTCTTTCATCCATTCATTCCACCAATACCTGCCCGGCCCCTGCTGGGAGCTGGTGGCACAGCTATGGTCAAGGATCCCCCTAATCACCTGGGGAGGGGGCGGGCAGCTTCCTGGACCACACCCCAGGAATTTGCAACTTTAAGAAGTCCCCAGGGCTTCCCTGGTGGCGCAGTGGTTGAGAGTCCACCTGCCGATTCAGGGGACACGGGTTCGTGCCCCGGTCTGGGAAGATCCCACAGGCCGCGGAGCGGCTGGGCCCGTGAGCCATGGCCGCTGAGCCTGCGCGTCCGGAGTCTGTGCTCGCAGCGGAAGAGGACACAACAGTGAGAGGCCCGCATACCGCAAAAAAAAAGAAGCCTCCATCCCCGGATCATTTTTGCAACCACCAGAGTACTGAGAACCACTGGTCCAGCACTTTGTGCCTTACCTCATCAATTTCCAAGAAACACACACCTTAGAATCCAGGCCCCAGAACCTAGAGGTGCTGCCACGTGCCCCCCTCCTGACCACTGCCCCATGCACCCCCCTACAGATATTTGCTCCTAACAGCTTCCAGCTGAGTTAAGCCTCCAGCGCCATGGCCAGGTTGACCAGTCCCAGGCACCAGCTTCCCAGAGCCCCTCTTGCTCCCAGCTGGAGGCTGGAGGCGTAGGCAGCCAGCCTCAGCCTCCGAGGGTCTGCAGGCACTAGGTGCTTCATAAATTCGTGATGCGCGGACTCTGACCCCAGCTGCTCCTCGGCACCTCCCTTCTTCCCAGCAAACCTGCATGGAGAAAATCAGTTACACTTGGGTAGCTGCTTAACAAGGGGGCGGGCTGGAGAGGCCCTGAGCCCATAAGAGGGCAGGGCGATGGGGGAGCCCCGGGGTCATCTGAGGCTACTGTGTGAGGGCTGCTGAGCAGGTCTGGGGGCGGTCAGCTTGGAGGGCTGTGCCATGTCCTTCCAGAGCACTGTCCATCTGTCCTTGGACAGCCCTGCCCATGCCATTTGTGTGCAGGGCATGGAAATCTACTTGGATGTCAATGGGTGAGGAGCTGGGGACGGGGCCGGGCTGGCGCCTCGTTGCCCTCCTGAGGCTGCCCTTGGATTATGTGGGAGTTGGGGGTTACCGCCATTCTCCGTATATTACCCTGTTGTCCTGCCTCATCTCAGGGAGCCTAGTTTGGGTCTTTAAGGGCCCCCCAGTCCTGCTTCTGCCCCTCATGGGCTGTGGGGCCGTTGAAGCAAGAGCCTTGCCCCTTCTTGGTCCCCTTACATGTGAAATGGGGGTGAGGTTGGCTCCCAGCGCAGCCGTGAGGATTGAGTGAGGGAGGCTCCCGTAAGCTGGAGCTTCGGTGGGGAGGTGACTCACGAGTCCATGTCTTCCCCAGGTCACGGCACAGACCTCCGAATGTTTTTCCCCTGTAGGGATCCCTTGTGGCTGAGACAAGTGGCTCTCCCCACCTTGGAAGTCAGGAGTTTATAAATAAGATGTATTGATAGCTTGGTAACTTCTAGAGTGTCAGTGGGAGGATGGGGTCTGGGCTGGAGCTTGTCGGAGGGGGGACATGGGGGTCCTTGGAGCAGGGCATGGTGAGAGTAAGGCTGAAGTTGTGTTAGGACCCCAAAACTGCCCTGACCATAAGTTAGGGTGTCTCAGCACCTGAGAGGCTGGCGGGGGCACTCCCCTCCACACCAGCTGCACTCTAGGCCGAGAAGGTGAGGCTCTTGTGCCCCAACTTCTATCTCCTTGCCGGGCTACCTAGGTGTGCCCCGCAGCAGTGCGAGTCCTTCACCGTCGATAGCTCTCCGGGAGTCATGGTCCAAGTCTATGGCACAGACCCAGTAAAGATCGGGAAGGAGGCTGCCATGAACTGGTGGCCCCTGCCACATCCCACGAACGTGCTGGTGGGGATGACATCCCCAAGCTCTGCCAACGACAAGGGCAAGGTAGGTCCTGGGGGGAAGATGAGGGGGACTCCCCCAGGAGATGGAGCTAACACGACCCCTGGGGTCTCCCTTCTAACAGCTGACGTTTCCTGAGCTCTGAGTCTATGAGAAATTCAGTGCCAAACGTTTTGCACATCTGACCTTAGTGCTTGCAGCAAACCTGTGAGGTGGGCACTCCGTGACCCCATTTTACAGACGAAGAAACTGAGGCACTGAGTGAGGGACGTGCTCTGCCCAAGCCAGTAATCAGCTGAACAGGGATGCAAGCTCAAGCATGTCTGTCTCCTCCATACGTGCTTCTGACCAGGACACCAGCTTCCAAATTAGCTGCTTTTGAAGTCTGGCTTAAAAGGTTTCAGCAGCAGAACTCAAACGGGCTTTTTGGCTAAGACTGATCTCCCAGCCTCTTGATGAACCTCAAGAGCTGCGCTGAGTTCAACGCTGAGCACTAGGTATCATGAGTTGAATTTCCAGAGGCTGGCATTACCTCCTTTTACATAACAAGGAAACAGAGCTAGAGAGACCCCTGTAAACCTAAATAGCATAACTACCGTGGGACAGGTCCGGGATCTAAGCCCAAGTCCGTGCCCTTTCCCCTGGGCAGGCTGTCACCCTAACAGAGCCCCTGTGAGGGAGAGGTGCCCTTCCACCTCGTAAAACAGGCTCATCAGAGTCTGAATGGTTAGTGGTGGTTCTGAGTGATTAGAACCACTTGATGCCCAGGCCACACTCTCTGCCAATCAAATCAACCTCTGGGGCTTCACAGCTCCCAGGTGACTCCAATGTGAAGCTGAGGGTGAGAACAGCTGAGGAAGCACTTTCAGGACCAGGGGACTCGTGTTGGCAGAACTTTCTGGAGGGTAGTTAGCAGAGGACTAAGCGGGGCTGACTGAGGGCAGCACACCCCTCTCTACACTGTGCGCAGGGCAGGCAACTCCCTAACAGGCAGGTGGTACACTTAGGTAAGACTGAGCATCTCACAGATAAGGGTGGAGGCTGTGATGTGGCCCAGCTGAGCCTAGAGGAGCTGAGACGTGTTCTCTGCCCAGGGCTCAGCCTCCAGCACCATCGACAGTGAGATGCTTACTCCTGGCCCCAGCTAATGGCTAGTTCCATGGTCCGTGGTGAAGGCCTATGGTCAAGGCCAGTGGCTGAAAGGCAGGTCCTTGTCTAAAGACTCCTCTGGAAGCAGAGCTTGGTGTGGGGCACAGGAAAGACTATTCCGCCCCAGTGTCCTGCTTCCTTTTGGGCAGCTTAACCCATTGGAGGCCCCACATCCTCATGACCCATCTCATGGGGCAACAGGTGGGGTCCCAGGAGGGGCAGGTAGAGTGGGGAGGATGTATCATGTGACTTAAAGCTTGACCTCTAGAGCTGGACAGCCAAGACTGTAAATTCTATGCCACCCCTTTTTCTGGCTGAATGATTTAGTCCCTCGATCTCTCTGCCCTTGGGGGTAGAGCCCACCTGGATGGGTTGTTGTGAGGCCTCGGTGTGGAAGGGCCTGGAGGGTCACAGCTTGTTATACACGGGGGTTATTACAGTACGGTGACTGTACTGGCTCACAGCAAGGCACCGAAAGCTCAGAAACTGTAACTCAAGACCAAGGTCAAACGGCCAGACACAGGTACATGGCTCAGGGTCCTGCTCTGGCCCCCCTGCCCTCTAGTGCTCCCATGGGTGCTGGGTGCTGTCTCCACAGGTTTCGGTCTCCTACTACCAGCACAATGAGGATGTGCCCATGGCCACAGCTGTGCTGTACCTCACGAGCATTGGTGAGTGTCCTCCCAGCCCTGGAGAGAAGGGGTGGGCTTTGCAGAGGCCAGAGGAGCTGAAGGGGGCTCTCCCTGTAATGAGATGCCTCCCGTGGGTCACAGATGGATTCACACAGTACCCATTCCCATGGTCCCTCAAAGCTCACTGCTGACCTCATTCTCTGACCAGAACAGAGGCCATCGGCACCCCATGTGTTCACGTCATCCACCTACCTGTGTCAGGGTCCTACATTCCGCTTCCTCTGTTGCAATGGATGACGTGTCTGGTCCCAAGTTAATCTTAACCATACCAGACTCTTTCCCCTCTCATTCAATAACATTCCTTCAGCAGTTCTTCCTGATGTAGGAAGCCACTACCCCTCCTGCCCTCCTCTTTAGATTGTTCCAGAACAAACTATATCTATTCCCTTAATAGGAACAAGTTATTATGCCTATTCTCTCTTTTTTTTTTTTTTTTGCGGTATGCGGGCCTCTCACTGTTGTGGCCTCTCCCGCTGCGGAGCACAGGCTCCGGACACGCAGGCTCAGCGGCCATGGCTCACGGGCCCAGCCGCTCCGCGGCATGTGGGGTCTTCCCGGACCGGGGCACCAACCCGTGTTCCCTGCATCGGCAGGTGGACTCTCAACCACTGCACCACCAGGGAAGCCCTATGCCTATTATCTTAAGGAACCAGCTTTAATGTCTGTTCTTAGACCTGATTCTATGTTGTCTTCAAACTCCACTCCCCCACCTCTCTGCATCCTTAGTTTTTCCTCACTTTCCCTTGAACCTGCTCAGACCAGACCCCTACCACCAATGCTGTCCTCATCGAACCCCCGAACACCTTCTACTGCACTCAGTTCAGTGGTCTATTCTCTTCCTCTTCCTGGACCTGTCCTCAGTGTTCACGACACTGGTGGTCCTTTCTTGAGCCACTTAGGGACCCTGCGCTCGGCTTTGCCCCTCTGCAGCTGGCCTTTCCTTCTCAGATCCCTGTGCTGGATCCTTTGGCCACACCCCCCGACCCCGCCTGTCAGTGCAGTGCTGCCGGGCTCAGGCAGCCGGTCACGTGGCTCTGCACACAGCCCACAGGTGACTCACAAAACTCTCTAGCCCAGCATCGCCCATAAACTTGGGGGGTCTACTCACCAACATAGCTTCCTGAGTGTCTGACCAATGTCTCAAACCTTTCTTTGTAATAACAGGTAACATTTGTTGAATACTTAGAGTGATAGGCAGTTTTCCTATATGTCAAACCAGATCAAATTACCCTAGGAGAGTGTTTCAGAGAAAGCGATATGCAATTTTCAGATCAACATTTCTTCTTTTAATTTTATTTATCTATTTTTTTGGCCCTACCCTGCTGGCACGTGGGATCTTAGTTCCCTGACCAGGGATCAAACCGGCGCCCCTGCATGGGAAGCGTGGAGTCTGAACCAAACTTAATACACCCCAAATTGAACTGATTCCCTCTACCCCCAAGCGCCTCTTTCCTAGTCGTCTCCCACATCGTGCTAGAAGCTCCATCCTTCCAGCTGGTCAGGCCCAAGCCCTTGGTGTCGCCCTTACTTTCCTCTTAGCCCGTGTTGATCATGAATCTTGTCGGTGGTGCCTTAAGTCTAGCTCGAATCCAGCCACCAGCCACTCCCAAAGCTCTCAGCCTGGTCCGAGGCACGGTCATCTCTGCCTGGGTCACCGACAGGTCCCTAGTGCGGTTCCCTCCTCCATCCTTGATCCTCTACAGGTCCAGTCTCAATTCGGTCCCCAGAGAGGCACCTCTCTAAAAGGCTATCAGATAACGTCTCTCCCAGTCAAAGCCTCCTACCGCTTGCCCACCCTCAGATTAAAGCTGGCATCACCGTTACCTACACAACCTACCTCAGCTGGCCCCTACGCTACCTCTAACCCACGGCCTCTTTCTCTTCGTTTGTTCATCCTGTTCTAGGCACACTGGCCTCTCTGACCCTTGAAGTTCCCACCATGCACTTCCTATTCTAATTGCTTTTACCCCAGATACTAATACGGGTCACTCTCTTGCCTCCTGCAGGTCTCTGTTCACACTTAGAAGACTTTTCTGATCCAAAACTGAGACACCCCCTCCACCCCCTTGTTCCCTGCGGCATTTTACCATCGGACATAATATGTATTTTACTTATTTCTTCACCCCTTGCCACTGGCGCATGTGTGCATGGGTACGCCCACATACATCCTAAGCTCAAAGGAGACAGGGCCTGTCCTGTGCGCTGCTGTATCCCCAGGACCTAGAATAGTGCCTGCTTGGTGACGGGCATCCTTGCCAGGTGCTGAGTGATCAGCAGTAAACGAGGTCTTTTCCCTTGGCCCTGACATTCCAGTTGAGAAATAGCACGCTGAATGTCAAGAGTTATGAACAAAAATACGACCGGGGTGAAGCCACGCGGTGGTCAGCAGGGTGGGGAGTGGTGGAAGGTGGGATGTAAAGACCCAGAAGGAGCCTCTGTGGTGATGCTTGGGCAGAAGCCTAGATCCTCAAGCTCTAAAGGGGCTGGAATCGCCGTGTATTGAGCCCTGGCTGTGTCCTAGGGGGCCACGAGCTCTCCCAGAGGCTGGGGAGGAGGGCCTTCCACGTAGGAATCACCTGGGAAGAAGCCAAGAGGCACAAGTGGCCTCGTGACCACAGTGGACTTGTGTTGTGGTCTCCCAGGAGGTTGGGGGAGATACAGGAATACCTGGGCCTCTCCAGGCTTGCTCACGAGACACTGCCTCTGAGGAAATTTCTTCCAAGCCGGCAGCATGCCCAAAGGCTGGAGGACCCTGATACCAGCCTTAGGCAGCCCTGGGGACTTACCTACAGCTCCAAGGCTGCATCCAGCTGGTCTAGACGGTTGAGGCCTCTCCCTCCTGTTGCAGAGCTCTCCCTGGACGTGGATGTCTACCGCAGTGGGCACTTCGAGACCAATGACAAGCAGGCTAAGGTGAGGCTGCCGGGGATGGGAAGCAGGCCAGGCGCCCAGGAGCCAGATCTGGCCCACAGACTCCATTTGGCCTTCAGAGTGTCAAGTGGCTACAATACAGATCAGCACTGATGACGTCAATTTCTAGCTCTTCCAAAAGATTAGAATGTCTGGTGGCACTAGTCTCCCATCTTAGCCTGGTCGTGTAACCAACAAGGCCGGAGGGTCAGCTACCCCCTTCAGATGGGACATGTCTCCTCCAGTTTGCCCCAGACCCCTCCTCCCCTGACACTGAGCAAAGGTAGGAAACTGGTAACCCACATCTAGATCTCCGCCTTCCTCTCAGCCCGCTTACCTGATGTTACTGTCCTGTCCCTGTAGGTACTTGAGTGGGCAAACTCTGATCTAGAGGTCCCTGTCGCCCTGGAGAAAGGCTTGACTCTGCCCCTATGTGGAGTAGCATCTGCAAAGCCAAGGACTTAACCTGGCTTCTGCCTGAACCAACATTCCTGTCTTCTTTACAGAAAAACTGGGTCTGGGGCCCCAAGGGCTGGGGTGCTATCCTTCTTGTGAACTGCAGCCCTGCTGACGCACACCAGCTCGTGGACAGGAAGAGCAAGGTGTTCTCTACAGAGGGTGAGAACTGGCCGCTGACCAAGGACCATCACCCACTTTCCTCCCTGGGCTCTGCCTCCCCTGGGGCTTCACTGCTCCACCCCTCAGCAAACCCAGATTCCAGGCTGATGTCCCTGCTCTGGGCCCATCAAGTCTCTTTTCAATGGCTTGAAAGCGTGTAACTGGGCAGAAAGGGGCCCCTTGGCAAGAACATGGGCTCTGATGTCAGGTAACAAACAGTTACTTCCTGGCCATGAACTTGAGTATGTTAACTTCCCTGGTCTTGTTTTGCCATCTGTAAAATGGGGATGATAAAACGGACATCACAGGTGGTTGAGAAGACTAAATGAAGACACACAAGGGGTAGGCGAGACCCTTCCTAAAAACACTCTTGTAGCCTGGGGCAGGACCCTGAGTGTCCTAGCCAAAGCCCTCTTGGATCTGGTCCTGACCTGTGGTCTGGACGTAGATTCCAGGTCCCAGCAGTAGAATGGGATTTCCTGGTTCACACCAAGGCTGGGAGGGAACGCATGCTGAACTGACCATGCCAGGCCCTGTTCCAGGTGTTTGTGGGGACCATCTACCGCTTACAACTGATGGGGTAGATGCCACCCTCACTCAGAGTGGGCCCCAGCCACGGCAAGTTGCCTGTAGCCATATGTGCAGCACGTAGCAGAGACAATGATGCAGGCCTAGGCCAGAGCGGGAGGCACAGGGTCCTCGGTGCTCCAGGATACAAGCCCCTCCACCCTGACCCTACTGCTCCCTCCATCCCTGGAGCGCTGGCCCCCAGAAGCCCCTGAATCTTTGCCTTGTCTTTTGCTCAGAAACAAAGAGTCTGTCCCAGATGATACTGAGAGTTCAGGGACCCAGCTGCGTGTTACAGAAATGCCGGGTGGTTCTCCACACCTCCAAGGAAGAGTCGGAGAAGGCAAGAGTCTACCGGCCACAAAGTGAGTGTTTCTCCACATGCCAGGGCCAGTTGTGGCCACACCTGCTCCCAGCAGGGTCCCCGTCAGAAGCCAGCTGGGGACCGAGAGCAACAGGTCAGGGTCTATTACAGCCGGACTTGTGTCCCTGGGATCTCTGGCTGCCACCTTCACCATGGAGTAAGTCTATACACGTGGGTGAGTCATTGTACCTCCAAGCCACTTTCCCCAGTGGGGGCGATGATCGTGCCTCTCCTACAGGACTTTCATAGCTGGATGAAGAGAGGTGGGCATTAGATGAAATGGTGGCTATAGCCTTGTATAGATTAATGTCTTCTCCCGAGTATTCCTGCCAGGCGAATCCATCTGTTTCTTAACTGAGACTTGGCTGTATTAGGTTTTGAGAATTCAGAGGCTGGGAGGCCAGAGTGGCAGCTATGCTAACACATCCAGCCCAGGTACCACACAGCCCAGGTACCATGTGGCAGGCAGGTGGCATGTCCCTGTTCTACAGATGAAAGCGGGGAGGGCTGCTGGCTTAAACAGTGGATGTGCCCAACTCCAGCAAAATACCCTTCAACAGACAAGTGTTTGGATTTCCCTAAACGGGTTCAGTATTCAGTGCCTCTCAATTAAGATTTAACTCTTTGCTACTTTCTTTAAAAGCCAAGATTAGCTTCAGCTGGGCGACTGGGGAGCATGTGGTTTGCAGTGGGCCACCTCTGTGTCCAGCGTGGGGGAGCGTGCCGCAGCTCCCTCCTTGCCCACGTTCGGGGGCCTCAGCTCCGAGGCAGCTGTTCCCTCTCTTCTGCAGACCTAGGTCACAGCTGGATTGGAAGTGACCTGGGACTAGCAGAAAAGGCAGCCCAGGTTGTATGTGGTCCTTTGACATGTGGGCTAGAAATGAGCCTTAGAAACTGTGGCTCTAGGCCTGGTTCAGGCCATGAGGGCTGTTCTGGTCCTATGAAGCCCACTATGTCCAGGCAGCTCTGAGGTGGGCTGGGCTGGCTGGGCCTTGGACCCTGCTCAGGAGGCCAGGGATGTGTGTACCCGCCCAAGATGCCATACTTCAGGCTACCTACCTGCCTTTTGAAGTATTCAAAAATTTAGGGCAGGGCAACACAGCACACTGTGTTAACATATCCTCCAGGTGAAGCTGAGTTGAGCTGAAGTTGGAGAGCCATAGTCTAAAAGATGGAGCAAAGGAATTTAAGAAATTTCTGGAGAAATTGAAAGCCAGAGCATAAGGTTCGAGGAAAAAAAGGAAAACACTTGCATGAAAGCAGTGATCAACTATGACCAGTGCTGCTGAGTGACTAAGATGCCCAGATAAGTGGGAAAGTTGGTTTTCAAAGTTGGTCATTAGTGACCTTGATAAGAATAGTGGGGATAAAAAGAACAGTGGGGATAAACAAGAGTAGGGAGTTCCCTGGAG
Organism: Pseudorca crassidens; assembly: GCF_039906515.1. Lineage (NCBI taxonomy): Eukaryota > Metazoa > Chordata > Mammalia > Artiodactyla > Delphinidae > Pseudorca > Pseudorca crassidens. The sequence goes on from NC_090297.1 coordinate 12,967,370, forward strand.
GTCCAGTGGCTAGGACTCAGCACTTTCACTGCGGTGGGCCAGCTTCAATCCCTGAGGGAACTAAGATCCCACAAGTTGCGCAGTGCAGCCAAAAAAAAAGAGTAAAATGGGCAGGCACAGCGAACATAGACCATGGAAGGAGTCTGCCATAAAGGGAAGTATGTGGCGGTAATAACTGGGTGGGGCATGGGGTGGGGGTGGGGAACAGTGTCTGAAGATGGTAGAACACAGCATATCCATGTGCAGATGGGATCCATCCAACAGGGGTGGTGAAATAGATTCAGGAGAAAATTATAGGAATGGATACACAGTACTCAGAATATGGGCAGAGGGAGAGTTAATGGCCACAAAATAGTGTTTCCAAGTACAGCGGAGGCCCCCTCTGAGGTTTGATCATATCCTAAAAGATCTTTCTTTTAGGAAAGATCTAAAAAGATCTAGAAAGTGTGGCTTTCTCCAGCTGCTTGAATGCCAGGGTTGAGGTCTTGGTGTGGGAGCTGACGGCGTGTGCAGGGTAGTGGGTCAGGTAATGGGTCTTGGAACGTGAGGAGGGTGCAAAGGGGAGTGAGGGTGGAGGGTGGGAATCGGCCGTGTAGAAAGGTTTGGGGCTGGGATGAGACTGTAGATGAGCTGGAAAGACTGAAAGAAGAGACGCCGCATCTGTCTTGGAGGTGGTATCCGAGCCATGAGCCTTGACATTGGCGTCTAAGATGATGCAGAACTCAAGTTCATTGAAATAAGGTCGCAGAAGCGGACTGGATGGTCTGGTCTATGGTGTAAATGGTACCCAGCAGCCTAGTGGTGGAGACAAGCCAGTTCTAGAACAATCCACAGAGGATGGAAAGGGTGGTAGTCAGGTACAGCGAGGAAGGGGGCAGGTGGTATTATCTGATAGCGTGTCCCTCAAAGGGACAGGATTCTTGAGGAATGAAGAGATGGTCTAGAAGTACCATTGAAGATCAAAGGGCACCTGCCCTACCTCTAAGCCCAGGGGCACATAGAAGGTAGAAGAAAGGAGCACAGTTCAAGGGAGAGTTTCCTCTGTGCCCCGGGGCTCCTGCTCTAGAAGGAGCAAAGCCCTCAAAGCCTAGGGCAGATGGACAGACAGCCGAGTTCCAAGCAGGGGCTTGGGGAGTGGAGGTGGTGGGAGCTCAGGTAAGCTGAGCGAAGGCAGAAAGGGCCTTCTGGGTAAAGGTGACTGTGTTGTGGCTGGGCCTCCTGGCCTCCTTTGCTGTATAGTGGGGGTGATCTTTACAGCACCTGCCCCAAAGGATGGTGAGGCCGCAAATGAGTCCGAGCCCCGACCCCAGGTGCCGGCGTGTAGTAAGTCCACAAGAAACGTTAACTGTGCCTAAGCGCAAGCGACTAGATACGAGAGAAGGCCCCCAGCAGCTGGAGGGAGACCAGGTGGTGGGCAGTCACTGTCCAGCCCCACAGCACGCCAAGCACGCCTCTTGCGAACCCTGGGCGGGGGCCCTGCAGGGACGCAAGGGGTGGTCATCTGGTCTCGCCCCCTCAAGGTCTGGCTCAGGGCAAGCGAGGAAGCCTCCAGGCAGACTAGAAGCAGGAGGCCGCCTAGGTACATCCCCAGCGCTGGGGCTGTCCAGCTGGCCCTGCCACACGCTAAGGCCAAGCCTGCAGCCAGCACCCCTAGCCCTTGCGACGAGGTTCTTCTGCAGAACCGCCTGGAGCCAGTCTGCGAGGCGAGCCACAGCCCCACTCGGGTGATCACTGTGTTGCAACCCAGAGCAAGAGGCCGGTGAAGCAGGCCAGGGCCCCAGCTTGTGTCGGACTTTTTGGGTGAGGCTTCCAAGCCTATCTCTGTACAGCTTCTCATCTTGAAGGCTTACGATATTCTCCCCAAGGCTGGCCAAAGCGTCGACCCACCATGAGCCTTCACCTCTTGAAGGCAGGTGTTTCTATCTGAGTCCCGGCGCCCGACAGGTCTTTGAAGAGTGAGTAACTGGCCCCCGTTTGTGAACAAACACCTGCTGTCCACTAAGCCCTAAACACCAGGAACCTAGGGGCCGAAAAGCCATCTTGGCCCCCGCTGTCCTGGGACTCCCGGCCCGACTTCTGACCTGAGGAACGTGCCATTGGGTGTGGTGATGGGCACCAGGCTCCTTCAGCAGGCGGTCTGTCCTTCTCTCCTTCCTAGAAGACGGCTCTAGCACCTTCGAGCTGGTGCTGGGGCCTGACCAGCACACCTACAACTTGGCCCCCGTCGAGGATGACTTGGAGGAAACCTTCTACGTTGAAGCCTTAGAGTTCCCATCCGCCAGCTTCTCGGGCTTGATTTCCTACTCGGCCTCCCTGGTGGAAGAGTCTCAAGACCTGGTGCGTCCCCGGGTAGAAGAGCGGCCCTCGGAGCAGGGACTGTGGGGGAAGGGAGACCTGCCACACCGGGCAGAGAACGGGAGCGCGGTGGGCGGAGCTAGGGCGTCATGCCACCTTCGGTAAGAGCCTGTAGAGGACAGGGAAGGGCGTGGAGGTGGGCTGGGCTGAGCAGCTCGAGGCCCGGTGGGGGGAGGGGGAGAAGGTGGACGGGGAGCCAGGTCACCAGCAGCACCTCGTCTCACATCGCAGTCGATTCCAGAGACCGTGGTGTACAAAGACACCGTGGTGTTCCGGGTAGCTCCTTGCGTCTTTGTCTCCAGCACCCAGATGCCTCTAGAGGTATACCTGTGCAGGTAAGAAACCCTCCGGCTGCCTGGACCGAGTCTTCTCTGTAACTGGCAGGCTCTCCTGTCTGTCGGCGGGGTGGGTAAAGACGATCAGACTTCTCACCAGGACTGTGAAATCCTTCCGCCTGGGGCAGTCACCCAGTGCTTGCTTGGATACTTACAAGGCTAGGGCTGGAGCCGTGACCACGGCAGTCCCGCTCTGGTCTTAAGGGGAGACAGACAAACAGCATGGTTTCAGGTAGGATCCAGGGCTATAAAGCCAGGTAAAGGGATGGAGGGGTAAGGATGAGATCGTTATAGGGACAGCAGGGAAGCCTGCAGAACCAGGAGAGAGCAGGCAGGAGGAGGGGGAGGGGCGACAGGACAAGGTGAGCAGGGCCTCAGCGTATTAGGGCGTAGCCTCCGGGACTGTAACGGACCCCCAGACAGTGGTTTAAAGTCAACTTTCTCCCACCTAGATGCCCACAGTGGCAGTCAGGGGCCCTGGTTCCTTTCAGGCTGTGATAATGCTTTCCCCTGGGGCGGCAGCTTCATCTTTATGATGGAGGCTGAGCACAGGCACTTCTGAGGTCCGGCCCCTAGGAAAGGGGAAGAACCAAAGTCCGGGCAAAGCCACCCATTTGTCGCTGCTGGAGTCTGGAAGGCTCCTGAATTGCTCTGCTCACGTGCCAATGGCCTGAAGAGGCGCAGGCCACACCTAACGGCAGGGAGGCCAGGAACGATCTCTAGCTATGCGGCTGGAGGAGGGGAGAAAAGACTCTGGCAGGTAAAACCCGTGGGAAACCATCCAGGGTTCTGCACAACCACTCCGGCCACGTGCAAAACCAGAGGTACAAATAAAAGGAACCAGTTCAGCCATTGCAATCACGTGGGCCAGACGCAGCCATGGCTCGGGCCGGGGCGGTGGGAGCGCAGTGGTTAGATTCAGGATTGCTTGGAAGGTAGGCTCCCCCGCCCCCAAGTTAGCTGAGGGATGGGATGCAAAGAAACAGGAGTGTGTCCCCTGGGTTTGGGGTATGCAACGAGATGAATGGTGGTGTCCCTGCCTGGGAGGGGGGGGTCAATTCGTGCTTTGGCTCTAGATACATAAAGCTAGAGACACCCGTTAAGTTTCTAAGTGTCTGGAGCTCAAGGGAAGGTCTGGCAGCTGGAGATGGGGGGGCCCTGGCACGTTGTGGGTATTCAGAGCCACAGGCCTAGCTGAGCTCAGAGGAGGAGGGAATATATTGGGAAGATGCCTGAGAAGTGAGCTCTAGAGCCGTCGAACCCTCGGCTCCAGACAAGAACCTAGCAAAGGAGCCTGAGAAGGAAGAAGTTCAGATGAAAACCAGGAGAGTGGAGACCCAGAGGTGAGGGGAGGGTGATACCTGGTAAGAGGCCAACCATGGGAAATTCCGAGGAGAATAAAGTGCCCACTGGGTTTGGCAAGATGGAGGCCACTGTGCAGAGCGTGATCCCAAGTGGTGGGTTTGAAAGTGCGGTGGGGTCACAATTGCGTCGAAGGAATGAATGGGAGGGGAGTACTCTGCAAAACGCCAGAGAAGTGGTCTGAAGGGGATTTGGGAAAGGGAAGGCTGTTTCTTAAGGGAGGCAAAGAATAATGCTAATGGATGTGATCCAGCAGAGAAGGGGGAAACTTGGTGGGGAAAAAGCGAACAGGTCACACTGGCCTTAATAGATAGGACAGCTCACCCACTTTGTAGGAGCAAATTGACTAGAGGAACTGTTAGTGGTAGGATGCTGTCTGGTGCTAAGGACCTGTTGAAGTTGCCAACTTAGAGAACCGTCACTGTGGTTTTTCTCCAACTATTTTTGGTAACGAGCTCTAGGGAAGAAGAAATGTAGAACTGAATCTAAGCAGGGTTGTAGTTTTGCCAGGCAGATAAGGCCAAGGGGAAGGATAAGGCTATAATTATTATGATGCATCACAGACTCAAAGTTAGATAAGGAGAAAAGAAAAGACATGGGGTGATGGGAATAAAAGCAGTTGAGGGCCAGGCATCACAGTGATATCAAGCTGCTGGCCCAGCGACCAAAGTGAGCAGGGAAGATGGAGGTGATGGAACTGGACAGTTGATCTTGGAGGTGGTGAGACCATTAGGATGGGAGGGTAGAAATAAGACCTTGTCAAGTCAAGGATCTGAAGAGGTCACGGTGGCCTGGCTGTAGCACCTCATGGCAAGGAGTACGTCCATCCCTCCTCCAGACTCAGTGGAGGGAAAGAAGAAAAATAGCTCTTCCACGGGAGGGCTGCAAGGAAGTTGGGTCCACAGAGGAATGCCAGGCTTCAGAATGAGAAGGTAAAAGGGAAGAGCTTGAGGGATTTTGCTGACAACTGATATCCAGGTATAAGATCTTTCTTGTCTTTTGTATCTGAAGACAGAAGTTCACTCACAGGAGGCATCTATTGAGACTCTGATCTTCTAAGACTCTCCCATAAGGGTGGTATTCAGGCACGGCTTGATCCAGCTTTGCCACAGATGGTGTACAAGACTGGGGCTACACTTCCTCCCCCAGCACACATCTCAGACTGTTTCAGACCTTATCAGGCTGGCCAGTTCTCTGCAGTCTTGTCTGTGTAGAATTGAAAAATAGGTTCTTTGGAACAGTGGCATGGAATAGCAATTCAAGCTTTGGACCTGGATTAGAATCCAAATTTTTCACACTTCCCAATGGTGACCTTGCTGGCATTCAACTCATGAGGACCTGTTGGTAAAGTGGGTGGTCTCAACGTCAGCCCCAAACATCACTGTTTCTCTCCAACAAGGAATGGATGTGCACTGTGGACCTGTAAGCCTGGTGCTATACATGATGGCACTAAGACCTCAGGGCTCAAGACCCACCCCTGCCAACCATAGGAATATGACAACCTTGCTGGCCATCTCAAGGGGGCACTAGGCTTCTTGGCTTCTCGGGAGAAAAGTACAGCCCCCTTGCGGTGAGAGGGGTCAGCCCTCTGGGTAGATCAAGGCAGGGGAGGCTGGGGGCATTTCCTAGATCACTGGGGCAGGGAGTGGAATGTGACCGCAGAGTAGGGACAAGCAGGGTCTTAGGACATGAGAGTGGAGACTGACACTAGTAATTTTAAAAAATTTTTATTGGAGTATAGTTGATCTACAATTTTGTGTTAGTTTTAGGTGTACAGCAAAGTGATTCAGTTATACATATATCCATTCTTTTCTAGATTCTTTTCCCGTATAGGTTATTACAGAATGTTGAGTAGAGTTCTCTGTGCTATACAGTAGGTCTTCATTAGTTATCTATTTTATTTATAGTAACATGTATATGTCAATCCCAATTTATCCCTCCTCCCCTTTCCCCCCTGGTAACCATAAGTTTGTTTTCTACAACCGTTGACTCTACTTCTGTTTTGTAAATAAGCTCATCTGTACCCTTTTTTTTTGAGTCCACATATAAGCGATATCACATGATATTTGTCTTTCTGTGTCTGACTTACTTCACTTAGTATGATAATCTCTAGGTCCATCCATGTTGCTGCAAATGGCATTGTTTCATTCTTTTTATGGCTGAGTACTATTCCATTGCATATATGCACCACATCTCCGTTAACCATTCGTCTGCTGATGGACATTTAAGTTGCTTCCATGACCTGGCTATTGTAAATAGTGCTGCAATGAACATTGGGGTGTATGTATCTTTTGAATTATGATCATAATTATGACCCATAATCATGGGTCATATGGTAGTTCCGTTTTTAGTTTTTTAAGGAGACACTAGCAATTCTTGACCTGACTTTGCCATGAGCTAAACCAAGTGATTCCGGGCAAGGCACACCCTGAGCTTACCAATTGGTGCTCCATGAAGTGGGGGGACAGCAGCTCTGCTTACCTCATGGGCAGGGGCATCATCTCTCCTGACCAGGAGGAGGTTCCCCCTTCCCCTGTGACGGAGAGGTCATGACCAGCTGGGGAGCCTTGGAGGCCTTCCTAGAGCCGGCTTATCTCCCGTGGCAGAGAGCTGCAGGTCCAGGGCTTCGTGAACACAGTGATGGAGCTAAGCGAGAGGAGTAACATCCAGGTGGCATCTGTCTACGAGGACCCCAACCGCCTGGGCAGGTGGCTCCAGGTAACCCCCCACCTGTGGGGGAGGGGTGGGGGAGACACCATGTGCGGCACATACAACAAACTTCACCAGCTTCTGTTCAGGCTTCCAGCAGAGCTAAGACTAACCAGGGGCGGCTTTGTTCTTAGGAGGTCAGTGGTGGCTGAGATGAAATGACTTGCCCAAGTCCTAGCCACTAAGGGGTAACGCTTAGAGTCCCACCTCCTCCCATACCAAAACGTACACGTTCGAGACCACAGAGCACCTAACCCTAAGGCCCAGGTGTCTGAGGGGCTGATGCCTCCAGCTACAGGCTGGCAGGCCTGGGGCACTGCCCCAGGGTCCAGCTTGACCCTGGCTGAGCAGGAAGTGTCGAGCCCAGTCTTTTGAGGTCTGGTCTGTAGTCACAAATGACGAGGACCTAAGTAGTAGCGATGAAGGAGAAAGGGGCCGACTTCTGCCTTGATCTTGCCGTGATAGAACTCTAAGTACCATGAAAGCAAGAAAATGATATGATCTAGTGAGTTACTAGATTTACCTTGGCGCTTTGCGTGGTCAGGAACGTCTTTAAACGTGGGAGGCAAGGAGCTGGCCATGCAAAGATTGGGGTTGGGGGTGGATTAGAAGTAGGAGCCCTTCAGGCACAGAAACAGCCGACTGAAGATCTACCACGTGAGGAACAGAAAAGCCGGTGTGGCCAGATCAGAGTGAACTACCGTCAGAGGTAGGTAAGAGCTAAATTATCTATCGGGGACCTTTTACACAAAGGTAAGGAAGAGAAGAAACCAATCCCAAGCAAGACAAGGGGAATTCCCTGGCAGTCCAGTGGTTAAGACTCTGTGCTCTCACCACCAAGGGCCCGGGTTTGATCCCTGATTGGGGAACTAAAAGCCCGCGAGCTGCGCTGGTGCAGCAAAAACAAAACCAAACAAGATGACGTTGAATGGTATGAATCAGGGGAGTTGAATGTTCTGAATTAGGTTTTTTTGATTTTGTTTTTTTTGCGGTACGCGGGCCTCTCACTGTTGTGGCCTCTCCCGTTGCGGAGCACAGGCTCCAGATGCGCAGGCCCAAGCGGCCATGGCTCACGGGCCCAGCTGCTCCGCGGCATGTGGAATCTTCCCGGATCGGGGCACGAACCCGCGTCCCCTGCATCGGCAGGTGGACTCTCAACCACTGCACCACCCGGGAAGCCCCTGACTTAGGTTTTAAAAAGAACCTCTGGCTGAGAAATAGAGCGCCAACCTTAGGAAGGGGCAGGAATAGAAGAGATGCTGATTGGAGGGCCTGACAGTCACATGGGGAAGAGGTGGTCTTCCTCAGGTGGCTTCCCCTGAATAGTACCAGAGAGGAGTCCACTCGGAACATATTTTGGAAATAAAGCCAACAAGGCTTGTTCGTGGATTCGGTGCAGGGGACGAGTGGAGGAAGAATCTTAGGTGACTCATCAGGTTTTAAACCTGATGAACAGAAGGACAGGCCAGGGAAAATCCCCAAGAAGGGGGGGATGCCTGCGCAGGGTTTTGAGGGCTGAGCAGGAGGTGGCAGGAAGAAGGGGGTTCTCCCTGCACCTGCTCTCTGGAGGTGGCCCGTGTACAGGGAGCCCTTGTGGCTGGAAAACTGGATGCGGGAAAGCAGCTGATGGAGCGAGAGAAACTCACAACTTGTTTCCCTGTGTCCTCCAGGATGAGATGGCCTTCTGCTATACCCAGGCTCCCCACAAGACTATTTCCTTGGTCCTCGACACCCCTCGGCTCCCCAAGCTCGACGATTTCCCCATGAAATACTCACTGGTGGGGGCTCGGTTTGACTGATCTGAACTTGGTCCAACCTCTCAGGCCTGGTGCCTGCTGGAAGGGATGGGTGCCAGGGGAGAGGGCCCAGGTGGCCTCTGGGGGAAGGGGGTGTGGGAATCTACTGAGTCTGGAATGGGGTAAGACTGAGGCTTAACGCCTGTCCCTCCTAACACCCTGCCCCTGCTGGGTCTCCTTCCAGAGCCCTGGGGTTGGCTACATGACCCAACGCACCCAGGACCATACGGTGGCCAGCATAGATTCCATTGGGAACCTGATGGTGTCCCCACCTGTCAAGGCCCAAGGGAAAGAATACCCTCTAGGCAGGATCCTCATTGGCAGCAGCTTTTACCCCAGGTGAGGCAAGAGGCCAGGTAGTGGCCAGATGCCTTAAAACCAAAGGGAGGGACTCCTGTAGTTCACCGGGACCCACCTGATTCCCAGAGGACTCAGCAGGTCATCTGCTCTGGACCTTAAACCGTCAAGTCAGGACCTCTGAGTCTTTGATTCATGTAGGAGACTAGAGGTAGAAGAAGCAGACAAGCCACTCATTGAGTGGTGATTCCAGGGTTTAAATTGAAGCATGCTAAATCTGGTTGGCCTATTGACCCAACATGATGTTGCTGCCACAAGACGTGTGGCTAGATTTCTCGGTGGCCGCTCATCTAAGTCCAGGAAATACTCGTGTCCCAGGGTTCAGTCTTTATCCAGAAGCCATTGGCTCAGTCCTGAGTTGAGCCAGAGTAAAGGATTCTTTTTAAAATTTCTATGGAGGTATAGTTGACTTCCAATGTGGTGTTAATTTCTGCTGTACAAAGTGACTCAGTTATACTTGTCTACATATTCTTTTTCATAGTCTTTTCCATTATGATTTCTCACAAGGTATTGAATATAGTTCCCTGTGCTCTACAGTGGTAAGGGATCCTTCATAACCACCCCAGCCCCTATGGACCAGCCAATGGGTAGAGCGGCCAGTTACCCGAAGGTAGCCTGGCACTCACCGAGTTGCTGGCAGCCCACCTGGGCCATGCCAGCTCACGGGCTGTTCTTTCCGTCTTCCCTTTAGCAAGGACTGCCGGAACCTGAGCAAGACCCTCCGGGACTTCCTCTATGCCCAGCAGGTCCAGGCCCCAGTGGAACTCTTCTCCGACTGGCTGATGACTGGCCATGCCTACGAGTTCATGTGCTTCATCCCTGCCCAGTACAAGGTGGAGGACAAAAAGGTCTGTGCTGGGGGCTGGAGAGGATGTCTCCCACCCTCTTCCAGAGACTTGAGGAAGGGAAGCTAGAATCTGACCCTAGTTCTTTGATTCCCAGGACTTCTGGCTGCTCCTGGCCAGCCCCAGCTCCTGCTACAAACTGTTCAAGGAGAAACAGAAGGAGGGCTATGGAGACGCACGTCTGTTTGAAGGGATTAGAAAAGATCAGCTCCTTTCTAATGGTAAGGGGACCCCCCCCCCCGCCTCCGCAACAGAGGGCAGCTCCCCGGTCCCAGATGTCCTTTCTAGAGAACCATCTCTACTTGGTTCCTCCTGATAGAAAAGGATCCTAGGGAAGCATAAAAGCATGAAATGTACCGTATTAGAACATCTTGTTCTCTTTCAGGGTAATTCTGGTGGTACTAGGACAGGACAGGCAGATCAGCCAGGAATCCTGGGGTGGCTGAGAGGCTGCCAGGATATATGCAAAGGGGAACTTAACACGTGGACGGCTCCACGCGGTGGGGGACAGACCAGATGCGACCAACACTGGTGTCTGGATGTCTTCGGGGAAGGTTGGGTTAAGTACCTGGGTGTTGGGACTTCAGGGTCTCCTGGTCACCCTGCAGGAAGACGTAAGTGGACAAGCAGAGATTGTGGGGCCTGGTGCCACAGCAGTTCTGTTCTAAACCTTCTGGAAACCTAGAAAGGGAGTGTGGGGGAGGGGGTGAAGTTCTCGACGTGTGGCCTGAGGACCACCAGCTTCAGTTATCACCTGGGAGCTTGTGAGAAATGCAGAATTTCAGATCAACTTTTGAGGTGGGGCCCAGGATCGCATGGTTCTAGGAGGGCTTATGGAAGGCGACCTTGAGTATGAGCCACCTGTCACACACCAAAGACCTTGTGTTATCTCAGCTGATGGCCAAGTGGAGCAACTGAAGAACAAAGTTAAATAACCCAGGCAAGATCATACGTGGCCAGGTAGCCAGGCTGTACACAGAAGGCGTGGAGGCGCCCAGGTGAGTGGGGGCCGATAGCACTTGCTCACCTGGTCCAGGCTGCCCGCCTCAGACCCGATCCCAGGCTCCTCCCCTCCGACCCAGGACCGAGTGGCCGGTTGTGGCAGTGGAAGTCCTCCTGCGCTTTCATGGACCCTGCTGAGTCCCCACATGTGACGTTTGACCTAGAATGGGTCCCTGGAGGCCAGTCAGGCCACCCAGCGTCGTCACTGGCCAGAGAATATACCCAGTCATCTGTGCCCTGGACTGGAGTCTGCCCAGCCCTGGACCACATGGCCCACCCCCCTGGCCCACAGGCCTGCCCGCCCTCTCCTCCTTCCTACAGGGAGGGAGGCCAATACCATCAATCAACTTCTGGCTGATGAAAACATGAGGAAGCAGAACGCCTATGTGGAGGTAGGGGCCCAGGATTGGGGACCTTCTCCAAAAGGCAGGGGGAGGCAGGGACCGCCTTGGCAATGGGTCCCTAACTGAGCAATAACTGTGACCAAGCATCACACACGATACCTTACTCTAATCCTCAAAATAACCCTATGAAGTAAACCCACCTTGTCTATGAGGATAGCAAGGCTCAGAAGAAAGCCACCAGCCTGAGCCGATGAACTGGGGAACCAGCTTTGAACCCCAAGTCACCTAGTGTTGGACCCGAAGACAGGGCTCCCGACAGGAGACCTCCCCGACCCTGGCTTCTCTAGGAAGCTCTGGGCACCAGAGAACACACCAGGGCTTTCTCAGCACTTCTGGATGAAGCGGCCCTTCAGCTCAGAGTCAGAATCACCCAGCACCTCAGGTCCCTTAAAATGTGAATCACAGGCTGTGAGAAGCAGATTCTTCAGAAATTAAATACCTTCTAGCGGGGAAGCCACGGCCTGGAGAAAGGACGATGACAGGCCCAAGGTCACCCGTCAGCACAAAATCGCTTGGTCCGCTGAGTCCTTATGGCTCCCGGCCAAGGCAAGCTCTGTGCCCTGACCTTTGCTGAAACAGGGGAGGCCTCCGGGCACAGCAGGGTGGGCAGCAGCCAGGTGGGGGTCCAAACAGCATCTCTGAGCCCTGGTGACATGCACCGTGGGTGTGAGGTCATGAGCCCTATGTCAAGACCCAGGAGATGCTCAGGCATTGGGTATTAGCTGGTCTGGGCAGGGAAGTGCCCCGGGAGTCCACTGCTGGTGTCCCTTCCCAAGGATGGGAGCAAGTGCCTGGCTTTGAGGACCTATTCTTGCCCTTGCCCAGGTGCCCCACTCTGGCCAGGACTGAGGGCTAAGGGGCCCCATGCTACTGCAGAATTAGGACTAGGGGCTGCCCTGGCGCTGATGAGCTGAGGGATCCTGGCCTCTCGAGACCAGGCCTTTGCTCTGAGCCCCGACTTCAGAGGGCCGGCCCCCCGCCCTGCACGGCTCCCCGCCTGCAGTCAGTGCCGAGGAGATGCAGCTGCTTCGGGCTGGCAGCCGGTACCCGACAAACTCGCTGCCCTCCCGGCCCTTTCCCGCCCCACAGAAGTGCATCGACCTGAACCGCAGTATCCTGAAAAGGGAGCTGGGCCTGGAGGAGCAGGACATCATCGACATCCCGCAGCTCTTCTGCCTGGAGCATATCGCCAACATCCCCTCCAGCGAGCAGACCGAGAAACTCTACGCGAGGCCCTACTTCCCTGACCTAGTGAGGGGCGCAGGGTGCTGGCTGGGTGTCCCCGGGCTGGGGCTGGGGGCAGTCTGGCCGACTCTGGCCAGTCTCTTGACAGACACGGTGCTAGACTACGGAGGCGGGGCCCAGCAGACAGTGGCACCTGAGAGGAAGAGAGGTGAGGTGAAAGCCCTTCTCTCCCCCAGTTAGAGAAGGACCCCTCCAGGGAGCAGGTGGGCGGGGGCCCAGGCTGGACGACTTGCCAAACAGGGACCAACTTCAAGGGCCCACCTCACAGACGGGGACGCTGGGCTCCACCAGAGTGGAGGGGGTAAAGCTGTCTGCTGGCCATGAGACCATGGGCAAGCTCCCCGAGCCCATGAGACCATGGGCTCAGCTTCCTGTCCATGTATCTGGGCAGCACCCTGTTTAGAACAGGAACTGGGAATTTGGGGGTGTGGGTATATGCGAGACCCCTGCTAAGGCCAAGCCTTCCAACCGTGGCCTACATCTGACCTTTCTCTCACCACTGTGCCCCATCACGTAGGTGCTTAGAATGAATTGAGACACTTGGGCTCATCAATTCCTTAAACACTTGCAGGCCTCTTCTCTGAGCCCCAGGGACACAGGCCCTGCATGCAATCGCACGGGGTTCTTTTTTACAAGACCAGTGAGGCCCTCTGGGCATGCAGTAGGAGGCTACACAGGCCCTGGGAGTAGGGAGGTATGGGTAATGGTGGGAGAAGCTGCTTCTGAGGAAGAGATGCTAGAATTAAGACGTGAAAAATGGACAGAAGTCCAATGGCAAAGCCGGGCGTAGAGAGCATTCCAGTAGAGGTAGGCAAGATTATGGCACAAACAAGACCAGAAGGCCAGGACAAGAGAAATGCAGTAGAGGACGCAACAGGGAAGTTGGCAGACCTCAGCTGGGCAAGATTTTGGTTTTGCTATTGAGAAATATATCAGGAGTCATTGGAGGGTTAAGCAGAGTGGGGTGGAGTTTGCTCGGATGGATTGGCAATGTCTGTCTGAGCACAGGCTTGGAGAAGGGGTACCCTGTGCTTGTCTTTCCTGGTCTAGCCCAGCCACAGAGGCAGCTGGGTTTTCCCTTGCAATAAGCCCAGTGGCCTTCCTTCCTTAGAAGAGGGACAGGGGCCTTTCTTCCACGGCTCTGACCCCTGTTCATCCTAACTGCCTCTCTGACAGCTACAGATGATCGTGATGGGCCAGAACCTGGGCATCCCCAAGCCTTTTGGGCCCCAGATCAATGGTACCTGCTGCCTAGAGGAAAAGATCCGCCAGTTGCTAGAGCCCCTGGGATTCCAGTGCACCTTCATTAATGACTTTGACTGCTACCTGACTGAAATCGGAGACTTCTGCTCCTGTGCCAACATCCGCCGGGTGCCCTTTGCCTTCAAATGGTGGAGGATGGTGCCCTAGACCCACCTTAGCGCTGCCAGCCCTGCCCCAGCATGAATGGCCCACTATCACCACTCAACAGTGTCTGACCCTTGCCCTGCTCAGGGGCCTGGAGTCAGGGTACTACACCCCTTACTCACCCTGTCCACCCCCGTCCCTCAGCATTCAGTGGGGTGGCAATACTGGCAGCTTGAGCCCCTTGGAAAAAGATGGAAAATGGTCACTGAGAAGTTCCTGAATGTCCATTAAAGCTCTAGTCGTTCTCACTGCATTTTGGCCACGGCCTCCTCATTTCAGGGCAGGGGGTAATGGCTAAGGATGGAAAGCGGAGCAGCTGGGACACCTGTGGTCAGTCTGTCCCACTGGGAGGGGCAGGAGACCAGGCTACCATGGAGTTGCTGTCCCTTGTCTTCAAGGTCTTTGCGTGTAGTGGGAAGTGGTTGGGCTCCGATCACGCAAATTCTTCTCCAGTTCAAGCATCTGATGAGCTGGACGTAGGTGCTTGAGCTGAACGTGACAGACTCTAGGCTTGGGGAAGGGAGAGGACTTCCCCTCGGCCTGGTAGGAGCTGCAGGAGGCCAGGCCCGAAGAAGAGTGACCCCCGTGCCTTGTGGACAGCGGGCATCAGCAGGGAGAGGCTCTAGTCTCCTTGGTCAGCAGGTATAAGACTCTGAAGACTCTGAAGGCCAAGCTGCGACAGGCAGGCCTGCGTGGACCCTTGTTAAGCCCGAAGTGTCCAGGGGAGAGGAAACATAGGACCCAAAGCTGCCTATTGCCTATCAATCCTCTCTGCCCACCCCTACGTTTATGGCACAAAAATGCTACGAAGTCGAATGATCCTGAGGTTTAACCACAGCTGCTCCCACCCTGCCCCTCCTCCTGCCGACGGGAAGCTCCAAGCAGTCCAGGTACGTGGAACGGGGCAGTGCCTGTGGGAGGGGCTGATCTGATGACATAAAGCAGCCGGCATCCCAGAGGCTCCACAAACTGGACCGGTGTCGGCATGCTGGTGGCTGGTGACCTGGAGCAAAGGCTGTCAACTTGGGTAGAACAGAGAAGGCCTGGGGCCTCTGAACCCACGACTGGCTGCTTGGTGCCCCCCGGTGGACAGCTCGCCACACTGCCAGTAAGGGGCCAGCACGGCCTGGAAGGGGCACATTTGTGACCAGCGCTGAAGTGACAACAGGGCTCCCTTATGAGGAGTGGGTGGAGGAGGGTGGGGAAGGCACACGTTGTACAGCCCTCTTCAGGTGCTTTCCGCGTCTCCTCCTCTCAAAGCCCCAGGAATATGACACGCGATGAATATGAAAAACTCCACGTTTTGAGTTGGGCCAATGGGGTGCTGAAGCGTCCCTGAGGGTCACACATTTCCAGGAACAGAGCTGGGAGCTCCACTCACCTCCCAACCCCAGCAGGGCTCAAGCCTAGAAGCTAAAACGACCCGCGCTTCCCCGGGCCCCAGAGTGGGAGCCCGGGCCGGGGCAGGAAGGGCTCACGCAAGAAGCCGTTCCGTGTTCTTACGTTCATTCCGCTGAAAAAGAAGTGCAGAAGCCAAAACAGAGTAAACAATGATGTCGTTTATTTAAAATGTTTACTCCAAGAAATATATATATAAAAAAAAGACAATTACAGCACTAAACCAGGCACCTTCGACCAAATCACAACCTCCCCTTGGACTCTCCCCTTCGCGCTAAGCTGTCCAGTCTACCTTCCTGAGCTGGAAGACACGTCTGGAGCCCGAAGGATCAGCGCACCCCAGCCCCGCTGCTGTGTCCCTTCCTCCAGGAGCGCAGGACCGTCTCCCCCCACTCATTGTTCTAAAGGATTTTCCCCCTTAGGAAGTTCATTTAAAAATTCTAAGCCCAAAGGAGTGATCGTGGGAGAACAGGGCAGTCTCCACGTGGAAGGGACATCCCTTTCCTGCTCCAGTCCCTGGCAGGGGGCCCGAGAGCGGGCTGGCGGTGGGTTTCAGATGAGTCCACTTGAAGATTGAAGCCCCACTTGGCCAAGGGCAGCTCCTGCAAAGGCCAGGACCCAGGCTACTGCTCCCTTGACCCTCTAGTTGACTGCACAACCCAAGGGAGGCTGCACGGGTACAAGGAGCACGTGCGCCGAAGCCCATTCCAGGAAAGAGGTCTGTCAGGAAACCGAGGGGTTCTATGCAGGGAAGCTTGAGTCAGCAGTGGTAGTTGGGGGGTGATTTGGACAAATCAGGTTAGTTTAGCAGAAGCTCTGAAGTTGCAGAAGCTTCTCCCCTGGACTATAAACACAGGACAGTTGAGACGAGCACAAAGTCAGACTAAATCTTAGAAAGAGGCAGGCCGGCCTCCTCCCGCAAGGCCTTGGGACTGGCCAGGACAGATACCGTCACACGCCCTGCGAAGGCATAAGCCACCGCCCCGAGCGACAGGGCAGGGGGGACGAGTAGGGAAAGAAGCAACAACGACTAGATCATTTTTGGCATTTTAACATGGAGACAAAAGTGGTAACAATAGCAAAGCAAAAAATAATAATAAAAAAGACCAATATTTAACTTTCCCATCACCCAAGTCTCACACTGAAGTTCTATCCCCGTTTCCCCCATAAGCACCACTGAACTAAAAAATCTATTTTAAAGCACCCAAACCAGTCCAGACCCTCTCGAAACCAAGAGCCCCAGCCAGAGCTGTCGCCTCTCTTGGGTCCAAGCGAGAGGAGGGTTCCGGGAAAGGCACCTCATAACTCACGCAGCGCGACGCCGGGGACGGGTTCGGGCACAGGGCACTTGGCGGGGAGCCGGGGTGGCAGTCACAGCCTCTGTGCTGACACGCAGGGAAGGGGACTTCTTCCGTGATCCCAACTATTTGGTTACACAGCCAAGCAAACGTGACTAGAGAGCTGGGTTAGCGGAACAGGAACCCGGGCCTCAGAAACAGACCGGGCCCCTTCCAGCAGGATCCAGCGGGGGGAAGGGGTTCGGAATAAAGACAGAAGCACAAAGGCGATAAAGGCTGGTACACAAAGGGCTGATCCTTCTTTGCAAGGACTCCAGAATGCACTTTTTACTGCTGGCTGGTCAATCTCTAATAGCGAGTGCTGGCGAGGCGGCCCCGGCTCAGAGGAGCCTTCGAGCCGCATCTGGAACCACATACACTGTCCCCACACCTGCCCACCCCCGCAAGTCCCCACTGGTTCCACCATCACCTGCTTTTCTTTTGGACTTCTTTTACAGCTAAAGCAGATATAAATGGCTACACACAGATCCCCCACCAGGGGGGAAAACGGCAGATTCTAATAATGTCGCGGCCAAAAGGCGGCGGGGGGCTTAGAAGCAGCCAAGGGGAGAAGCAGAACACACACGGCCTGAGCCGGGCTAGGAGGAGAAGCAGGAGAGAAGCGACCCAGATGCTTCCGAGCACACGGGCGCCATCTTGGATGGAGACTGACCACCAGGGACGGTCTTTGCCTAGATGCTGCCGGCTCCCGCAAGGGACACTGTTTTCTGAGCGTGTGGCGACTCCTCTCCCAGGTAGCACCCGCTGGGCTCACCATGCTAATCACAACCGGGAAGGGGTGTTTTTGACAAGTGTATGTAGGAGAGGGGGGTAAAAAAGGAAAACTTAAAAACAAAAAACAAACCTAGATTGCTCAAAGTTTCTGCCTCTTTTGTAGGAATGGTAAGTCAACTATGAGCAAATATTTTAATTAATCATTAAGAGGGGAAAAAAAAAAACACTTTGGAAAGCATACAGGAAAGGTAGTTGACGTTGAATCGCTTATAAAAACGGAACCTCAGGGAGTCTTAACAAAAAATGCACCTTCCGTCAACTTTTGCTTTTGAAAATTCCTCGTGTGACTTCCCGTCCCAGTGCACGTGGAAATGACAGCTGCCGCGAGAGGTGTGGAGCTGGAGAGGCTCCGGGAGCATCAGAGGGTCCGGGGGTTGTACTCTGGTAGTTTCTTGATCTTCTCCTTCTCCGTCTCACTTTCGTCTCTCGCTATCACCAAGGAGTGTGAGTAACCCATGGCAACCTGGGGGACAAACCAGCGCTGGGTGGGCAAGGGTGCTTCGGCTAGGCAGAGTTTGGGGCCGACAAGCCCAACGCAGACGACGGGACACAGGGAAGCTGGGCTCGCCAACGGGGGTCAGTACAGAGGTCAAAACAGAGGCATCCTGAAAAGCTCAGAAAAGCCCTCTGCTGAGGACCACCAGTGTCAACGTGACCTGCCACCAATGCCCTGCTAGCCTGCCTTCTGGGCGGCCCCGGGAGACAAGGTGGAAGGAGGCCCCCCAAGCAGCGTTTGGATGCCAACTGCCTGCAGAGGCTGTGGGGACTCAGGACCGTGCTCCCTGTTCCCTGCGCCTCTCTGGACCACAGCCCTGCCTTGTGCAAGGGCACAAGCCCCACGTGCGTATCGGTGACAAGGGCTAGCAGCCTGGTGAGAGGCCTCGCCGCACCAGCTGCCCACAGCCTAACGGTGCATAGAGTCTTGGGTGAAGGTACCAAGCTGACGTGAGCGATGCACTCGGCCTGGAGCAAACTTGCTGTGGCTGGACTCTGGCCGGTGTCCCTCAGGCTGACAGCAGCCGCGGGGCCTAGCCGGCACACCTCTGTGCCTTCCCCGTCACCCAGCAGAAAACGCTAGCACGGGGCACAGGAAAGCTACACAAGGAGATGTCAGATGCGGCTCAAGCGGGCTGCAAAGAGCAGAAGCAGGAAGAGGCACGATGCAACTCTGCTCTTTTCTCTCTGCTCCCGCGGCCGCCCCCCGCCCCCCCCCCCCCCGGGTCTAGGGCTCCTCACTCACCTGCTCCGTGAAGATGCCGTCGAGCGTCTTCACCTCCTGAGCTGCAGTGGAAGACTTGGGCTTGTGATCCCCATAGCCCTGGTGAGGCAAACAGAGGGATGCTCACAGAACCCGGGTCACTAACGCCAGTCAGAAAGAGGGAACCTCACCATGTGGCTGGACCTCCCACGGGCCCGGAAGCCTCTGTGGCCGAGCCCCGCTGTCTCAGACCCAAAGCCAGGCCCGGGCAGCAACAAGAATCCACAGGTGCCAGCAGGTGACCGGTTCCTAACCCCAGGCCCGAGACGCTAAGACGTGAGCTATAGGGGTTTATGTGATGAGGACACCTTTTAGGGAGAGTCACTGGTCAGATCGTGGCGAGGGCAGGAAGAAATGGCAACTGCGGCCCTTCAGGGCCACCAGGTCACAAGGAGTGCTGGCTGTCCCCATCCCCACCTGTGTCCGTGATCAGCAATGACTCCAGGACACCGGAGATGGAAGGGACGGTCAAGGACTGCTTGGGGTGGGGGTGGGGGTTCTGTCACGTGCTGTGGTGTGAAGATGGGCGATTTCAAGGTGGACAGGTCCCTCAGCTCAGCTCAAAGAGGGGCCCACATGGCAGATGAGCTTCAGCTGCCACCGGCCAAGTGCCAGGCCAACCCCTCACCCGAGAGGCTGCCCCCCACGTCCCCCTCGTTCCCCTCTAGTCTCCAAATCGATACTCAGAGTCTATTTCTGATGGGCCCTAGGAACATCTGTCCTTCTCTAAGGACAACCCATAAAAACTGGGCAAGGGGGCTTCCCTGATGGCGCAGTGGTTAAGAATCCACCTGCCAAGGCAGGAGACACGGGTTCGAGCCCTGGTCCGGGAAGATCCCACACGCCGCGGAGCAACTAAGCCCGTGCGCCACAACTACTGAGCCTGCGCTCTACAGCCTGCGAGCCACAACTACTGAGCTCGCGCGCCACAACTACTGAAGACCTCACACCTAGAGCCTGTGCTCCGCAACAAGAGAAGCCACCGCAATGAGAAGCCCCTGTACCACAACAAAGAGTAGCCCCTGCTTGCCGCAACTAGAGAAAGCCCGCGTGCAGCAACAAAGACCCAACGCAGCCAAAAATAAAATAAACAAATAAATTAAAAAAAAAACAAAACTGGGCCAGGTTCTCAGTCTCTTTCAAGCTTCCACATATGGGGCCACCTCTGAAGGGCCCCCCAGCGTGTGCGGCACATGGGGCCCCCTCTGAAGCCACCAGACTGAAAGCGGGCACACAGCTCCGAGGAAAACGCATGTTCAGGCCACCAGCCCTGGAGATGGCGCAGGGGGTCAAGAAGCACCCGCCTCCTTCCATCACCCCATCAGCTCCTACCCATGAGAGCAGAAGGAAGGGAAAATAGGCCGAGTTCCCAGCAGGAAATAAAAGAGCCAGGCTGACGATCAAATTGCAGGTAGAACAGGTAGACCGTCAGGATGAGCTCCATAGCCCGGCTGTTCTTGATGAAGACGTTAAAAGTTAAGGACTCGCCACGCCCCAGAAAGCTAAGAATCAGACGTTTGGTTGAGGAGGCCAACGGTGTGGGGGAATCCGAGGGCCATGGGTTCTAGTCACTCAAGTGACTGAGATTAAAGGCAGGAACCCAGACAAACTTATTTGGGAAAAATAAGAGAAGAATGTCCCCAAAAGGCCTAAGAGGCTGGAAACCAGAAAGATTCAATGCATGGTCACAACTGACCCCACCCGTTTAAAAGGACAAGCTGCTCCTGTCGACTGAAACTCTCCTGGGGAGAGGGAAGAGAAACCATCCTCTTTCCTACTGACGTCATCCCACAATAACGGTTTACAAAACATGAGGGGAAATGGGATCTGAAACTTCCCCATTTCAACTTAACAATGTGGACAGAAAGAACTTTCACAATTATTTGATGAGCAAACTCATTAAACCTCAAGTGATTTAAACATTAGGGAATATCGCAGACCTTCAAGCAACAAGGAAAAACACACACACACACACACACGCAAGCAAGCGCACACACGCACGCACGCACACACTCTCCTCCTGCGAGTTCTCAGGGGTGGTTCAGGGAACCCAGAGAGGGCTCTGCCTCCGCCAGGCGGACCAGCTTACCAGCTCCCCAAAGGTCGGCGACGGGCCCCAGCTGATCGTGCTCTCGTCCGCGGCCACGATGATGCTGCTCTTCCTGCAAACGGGCAGAGGCTGTCACCGCCGGGGGCGGCAGCCCAGCGCTGCACCTCACCCACCCAGCAGCCCAGGGCACTTCCCGTGGGCTCCCTGCAGGGTGTGACCTACTAGCATTAAAATCAAGCTGGGCCCACTAAAAACTCCATTCCAAACAACACAGCACAGGGCCAATGGGCTGCTTCTGAAGCCCAAATGCTGTCCCGCACAGGCCCAAACTGCAGAAGCCCTTAGAGCCAGGAGCCTCGGGGCCCCAGATCTCCCCGCCCCACCCCACTCGGGCTCTAGGGCTCTTGCGGTGGGGGGGGGTCACTTTTAGATGAATAAACACACTGGGAAAAGGAGAAGAGAACAAATCAGGATGAAGTGAGAGTCTATTCCAAAGGGGGCGGAACTTGCCAGACGACTTGGGCGGGGCTAGAGGTTTCAGATTAAAACCACACCGAACCCCCAACAACTACACTGTCATCTCCCCAAAACCCGGCAGGTGATGAACATTATCAAACTCCTCATCAAGAAGTGCTACAGAGTTCAACAGGTGTCCTCAAAATAAACGGAAAATCACTGACTTGAGGATACTTTCTTGGTCCCACTGTGTCACAGTAACTAAAATTTCCTAACTAAATATGATTTGAACCTGCAATACGAACAGAGCACACCAAGCCTTCGAAGAAGGAAACCCTCAGAAGCAGCAAAGCGAGTCACCTGTTCTAAGACCTCCCAACCCCTCTTGCCCCAAGCACAGTCCCTCCCCTTCCTGACTCTAGAATTTGGTGCGCCCTATGCCCCATGGGAAGGGTGGAGCCCTCAAGGGATAAGGCGCCTCCTGGCTGTGTCCAACCGGGAGACACAGCCACGTACCCACAAGCCAGGCTCCGGATTCTCCAGCCGCAGAGGTCCTGCACGGCCTTCGGGTACATGGTGGACTCCCGGGACGTGTTTGTGGCCCCCCAGAAAAACAGACCACCTGGGAAAGACAAACGCGTCTCCATTGTCATCATCATCTCAAGAGCTGGATCTTCATCTCAGCAACATCAAAGGAGAAAGGGAAGAGGACTGGGACCCGCCAGGCACGGCGCTTGGCACCGGTGACCACAAGCGGCTCTGTCCAAAGAATCCAGGAGGTCGATGAAGTCAAGGTCCCTGGTCTTGAATAGGGCAAAGGTCACGGGACTCCCCACCAGAGCACACAGCCAGGGAGGGAAACCCATGACTTGGCCCTGGATGCCTTCTTCCCGAGGCCCGGACGGGGAAGCACTGACCCACTTCGCTGACGGCAAAGGAGCAGGTGTAGCCAGCGTATATCTGGGACGCCCCGCGTCCAGGGAAGTCGAACAGCTTCACCAGGCGGGGAACCATCTCGTCCTTCTGCTCGGCGTGGCCCAGCCGGCCGTAGCCACCGAAGCCCCAGGAGAAGACGCGCTTCTGGGAGTCCAGGACCAGCTGCAGGAGAGAGAAAATGCAGCGCTGGGACAGGGGACAAGCGGGGTGGCTGCTGTTCTGAGAGCCTGTGGCCAGGGCTAAGGGCAAAGGGCAGAAACACCCAAGATGACCCACACCGGCCTCTGACAGGGGAGGCACCAGCAGCGGGTCCACATGGCGAGGATGTTTTCCCGGCCAGGGACACCATTTTCCATCCCTAACAAATTATTATTATTAAAGCCACAAGTCTTCCCCTTTCCCTCGTCAGAAACACAAGGGTGATGTCTCCAGAGCAGGCTACTGCACTCCACTTCCTATTTCAATCCTGACTAGACTGCAGACAGAGCCCAGAGGAAAAGCCCCGCCCACCTTGGATTCTCCTTCAGGCAGGTTCACACAGGTGACCTCCACCTGGTCACAGGTGCAGTGTGCACAGTGACATGTCAACAATTTAAAGTCCATCTTCTTACATGCACCCTTATGTTCACTGCAGCACTATTTACAATAGGCAAGACATGGAAACAACCTAAATGTCCATGGAAAGATGAATGGATAAAGAAAATGTGGCACATATACACAATGGAATACTACTCAGCCATGAAGAAAACCAAAATAATGCCATTTGCAGCAACATGGATGGACCCAGAGTGTATCATACAAAGTGAAGTAAGTCAGAAAGAGAAAGACCATATGATATCGCTTATATGTGGAATGTAAAATGTGACACAAATGAACTTACTTACGAAACAGACTCACAGACACAGAGAACAAACTTATGGTTACCAAAGGGGAAGCAGGGAGGGGATAAATTAGGAGTCTGAGATTAGCAGATACACACTACTATATAGAAAATAGATAACCATCAAGGCCCTAGCATATAGCACAGGGAACTACATTCAATATCCTGTAACAAATCATAACGGAAAAGAATATGAAAGAGAATACGTATAACTGAATCACTTTTGCTGTACACCAGAAACTAACACAACATTGTAAATCAACTATACTTCAATTAAAAAAATAAAAAATTAAAAAATAAATAAAAATTTTTTTAAATCCATCTTCTTTTCTTCACAGCATCCCTGATGTCTCATGTTTGAATCATGTGAACGTACAACTTATTAACATGATTTGACACCAGGGGCCTAAGTAAGATCTATTTCTCCTGAGTACGCTGTACAAGGGAGAATCAGTTGTTGGACCTGAAGGGACTGAAAGCTCCCAGTCCTGAGGTCACCCAGCCAGTCGCCTGCACACAGGAGACCGACCTGCCTCTGAACTCTCAGCCCCGGCCCTGCTCCTTCAAGCGAGACGAGAACCAAGTCTGACTCTCAGGCATTTTCAGGCAAAATAACCACAGGAACGCAACTAAGATAAAAAGACGAACATATAGGGACTCCGCTGGCAGTCCAGTGGTTAAGACTTCCACTGCGGCGGGCACGGGTTCAATCCCTGGTCAGGGAACTAAGATCCCACATGCCGAGCGGCCAAGAAAAAAAAAAAAAGATGCACATACAAAATTTTATTGCCGTTTATCTAGATTGACCTTTAAGGAAAGTAAACACCCTTAATGACTGAGTCTGTTCAACACCCCGTCTGAGATACTGTCTATCGACCTGGAAGAACATCCATGATGTTCTATTAGACAAAAGACAAAAGCAGAAACACTCTTACTGCATGATCCCAACCCAAAGCGTCTGCACGTTCAGCTACATCTGTGGACGCCACGGAGAAGCTGTCAGGGGAGAATGACGCCCCGGGACAACTGAGGGTGGGAAGCCCTTGAGGAGGGCGGGATGTCGAGGGGGCCAGGGTCAGTTCCTGGCTTTGCAAAGCCAAGGGTCTCCACTGACGTGACACCCTGGAAGCCAGAAGAAAGGCCAGAAACGCTCAAGCCTTACCGTGTGGTTAGCGCCGCAGGCCACATCCCGTACCACCACGTTCGGGACCGGCAGGATCTGGCCGTCTTTCGTCTTCTCGATGAAGATCGCCACTCGCCGGGGCACGAGCTCGCAGTCGTACTCTATCCGCTGCGCCCGGGCAATGAACTTGCCATCCGAGTTGTGTCCTGCAGCGACCACAGGGCCGGCCGTCAGCAGCGGCCATAGCACAGAGCACCTGCCCAGCCAGGCTGGGCAGGTCCTCGTGGGGACTCCTGTCAACCAAGGTAGCGTCCTCCAACCTGAGGCGCGACCCAACTTGTGGGGCATAGAATCGGTGCTGTGGGTTGAAACCAGTTTTTTCCTTTTTTTGAAAAATGAATAGAACAGAGTAAGAAACACCCGAGGACACCATCTGTAACGAGGACTTCTGTGAAAATTCTTTGCGAGTGTACGTTTGGGCTGGGCTGTGGACAAAAAAGTGGGAAGCTCCAGATCCAAAGGAAGGGTCTTCTCTGTGCCCCACCTGGGGGCCTCAAGGAGCCCTGCACGGGCCGAGAACGGACAAAAAAGTTCAAGCCACTTTCCCAGGCTTGCTTTTTATTTTGTTTTATTTTTTGCGGTACGCGGGCCTCTCACTGCTGTGGCCTCTCCCGCTGCGGAGCACAGGCTCCGGACGCGCAGGCGCAGCGGCCATGGCTCACGGGCCCAACCGCTCCGCGGCATGTGGGATCTTCCCGGACCGGTGCACGAACCCGTGTCCCCTGCATCGGCAGGCGGACTCTCAACCACTGCGCCACCAGGGAAGCCCCCCAGGCTTGCTTTTTTATGAATTACCAGTAACCTAATACATCATCGTGGTCGTTAAAGCAGAGTTAAACGTACGTTTCACCTCTGCCTTGCCTGACACGTCGTGGGAGCGAGCACGGGGGTGAGTGCGCGCTGGGGATGCACCTTCCGAGGTCAAGTTCTAGTTCTGAAAAGAGATCTCTCTGGGTTTGGACAACCACACTGAAAACCGGTTTTAAAATAAACTGGGAAGATTAACTGACTCTGTAGATATAAATCAAGCCAACTTCTCAAAATACCTTTAAACAAGTGTAAACCAAGCAAATGAGATTCGGTATAAAGTGCTGCAGTGGGGACTGGTTCGTGGCAACTGCTCACTAAACGTTAGCTGTCATCCTCATTGCCAGGGGCATTTCATTTTCCTGAAGGAAAACCTACCTGCTGCGACCAGCTGCCTGTCTGCAGATCTGGGGCAGCCACGGACAGCAGGGGGGCTGCGCACGTTTCCGGAAGTAGACCAGAAACTTGCACGGAGACGGTCTCTCCAACAGTCTCTGGCAACTCCCTGGCAACCAAAGCTCAATGTGCATGGGGCTGTTCTCTCTTATTCACTTCTGACTTAGGTATATTTAGTTTCACAAAGTCACTGTTCCCTAAAGTCTAAAGGCCAGCGAGATGCTCCTCGTTCTATTTATACTATCTTCCATCTGCCTGCTTTTAATGACGTGGAGACCCAGGCAACCCAGATCCAGGGGCTGCAGAGGATCCGGAGCAGCGTGAAACTCAGGAGCCAGCAGAGGGCGCCCACTCCTCACCTCCCACTTGGAAGGAGCTGGAAGGTGGGAAGACGCCAGAAAGGGAAAAAAAAAACACTTCGGTGTCAGATGGGAAAAGAAAATGGAGACCTTGTAAAGTCAGGATGGAGAGTCATTTTCCACTCGCTGAGAACTGATGAGAACTACCTGCTGAGTTTTACTTTTCTACTCAATGAATAATAAGTAAATTTCATCCCTTCTGTTTAGGGATGAAAATCCGGAAGACAATCCCACTTTTTCATGATATTGGGCTCTTCATGTGTATACCTGAAATAATGGCTCAGGCCGAGGTTTTCAAAACAACCTTATTCTTGTATAATTTCACTTTCAATGAAGGCAAATCTTTAAATATGAAAATGAATGAAGGTGGTTTGATTAAAAAAAAAAGCTTTGATATCCTTTTATACAAAAATGAATTCCCAAATCAGAAAAAAAAACCTTTGTCAGACTCAAGCCCTGACTTTCATTAAGGCAAGTCACTGTCAGACTCTACAACCCCATGAATTACGACATGCTGGTCCACTAAACAGGACATCCACTTAATGGATCAAGGCTATTATCTGCGATCAATTACCCACATTTCTACCATGTGTGTGCAAGCCCCACACTGACTTCTGGTTCTAAACATACAGTTAGATTACAGAGCTTTTAAAAAATGTACTTTGCATACCCAGCTGACCATATTCAGGGCACCCAAAGGAATAGAGGTTTCCTTTGCAGTCCATTATCATACTGAATTCAGCCCCACAGGCCATTTTGGTAATTGGCTGCCCGTTGTACATTATCTGAAAAGAAAAGACAGCAGACTTTTAGACTTTTTTTTTTTTAACGATTGATGAAGTCTCTACCTCCTCACAGGTTGGTGTGAAACAATTACTAGGCTACAAAGGACTTCTAATGGACCCAACAACGCTGGCAACAAAGCTTAGAATGTAGGTAAAGAAACACGTCCCAGTACAGAGGCAGTTCAGACAAGCAAATCATGTCCCCGGGTCTTTGTAACCCTCAAAATGCACAACGCTGTGCCTCACACATCCTGGTGCCCAGTGAATGCTGCATTCAACTGACTGGCGTGGGCACGAAGGTGTCGGAAAACAAAACTAATCACATGTAGTTCCCAAATCCCACTCTAGTCACTAGTTTTGATGTCACGCAACTTCAATGAGCGTTATTGCCAACCAGTAAAATGAACTGTTTCACACTCTCTTTTACTACTGTTAAGAGCCGCTTGCTAATTAGCCTTAATTGAAGGTGTGAAGAAGAAATATAATGGTTCGAAATTAGGAACTTGGAAGACAGCAAAGGCCTTGAGTAATTTGGCATGGGATTTGGAAACAAATCTGAGAAAGTGCTTAGAAGACTCGCTATTGCAA
This sequence comes from Pseudorca crassidens, assembly GCF_039906515.1. Taxonomy (NCBI): domain Eukaryota; kingdom Metazoa; phylum Chordata; class Mammalia; order Artiodactyla; family Delphinidae; genus Pseudorca; species Pseudorca crassidens. The sequence goes on from NC_090297.1 coordinate 12,994,415, forward strand.
ACTAATCGGTCTGGGAAAGCCAGACTGGAGGAACTGGAGGGCGTGAAGTTCCGACATCCCGGGAAATCGCGGGGAAAGGCGATGAGACTGGGGAGGGGATGTTGAGTCCCGGGCTCTGTCCCGGCCCCGGCTCACTCTGGGAACCGTCACATTCCACTGCAGAGCAAATGGCTAACAAAACAGCAACACCTCGAAAATCCTCCAAACTATAGGTACGTTTGGCCAAGGTCAAGGTCTCTTTTTAAGACCAAGAAACCCAAGTCCCTTCCCTCGTCAGACACTCACTGTAGCATCCTGCTGCCTTATGTCAGTAGTTCACTTTTTAGGTATAAATCCCACGCCTCCAAATGACTCCCAAGTTTCTCAGGAATAAGAGACGACCGACCTCCTATTTGTGTTCTAAGTACGTGGCCGGTGACTTGTTACAAAGTCAAAACCCAGAGTATTCTCAGATAAAGACCAGTCACATCCATGTAACAATTCTCACTTTGGAATAGAACAGGCTGCAAACAGGCCTCTGGAACAAATTATTTCAGTCGGAATGAAAAACTGTTTCTAGAGATGTTCTTCACCTGTGAACATCTACTAAACCTGACCCACTCAAAGCATCGAGATCCTCCTTTTACAAGGGACCCAGTAACTCAAACAATGGAGAGGAATGTCTGATCTCACCCCAGAAAATCCAACCCCAAAGCAACGAGAAACAAAGGCCCTGAAGGCGGAGGAGGGCGGGCACCTGTGCGGGGCTGGGCACGGCGTCCGTCTGGTTGCCGAGGCCCAGCTGCCCCATCTTGTTCTCCCCAAACGCAAACACGGAGCCCGTTTCTGGAAGGAAAGAACAACATTCATCACCAAAGGGAAAATAATGCTGAGTATTCAGAACTAGGCTTGGAATCAAAGGCTCTAAAATAATAAAAACAGCTCCTTAGCCAGGAAGAATGCAAGAGAGACAATTCTCCAAAACGGGGTGGGGCAGATACCTCAGAGCAGACCCACTCCCCAGCAGAGACCCTCCCGCTGCCCCAGCCACTGGTGCCCGTGGGCGACGCTCCCGATGCCTCAAGCAGCTGTCCAGCGGGCTCCCTGGGCATCTTTCTGATCGTGACCATGGGTCACGGGGGCAGCCCCACCCCCCGCCCCAGGTGGACCATTTGGCCTCTGACCCCATTTTGAGGGAAGCGGCCCTTCCTTACCCGTCAAGGCCAAGGTGTGGTTCCGCCCACACGCCGCGGACACGATCACCTCGTGGCTGAGCCCCTCGATGAGTCTGGGGGCTTCAACTCTCTTGGTGTCGCCATGGCCCAGCTGGCCCTTCTCATTTCGCCCTGCGGGTCAGGAGCAGGATAGATAAAGCGGGGAGGAGGAGAAAGGGCGGCTGGAGCAGCTGCCGGGCGAGGCTGGGTCTCCCAGAAGGCGCCCTCCAAACCCACAAGCCCGGCTCCGCAGGCAATGCCAGCCTTTCAAGGTTGCCGGTGGGGTCGGGTGACTAGATGAGATACGCAGGGCTGTCCCCAGAGTCGCCTCGGCGTGCAGCTACCAGCCACCACCTCACCTGCTCTGACCCTCTTTTCTGGGGCAGTGGCTGGGACAGATCGGAGCACTTTCGCCAGCTCTCTGCCCCCGAGGGAAATGGAAGAAAACCAGGTTCAACCTGGATGGTACACACGAGCAGACGAGCTCAGGGAAGCTCACAGCTCTCACTTCTCACCACACCTGCCGGACGCCAATTCCTTCATTCGCTTCACTCCGAGGTATTTTAAGACGGTAACACCTGCCTCACAGGAGTCTGATTCCCTCAGCGCCCCAGGCGTCTACCGTGGACCCTGTATTTCTCTCCTCTCTAAGCCCACCTCCCACGGACCAGCCTTCGCAGGACGCTTAGCCACGTGAACCCCAGCGACGGCCAAAGGCCAAGCCTGCTCTGAACCCAGGCCCTCCCTGGCCACGGGCTGACCTCCACCTCCGGGGCTGTGCTGGCGTGGAATCGGGGGGTGCCGGAGGTCGAGACCTGCCAGGCCCTCTGCACCACAGTCCCGCCCCGACACAGCCCTGCAGCTCAAAGCAGGTGTGGAGAGCTGGGGGGCCGGAAGGCTGGCCCCCCTAAACCGTACTTAGTTTTCAACACAGGCTACAAGGGTTCCAAACTCAGCACCTCGGTGGGCCTCTCCCAGGAACCTCTAAGAGAAGAACCACACTTGTTACCGAACATTTCGGGAGATTTTATGGGGCCAGAAAGCCAGGCAATTCGGAACGCGGGGGAGGTTTCCACATCCTTCTCCAACAATGAACTTTGACCTTGCAGTCATGAAAGAGGGGGAGCAGAGCCACAAAGATGAGCCTCAACTGTCCTGGACAGGGCTCGAGAAGGGGTGACCAGCCGCCGTTACTACAGGAAAACCGTCCTCAGGCTTTGATTACGGTGCTCCAGCAGGACAGGCGGACACCAGCTTCTAGTGGAAAGTGCCCAAGTTCACTGTGAAAGGCACGAACGAGCACCGGACGCGGTTTTTCGGCTCGAGAGGCCCAGGTGGTCAACGGGTGCAGACTCCGTGAATTCTGGGCCGCAGCACCGAGGCTCTCGGGCGCTGGACTGGGCCCTGAGCCTTTCAGGGACTCACTGTGGACTCATGACACTCCCACTGGCTCATCCCCCCTACAGCGGCGAGTCTGCTCATGCGACACGTCTTTGTTCTGGGGCAGGTCAGACGCACAGCTTTTAGAATCATTCCCTGCCCAGGGGGTCGGCAGAGGGGACGTTTTTAGAAGCAACACGAAAGTGACATTCAGTAGAGAGATCAGAAAGAGGACACCTGAAGCTGGGAACCCCGACGTAGGAGGCTGCGTTCAGGGTTGGCACAATGGGCAGGAGGGGGTTTTAGGGGAGGGACACAACCCTGCGCCAACTGGCAGCAAACGAAAATCGTGGCAATGTCAGCGTGTCACCAAGAAACTATGAAGTTTAAATTTGGGCCAGACACACTTGTTAGCTTTTTTTCAACAGAATTACAAAATTAGCAGAGTGCAGGGAAGACAACAGATGTTAATGTATTTGGACTTTGGTACAGCCACTCATGAAATTGCAAAAAAAAAAAAAAAAAGGTTCAAACATCCCAAAATAAAAACGCAGTCTTATGGACCCAAAGCTAGCCAAAGGGCCAGAAACAAAGGGTGAGGACAAACGCCAACACCGCCTGCGGGAAGAAGAGCCCAGGAGGCAGCAGAGGGCGTGGGGGAAACTGAGCCCCAGCCGGGACCTGTGTGAAGGCTCTGGATGAGGAAACAGGGCAGGCGGCGTGGAAGCACTCTGCAGGGGACCCTGAAAGGGAAGGGAGGCTAGAAGACAAGGACAGCGCCCCCCAGCACCCAGGCGAGGGAGTCCAGCGGCAGGGCAAGCAGATCACCTTGGAAAGAGCAAACTCAACTCTCTGGGGCGATGGAACAGGAAACAGAGGAACAGAGACTCGGGCTGGTGTCACCACGTGGCAGATGTCAAAGCTGGTGGCATTTAAAGTGGCAAGAACAGAGGTCTACGTCACACCGTGCTGTGTGCTGGGGGGACAGCACACCTAAAATAGGAATTCGATACTAGGCACACCTCGATATCAGATCCAGAGTCAGTCAGAACGTTCGGGAAAAGGCTGCCTAAAGAAGAGGATTCAGAGAAATCGGGGGTTACGTACAGACCAAAACCTGGCAGAAGAGGGGAGGAAGCGATGTTTTCACGGGGCACAGACTAGCCGGGCATCAGGAAGAGAGGAAACGCACAGCAAGCAGCACAGCCCCGGAGGGCGGACGAGGGTCTCCCCTCCAGGGTATGGGGGACGGGAGCCCACCCGCGGGCCGGGCCACGGGTCTCGCCGCGTCCCCGTGGTACTTACCCCAGCTCCACAGCTTCCCTTCCGTGGTGATGAGGAGGCTGTGGGCGGCGCATGACCCCGACACCACCGTCCGTACCCGGACCCCCGAAAGGCACCCGTACCTGTGGGGCCCCCATAAGTTCTGACCGAGGTTGCGGTAGGCGGCTGCGAAGGCAAAGGGAACACACGTCAAACGGCTGCAGAGCCCTGGTGGGTTCCGAGAGCTGCCCCAGTGTCACCAGCCAGAGGGCCGCCCCCCACTCCCCACGTAAAGCCCACCCTCGGGGGCTCCTGGGGCAGCGCACCAGCGGTGTGGACCCGTCGGTGGCCATCTGCACTGACACCGCTCCACCTCCGTTTCTGGCCCGAACCCACCTGCCCAACAGCCAGTGGCCGAGAAGCAGGTGCCACCGCCTCCACCCCGCAGCCCCGCTGGGCTGGGGGCCGACCCCGAAGAGCAGGTAGAAGACCCCCAGTCTCCCTCACCCTCCCGGCCCTCTACCTGGGGGTGGGGAGGGGCTGGGGGCCTGCAGCCACGAGGCTCCCTTGGGGGCCAAGCCCGAGCCTGCACCCCATCTTTCTCAGGCGTCCCACCATGCTGGCCGAGTCATGACCCCTAGCTCCGCCCGTGTATCTGCTCCCCCGGAAGGCCCTTTCCTGCCCCCTGCCTCTGTTCTTCACCCCTCAGGTCAAACACCCCCCGCTCTGGGAAGCCTTCCTTGCCCGCATCCCCCTTTCAACTCGTTGCTTTCTGGACCCCAGCGCCCTGTGAATCCTGTCACAGCACTTATCCTACTGAGTTCCCGTGCCTCCCACCCCGAGGGCCAGGGCCTCCCCGTGCCTGGGGCAGGGCACTGGGAAGCGTTCGCGGGCATGGGGGGCGGGGAGAGACAGCCGCCTCCATCACACCCCCCCCTTCACCTTGTTAGTGGACAGGGCGTGGCCGATCTGGGGCTTAATTTCCTCAACTTGGGGCTCTCAAGGACAGAAAAACGAGCCCATTTTTAGGTCCGTGGTGACTATCATGAAATGCTAGCTGCTGCCGAAATCAACTGTGTCAGACTGACCTGGATGCTGGAACGGATTGAGAGGTCAACTTCTCCATCAAGTACCTGGCTCCACGCGAGAAACTCTGTAGAACTGTTCCCGTCCGTCCCCACCCTGCCCGCACCCCACCAGCAGAGGGTGCCGGGTGCGGCCTCTCATTGAACTACCTGGGGCGGCTCAGGTAAGAGAGGGAAGTTCCCTACCATGATTCAGGGCACCCCTGAGCTTCTCCACCCGAAGACGCTCCTCTACCACTGAAAGGTGAAAGAAGACCCAGCAATTTCCTGGGAAAGAGCAAACCAGAAACGACAGCCTTCACACCTATGCTAACGTCTGCTCATCATGGTGGCATGACTGCCGTGTGCCATGCCTGTGGACAACACGCAGTGCCAGGAGACGCCACGGGACACCAAGGCTGACCCAGAGTGGCTAAGCGGACCCCTCACAGCTGAGTGGATGGTCTGATCTGCCAAAGCATCTTCCCTGCATGAGCTCCACGAATGTCAGTGCCCAAGATGTCATCAGCTCATGAGAGGCAGGGATTCTCGGGGCCTCCCAAGGAACCTTCTTCAGAGGGATCCTAGTCATACGAAATGCAGAGCAGCAGTCCCGGGCCACTCGGCCTGGCTGGAGGTTGTTAATGCCCAGGGCCTGGTCCTGGTCAGAGGTGGAGCACAAAATCACTGTGTTATCTTGAAAACGAAGGGGGCTGCTGACTTTATGAGATCCAGTGACGCGTACCCAAGAGCCGATGGGCTCTCGGAAGGAAGGCAGCTTCGAGAATGGGACGGACTGGGAAAAGCGAGGGCGGGAGGGGAAATCCTTCTTCCCTTCATGTTTGGCACCCGTGGGAAAACAAATTCTCCCTCCCTTCCCGTTACGTCTACTGGCTAGTTCACAGAGAGCCGAAAGACACTGCAAGACTTTAAAATTTTTGTTTAATTACATAAAACTTCATTCAGAGGGAGAAACATCTGGGAAGCAAAGGTGGGCCTCGGAGAAGACAAAAAGGCACTCTTCAAATGAGCCCAAGTGGGGCAAAATTCCTGCAACTAGAGGCGGCCCCGCTCTGCCATGGGTTCCCCTCTGGAATCTATTTCCCGCTTGGGGCCTGCGTGGCTCTAATTGCAAGTGGGCCACTCATTTAAAGAACAGCTTGGAGAAGCAATGCGACACCTGCGCCAGGGCTGGCAGGGAGACTGATGTTATCACGTCCCAGGAGAGGTTCCAGGTGACACCAGCCATCAGGCAGCTCAGGCTGAGAGCTTGGTCCTGAAGGCTGGGCACTTTTCCCAACAGGAAGAAAATGGCTCAAACCCATTTCTAACTCATCTGGACCCTGAGTGCCGCTGAAACCCCGCCCGCTGTTTTCATGGATTAAGGTCATCTCCACTGCCCATCCTGAGGCCCCAGGGAGTGTCAGTGTGCAAATATTTGTTCACCGGGCAATGCCGGTAAGTACTTTGGGAATCTTTCCAAATGAAATCAAGAAGCCATAAAATATGGCAAAGTACCAGCCTTACTTCTCTTGGATGGGCCAGTATTCTCCTGAGAAAAGACACCAATTTTCTAAAAACACTTGGGGGCTAAGATACTTCTTAGGGCTTCCCTGCTTCCTCCACTCCAGACTGCTACTTGCTCTGTCAAACCAGTTCCCGCAACAACCTGGCAGTTTGCAAGGAAACGTGGACTCTTTTGAAATGTCTAACAAGTTCTCCATCTGACACGTGACAAATATCGAGGACATTCTGACATTCCACAGCACCAGCCTCTTCATCTTAATGAAAATAAGTGACATGAGAAGATGGGGAAAAAAGTGTCGAGGTTTATTTGAGGCTACTACTTATATTTTTCTGTTTAATCTCAATGGAATTTTCAAAAGCAGAGTTGTACCCAAGTGAGAGACTTGCCCCAAGACCCGGGTTCAAATCCAGCCCCATCACTAGAGTGGCTGTGTGGCCCTGGGCAAATCGCTTGGCCTCTCTGAGCACTTCTGTAAAGAGAATACCTACCTGCGGACAGTCACCAGAATCACACTGGACACCTCGCACACAGGAAGCACTCAATCAATAGTAGCGTCTTCTATTCTTTAGAAATTGTTTCTCATACCTTGTTGCTTAGGCACTTCTTTTCGACCAATCAAGTCCCAGTTGGTTGCCCCAAAAATCAAAAGCTGCCCTTTGCACTTAGACCCTTCAAGTTTCTACAGAGACAAAGAGAGAGGGAGAAAGAATTAGCTTGTAATGCTGCTTCTAGCTTCCCAAATCTGTCCAACGACAGCAGGAAACAGAATAATTCATTGTTAACGCTGTCCCTCAGCGGTTCACACAGCGGACAGAGGGACACCTCGCCAGCCCCTTCCATACGTGGAATCCCGAACCTGCCCCGGCAGCTCATCGGTTAAGCCCAGGGTCTTTTTTATCCTTTGATTTCTCTTTAAAACATCTTTGGCAAAAGTCTACAAAAGAAGCCAAATGCAATTCCTCCCCTCCGCTCTGCAGACTGCCTTGTACAGGTATTTGCAATAGGCCTGCTGTGTCACACAGGGAGTGAGCGTTAAAACCGCTGTCCTCAGGGCCAAGGCTGCATCTTCCCGCTGCAAGCACAGCATACCTCACGTGGACCTGAAGGCTTTGGGGGCCCGGGGCATCTCTGCACAGCGATCCCATCGGTTGACTTTCCTATCCTCCCTGTGCACTGCCCTCGCTGCCAGGAGCCTTCCGCGGGGGAAAACAGCAGAGCCCCGTGTTCATTCCTCCACTGGAGGGAGGAAGACCCACGTGGGGCTGGCGGATCAGATGGGGCAGCCTCCGATGGGCTCGTCCTCACTGCTGGCCGAGAGCCAGGGGACCGATGGCCAGTGGCCCCGCCAGTATACCTCAGTCCCCATCCTCCATCACTAGGGCCACACGCTCTCGCTGTCACAGGGGGAGCATGTGCCACTTAAAAAGGCCACTGTCTGAGTCCGGGTGGCACTCGTTCTGTGCTCAGCCCTTCCCTTCGATTCTGAGATGCCCAGTACACTCTTTAAAGTCGACTGTTAGTCAAAGATCCACTTCTGAAGGCTCCACTTAGTTCCACACAGGCAAGGGAAGCAGTAACTTCCCGTTCTGCTTTCATCCTTTACATCATCAGCATCCCAGGACGTTAAAAGCAAAGGAGGAGTTTTCCTTCGGTTTACAGAAGCATTCTTGGAAGGCTTTGAGGAAAAAAAGGCCACACAGCTGCAAATCCAGTCATTCTAAGCCCTACACAGTGACTGCCCGGGCGGTACGTGCTGGCAGCCCAGTACATGCATGTGTAAGAGGAACACATCCTTATGGGGGGGCATTCCGTTTCTTAGGGAACTCTGGGCAACCCAAACCCGATGTCACGGGCACACCCTGCCCACCACCCGCCGGTCCTGTCATGCTCGCCCGCTCAGCCACAAGTACAGGGCTGGAGGCAGACGGTCCATCTACAGGGCGCACCCATGGTCAGCAATGCAAAGGGGCGACAAAGCAGCCAGGACTGGAGGATGACTTCGCCACACTTCAATTATTCAGAGAATGACCTTAATCGGGGTAGTCCAACCCCACAGCACCCAGACTCCAATTACTTGAATGGGAGCCGAGTTTCCCCTGGTTATCTCCCCTTCTTTGTTTAACTGGCGGGCCTGGCTGGAACATTCTACAGGTCTACTGCAGGAGACAAATAGCATCAGGGGATTGTCAAGTTCCCAGTGGAAGGAGCAGCCCTGGGTCTCTGCCCACAATACTGACTTGCTCTCCACTATTCCTCGGGTCTGCGTGGAGGGGCAGCAGAGACTCAGAATGGACCAAAGCACCGTGGGATGAGCTACCAGGCCAGATGGTGGGGAAAGGATTCCGGAAGAGCCGTGACCTCAGGCCAGGCTGCCCCCACCGGCCCCTAGGTGGGCAGATACGGCTAAACCACTCCACACCAAGGAGCGCTCAGCACTGCAACAGGTCGGCAGTGCTGCTGGCTGCCGCGGGACCTGCAGCTCTGCCAGAACTAGCTGCCATCACCCTGGGCACAAGCAGGGGCTCCTCTGTGACCTGGAGATGCCAGCACCTGCACAAGGGGACAAGGGCTTATGTGTACTGGCCCATCGAGCCAGCTGAGCATTTATACAAAACCCCAAGCCTTCCGACACAAGGTGTTTGTGGGAAACGTTGATCAACACTGGTCAACTGTTTCCTCCAGTGACAGTGGTCCAAGGAGGGTGGTAAGCCGTACCTTAACTGTGTTTTTGTCATGGGCCTCATTTCCTCACACGTTAGATGTTATCATCTATATAACTCTTTGCTGTAGGCTGCTTATAATTCAATTCTTCCCTCCACCTTATATGAAATAAAAAATTCAGGTAAGGACCAGAACTCCTAACACCCACTTAAAAATCACAGCCATGGGCCTCCCTGGTGGCGCAGTGGTTAAGAATCCACCTGCCAGTGCAGGGGATACGGGTTCGAGCCCTGGTCCGGGAAGATCCCACGTGCCACGGAGCAACTAAGCCCGTGCACCACAACTACTGAGTCTGTGTTCTAGAGCCCGCGTGCCACAACTACTGAGCCCGCGAGCCACAACTACTGAAGCCCGTGCGCCTAGAGCCCGTGCTCTGCAACAAGAGAAGCTGCCGCAATGAGAAGCCCGCGCACCACAACAAAGAGTAGCCCCAGCTCGACACAACCAGAGAAAGCCCACATGCAGCAACGAAGACCCAACGCGGCCAAAAATGAATAAATAAATAAAAATTAAAAAAAAAAATCACAGCCCATGTCCCTCTTTGTCACAGAGCTGAACCCGCCCACAGGTGGGAAAGACCCCGGATGCGGGGGGCTCCATCCAGAGGAACCCCAGGGACAGCTGCCAGGGCTGCAAGCACCAGAGGTTACAGGACCCTCCCTGGGCTTCACCGATGGGTCAAGAGATTGTTTTCTGGATGAAATCGGCAGACATACTGCCCATGTCTAAATATCATGTGGCAGAAAAGCTGGGAGAACAGTCTGCCAACAGGATGGGTGAATTTCGCTGGCCGGGACACACGCTCCGAGCTTCTTCAATCAGCAAAATGGGGTTTCTGGCCCAAAGCGGTTTTTGAATCACTGCCCAAGCGCCAGGAGCACATGTACGAGGCTGAGAGTCGATCTCTAACACGCATCCATTTAGAAGGCTGTCGCTCCCGGCGGAGGGAAGACCACTCAGAGAGAGGGCCGCAACGCCTACTCCCTAGTGGGCTATCAATAGCGACTAAGACAGGCTTCAAGCTCAGCTTTCAATTGTATTTATTTGGTCCTTTCAGACGGAACAGAGTTGTCTCAGGGCCCACAAAACCTGAGCAACCCAAAACTAGAAGAACTACAAAGACCTGGACAGCTTGTGACACTCACCTGTCTTCTAGGAGTCAGCCAAGGCTGCTCGCTTTACCGACAGGGTTACGAAGTTCACAGGGAATTCGGGCTGCATCAAACCTAGAGGGTCGTAAAATGCTCATCTGATACAACTACACGGAAACCTGAGGTCCTTGGAGAGAGCATTTTCCGAGACTGAAATCCTAAGAATGTTTTATAAAAATATACAGCTTTTCCTCAAGGCAACTCTGTCCCTCAACCATACAAGTACTTGGGGTTCATCTTTCACAAGCCCAACATCTGCCGCTTTGAGGTAACTGAAGGCAACACGGCTTCAGACAACTCCTGGCAGCTGCTCTCATACAAACCTCCTTCCAACAGCCCTGAACGGCAGCGAGGCTTGCGAAACTCTCAGTAAAAAGTCTCTTTCTGAAAAGAGCTGGGGACGGCCGCTGGCCTGTGGCAGCAGACAGGATTCTCAGGACTGCTTCCCAGGCGCTTCCCCTGGAGTCTAGGAACCCGGCACCAGGGATTCACCCAGGACTCGGGGCAATGCCCACCTAGGGCGAGGCATTGGGAACGCAATGGGACAGCCTGGGCCTGGCCTTGACCCTGGACCAACGGATGCTAAAAGTGAAAGTGACTTAAAGCTTGAGGTGTGCACTTTCCATGAAGCACAGAAGAGCATCATTTGTTGGACCCTCAGTCTCCTGATGGTGTGCTGGCCAGTCCACTGCACATGCTCTCTCTCCGTGACTACCTCCTTGGGTGAATCTCAGCATCACGGTAAGAATCTTTTACTTCCTGATAACAAAACTCATTACTCTAAAAGGTTGACTGGAAACACTCGAGAGGCAATGCAGCAGAGGCAGGGCCCAGCTGACCTTTCTTTTCAGTTCCCTCTTAACACCAGGATTGGAGGGAAAATGTCTGGAGTCCCGCACAGAAGATCACATTTGTTAAAGGAAAACAGTCCCTGCGCTCCCTTTTCTCAATACTGTGGTCATGGCCATGACCCTGGTCCTGGCCTGGTCCCCAACCCCAGGTGACACGTTTCAGTGATACAGGCTCTCCTTAACATCACCCTCCTCCACCATCTAACACGTTGACCCTTTCCACTGAGATGGCAGTTACAAAGCCATCTCCACATGAACAATTTGCAGAGGCGTTAAGGATGACATAAGAAAAAAACCCTGAGCCCAATGGAAATCTAGCTCCATGTCATCTTGGGCTAGTCCCTTAGACTCTGTGCCCCAGTTTTCTCACCTATAAAGTGGACCTAGAAGTGCAATTATTTTTAACCATTTAAATACTGTCTGAACTCCCCCGGGGGAAATCACGCTGGTACGGACTGAGAAAAGGATCCCTCCAGACCGTGAGACTCTAGACCCTAAGTGCAAGTTCTTAACTCTTTTGGAGTCATCTGAGCATCTGGTGAAAGCTTTGACCCTAAACACATGTCCCACACTAAACCCGTGGGGTTTGAGCATCACTGAACCCACGTAACATCTCTTGCTCCGCAGGGTTTTGCAGGCATATGAATTGGTCACGATCTTAATTAAGATTTGAAGGCCCAACTCTAATGAACAAATTGAAGCCCACTCAGACCACGGGGGTGTGGGGGGGGGGCTGCACCGAGCCCACACCAAGCGCCCGTTCCCTCAGACCACAAGTGACGAACAAAGCCCAAACACCTCTGGGGGTGTGGGGGCCCTTCCCGACCTCCAGGGGGAGGGCTCTCCGGAGCATGCGCCCTCGCACCCTGCCCCGGCGCCCGCCACCCCCGCCTCCCCGGCGGCGCGAGACGGCGCAGGACCGCACGGGGCATGCGCGGCTGCCGCCAAGCCCCGCCCCCCCGGAGCGCCGGAGCCGAGGCGGCGGGAACCTCAAAGCCCCGGCATGAACCGCCGCTCCCGCAGCGCGCTGGCGGCCCCCTCCCCCGCGGTGCCGGGGCCGACCGGCGGCCAGAGGGGGCCAGGGGCGACCAAGGACACGCTGCGCCGCGCCCCGGGCCCGGTGCGCGCCTCCCCTCCTCCGGCCGGAGACAACTTGGAAAAGTCTCCCTTCCCGGGGCGGGAGGGGGAGGGGAGGCGGAGGGAGTCGGCTCGAGCGGCGCCGGGGGCGGGGCCATGACCCCCTCGCGCGGGCGGGCGCGGGCTCCGGGTGCCCCTCCCCCGGCGGGGGGCCCGGGGCGCGCGCCCCAACGGCCAACGGCCGCGCGGGTGGGCGGCGGCGGGGTCGGGTAGGCCCCGGCCCGCGCCCGCCCCGCGCCCTTTTGTTATGCGGTGGCGGCGGCGATGATTCAGCCCGCGGCCTGCGCCGGCCCCGCCGCCCCCGGTCAGGACGCGCGCGGTGACGTGCCGCGGCCCTTGCCCCCCGGCCCCCTGCCCCGGCCCCGCACTCACGACGCGCTCCTTGGTGTGCTCAGGCTCGGTGATGACCACGGCCGCGCCGCCCGCCTTGCCTGCCGCCGGCCGCGCCGCGCGCTTGCCCCCGCCGGGTGCCCCGTCGAGCTCCAGGCCGTCCTCGTCGCCGCTGCTACCGCCGCCGCTGCTGCTGCTGCAGCGCTCGGGCCGCTCGCGCTTCCTGCCGGCCGGGCCACCGCGCTTCCTGGGCCCGGCACGGGCCGTGCCGTTGCCCGAGCTCGGCTCCTCCCAGGCCGCTGCCGCCTTCTTCCTGGGCATGGTCGCGCTGGAGGAGACACGGGGCAGCGGCGCACAATGGACGGGTTATAAACTGCGCGGGGGGAGGGGAGCCAGCCGAGCCACCGGCCTCCACTTCCTCCCCTGCCCTCCCCAAAGTGGCGGCCGCGGGGTGGGCGGAGAGGGGGCGAGCCGGGAGGAAATCGCGCCTCTCCTGGGCCCCGGCGCGCCTCCTCCGGGGAATCCCGCACGGGAGCCCAGGTCCCCGACTGCAATCCGCTCAGGGAAAGAAAAAAATGGAGACCCCCCCCCCCCGGGCCCTTCCTCAAGTTAGGTTTGCCTACATCGCATCATAATTGCAGCCAGGTCCCCAAAAAGTAAAGGGAAAGAAAAAGGAAGTCTCTGATCCCCGAGGTTTTAATTAGAGAAGGCTTTGGGACACTTCAAAGACCCCCTTTTGGCACCTTGGTGAAGGAGCTACCCCCTCCGCGGCGGCCCCACCTGCTGCTTTTGTCTCCGCACCCCCGTCCCCAAGCCCACTCAAATGCAGTTCTCTCCACCCCCCGCCTGAGTCCCCAATTCCGCTCCAGCTTGGGGGTTCCGACCTCGGGGTCTAGCCGAATCCCTTAGGGTTGGCTGCCCCCCACAGAAGGGTGGGAGGGTGGTGGCGCAAATAGAGCCGGCCCCCGGCCCCAAACACCTGCTAGCACAGACACGAAAAATAAAAACTTTAATGGTGCCCGACACTCTTCCCGGCCCCTCCCCGAGCGTGCGGCTCAGCCGATCCTTCCGATCCCGGCTGCAAAGTGCCCGGCTCCGCCGCTACTTTCCCCCAGCGTCCCTGCCCCTTCGCCCTGTCTGCCTTTTTTTTTTTTAAATTGATTTTGAACAATGGGATCTCTGTCTGTCTCCGATTAAACCACGTGGATCCGCCTTCCTTCCCCTTTTTATTCATTCAATTCCCCCAACCTCCCCCAGGTTTTTTTTCTCTTTTTTTTTTACCTTTTCTCCTCTTTAAAAAAAAACTTTCCCAGACCCCGCAAACTGATCATTGTCGATTTCATTGTCAGCCCCTACCTGCGTGGAGTGATGAGAAACCGGAGAAAAAAGGAAGAGGAGAGACTAAAAGAACCGAAGGGCTTTTTTTCCCCCAGCCCAGACGAAGTCTCCAGCCCACTCACCAGATACACTTAAAATGTAAATACAAGCTTCCAGAACAAATGCTACAACACAAAACAGAAACACATGTGCTGCCGGGCGGCAAGCGAACGCGCGGCGGAGCAGGCGGCGCGGGTCCCGGGGCGCCCGCGCCCCCTGCCGGCCGGCGGACCCGGCGGCGGCCCGGCCCCCGCCCTCGCCCGCGGGGCAGCCCGGCCCACCGAAGCCTGCGCTGGGCGCCACGCCGCCAGCCTTCACTCCCCGGTCCTGCGCGTTTCGCAGGCGGCGCAGCACGTCCAGCGCGTCAGAGATTACTTTGGGGGTTAGGAGAGTGCTAGATTGTTTTTCCTGGGCATGTCTAGACAGGTCACCTGAGGACACTCGCTGGAAAATAGTTACTTCGCTCACGAATCCGCCAACAAGGGACGTGTCCTAATTGAGTGGAATGAAAGATGAATACAATTTGAATAATTTTCTCCTGTGCAGAGAGAAGCTGTTATTTTATTTGCCTATGGATGTGCCCCAGTATGTAGCAAGGTGCTGTTACACGGTAGAGTTACATACATAAAGGTTTGCTGTATTAGCGAATTAATTTGGAAGCCAAGGAGGCACTGGAGGCTAGTTCTAATGGAAATTTTTCATTTTTTTACAAATATTTACTGAGGCCTCAGTACATGCAAGACACACAGTGCTAGACGCTGAGGAAACAAAGCTAGAGAACAAGATTTGTGCCCTAGTGGAATGCACAGTCTAACGGTAAGACAGATAATTCAACAAGTAATTGCAAGTGTAAGTGATGGGGTTCAAGACATGCTACCCCAAATTATGCCACCTTGGCATATTGAATAAACTGAAGAAGTTTTGAGAAAACAGCAGAAGCAGGAAGGTCATTCTGACCTTCTTCCCCCAAAACAGTCATAAAACCCTCAGGTGAGAGGTGCCCTCCCTGTTCCAGGAGGACAGGGACAACCTTATCTCTGAAAACAAAGGGAAACCAAGAAGAATCCTGATAAACAAGGCTTGTTAAATTGCCCCCAGTCTACTACATGTAGCCTCAAGCTCCTTAACCTCTCCAAGTTCTCCAGACTGTCCAGGCTTCAGCAAAACTAGCAGAAAGATACACACATCTGTTTCTTTGGGTCTTCATTTCCTTATGAAGTCTCCTGTGTCATGTAAAACTTAGGTTAAAATAAATTTGTAGGCTTTTCTCCTGTTAATCTGTCTCCGTCAGCATAATTTTCAAACCCAGCCAGGGACCGGGTCAAGGAAAGCTTTTTTTCTCCCCTATATAAGCATTACAAAGTGATGCTTATGTAGGGCCATTATGGCAAGGGAATTCATCCTATTCTGGGGTCGGGGAAGGCATCCCTGTAGAAGAATCATCTGAGCTGAGTGACTGACAGGGTGGGTAAGACTCAACAGATGAACAGGGGTGAGAAGACTTCCGGGGCGGGTGGAGGGAGCTGTACACACAAAAGTCCAGGGGTCTTGACATGCCTCCTGGGAGAAGTGTCCCGTGGGGTTGAGAGAGAACAATATGGCTCGAGCTGGAGACGCAGGCCTGGTCTCCCCTTCTACATTATGACCTCAATATCACTTGGTCTCCTACCAAAGATTTTTACCGGCTTCCTTTTTCCTTAAGCATTCTGCACAAGGAAGTTCCTACTTTAGGCAACTTCCTGAAGATGGCTAGAGTACTAGGATTTTTGCAATTAATTCCTTAACCACTATAGGAAGAAGCAGGATTCATGGGACTTCCCTGGCTGTCCAGCAGTTAAAACTCCGAGCTTCCATGGCAAGGGGTGCCGGTTCAATCCCTGGTTGGGGATCTAAGATCCCACAGATCCCACGTGCCACGTGGTGCCACAAAAAAAAACACACACAAAAAAAGCAGGATTCAGGAGGCAACAAATGTTTAAAGGAAGACAGAGAAACCAAGAGGCCTAAATCTAAGGTATTTGATCAGAGTCAAAAGTGTATGTGTGTCCAGGGAGCCAAGAGCACTTACGTAAAAGAACTTTGGAAATGAGAAATCATCTGGTACATTTCAGAGATTTTTCAGAAAGGCCAAGCACCCTTTGAAAACCTCTTCTTAATAGTCATGTATTTAAAAAGATCTAGGAGATTAAACCTTGATATTTTGGTATAAAACATAAGTGGAGCCAACCAGACAAGAATTTCACCTAAACATGCCATCAAGTCCCCTCCAGGAAATGGTATGCCGATGCCTGTCAAGCGGCAGTGGTTAGGTGGGTGTTTATCCTCCAAACACCCTGTGTGGCCAATTAGGAGCGGTACTGACAGTACCTTTAGATGTCAGCCAGCGAGTCTTGTTCTTTTTTCTCTTTCCCAATTATAAAGCCTTTTGCCTGCGCAAAAGACACATGCGTCAAAAACACTGATGCAATGAGACGCTAATATCAGATTGCATCATATGATCCTAGGTGTGGTGCCCCGAAACTGGTTTTTCTTGAGGTCACACTGCCATAGAAAAGTGCTTTGGGTAGAACACCCAAGAACTGACCCTACTCGTCAGATGGCAAAAGTAATTTTTGCAACTACATGCCTCAGTTCCACACCACTATTTTCCCGGAGGAAGCCGGTGTGGCTTTCCTGGCTGAAATGGGTGTGCGGTCGACATTCATCAGTTAGGTATGTCATGCTGCAGCTTTGTAACGAATGTCACCTAGGGAGATGCACCTACCAGGCAGGCTGGAAGCGACACTTCTGACTCCAAGATGTGCTCTGAATTCTATCTCACTTGAATGGAGCAACTTCTCTGGGACAGACCAGTTTGGTGCAAAACTGGAAGAGGAGAAAGGAGAGAAGTTTGCGGACGTTTCTCGGACACTTAACTGGGTGTCTGGCACTGTGTTCTAAGCACTTCACGCACGGAACTACGGAATTGTGGGTTCCAACTGCCAGTCTGCCATCACTGGGACCCACGGCAGGCTATTTTGCTGCCCCGGGTGTTCATAAAATCATACATCAAGTTAAATTAGGCTACTTTTAAGGTCCCTCCCAGAAAAGGAATGCTATTCAACTTGGCCACAGAAAGGTACACCTCCTGTTGGACAGTTAACTTTCTGGTCCAGTGTCTATAAAAAATAATCACTGATCATGGGAGTGATGCTACTGCCCACTGGAAAACTGGTCTGTGTTTGTACAGTTGGGTTAGGCTAGGACGATACAACTTGGATCTTTACCATCCAACGTGAGAGCCATGCCGGAAATGTGGCTAGTGCAAATTGAGATGTGCTGTCAGTGTACTTACACTGGATTTCTAAGACTTAGGACAACATAAAAGAGTATGAAATATCTCATTAATAATTTGATTATATTGATCACATGTTGAAATGATAATATTTTTGACCTTTAGGTAAATGTAGTATTAAAATGAATATCTCCTGTTTCTTTTTAATCTTTTCAATGTGGCCAGCACAAATTTTTAAATTACCTATTTAAAATGTTGTGGTTCACATTTCATTTCTATTGGAGAGCACTACCTCCAAAAAGCGTAGCTGGAAACCAGTAATTCGCTCAGGACCCAACACTTTCTGCCTCTGTTCTCTAGTTCCCCCATCAGCTAAATGGCAAGATATAGTTTGGGCTAAATTTTCGGGGGGTTACTTCTGGATTAAATGTCCCCTGATTCTAAGAACAGTAGTTGGTGGAGGCTTCCTGTCATGGTGTTTGGAAAGATGTTTTCTAGTAGAGGAAGATCTTTTAAGCCTCTGCTACGAGTGAGCCATGAGATTTTGGAATCCAAGTGGTCTTTAAATATTATCTTTGGAACTTTAGGCTCCCTAGTCTGTAAGCCCCTCCTGGGCTGGGCTTGTGACTCATTCATCTTTGTTTTTCCAGCAACCACCCAGGGCAGTCTGACTTGTTGTCAGCTGTCCATAAATGTTGACCTATATAATATCCAGACGAAGAACCAAAGCCCAGAGAGGTACTGAGACCACCTAAGGCCACACAGAGCCGGCTGGTAGGAGATTCAAGAAGAATACAGTCCTCTTGAACCAGTTCAGGAAACCCTCGGTGTGGTCCCTGGACCAGCAGAAGCTGCAACACTTGGGCGTTTGTTAGAAACACAGAATCTCAGGCCCGGCCCCAGCCCTACTGAATCTGAACCTGAATTTTTATTAAGATTCCCCCCAGGTGATTTGTATATATGTTAAAGTATGAAAACTGCCACTTGAAGTCATGTCACCTCTCTCAAGGAAAGCCTCCCTGTCTGTGCCCCGCAGAAGCTATTCCAAGTCTATTTCCAGGGTGAAGAGGTATAGGATGCTAGTCACCAAGACTCACATGCTGGCTGATGAAAACTCAGATTTAAAGATATTTCAGTAAGATTGGCTGAGCCGCTGCTATGCCCAGTACCAGGAGCCAGTGCACTTACTTCTCTTCCTGAGGGCTTGAGGGGCTCACACTTTTGTAGCGCCAGCCACCTGCACCTCAAGGAACAAGCAGTTTTCACAAGTTTGCCCCCCGCTGGTTCTGCTATCCTGCTTTCATACAAGGGAGTCCAGGAGAAATTTGAAATGAAACCAGGCACACCTTGGGAGTCCAATCTAATTTTTCAGATCCAGGAAAAACAGGACCAAAATCAATTGCATCAATGTCTGTATGTTGTTTATATCTACCAGTGCCTCCCCTCTCTGCTTCTGCACTGGTGTTCGCAATTCGTGGTGTGCTCCTGGCCTGTGATAGAGCCCAGTTGGCAGAATTGGTCTTTTTAAGACTATCTCTCATCCAAGCTTGCAAATAAAAGCTGTCTACTGCAGAGATTCTATTTTCCCCTGGCCGTGGGCAGGATGGATATATGGTTTTGAGGCTAGAGAAGGACAAACAATTTGCAGGCCTTACCGACGTTCGCCCAGCATCGATTGTGTAATGGAGCTGAGAAGCCAGGCAACTTTCCGGTGAGGACAAGAGACAGAGTTTGAATGGACAAGAAAAACCAGGGCTTTGGGCTCAGCTACAGAATCGGGTCATGTGCCTGGAATGTTAGTGATAAAGCTAGAAGGAGTTCAGCCTGTTGAATATGTCAGGTGGCCCTGCTGGCTGGGAACCCCTGCATTTCAGGCCATGTCATGTCATCCCAAACTACAACAACCCTTTGGAAAATGAACAAACCAAACCAATGGCGGCCCCCACGGTGCTAACTACCCGGACTGTCTGATTTTCACCTTCACTGAATGGACTGAGTCAGCCGGGTGAGAGAAAAGAGGTCTTCAATGGAATCAAGCTCTGACATTTATTGAGCACCTACTATGTGCCAGAGATCGGGCAATGTGCTCTACGTAGAAAAGCCTGTTTAATCTTTATAACATCCATACAACAATGGCTACTGCTATGGGTCCCTGTATTAGTCTGCTAGGGCTGCTGTAACAAAGCATAACGGACTGGGGGGACTTAAACCTCAGAAATTTATTTTCTCCCAATTCTGGAGGCTGGAGGTCCAATATCAAGGTGTTGGCAGGGTTGGTTTCTTCCAAGGCCTCTCTCTTTGGCTTGTAGACAGCCATCTTCTCCCTGTGTCCTCCCATGGTCTTCCCTCTCTGTGTGTCTATGTCCTATTCTCCTCTTCTTATAACGCCACCAGTCATACTGGATTAGGGCCCACCCTAGTGATCCCATTTTAACTTCATTACCTCCTTAAAGACCCTACTGCCAAATACAATCAGATTCTGAGGTATTTGGGGTTCGGACTTTAACATAAGAATTTTAGGGGGGTGGTGGGAGGACACAATTCATCCCATAACAGTCCCATTTTACAGATAAGGAGACTGAGACAAAAAGGTTAAGTAACTCAGTCACGGTTTAGCAGGTGGAAGTGGAGAAGCCAAGATTTCAACCTCAGCAAGTGACTCCCAACCCATTCTTTCTTGTTTGTCAGACAGACCCGGCCCTGGGACCGGGCACAGGGCAATCTCTGAGAACCTCAGGCCCCAAGTGTGGAAAACAGAGCCAGCTCACCAAAGAGGAGAGGGTTCCGCTCAAGGCTGTAGGTCCAGCAGGCACACGCTCCCCAGCGCGTGGAAAGTGCATGATGGAGCTGATTCTGGCCTCCTCCCATTGACCTCTCCAGGACCTGGGCTCCTAGACTCTCAATGGGGCCAACAATTCCTGCCCTGCCTGCTCCCAGGGGTGGCACATGAAAGGGCTTCCTAAACTGTAAAAGGGCTGTTCCCATGTAAGGGAAACTTGGCAACAGGGGACAGTGTGGCTTTAGGTCAACACAGCACCTAAAGCCATGTGCGTCTCCTCTTCAGCCCTTCCTGGAGGCTCAGCCAGTAAGTCACCTGAGGAAGCCATCCACTCCACAAGCATCCGCTGAGCCAGGCAGAGCCCACCTCCTTCTGTCTTAGTTTCCCTGTCGTGCAATCACTAGAACACCTTAGCTGAGTACCGTCTCTCTTTTTCTCTTTTGATTGAAGTATAGTTGATTTACAATGTTGTGTTAGTTTCTGGTGTACAGCAAAGTGATTCAGTTATACATATATATATGTATTCTTTTTCATTATAGGTTATTACAAGATATTGAATACAGTTCCCTGTACTGTACAGTAGGACCTTATTCTTTAAACTGAGTACTTTCTAGTGTGTTTTGCAGTGACTTAATGCTTTGTTGTTCACTAGGATTCAATATGAGATATAACAATGTCAAGATAAAATATAAGGAATAATGATATAATACTTTCATAACTTTCATCTATTTTCAAAGCCGCTGACTTCAAGGTCTCTACCCAAGCCACTCCTCTACTTACTCCACTGTCCCCCACAAGCTCTCTACTTGCTGTCCTCCCCCCATGCCCTCCTTCATTTTCTTTTTTTTTTAAATTGTTTTTTATTTTATTTTATTTTTTTGGCTGCGTTGGGTCTTCGTTGCTGCGCGGGCTTTCTCTAGTTGTGGCAAGCGGGGGCTACTCTTCGTTGCGGTGTGCGGGCTTCTCATTGTGGTGGCTTCTCTTGTTGCGGAGCGTGGACTGTAGGCACGCGGGCTTCATCACTTGTGGCACGTGGGCTCAGTAGTTGTGGCACACAGGCTTCATTGCTCCGCGGCATGTGGGATCTTCCCAGACCAGGATCAAACCTGTGTCCCCTGCATGGGCAGGTGGATTCTTAACCACTGCGCCACCAGGGAAGTCCCCCTCCTTCATTTTCTTAAATACCCCCTCTTCCTATTACCCCTTCATTTAATTCCTTATCTTGCTATCTCTACTGGGGTCTCACTTGGGTTCCTTTTCTTTGGGTGGGGGAGGGGCCATGTGGCATGGCTTATAGGATCTGACCAGGGATGGGATCCAGGCTGCGACAGTGAAAGCACCACGTCCTAACCACTGGACCAGCAGGGAATTCCCTCACTTGGGTTCTGGGGCTGCAAACAGAGCAGTCCTGAATAGCAATAGCACACGTGGTTCTGTGGGTTTAAGTCGCAAGCGGAGGCAACATCTTAAAATACTCTCTCTACTATGGGCAACCGTGACACCAGGCATGGAACTGGATGATGCCAGGGCCCTGCTTCTACCCCAGGGCTGTGCTGTTCCTGGAGAATGGACCACGTGGGCTGGCAAGTCTGTGGTGTGGGCTGAGTGCCTGCTGTATGCTGGACCTGCCCCAGGCCAAGTGTGTCACCCATTCTATCATGACCTTAGTTGGGGTCCCTAGATTACAACCAACACAGAGGCATGAGGGTCGCAAGCCTCAGCATCCTCTCTTCACTTGGCAATTCAGGCAGTAGGAATAGCACATGCAAAGGCCCCGGGGTAGGAATGCATTCTGCTCCTCTGGGCAAAGTGGCGAAGGGGCAAGAGAATGACTATAGACCAAGTACTCTTAAGGAGTCAGCCCAGTGAGATGCGCCCTGTGAAGCTGCAGCAGTTAATGAGGGAAACTGGGGGTCTGAGGCAATTCTGAAACCCACATCCTTTATGCCATACCTCACTGCCCCTCAACCCTGAGACCTGGGCTTCTTCTCAGAATATGCATCAATGATGTTAGGCTTGGGCTGTGGGCAAACCTCCTGGACCCCAGGCACCCTCACTGCAAAATGGAAGGGATGGGTCTGTGCTCCATGGACGGACGTGCCGGTGGACACACACTGTGGACGTGGTCCGTGGACGCACAGCGTACACAGGCACCACGGCTGTGCACCAGGAGGTGTTTTAGCTGGGACGCAGATGAACATTTTTTAAATTCCAATTGCTACACGTGTATTTCTGTGCATTTTAGAAATGTATATGTTTGTTTAACTAGCAATTAAATCTATGTTTTCAATCATGAATGATAGAGTTTCCTTTTCAAAATGATTCATTTCAGTTTAAAATAGGGGCTTATTGGGAATTCCCAGACGGTCCAGTGGTTAGGACTCCGTGCTTCTACTGCAGGGGGCATGGGTTCGATCCCTGGTCAGGGAACTAAGATCCCACATGCTGCAATGCAGCCAAAAAAGAATTTAAAAATAAATAAAATAGGTGCTTATTTAAAGAAAGAGATTTAATGAGGTGTTATATAGATCTTGCAAAAATGGGGAATTCGGTTCACACAGAGCCTTGGCCTAAGAGGCTTAGATTTACTACTCTGGCACCTCTCCCAGCTCTGATGCTCTCAGTTCTATGATGGACCAGATTCTGACCATCTAGAACAATCCACTGTGAAGGGCACTCAGGGAGTGGACAAGAAAGTGGGCCTGTTTGTTTGTTAAGTTTCTGGATGTGGCACTCAGCGTGCGAGATCTTAGTTCCCAGACCAGGGATCAAACCCGTGTCCCCTGCAGTAGAAGCACAGAGTCCTAACCACTGGGCCGCCAGGGAAGCCCCAGACCTGTTTAAATGAACACACAGGATCACGCAGGTCTGGACCTGATCCATGGAGAACTTCTTGGCTTTGAATATGTGACCAGGTGTGCAACCCGTCTTCAAACGCCAGCCTGATTGCGGGGCTTAGGAAGTAGAAAGCTGGCACCGAAGGAGGATGAACCTTGCAGGCGGGAACCTGATCTCGGCCTGTCGAGTCTAGTGTGTATGTGGGAAATATCGTCATTTCTGTGTCCAGCAGACTGCTCTGGAAAGTTATCCTTTTCCAGCTGGAATCTAGTCCCTTCCTTTGAGGAATGAGAAAACTAAGACCCAGGGGAGGGGAGCTGTCTGGACTCTGAGCTGGATGAAGGCCCCTGCATTGACTCCTCACTGCCCCGCCAGGATCCACCCTGACACCTAAACCACTCATTACTTTTTATCTTCTGGGTAGTTTAAATAACTATCATTAAGTGCACGTTTTCCGAAAGAGTGCATTTCTTACCAAACCTCATCAAATTGCCTGAGTTGTGGGCTGGTTCCCCTTCCCTGCCTTGGAGGGAAGGAAGAAATTTGGCTGGACACAGAGGCATCCTCCTCCCATGCCATCATTACCTAATGCTCTGTGTCCAGAACAGGGCGCTGGGGACCTACCAGTCTGGCAGGAAGGGGATTTCCAGTGATTCACAGGGCAGCAGTGAGCACAGACAACCCCAAGAATGCAGGCAGGGCCCGTCTGAAGAGACTGAAAAGGGTGGACTGGAGTGAGAGACAGTGTGGGAGGGAGATGGAGAGCTCAGACTCTGGAACTGGCCTGTCCGTGTTCAAATCCCAGCTCTGCCGATTGCTGTGTGACCCTGGACAAGTTAAATAACTTCTCTGTGCCTCTCTTCCCTCCTCTGTAAGTGGGAATGATGACAACAGAAGCTACCTTGGAGCCCCATTCTGTGGCCTAAGTGAGCTAGTCTTAGGATGGTGCTAGCAAGTGCTATCAGGTTGCTATTATCCTAGACCTTAGGAGGGCAGCCCCTGGATCCAAAGCCTGGCCAGAATCAAAGCTCCAGCCCTACTTGCACAATGACCGTGAACCACATACTGCACTCCTCTGGACCTCAGTTATCTCATGTGTCAAATCAGGGCAATGACAGAGCCTACTTCCTGGGATTGTTCTCAGGAGTCAAGGACTCGAACCCAGAGCCTGGCACAGAGGGAGCCCTTGAGAAAGAAGAACCTGCATGAGCTAAGACTCTAGTCCATACATCCTTGGAATCCTGTTGGCCTCACACAGGGAGTGTTCAGGATAACCCTGAGGAGTGAATGTCTCTGGCTGCATGGGTGGGAGGGGCCGACAGAGGAGTAAAGTGAGAAGAGCCCGGGGTTAGGAGCCAGGAGCACTGGGTCTGAGTCTCCCAGCGCCATGGGCTCTGGATGACCCAGGGTAGAGTTCCTCCTACTTCCAGGGCCTCAGCTGCACCCAAGGTACAAAGAGAAGTGGTCTTCCAATGAGGTTTCCTTGGAGGTGCCTGCCCCAGCTCCCCCAGCCCCACTCCAATCAGAGCATATTCCTTTTTATAATAACAACAAACTTCTGTTGGGTCCTTACTAAGCACCAGGTACTTTACATGCATGCAGTTAACCCTCACAAACTCCTGAGGTAGTTCCACATTACAGAGGGGGACATGAAGCCCAGAGAGGTGATGCATTTTGCCTAAGGTCACACAGCAAATTAACAGTGGAGCTGGGATTTAAACTCAATTCTGAGTGACCTCTGAGCCTGGGTATTTATTTATTTACTTTTCATTGTGAAATCATTATAGCTTCAGAGGAAGTTGCCTAGATAGTACAGTGAGGTTTTGTGTACCCTTCACCCAGTTTTCCCCAATGGTTACAGCTTATACCCAGTTTTCCCCAGTGGTACAATATCAAATCCAGGAAATTGACATTGGTATGTACGAGTATTGTATAGTTCTGTGCCAGCTTATATCACATGGGTAGAGTTGTACAACCACCACAGCAATCAAGATAGGAAACTGTTCCATGATCAGAAAGATCTCCCCTCTGTCGCCCTTTATAGTCATACCCACGTCCCTCCTACCTGCCATCTCTGACCCCTGGCAACCACTAATCTGTTCTCCACTTGTATAATTTTGTCCTTTCAAGAAGTTATATAAATAGAATCATACACTTTTAAGGCTGACTTTTTCACTCAGCATAATCCCTTGAGATTCCATTAAAACTGCCCTGTGGGGCTTCCCTGGTGGCGCAGTGGTTAAGAATCCACCTGCTAATGCAGGGGACATGGGTTCAATCCCTGTTCCGGGAAGATCCCACATGCCACGGAACAATGAAGGCTGTGCGCCACAACTACTGAACCTGCTCTCTAAAGCCTGCGAGCCACAACTACTGAGCCCGCGTGCCACAACTACTGAAGCCCGCGCGCCTAGAGCCCGTGCTCCACAACAAGAGAAGCCATTGCAATGAGAAGCCCGCGCACCGCCACGAAGAGTAGCCCCCGCTTGCTGCAACTAGAGGAAGCCCGTGCAGCAACGAAGACCCAACGCCAAAAATAAAATAAATAAATTAAACAAACAAAACTGCTCTCTGTCTCAGTAGTTTGTTCCTCTTTATTACCGAACTGTGTTCTGTGGTACAGATGCCCCAGTCAGCCAAATAAAGGACCTTTTGCTTATTGCCAGTCTTTGGCTATTACAAATAAAGGTGTTATAAACATTTGTATACAGGTTTTTGTGTAGCCCTTTTTGTTTCTCTGGGATAAATGCCCGGGAGTGTAATTGCTGGATCATAAGGTACGTGTATATTTAGTTTTTTAAAAAGAAACTACCAAACTCTTTTCCAGAGTAGCTGTACCATTTTACAGTCCCACCAGCAATGTATGAGAGCTCCAGTTTCTACATACCCTAACCAGCATTTTTTGTCGTCACTATCTTTTTTATTTTAGCTGTTCTAGTAGGTACAAAGTAGTGATGTCTCATGGGAGTCCTGATTTATGTTTCCCTAATGGCTATTGATGTTGACCATCTTTTCATTTGCTTATTTGCCGTTTGTAAACCCTCTTCAGAAATGTCTCTTAGGAACTCCCTGCTGGTCTGTGGTTTACAAATATTTTCTTATTTTGATGAAGTCCAATTTATCGATTTTTTTTCTTTCATGGATCTTGCTGACGACCCTAGTCCTGGATCCCAAAGGCAGTCACCTATGTTTCTTCTAAAAGTTTTATAGTTTTATGTCTTACTTTTAAATCCGTGATCCATTTTGAGTTAATTTTTGCATGTTTTTAAAGATTTGATTTTATTTTTTATTGAAGTCTAGTTGATTTACAATGTAGTGTTAATCTCTGTACAGCAAAACTTCTGCATGTTTTTATATGAGGTGTGTGGTTTAGGTCAACTTCATGGCTTCAGTGCCATGTGTTGAAAAAACTCCCTCTTCTTTAATCTATCTTTTTTTTTTTTCAATTGAATTATAGTTGATTTTATCCCTCCTCTTTTGAGAGTGGATGTAAAACCACAACACTCTGCCATCTGTAGTCTTTATCTATTTGTGTTCCCTGCAGGATTTTTTTTTTTTTTTTTTTTTTGCGGTACGCGGGCCTCTCACTGTTGCCGCCTCTCCCGTTGCGGAGCACAGGCTCCGGACGCGCAGGCTCAGCGGCCATGGCTCACGGGCCCAGCCGTTCCGCGGCATGGGGGATCTTCCCGGACCGGGGCACGAACCCGTGTCCCCTGCCTCGGCAGACGGACTCTCAACCACTGCGCCACCAGGGAAGCCCCCCTGCAGGATGGTGTTTGAAGAAAAAATTGCACTGCTGAAACAGTTTGAAAACGATTGAGCAAGGCGATGCCGATGTTCCCCTGGCTCTAATTACCGTATTAGTTAGTCCTAAGCTAACACGTCTTGGGTGATGCATGAAGTTCAGCATGAAAGCCCCCCAGAAAAGGGATTCCTGGGTACCAGGCCTCTCCAGGACCCCTTCTTCTCACCATCTGAGGCCTCTCTCCCTAGAAAAGCAGGTTCTCTGGCTGGAGGGTCATTAGTGGGGCAAAGGACATCCCTGGCCAGGGGCCTGGGCCCACAGGGAGGCAGGCAACCCTCTTGTGAGGAGCAAATAAGAGCCTGCAATTTAGATGAGGGGGTGGAGATCAAGGGAGAGGCCCAACCCTGAGGACTTGGGTGTGGGGTTTCACAATGAGAATTTAAAACTTGCCTCCATCCACTGGCTCTTTGATCCCGGAAGAGAATTCCTGCCACTCAAGGCCCCCAGTTGAAGCTGGAGCAGTTGCAGAGGACTGAGGGGCACATGGGAACACTTCCCTCTGCATCCCCTCTCCCCAAATACACGTGGATGCTCCGGGATTAACTTCATATCAGGAATGGCCCAGATTCCCCTGGTAACTGATGTCTCTTTCCACTCACTCTCTGCCGTCCCTATCAACTGCAATGAGACCTTGAAGGTTGCTTGTCAAAGTCTCTTGTTTTCGACAAAAAAAAAAAAAAAAAAAAGCAGCTAAAAATGATAAACGCAGAAGGTCCCTGCTCACATCAGTAGGATGCTTTAAAGCTTGTAAAGCACGGTGGTCTTCTCTCTTGGGTCTCACAGCCATCTGGAGAGGGCATGGGTCATAGATTATTATGCCCATTTTACAGAAGGGGAAACTGAGGCTCAGAAAGGTCAAGTGGTTTGCCTTTTAACTTTTCTGTCTACTAGACCGGAAGCTTCAAGAGGGAGGGCTCAGGCTTGACTTGCTCACTGCTGTGTCCCCAGGTCTAAGCACAGCTTCCAGAACATAGTAGTCGCTCAGAAGATACTGTGCAGTTGAGCAGAGTAACGCCCCAGAAGACAAAGCTAATCAGAAAAGCAGCAGCACTTGGATGAACAGTCCTGGCAGTTCTTTTTTTTGCAACAAGATCCAGCCAAGAAAAAGGAAAGGCACCAGGAGAGACAAAATTCAACCTGGGAGTTAAGAACAGTTTTTACATTTGAACCCCAGGTAAGCAAGATGTTATCCCCTCTCCAAAGAATTTCACTCTGCTCATTGGTAGATCTGTGTTATTAAAAAAAATAATGCTATTCAATTATTATTTTAGAATTTGTAAACAAGCCATAAAGCATTTATGAGCATTTGTTTTCTCTCATTATATAAGTACCCACACAATATCCCCAAGTGTGCCTCTTGGCTCACAAAGCCTAAGACATTTACAATCTGGGCTTTTGCGGAAAAAGTTTGCCAGCCCCAACTGCGGAGAGGGAAAACTTGAGCTTAATGCAAGTGCTGGGGGAGATGCGAGGGCATCCAGATAAAACGATAAGGAAGTGGGTGACAGATTGTGTGTCCCTTGGGCAGTGGAGGATGGTGTGTGGCAGAAAGAGGGGGTGAGCAGCTAATAAGGAGTGGGGACAAGGCTGCTGTTTCCCCAAAGACCCTGTTAAGGAGGAAATCCAGGTCCAAAATGGCGTCACTTGTGCTGAAGCCCATGATGCCAAACCTAGACTTAATACCTGACCTAACTGCAGTTTCAGCCTTTCCCAGAAATGTAACCTTAATCCACTACTCTAGAATGTTCTGGTTAGCACTGATGAGGTCATCTGTCCAGTGGAACCCCTCCATGCCCCAGAGGAAGAGGAGGCATCTATCTGTATGGTAAAACCCTTGCCACTCCCTTTGCCCCACAAAGAAGCCATCCTTGCCTAAAATTAAACCCTTCTTTCCTTTTGCTAGTAGTTCCCTTGCCCTACCCTTCTTCCCATAAAAACCTAACATTTTGTACAACCCCCGGAGCACCCTTCTAGTTGCCCCATTTACGAATCTCCTTGTCTAAAGCCAATTAGATCTTCAAATTTACTTGGTTGAATTTTTTTAACAACCCCCTAACGGTGCCTGTCATCTACAAAGTACCCACCATGCACTGGGGACTTTCCACAGACACCTGACCTGCAGGCCAAGTGTTGTCAGGGTCCTACCTTCCTGTGGGGAAACAGAGTCAGAGAAAATTCTCGCAGCCAGGGAGAGGCAGAGCCAGGATTCTGTGATGGTTAATTTTGTGTGTCAGCTCTACTTGGCTCAAGGATGCCCAGATAGTTGGAAAAAACATTATTTCTGGGTGTGGCTGTGAGCATGCCTCTGGAAAAGATTAACATTTGAATTGATAGACTGAGTAAAGAAGAGCACCCTCAGCCAGGTGAATGGCTGTCGTCCAAACCCTTGAGGGCTGAATAGAACAAAAGCGCAAATTGCTCTCTCGGCAGGAGCTGGGACGTCCCAACTTCTCCCAACCTCGATCATCCGTGTTTCTGCTTCAGACTTGAACCCAGACTTACACAGTTGCACCCACCAGTGTGTGGGCCTTTGGGTTTGGACTGGCGCTATGCCACCCACTTTCCTGAGCCTCCAGCCTGCAGACAGCAGGTCATGGGACTTCTCAGTCTCTAGAACCAAGTGAGACAATCCTTTACAATAAATCTCTATATTTTATCTCTATACGTGCTATTGTTTTTTGGTTTTTTGGTCACGCCTCGCGGCTTGTGGGATCTTAGTTCCCTGACCAGAGATCGAATTCAGGTCCCCTGCAGCGGAAGCACGGAGTCCTAACCACTGGACTGCCAGGGAATTCCCTATCCTATTGGTTCTGATTCTCTGGAGAATCCTAACTAATACAGATTCAAACACAAAGCTGACCAAACCCAGGCTCTCTCCTGGACACCAGGCTGACTCTAGAAGGTGGGGCTGTCCATTCCTGCCACCCCAAGTCCTGCAGAACCTGCCCTTCTGCATCTTACAACCACAAATACTTCTTAGGTGCTTGTCATGTGCTCAGCACCATTCTGAGTCCTTCAAACTCCTATTCATCCTTCAAAACCCTTTCCAAGGTTACATATTTCCAGAAGCCTTCTCTGATTTACCAGTAATGATGGTGATGATGATGATTATAGAACAGGTCTTGTTTTTTTAATGTATTTTTGTATGTATTGCTCACAAGCCCTTGTCACTTGGCACTATTATTACCAACCTTGGTTTACGGATGAGGAAACTGAAGCCCAGAGAGGTCATGTAAGTAGACCAAGGTTGAAGAGCTAGTAATGGAGGATTTGAACACAGATCAAACTGATTCAGAGTTAGTGATCTCAACCACACACTCTACGGCTTCTGGAGTAATAATGAATAATTTCTCATGTCTGCGTTGAAAAGTTTCAAATTCCTATCAGGTGCTTCACAAATCATGTCCTCATCTTCAGAACAATCCCAGGAGCAGGTATCATTATTGTTACCATTGCTATTCTTTTGGTGCTCAGAGAGCTGAGCAAAGTTCTCAGAAATCACACATCAATATGCAGAAGAGAGACTTCCCTAGTGGTCCAGTGGTTGGCACTCCACGCTTCCACTGCAGGGGGCGTAGGTTCAATCCCTGATCAGTGAACTGGGATCCTGCATGCTTCATGGCGTGGCCAAAAAAAAAAAAAAAAAAAAGCAGCAGAATCAGATTCAACCTAAGCTTGCTGGATCCCGGAGCCTGTGCCCCTTCTGCAGACATGTCCATTTCTCCTAGGGGCCTAGTGAAACCTCACTGGGAGAGTTCTCCAGATGTTATGCATTCCCTGGAGTCCTCCACCAACCAGATGGTGGGTTCTGGGTTTGCCACCTCCTCTGCAGCCAGTCAGCTTCCCTGAAGCCACTGCCTTCCTCCTACCCAGCTCAGCCCAGGACACTTGGGGTCCTGGAACCCCAGAGTGGCATGGGTTTGGGCGTGAAAGTGAAGGGGAAAGGCCTTTGGAGAGACACCAAGTTCAAACCTGCTTTGCTGGTCATGACCCTCAACCCAGGGTCCCATGGGGCGGGGGGCAGTCCCAGCTCTCCAACTGCCAACCTGGCTGTGCCAGGGACCAAGAAGGATGCTTCAGGCAAAATCCCCGCATGAAAGAGACGGCTTCCTAGGTTCCTTCAGGTGGCACGTGAAAGGCATGCACAACGGGTGGGGACATCGAAGCTCTTCTGGCCAGCAGCTCCGCTCAGAGAAGCCTGGTAAATCTCCCTGTCCTAGGGTTCGTGTTGAAATAATAACCTCAACTGTAAACACAGACCTCCTTCAATCCTTACTACGCCTTGCACTAGAGAACGGCTCCTTTCCAAACCATTTCATGCATGTGTTAAAAACATGTTCTGAATCAATGACTAAACAAATCACAGAACTTGTTTGTATTTAGGAATGTTATTTCAGGCTTATTCCCAGAAGTAGAATTATTGGGGCAGAGGGCATGCGTACTGTTAAGGCTCTTGATGCAAACTACACACCAAAAGAAGAGAGATGGTGTGGACCCTGCCATAAACAGTGCAGATTTCTGGCATCGTCACTGGTGGATGCATTTTAAATTCCTAACACCAAGTAGCCCGCATATAACGATACCCAGCACAGCTTTAGTGAATATGTAAAGGGGAGATATGTGGCCCTTAGCACATGCCATATAAAGGTTTTTATGCTTTTGCTTATTTTAACTTAGTTATTTAAACCTAATGATCTTATGAAGTGGATGGTCTTGTTATCCCCCTTTTACTGATGAGGAAGCTGAGACACAGAGGTGAGAGGCTTGGCCAGGAGGAGTGCCCCTTTGGCACCCTGCCCCACCACCTGCCCCAAAGGCAGGACCCCCGCGCTCCGCCTGGGTTCCAGCTGCTGTGTGGTGTTTGGGGAACTGTCCCCAGGAAGAAGGGAGGTGGTCAAGGGCAGGGGCTCATCTTGTGAGGGTCCCTCCTCTGGCTTGTGCTGCTTGTGGTTCGATGCCTGAAAACTGCTGCTGCAGCTGCTTTGTCCAATTCTGTGGTTGTTTACAATGGGGGGGCTTGTATGGTACCAGTTCGGCCATCACATCTGTCAGCGGAGTCCACCTTGGTGGCCAGGATGATGTTTCCTTTTTTCAATTAAAATTTCAGATGGTGGTAAATACATATATATAACATAAAACTGACGATTGTAACCATTTTATTTATTTTTTAGAAATGCTTATTTATTTATTTATGGCTGCGTTGGGTCTTCGTTGCTGCACGCGGGCTTTCTCTAGTTGCGGTGAGCGGGGGCTACTCTTCATTGCAGCGTGCGTGCTTCTCACTGCGGTGGATTCTCTTGTGGAGCACGGGCTCTAGGTGCGCGGGTTTCAGTAGTTGTGGCTCTCAGGCTCAGTAGTTGTGGCTCGCAGGCTCTAGAGCGCAGGCTCAGTAGTTGTGGCACAAGGGCTTAGTTGCTCCGCGGCATGTGGGATCTTCCCGGACCAGGGCTCGAACCCATGTCCCCTGCATTGGCAGGCGGATTCTTAACCACTGCGCCACCAGGGAAATCCCAGAAATGCGTTTTCTATTTTTTTTTTTTGCGGTACGCAGGCCTCTCACTGTTGCGGCCTCTCCCATTGCGGAGCACAGGCTCCGGACGCGCAGGCTTAGCGGCCATAGCTCACGGGCCCAGCCGCTCCGCGGCATGTGGGATCTTCCCGGACCGGGGCACGAACCCGTGTCCCCTGCATCTGCAGGCGGACTCTCAACCACTGCGCCACCAGGGAAGCCCAGAAATGCTTTATTTAAAAAAAAAATTTTGGCCGCACCATGCAGCCTGTGGGATCTTAGTTCCCGACCAGAGACTGAACCCGGGCCCTCAGCAATGAGAGTGTGGAGTCCTAACCACTGGACCGCCAGGAACTTCCCCATTTAACCATTTTAAAGTGTACAGTGCAGGGGCGTTAAGTACATTCACATTGTTGTGCAACCAGCACCACCATCCATCTCCCAAACTTCCTCATCTTCCCAAACTGAAACTCTAAACCCATTAAACAGCGCCTCTCCATCCTCTCTCCCCCAGCTCCTGGCCACCGTCCTTCTACATTCTCTGTGGCCTAGACTTCTCTACAACTCTCATATAAATGGATGTGATGTTTCTTGAAAGTTATTTTTAAGTATGAAAACAATACAGAGATCACTGAAGCAAAGTTGAAAGTACAGGAAAGAAGGGAGAAGAAAGGTTATCTAATGACCCATCATTCTGTAAAAATTTTATTTTTTCTATTTACAGCAGCACTTTCTGGGAACCATCAAAGCCAACTGCTATTTAAGTCAACTATACTTAAATTAACAACAACAACAACAACAACAAAATGGCTGTAATTCATGGCAAGGGGCTCTAGTGAGCTGAAGCTGATCAACGATCAAAAGGACTTCCCTGGCTGTCCAGTGGTTAAGACTCCGCGCTGTCACTGCACGGGGCGCGGGTCTGATCCCTGGTCAGGGAACTAAGATCTTGCATGCCGCAGTGCAGCCGAAAAAGAAAAGAAAAATCATGTACCTGGCATGGCAGGAGATGACCAGACTCAGCGGACCTAAGTGAAGACATTTTCCTGACCCATGAACGGCGAGAAACTTTTTTTCTTCTAGTTTCATGAAGATGTAATTGACATACAGCGCGGTAGAATTTTAAGGTGTACAACATAATGATTTGACTTACATCAGTGGGCCTCTCCAGGGCAGTGGTTTTCCAGGCTTCACCCTCAGGAACCCATGCCACGTATTTCTCTGCTGCCCTGCCTTCCTTTGCCCAGCCAGCTAGTTACTCGGCCAGGTAATGTTACCCCAAAACGTTCACCTCTAGGTGGGTGTGGAGCCAGTAGACACAACCAAGACAAAAATCGGGAGAAGGAAGGACTAATTACACTGGTGATCTCTCCCAAAGCAATGTCTCCCCAGCCAGTAAAACTGGGGAAGTTTTGAGCTAAGGGTACATGTATACTCATGAGGGGGCTTGAGCAGAGGAGAATTCAGCACAGAATAGGGGCAAAGGTCAACAGAGTCCAAGCTTAGTTGATTGAAGTCAGGAGGGTCAACATCCTTCTTCTACCCTCTACCTGGTTGGGGGTCTTAGCTCCTGCAGAACTCCAAGATATATTATTATGCATATCCCTTGAGGAACCAGGACCTGCCCCAAGGCTGGGGCAAGAAACTGTTGTTTCTTGACTGTTCCTCCCTTGTTTCTGCATTCCCTCCCTTAAGATCTTGAATTACTGAGACCTGAGGGTAAGGACTGTGGCCAGGCTTAGATCACAAAATGGCTTAGGCCAGAAGCCATTCCTGCTTCTCTTTCTCTGGGGACTCCCCTACCTTATCTGCTTACCGTAATGTTTTCCCTCTGATGGGCTTTATTTTCAAAAACCTAAACACAACCATTTTGGCTGATTTTGTTGTGGTGGTGACCTATAAGAACAGATCAACACGCAGGGGCTAAACCTCAATTCCCATGGCACTGGGGCTGGGCCCTTGGAAAACAATTTAGTTCCTGCCCCCGAGGGATCTAAATGCTAAACACAGGCCGATCAGGGGCCCGGAAAGAAAGCTGGCCAACAAAGGCCAGCTGTTTTGAGAAATCATCATAATTAGAGCTACCATTTCTTATGCTTTTTCTAGGAAACGTTGGGTACTTAGCACACATTATTTTATTGGAAGAAGGCATTGTTCCTTCCAGGAGAGGGAAGCTCAGGGAGATGAATTGATTAGCTTTAGCTCACACAGTTGGAATTTGGTAAAGCAGAGATTATGATGATGATGATGATAGCTAGTATGTACTGAGCAGTTACTAGGTGCTGGGTAAAGTTTTCTGTACTATACGTATGTATAATTTTATACAATTCTCAGTATAACGCTATGAGGTAGGTGCTATTTTCATCAGCATCCCCATTTTACAGAGGATGAAACTGAGAAGCAGGGAGAGCCTCTCTCAAAGCAGCATAGCTGATCCTGGGGGGAGCTAGGACTTGAACCCAGATCCTCCACACCACCTGTAGTTAACCTTTGGCTCACCCTGACCCCTGACCTCTGACCAGCTTGCAGATTCTAAAGCCCTCCCTCTTCCCAACCACCCTGTACATGGATAACACTAGCCATTTTGTTATGGGCAGAACTGTGGTCTGATCTCAGGCAGGAGCTGGGACCTTTGAGGTTTGGCTTCTATCCCTGGGGACCATCCAGGTCTCTCTCGTGAGAACGGCACAGGCCCCTCTACCTCCCCATGGTGGAGTGATTATCTCTTGGCAAAGTCTGAGAGATTGTGTGCACTGGCTCTTCACAGGTATTTGTAGGTTTGGCCACGATCTCCTT
Organism: Pseudorca crassidens; assembly: GCF_039906515.1. Taxonomy (NCBI): domain Eukaryota; kingdom Metazoa; phylum Chordata; class Mammalia; order Artiodactyla; family Delphinidae; genus Pseudorca; species Pseudorca crassidens. The sequence goes on from NC_090297.1 coordinate 13,029,411, forward strand.
TTGTTTGGGACTGTGGAAAAAACAGGCTCCATATGTGAATTTTATGCCTGCTCTCTCTATTTAAGAGAAGTTTTAGCACTTCTTGGAAACAGCTTTTTCTACCTTCCAGTTCCTTCAGGCCAGCTGGGAGGTTAACCCTTTGCTGTCCGATCCCTCTCTTGCTCAGATGGAATCTTTCTCTCCCTCCCCGCTTTTTTCCTTAAGACTCTTTTCAGCAAGGTGAAATTTACATACAGTGAAACGCATGGATTTGAAGGTACAATCTGATCAGTTTTGTCAAGTGTATACAACGGTGTAGGTTGCACCCCTGTCAAGAGGTCGAACATGCCAATCACTCCAGAAAGTTCCCTCAGTCCCTTCTCTCCCTCATGATCCCTGGACAACGGCACTCACCGGATGGCTGGCCAAATGCCTGGGTGGTGCAGTGCCTGGTCCTGAGCTGGGTGCCTGTTCTCCAGGGTCCTGGGGCGAGGGACACCCAGCCTTAGCCTTCGTGGAGCTGCCTGGTTTCACTGGGTGGGGACCCAGGTAACGAGAGGCTGATGTGAGATACAGAAATAGCCCAGCAGAGGGCTTTCCAGCCACGGGGAAGATGCTTGGAGGAGGGCCAGAGCCTAGCTCATTCAGGAGTGTGTGTGTAAAACCCGGCTGTGCCAATGTGTGCTGTTAAAGGAAAGAAAGGTTGCACTGGACACTAGTTAAAAACCGTAAGGAGGGTTATTCAAAACTATTGCAATAGGGGAGAGACTGAACCCAACTCTGAATACATCACAGATGGGGGTGGGGAGGGGAGGGAGGATTTATAGCCGAGGAGCAGAGTGAGGCAGGTGAATCATTTTTCTTTAACAGTGACCCCTGCCAGGAGGGGGCGGCTCACCTGATTTACTGAGGACGTTTATTTGCCCCTGGCCCATGTCAGGGGGATGGACCTAGAGTATTTCCACAAATGCGGGAGGGGGTGGCCCTACATATAAATTCTTTTTTTGCGGGGGGAAGCTGGGAGGCAGAGATAGGGGGAGGGGAAAGTGGAAGAACAAAGTGAAAAGGTAAGCACTTGTTCAGAGTTAAAGGTGAATATCGGGACTTCCCTGACGGGCCAGTGGTTAAGAGTCTGTGTTTCCACTGCAGGGGGCATGGGTTTGATCCCTGGTCGGGGAACTAAGATCCCGCATGCCTCGAGGTGCGGCCAAAAAGAATTAAAAAAATAAATAAAACTAAAACAACAACAAAACAGAGTTAAGGTGAATATCTCAGAATTAATTTGATCTTCTGATGGGGAGCAGAATATACCACCCCCAAAATATGCAATTTCGGCATATTGATTATTTTGAATTAAAGTTATTTGAGAAACAGTCAGTGCAAGAATGACACTCTGCCTTCCTTTTTCCCCTGAAAGCAGGAAATAATTCTCCCAGGTGAAAGGTATGCTCCCTGTACCAGGAGGGTAGATGGCATCTTATTGCAGGAGGAAATTTAGGGCTGAGAAGGCGGTATAAACAAACCTTGTTATTTCCTCACTAATTTACTAGCCCAAGCCCAAGCTTCTTTGTCCTGTCAATTCTTCACAAATCTGTTTCTTTGTCTAAAGGTATAAAAGCTTCCTGCTTTGGTCACTGCTTTGAGTCTCATATTTTCATAAGTTCCTGTACATACGAAATTCAATTTGTTTTTCTCCTGTTCGTCTGTTTTATGTGAGTTTAATTATTAGACCAGCCAAAAAACCTAGGAGGGGAGAAAGGAAAAGTTTCCTCCCGTACACTTGCTTCCCTTTCAACACCTGCCCTACTGTTCCATTCTTCCAAACACCACCTTTTGGGAGTATTCCTCTGACAAATATTTATTGAACATTGATCGAGCCAGGCACTGTTCCTGGCACTGAGGATACAACAGTGACTGGTGCAGACAGAGATCCTGTCCTCCCAGGGTTTCCGCTATATTGTGGGGAGATAGAGAGTAAATAAGATAAAGAAGTGAATTGTGGCTTGTGTTAGGGAAAGATGCCATGGAGGGAAAGGGGAGAAAGAGTGCCACGTTGGAAGGTTTACAATTGCAAACAGGGGTGGGCGGGGATGATTTGACTGGGAAGGAGACATCCCTGCTAGGGAGCTAGCCAGGAGGATACCTGGGGGAAAACACTGGACAAAGGGAAAATGAGGGGCAAAGGCCCTGAGGTAGGTGCCTGTCTACTGTGTTGAGGATGCACAGTCAAGGAGGCTGGAGATGAGGGAGGGAGGAAGAGAGGGGAGGAGATGAAGTGGGAGAGGTAAGGGATGTAGGGTAGGCCATCTAAGGCCTCGACTTTTACTCCAAATGACATGGCAGCTCCTGGAGAGCACTGAGCAGAAGAGGAACATGATTCTCTTATTTTTTAAATAGGATTTTTAAAATGTCTTTGTTATGTTGAGGGAGGTGCAAGGGAGGCAGCCCGGAGATCCTTTATGAGACCAATATGAAAATCCAAGGGAGGACTGAGTACAGGGAAGGTGGTGAGAAATGGCCACATGGAGCTGTCGTTTGGAGGTAGTGCCATTAGGGTTCGTTGACTGTGGGGTGGGAGGGAAAACGAAAGTGTGACACTGGAAGCATGGAGTCATTGTCGTCAAAGGAGAGGGGAAGACCCACCTGGGTAGAAGCAGATGGAGTTGGGGGCCTGTAAGGGAAGCCGATTAGAAGAGGGGGACCGCTTGGGAGCTCATTTTGGGACATGCTGACACGAGATCCATTGGATAACCAAGCGGAGATGTTGAGCAGGCAGCTAGCTCTCAGAGTCTGGAGTTGAGAAGAGGTTTGGAGGTATAAACATGTGAGTCATCGTTTCGGCGTAGGCATACTATTTAAAGCCTTGAAATTATGTAGGATCTTCAAAGGAATGGAATCTCAGATAATAGCTGTGGAAAGCCTCTCACAGCTCTGCCCATTTGATGCTCACACTTCACAGGAAAAAAAGTGAAGCCCAGAGAGGGGAGGTTACTGGTCTAAGGTTACACAGCCAGTTGATGGCAAAGTTAGGAAGAAGACCTCGATTCACCAGTTGCCAAGTTCAGCGCCTTTTCCTACACCCAGCTTGTCATTGCATTTTTTTATGATGAATAAGCCTTAGGGACTCTAACACTTTGTCATCTGACCTCATGGCAAGCTCATGAGGTCACCAGAGAGCTAAGATGACCTCCTTCAGACACAGGGGGGGGCTGAAGGACTTCTGACTCCTGGTCCAGTGCTCCTTGCTCCCCAGCCCCCTGTGTGTGCTGCCTCCTCCAGGAAGCCAGCTGTCTCTCAGGACTGGACCATCCCTGGACCTTCTTTGTCCTCTGCCCATCTTACCAGCCTCTGGGTTCCGGGTCTTCGCCACTGTATGTCCCACAGCGCAGGGCTCAGCTCTGAGTGGTGACAAAGATTCTCTCCTTGGCCAAACTCTACTTAGGCTCCTCTGAATTCTCTTGTCAACTGGGCTCTGACTTTGGGCTTCCATGTTCGTCTCTGCTTTGTCCCGCGTTCTCCGCAAGAATCCTGCTAAGACACTTCAGCCAGGATCCCCCGTTGATATCTGATCATCTAGATATCTGATCGGGTTCCTCATCCTCCACCAACCCCCAGGTGATGCCAGATCACCCCGACCTGCCTTCAGCAGGAATCCTGCCAGGTCGGTGTGATATTGTGATTTACAATAAGACATATATTAGGTTTTCCTCCTGTTTCTGGCACACAGCTCCTAAAACCCTTGTCATTTCCTATAGAAGAGCCATAGGGGGCATCTTTTGTTACGATATTTACTTCTGTTCCTCAGTTCCTGAAATAGCTCCAGAGTGATAAAGCGAAATGGATGTCTTTTGTTGTCCACAACAAGCCCCTTTCAGCCACACCTGAACCGATGTTAATGAGGTGACTTTTGGGAAGTCCCTAAGGATGGGGGCTGGTAGCCAGGGGCACCAACCATGATTAGAAGGTTGGAACTTTTCACCCCACCCTTCAACTTTCCTCCTACCTCCAGAAGGTGAGCAGGACCAGAGATCGAGTTCAATTACCAGTGGCCAACGGTTGACTCAGTCATGCCTATGTAATGAAGCCTCCCTACAAATCTAGAAGGATGGAGTTCAGAGAGCTTCTGGGTTGGTGAACACAGGGAGGTGCTGGAAGGTGACACCCTTTCCTCACATATCTTGCTTTCTGCATTTCTTCCATTGGGCCATTCCTGAGTTGTCTCCTTTTATATAATAAATCAGTGATCTAGTAAATAAAATGTTTTCCTGAGTTCTGTGAGCCATTTTAGCCAATTAATCAAACCCAGGGAGGGGGTCGTGGGAACCTCTGATCTGTAGCCTGTGGGTCGGAAGCACAGGTAACAACCTGAACTTCAGTTGGCGTCTGAAGTGTGTGTGGGTCAGTAATTTTGTGGGACTGAGTCATTGACCTGTGGGATCCGATGTGAACTCTAGGTGGACAGTGTCAGGATGGAGTTAAATCGTAGGACATTCAGCTGGTGTTGAAGAACTGCTTGGTTTGGGAATTGCCCCCAGGCACGCGCACACACACACACACACACACACACACACACACACCCCACATTTGGTGACAGAGTACAGAAGTGTTCAGAGTATTGTGTGTGTTGTAGAGGAAAACAATAGTGTGTTTTTCCTTTTTTTTTTCTGGCCGTGCTCTCTGGCAAGCAGCATCTTAGTTCCCCAACCAGGGATTGAAGCCATGCCCCACCTGCATCGGAAGCACAGGGTCTTAACCACTGGACTGACAGGGAAGTCCCAATAGTGTGTTTTTTCTTTATAGTCCAGAATCCCCCCAACCCCTGCTGTTTCCTCATAGTAATTTTCCATCCACAGACAGCTGTCCCCACTTGGTGATACATTCCCACTTTTCCTGGTTGTATTGAGTTGAGAGTTGGGAATTTTCTCCCTTACTGCAAAGCCTCATTTCAGTGGCCCCTCCGTCTACTGCAATAGTCCCTGAATAAAATCTGCCTTTCTGTTCTCCATGAACAGCATGAACCATCTTGTAGGAAGGGTGTCTGTGACCATCTCCTTTCAGGAATAACCTCCCTAGGGGCAGGTCCCTGGTGGCTGGCCATGTCTGTAAAGAGTACAGGGCCTAGCCCAGCACCAGGGACAGGTGAGTGACCCAGTGAAGATTTGGAAGACCTTCCTGCCCAATCTCGTGGTCCGCATTCATGTTTTTGGGGTGACACGTCTGTAGCCAGTGGTGAAGAAGGACATGTCCAGTGGCCTGCTCTATCCCTCAGGCCAAGGTTTGGGTGTGAGCATAGGAATTTTTTTTGTATTTTTTTAAATTGAAGTATAGTTAATTTACAATGTTGTGTGAGTTTCTAGTGTAAAACAAAGTTATTCAGAAATACATATGTATATTCTTTTTCATATTCTTTCCCCTTATAGTTTATTATAGATATTGAATATAGTTCCCTGTGCTATACAGTAGGTCCTTGTTGTTTATTTTATGTATAGTAGTGTGTATCTGCTAATCCCAAACTCCTAATTTATCCCTCCCCGACCCCCTTTCCCCTTTGTAACCCTAAGTTTGTTTTCTACGTCTGTGAGTCTGTTTTATAAATAAGTTCATTTATGTCATATTTTAGATTCCACATATTAAGTGATATCATATGGTATTTGTCTGACTTCACTTAGTATGATAATCTCTAGGTCCTTCCATGTAGCTGCAAATGGCATTATTTCATTCTTTTTTATGGCTGAGTAATATATATATTATATATTAAAAATATATATATTGTATATATAATATATATATCTATATATCTATATCTCACATCTTCTTGATCCATTCATCTGTCAATGGACATTTAGGTTGCTTCCATGTCTTTGTTGTTGTAAATACTGCTGCCTTGAACATTGGGGTGCATGTATCTTTTCAAATTAGAGTTTTTCCTGCATGTAGAGTATAGGAATTTTTGCCTCTTATGGTGGATAAACCCGGATAAGCTTCTTTCCCCTCAACACCATTCCCTTTGCTAAGGAATTTCCTTCTCCATGTGGGCGGGCAGGATAGATTGGGAGTTTGGGATTAACATGTACACACTGCTATATTTAAAATAGATAACCGACAAGGACCTACTCTATAGCACAGGGAACTCTGCTCAATATTCTGTAATAACTTAAATGGGAAAAGAATTTGGAAAAGAATAGATACATGTGTATGTATAACTGAGTCACTTTGCTGTACACTTGAAACTAACACATTGTTGATCAACTATATTCCAATATTTAAAAAAAAAAAAGAATTTCCCTCCCCACTTAGCGCCTGAAATTTGGCATCTTTCCTGGGTCTGTAAAGAGGCCTTACTCAGGCGCTTGGGCTAATGCAGAGGTTTTTCAGGCACCATTGACCTCCGGGGCCTGGTAAGTCTTTGCTGTGGGGCACCGTCCTGTGCATTGTAGGATGTTTAGCGGCACCCCTGGACTCCACCCACTGGACGCCAGTAGCTCCACCTCTCAGTTATGACAACCAAACATGGCTCCAGACTTTGCCAGATGTTCCCTGAGAGCAAAATCGCCTCCCCTCCAACTGAGAACCACGAGTTACTGGAAGGAATTGTTTTCAGCTGTGGTAGCTGGAAGGAGTCTGGAGTGGGGTCCCTACAGGGGGAGGCGACCAGAACCAGATGTATCGCTTTGATCATTACACTGAAGCTCACTTTATGGCCACGTGTTTTATATCTAGAGGGGGCCTCAGAGACTGTTTTCTTCATTGTCTTGGAGGTGGGGGCAACTTCTGAGAATTAGCAGGCTCCCTCGGTGCAGTGAAAGGTGATGACATGTGAGTGATGTCTTGATTAGTGAAGAAAGAGCCAATTCCACAAAGGAAAGGGAAGAAGGGAGAGTCTGGTATCTGATCTTGGCCCAGTTCTAGATGGCTGTGTGGCTTCAGGCGAGTTACTTAACCTCTCTGGGTTGTGAGGATCAAATGCACCCAGGGATGAGAGGTGCCCAGCAGACTGTGTGGTCTGCAATTGGCCTGCCCAATAAATGCAAATTCTCCGTTTTTTTTAAAAAAAACTTTTAAATTGTATTTATTTATCTATCTATTTATTTATTTTTGGCTGAGTTGGGTCTTTGTTGCTGCGCGTGGGCTTTCTCTAGTTGCGGCGAGTGGGGGCTACTCTTCGTTGTGGTGCGTGGGCTTCTTATTGTGGTGGCTTCTCTTGTTGCGGAGCACGGACTCTAGGCGTGTGGGCTTCAGTAGTTGTTGCACGTGGGCTCAGTAGTTGTGGCTCGGGGGCTCTATAGCGCAGGCTCAGTAGTTGTGGCACATGGGCTTAGTTGCTCTGTGGCATGTGGGATCTTCCCAGAGCAGGGCTCGAACCTGTGTGCCCTGAATTGGCAGGCGGATTCTTAATCACTGCGCCACCAGGGAAGCCCAAATTCTCTGTTTTGATTCTGAACGATGCTGAGCATGATGGCCAAGTTTCCTAATAGCCTCATGATGTTGAACTCGGCAAAACCGAAACCAAGTGTAAGGATCGTCTACCCAGTGGTAGATGTGAGGGCGAATTAATGTTTGATAGTTATGCTGTGCAAGCAGCACTGGGAGCCAGGACTTTGCCTCTTTCTAGAAGGAAGAAGAATCAAAGGAAGGAAGGAAGCCTGAGAGCTCATTCAATGACTTCGTGCTTCGTGCTGAACTGGCTCAAATGTTCTTGGAAAGTTTTCTTTAAAATGTCTGGAGGGGATGAAAGAAACACACACACACACACACACACACGCGCGCGCACACACACACACACACACACACACACACACACACACACGGTAGCTTTTAAAGAAAGGCTTGACAGCTAAATTCCATGTCCTTGGTTTTCAGTGCCAGCTAGTCCCCTGCAAACTCCTAATAAACAAATCTATATAATTAGGTTGGAATGGGGTTGGGAGGAAATTTCACCCAGGTTTGCTGAAAGCACAATGATAATAGAAATAGTGGAAGTTGCTTTGAACAAGGACCAAACAGAAAATAACAGGTTAATTCTCTCTTATCCTTTTTTCTTGTTGTTGTTTTTTAGTTCTCTCTTAACTTGACAAATATTGACTGAGAAAAGTGACAGACTCCCTGAGTAATTGGCCACCGAGGGCTGATCAACTTGAGGCTCTTTTCTTCTTGAGGTTCTGATTGGATGGCCCAGTGCTTGCTTCTGCAAAGTCCTGGATTTGAAGATCTGAAAGAGGCCAATCCTCTCTCCCTCCCCTTCTTTCTTCCTCCCTCCCTCCTTCCCTCCCTCCCTCTATTTTTCCTTCCTTCTTTCCCTTTCATCCCTCTATCCATCCATCCATCCAATGGTACTAACCTGGTAAAACCCTAACTAGTTAAATGCAACCCTAGCTGCTCCCACCCCATCTCCATGAGTGAGACGAACCTTTAAATCCCCTGTATTCCCAGGACACAATTTACATTTTATAAAAATTGAAATGTAGTTGATTTACAATGTTGTGTTAGTTAGGTGTACAGCAAAGTGATTCATATATATATATGAATATATTATATTCTTTTTTCAGATTATTTTCCATTATAGGTCTTTACAATATATTGAGTATACAATATATTGAGTATAGTTCCCTGTGCTATACAGTAGGTCCTTGTTGTTTATCTATTTTTTATATAGTAGTGTCTGTCTGTTAATCCCAAACTCCTAATTTATCCCTCCCCCCTCCCTTTCCCCTTTGGTAACCATACATTTGTTTTTTAAGTCTGTGAGTCTACTTCTGTTTTGTAAATAAGTCCATTTGTATTACTATTATCATTATTACTATTATCATTATTACTATTTTTTGGCTGCTTCATGCAGCTTATGGGATCTTAGTTCCCCGACCAGGGTTTGAACCCAACCCCCTGCAGTGGAAGTGCAGAGTCCTAACCACTGGACTGCTAGGGAATTCCCTGTATTATTTTTTCACATTCCACATATAAGTGATATCACATGACATTTGTCTTTGCCTGACTTACTTCACCTAGTATGATAATCTCTAAATCCGTCCATGTTGCTGCAATAGCATTATTTCATTCTTTTTTATGGCTGAGTAGTACTCCATTGTGTATATATACCACATCTTCTTTATCCATTCATCTATCCATGGACGTTTAGGTTGCTTCCATGTCTTGGCTATTGTAAATAGCACAATTTACATTTTAATATAAGAATTATTTGTATCACTGTCAGGCTTTCTACAATTTGCAGAGCTGTAAGTTACCTTATAGACTAAGAAATGTGGTGGGCAGCTGGTCATGCACTCACTGAATTTCAGAGTCTTTCACAATTTCCCCTATGCCCCTAGTGTCTCCTCTCTTCCCTTTCCCCTTGCTCACTTCGGTCCAGCCAGCCTCCTAGCTGCCCCCGAAGCTGGGAAAAGCCCTGTCCTCAGAGCTTTTGCCCTGCGGTCCCACCTGCTTGGAACAGGCTGCCCCCAGCCATCCCGGAACTCTTCAGACCTCGTCCCTCTCAGGTCTCTGCTCAGAGGTCACCTTCTCAGGGAGAGACCCCACCTGTCCCCTTCCCTGCTTTATTTCCCCCTCCAGCACTTACTGTAAATGGTAGAATCCTGTCTTCTCCACTGCACCTTTGTTGAATGGAAAATTGGACTATCAGGTCCCAGGCACTAGGAATTATATTATGTTTAGAGTCATAAGTCTTAAGATCTTTTTGACACCCCATTATTGTTTTTTTTTTAAATCTGGGTTTTAAATCGAAATATAGTTGATTTAGAATATTGTGTTAGTTTCAGGTGCACAGCAAAGTGATTCAGTTATGTATATATATACTTTTCAGATTATTTCCATTATAGGTTATAAGATATTGAATATAGTTCCCTGTGCTATACAGTAAGTCCTTGCTGCTTATCTATTTTATGTATAGGAGTTAGTATATGTTAATGCCAATCTCCTAATTTATACCTCCTCGCCTCCCTTTCCCCTTGGGTAACCATAAGTTTGTTTTCTATGTCTGTGAGTATGTTTCTGTTTTGTATATAAGTTCATTTGTATTAATTTTTAGATTCCACCTATGTGATATCATATAGTATTCATCTTTATCTGACTTCACTTAGTATGATAATCTCTAGGTTTATCCATGTTGCTGCAAATGGCAATATTTCACTCTTTTTATGACTAAGTAATATTCCATTGTGCGTGTGTGTGTGTGTGTGTGTATACAAACACACACACACATACACACCACATCTTCTTAAACCAATCGTCTATTGATGGGCACTTGGAGTGTTTCCATTTCTTGACTATAGTAAATAGTGCTGCTATGAACATTGGGATGACACCCCATTATTTTAAGGACAAGAAAACCAAGAGCAGAAGAGGAAAGATCAAGGTCAGGGCCACAGCAGTGGGATGTAGTGATGAGGGCCATGTTCCAGAATCTTCTGCTGGGCTCAATCCTTATTGTGTGACTAGACCATGTTCCTTCAATTCCTTGACACGGTCTCCTCACCTTTAGAACGGAAGTACTGCTGTGCTTGTTGAAAGGATGTAGGTGAATTGCCCAGCCCAGCAACACTGAGCAGCAAATGTCAGCATATTAGGAACCCACAAAGCCATGAAATAAAGCCACGTGTTTCCCAAAACTCCATCCAGGGCTTCCCTGGTGGCGCAGTGGTTGGAAGTCCGCCTGCCGATGCAGGGGACACGGGTTCGTGCCCCGGTCCAGGAGGATCCCACATGCCGCGGAGCGGCTGGGCCCGTGAGCCATGGCCGCTGAGCCTGTGCGTCCGGAGCCTGTGCTCCGCAACGGGAGAGGCCACAACAGTGAGAGGCCCGTGTACCGCAAAAAAAAAAACCCAAAAAAACAAAACAAAACAAAAACTCCATCCAACCAGTGTTCCTTCTCTGGAGCTCACCTGGTTTTGAAGGGAATGAGAAGTGCAGCCAGGAACTGCAATCCTCAGGGATTGCTTAGAGCAGTGGTCCTCAAATTTTAGCATCACCTGCAGTGGGTGGGGTGGGGTGGGGGGAGGCTTGTTTGGTAATCTGCATTTCTAGCAAGTTCCCGGATGACAAGTTGCTACCAGCTACCCTGACTCACAGCTCAGTACTACTTCTCTTTCTCTACCATGGCTAACAGTCTACTGTAAACTTGCAGCTTCACTTCTACCTGCTCAGCCCAGCTCCCGAACCCTTCTCCACCCTCCCCAATCTGGCCTGGGATTCCTCTTCTTTCCTTATGCACCTTTACACATGTGGTTCTTCTTATCCTTCTGGCCCCATTAATGCCTTCTCATTCTTTAAGATAACAGCTCAGATAATGTTCTCAGGGTTTTTTTTTTTTTTTTTTTTTTTTTTATAGTCATGGGCAAGATGGCCTATCCTAATTGGCCTGGCCAATTAAACCTAAATTATTTTGTCTTCAGTGAATTGAACTGAATCAGGCTACCCATTGCTCTATGCAGATAGTCTCCTCCAGGAAGCCTTCCCGGACTACTCAAGATCAGCAGGTGTTTCTCCTGAGCTGTGTGATTACCACTCGTAAATGGTACATTTCCTCGGAGGGGACTGTGGGTAATGCATCGTCAGGGCAGGGATGATGCATTACCCATCTCAGCATCCCCAGTCCTTTTGGTATTCTTTTCACTGCAGCCAGCAGAGGGCAGCTCAGCACCACGGTTCTGCCCAGCTGGATTCAGCCTTGGGCATGAATAGCCCAGACCTTCCCGTCCTCAGGAGGTCTTGGGGCAAAGTGGAGGCTTCCCAGTCCTTTGAGAACCAGGTCATCTATGGTTAAGTGCCAGGACTTGGGCCTAGACATTCCTAGCTGTGTGATCTTGGGCTTTGTGACTCGCCCATCTGACCCTCAATTTTCTCTTTTATAAATTGGCTATAATAATGCCTCTTGGCAGTTTGTGAACATTTAACGGAATGGTCACGTGAATTGCTTAACTCAGAGCCTGAATCAGGATTAGGATGTGCGTGGGTGACCTTGGACTAGTGAGTTCACCTCTCTTCGCCTCAGTTTCCTCATCTGTAAAATGGGGATAATTTAAACTACCTCCTCATAGGCTACCTACTCAATTCCCGATATTATTATTATTCCTTGATGATGATGATGATGACGACGACGAAGACCAAGCCTCGATATTTACCTGTTCCATTGTAGCTGGTTATGGGTCCAGATTAAAGGCTGCTCCACCTCACATTCCTGGGCTCCCCTGTGTTCCCCCGGAGCTATCGCTCTTGGTGAGGGCAAGATCATCATCCCAACTTTTCCTGGGAAGCATCTGTTGAAGTTCCTGGCATGAGCTTGGGTGCCAGGTGGTATCTGGAAACTTGAATCCCCTGAACCTGGCTGCAGCTCATGGCAGGAGTGGGAGTCCAGGGTGCCCCCAGGATGCCCCCACACCTACCCCACAGAAACTGAGACTGCCCTGGGCCACTGAGCAGGCCCTGCTCTCTGTAAGGGGGCAGGGGGTGGGGAGAAGGCAGCAGGGAGGCTGGTGGCTGGGTCAGCCTTACAGCCAAAGTGGGGGGCAGGAGGAGCTTGGACCACCACTCTCTTTCTCTGTCTGCATAATGGGGACAATAAAACCTGTCTTCTCTCTCCCTCTCAGAGCAGGCTGGCAGAGCAACGTCTTCATCCAGTGGAGTTAGATGCAGGAGAAAAGCCCACATTTTGGATGATCTGGCTTTGAACCCTGGCTCTACTTCTTACCAACTGTGTGACACTGGACAAGTGACGTAACCTCTCTGAATCTCATAGTTTCCTCATAGTGATGCTGGGAGGATTGAAAATGTTATATATCAATACATGTTGTGTGTGTTTGCTTTATTCTTCCTGTTGTTATTATGTTAGAGAACAAAAGGTTTTCTGTGTATTTTATTTATTTGTTTTTGGCTGTGTTGGGCCTTTGTTGACGCGTGCTGGCTTTCTCTAGTTGTGGAGAGTGGGGGCTACTCTTTGTTGCAGTGTGTGGGCTTCTCATTGCGGTGGCTTCTCTTGGTGCAGAGCACGGGATCTAGGCACGCGGGCTTCAGTAGTTGCAGCACACAGGCTCAGTAGTTTTGGCTCGTGGGCTCTAGAGCTCAGGCTCAGTAGTTGTGGCGCACAGGCTTAGTTGCTCCACGGCATGTGGGATCTTCACGGACCAGGGGTCGAACCCGTGTCCCCTGCATTGGCAAGCGGATTCTTAACCACTGTGCCACCAGGGAAGCCCCCACTGCCCTTTACATACATGGTTTCATTGATTCCTCATAGCAATGGTGAGAGGTAACATCACCATCCCAATTTATAGATAGGAAGACTGAGGCTCCAGGAGGTGGAGTGACTTGTTGAAGATCCGCATTTGCAGGACCAGGTGACCCAGAGGCTGCCTCTGGGATGGAGGAAAGGGCATGAGAACATGAGCACAGTGCTGCCCCGAACTTGTCCAGCCCTTGATACATCCCAGTCCTGACTCTACCGCTCTGTGCACAACGCCAGGGGGCGTCATTCACCTGGCAGAACCCTCCTGGTGAAACCTGGCCCTCAGGGCTGTCCCTCTGAGCCACAGCTGCGGCTGACCACTGATTTCTGTGAAGACAGTTCTGTGAGGACAGCACTGTAGCTGGTAATGACCCATTATGCCCATCACTGGCCTCTTGGGAACTGGTCCTCCTCAAGCCATTGGCTTTAGTCCCCTCTCTGACTTGCTCTGCATTTCTGCAATGTGTTGAGTGTGTCCCAGCTGCTTGTGCTGTGAATTTAATTCCTAGGGTGGCCTTGAGCTTGGCAGAAGAGAGACACCATAGGAATCTAACAAATGCATGGGTGGCCAGGCAAATAGATGTAATTAAGTTATGCCTCTGAACCTCTTGCTGAAGGGTAACTCATCCTTAGAATACTGTTCAAGGGCCTGAGCTGGAAAGGGAAGAGGTTCAAGTTCGACACCAAACAAGGTGAGTATTGGTGATTTGAGCTGAGATTAGAGACAGGATGTCATAAAGGCGAAGTGACAGAGCTGTGTTCAAATCCTGGCCCAACCACTGTATAAGTGACAAAAAGGGCCGCCATGCTTCGTTTCCCCCATTGGTGTGGAGTCAATTTTTACACTCCTTCTCTTAACCTATAGAAAATGATGGAAGTGAGGACATGGGACTGCCAAGCCAGGGACTCAAGAGGCCTTGACCCCCTGCACATTCTCTCTCTTGGACCTTTGTAACTTCCATGTGACACAAGCGTGTGCTAGAGGCCCGGGGGGTGAGAGGCCCTGTGGAGGAGTGCGTCCCAAGCAAGGTCACCCTAGACCAGCTGACAGCAGACCCAAAGGCAAGGCAAGTCTAGTTGAAGTCAAGTTTGGTCCTGGTCAGGAGAACCACACAGCTGACCACCAACTGATGCTGATTTTTGTAAGCCATTGAGTTTGGGTTGGTTTGCTATGCAATGACAGTTTACCGATGAGCCACTTGTCATGGATTGCTTGCCCTCTCTGAGCCTCAGTTTCTGTCTCTGTGAGATGGGCACAATAATCTCCTGTGTCCCAGAGGACTGACATGAGGAGGGGATGAAACGCACATGAAGTACTGAGCACAATGCCCGTCATGGCGAGGATGCTGGAATGGGCCCCGTTGCACTGCCATAAAGAAACAATCTCCAAAAATCCTAATGACTGAAAACAACAAAACTCTACTTTTTGCTACTTGTTGATGGCCTGTGGGCCAGGGCTTAGCTCACTGTGGTCACGTAGAGTCCTGGGCTGCTGAAGCTCCCCATCCTGTGTGGTGCATAGCCGGGCACCGTGCCAGAACTCGGCAGAGCCTTGTGCTGGGAACTGAGCGCTCAACCCGGAAGTGACACACATGGCACTCACAACTCATTGCCCCACGCATCCAAGGGGTCAGGAAGCGCATCCTTCATACCAGAAGGAGAGAGCCGGAAATATTGGGTGAACAACGTTCATTAATGTTAGCTATCGTTTCCTGCTTTTCAAGTCCAGAGAGTGGAAAAGTCAAAACAGTAATAGAAGCAATGCTAATAGAAGGAATAATAACAACTCCATTTATTGAGGGCGTACTACATGCCAGGCACCGTGAGAGACCTTTTACATGTGTCCTCGAGTCCTCAGTTCCGTTTGATGGGGGATGTGGCTCAGAGAGCTGCATGACCTGCCTGGTTCTCCGGGTTGGTGGCAGAGCCAGCGTTTGGACCCAGGACTCTAAAGCTCACTTTCTTTCTAGTAGACTATGTGGCCCCTTTGCAAAGACCCCAAAGGCATTTGAGAGAGTGCCCAGAGGTAAGGCAAGGGGCCAGACCAGGCTTCCATAAACAGGACCAGCCAGGCAAGGCTGTCCCTGGACTCCTATCAGTTACGATCAGAAATCCAAAAAGTTGTCTGTTTTTGCACTTTTATTCCCCCCGCTCCTTCTGGTTTCACAGTACATCGTCCCTCTGAGGAATTCCAGATTAGCCAAGAGGCTCAGGATTTTCTAACCTCCATCAGACTGGAGGCAGGCTCTTCACCTTTGCAAAGCCATTCATCACTACTGCCATCATTCACTGCACTCTCGCTGTTTGCCCACGGGCGCCAGGTGCTTCATGAGAGTTTTCTTACTGAAACCTCTCTGCAACCCTCTGTTATCATCTCCATTTTACACAAGTGAGAACAGATGAACAGAGAGGTAAAGTGTCCTGTCCAAGTTCACACAGATGGTTGAGGAACTGCAGTCCAGGCAGCCTGGCTCCATAGCCTCACTTTTTTTTTTTTTTTTTTTTTTTTTGTGGTACGCGGCCCTCTCACTGCTGTGGCCTCTCCCGTTGCGGAGCACAGGCTCCGGACGCGCAGGCTCAGCGGCCATGGCTCACGGGCCCAGCCGCTCCGCGGCATGTGGGATCTTCCCGGACCAGGGCACGAACCCGCGTCCCCTGCATCGGCAGGCGGACTTAATCACTGCGCCACCAGGGAAGCCCCCATATCCTCACTTTTAACCACCAAGCTACAAAGGGCTTTCACATCCTTGAGCTCATCTGATCTTCCCCCAGACACACACACACACACACACACACACACACACACACACACACCCCAAAACTTCATGGCAAAAAACAACCATTTTGTGATGCTAACAGATTCAGGGATTTGGACCAGGTACAACAGGGATGGCGTTTCTCTGCTCTATGTTGTCTGGGGCCTCAGCTGAAAGACTTAAAGCTTAGGGGTGAGTCGAGAGCTGGACACTGCAATCATTTGGAAGCAAGAGATCCCAGGTGTGGCTGGGACTCGGGCTGTTGACACAGGACCTCTTCACGTAGCTTGGGCTTCCTCACGTCATGGCAGGCTTGGTGTCTTATGTGGTCGCTGCAGAGGTGAGTGTGAGCTCACAGGATTGAGATCACATGCCCTCTTCTGACCTATAGCAGGATCACTTCTGCTGCATTCTGTTGGCTACATGAGCCTGCCCGGATTCAGGCACAGACCCTCTCTCTCCATGAGAGGAGAGTCAAAGAATTTGCAGACATGTTTAAAAACTCCAGGTGGAGGGCATCAATACCTGGCCGTCCCCCAGGGCCATGGAAAGCTGGGACAGAGAGTGTGGAATCCTAATGGGATAGTGCAGAGACTCAGGTTAGCCTTGACCTCCAGCATCCCATCACTGCCTCTTGGTGAAAACTCTTGCATCTTGGGTATCCCCATCCTGGAGGACATGCTCCTATGGCCATCAGGGGGCGCCTGATATCCCTTGGTGTCCATAGGTTAGGAGGTGGCAAGAGAGGATACTCTGGTAGCCTCTCTCGCCCTCCACTGCCCAGAAAGGAGCCCTCGAAGGGACTCCAGCTGTGTCCACAGTGTCGGCCCGCTGCCCACAAACTCCACAACAGGCTGTTGATGGCTTTTCTTGCTTCTCACCAGCTGTGCCGGCCCCACAGAACCCCCGGGGCAGCACCCTAGGCAGGGGGTCCGGCACTGGCTTTGCGGCCGGGCAGGTCGTGAGTTTGGACAAATCATGTCTCTGGTCTGGACTTTGGATTTCCCAGATGCAGGACTGAGGGGCTGGGCTACATCTTCCTCCAGTTTCTAGAACTCCACGGAGCACCTGAATTTCTCCTCAGGTGAAAGCCGGACTGCAAGCTCCTTGAGGACAGATCGTGTCCTCTTGACCCTGGGCAAGGCACTTTCCTACTCCGGGCCTTCTCATCTGGAAACTGGGGATGCCAGCAATGCCTGCCTCGGGGAGTCGCTGGGAAGTGGACTTATGGACACACGTGGCACCTTAGTCGGTGGTCGCTGACAGCTTCTTGCCTTCTTGCTTTGCTGTAAGAAGAACCCATGGAGGCGGGTTCCTGAGTCGCTGGTCCCCTCAGGTCTCCTGGGGGCTTGGGGAGTATGTGGATGTTTGAGTGCCGGCCATCACAGCTACTGGACGCAGAGTTCCAGGAGCAGGCCTCCAGGGGCTGCCCTCCAGTGGCTCTAAAAGGGCGCTGAAGGAGGTTTCTGAAAATACCTCTTGTCTTTACAAAATGACGTGCTTTTCCAGGCTTCTGGCCGAGGCCCCCTCTCGTGCTGTATGGGCGCCACGTTGGATTGTAGGTGGGCATCAGGCCCACGGTCCACAGGAGGCACTGAGGTCCAGGGAGATCTGGGGCTTCTCGTACAAGCGATAACAGCAACCCCTCCCAGGAATGAGCACCTACTGTGAGCCGAGTACCTCACCCTCTGTGTGCAGAGGGCATCACCATTGGTGTGGGGTGAGGAAGTCCTCCCTGCCTTCACCGCTCTGACACGCTAGAGCTCTGAGTCACCGGGGCCCTGAAAACTCCTGCCTGTTCCCCTTTCCTTCCTTCCCCCACTGCCCGCCCTGCAGAAGCGGGGCCTTGCTCGCCCTCCATCTCTCCCAGCCTCTGCACGTCTCCAGCCGTGGCCAGTGTGGTCCCAAGGGGCTCAACTTCTCTTCACTGGTGGCTGACATTTGTCTAGAGAGTGGGGCAGAGTGTCATGAGGCCCCAACCGAGGAACTTTGTTGGCGATAGAAATCACTTATGTCTTTTCAACGTGCTTTCCTCCCAGTTTTGATCTATGATCCTGAGGCCTGTTTGGAAGCCTCCGAAGAAGCAGCCCCAGCTCTTGAAAGCACAGCCTGCTGCAGCCATTGGAACCCACCAACTTCAGAGAGGTCAGGGGCACGGGGAGAGGGAGGCCTTGGGGGTGGGCCACTGGAAGAACTACTTTTCAGTGAATCAGCCGTTAAACGTTCCAGGACCCGGGGGAGCCTTGCTCTGGGTGCAGCCAGGCGACCTGATGTCACAGCTGCCGCCTTCAGGCTTGTGGGCTGAGCGTTGCATGCCTCTGG
This sequence comes from Pseudorca crassidens, assembly GCF_039906515.1. Lineage (NCBI taxonomy): Eukaryota > Metazoa > Chordata > Mammalia > Artiodactyla > Delphinidae > Pseudorca > Pseudorca crassidens. Next base: position 13,047,696 of record NC_090297.1, read on the forward strand.
GGGCACCAGATGGGCTGTATGTGACGGCACCCTTCAGGGGTGCATCGTGGCCACGCTGGCTGATGCCCGGCCAGCTCAGACCTTCCATGGCCCCCTTGCCTTACCTGTCCTCTGTACCTGGGCACCTGCCTCAGTCTCCCCGGGCTGGGGCCTCCTGCCCTGCTCGTCTCTTGCAGTAGAGAGGAGCTGGATCCTCCTTTCCAGGCCCAGGCAGTTGAAGAGATTACTCCAAATGGCAGTGCCACCAGCCTCCTAACACTGAGTAATGCCACCACCCGGATGTCGCTATCGAGACCCCAAACTGGGAGGGACCTCTGACGGGACATTTGCCCAAATCGGCCCAAACTGAACAAAATAGAAGCTTCAAATCCCAACTCTGCCTCTTTCTCTCTGTGTGATCACAGGCAAGACTCAAATCCTTCTCATCTGCAAAATATCACTCATAAACCTATAATAAATTTAGGGGCCTGAATCTTGGCGGCACAGTGATGGGGATGGAGCAGGCGTTTAGCAAACACCAGTTGTCAAGTTCTGCCCCTTGGAGCACTGTCTTAAGGTAAGGTTTCCCCACCTGTGTCCCATCTAGACCCTCCTTCCTCCTTCCTTTCAGCTCAGGACAGTCAGTGTAGGCAGGGCAGCTGAAAGCCTGAACTTCAAGGGGAGAAGTTTAATCTCTTCTATGCATTTTTTTTTTTTTTGCGGTACGCGGGCCTCTCACTGTTGCGGCCTCTCCCGTTGCAGAGCACAGGCTCCGGACGCGCAGTCTCAGCAGCCATGGCTCACGGGCCCAGCCGCTCCGCGGCATGTGGGATCTTCCCGGACCGGGGCACGAACCCGCGTCCCCTGCATCGGCAGGCGGACTCTCAACCCCTGCGCCACCAGGGAAACTCTCTTCTATGCATTTTTAATGAATTGACTTGAGATTTTCACTGGGTCTGTTTAACTGACAGGTGAGAATCATTTGCCATTATCCTGGCCACCGTTAATGTAAATGGGGCTTCCATATTATTCGCTTTTGCTTTCTTAAAAATTTTTTTTATTGACGTATGGTTGATTTACAATGTTGTGTTAGTTTCAGGTTTACAGCTCAGTTTTATATATATATATAAAACATATATATAAATATATATTATATATTCTTTTCAGATTTTTTCCTTTATAGGTTATTAGAAAATATTGAGTATAGTTCCCTGTGCTATACAGTAGGTCCTTGTTGTTCAACTACTTTATATACAGTAGTGTTATATGTTCATCCTAAACTCCTAATTTATGCCTCCCCCTTTCCCCTTTGGTAACCATAAGTTTGTTTTCTATGTCTGTGGGTCTATTTCTGTTTTGTAAAGAAGTTCATCTGTATCTTTTTTTTGTTTTAGATTCCACATAGTGGAAGTGATATCATATGATATTTCACATGGCTTACTTCACTTAGTATGATAACCTCCAGGTCACTTTCTTCAATTTCTTACATTTATTTATTCATTCAATCAATGTTACTTAACCCCCTAGGATGCGCCAGGCACCAGATTAGCTGCTGAGGAGACTGGCGAATCACACAGGTGGGATCCCATGTTCATGGAGTTTCTAACAGAGTTGAGAGCACAGATAAAATCCAAGCAAACACACAGATATATTACGTAATTACAAATTGCATAAATGCCTTGGAGGAAACAAACTTATTTGCTTATTAAAGCTTAAATAATCCAAAGGTAAGTTTCAGCCTAGCCCACGGAAGGTTTTTCTGGGATGCTGTAATAAAAATGGTAATAACCATGACAATCTCCACAGATATCAGTGGCCTGCTAAGGCTACATATGTAAATGAGTGCTCTATATAAATGAGCTGATTCACTTCTTACAACAGCCCTCATAGTTGAGTGTCATTATCCCCATTTTACAGATAAGCATCTGTAAACAGAAGTTTAGGGGTCAAGTGACTTGCCCAGGGTCACATGGCTTGCTAAGGAAGTTAGATTCAAACTTGGGTTGGTTTGATCTGTCCCTGCTGTAATCATAGACCTCATCTGTGCAGGGCTGGCTGGGGTTCATGCTACACTGTTTGTCTTGTTAAGCCTGGGCAGGGAGCTTTAAAGCTGCATGGCTGGAGGGCTGGGAGAGAGCAACAGGAGAGAATTGACTACTGGGGCATGTCCCCTCCCTTGAGGATGAACTGGGAGAGGGGATGGGAGGGCAGTGAGACCTGCAGCTGGGGTTTGCTGATGTCCAGGCCCAGTCCAGAGGCTTGTCTCTTAACAAATGGGAGCAAATAGTGTCTGTCTCCAAGATGCATGGTCCCTTCTACCTGGAAAAGAGTCCCTGATCTCAACCTTATTTGCAAAAGCTGGATGAAGATGATGGGGTGGGGACGGGAGCCCTGACTCTGCATCCACGTAACACCTGATGGCTAGTGTGTGTTATGGCCTTGACCTGTCACACTTTCAAGACTGTGGGCAGGTGGCTTTGAAGGTTGGGAGCCAATATGGAGGAACCCAGGCTCAGAATCTGGACTCCCTTCTTCCACTACCCCCTGCCCTCCGTAGCCCCAATCCTGTTCTCCCTGTGGTTGAGAGCCTGGACCCTGGAAATTAACATAAAACTGGATTGAAATTCCAGCTCTCCCACTTCTTTTTTTTTTTTTTTTGGCTGTGCCATGAGGCATGCAGGATCTTAGTTCCCCAACCAGGGATCGAACCTGTGCCCCCTGCAGTGGAAGCGTAGATTTTTTTTTTTTTTTTCGGTACGCGGGCCTCTCACTGTTGTGGCCTCTCCCGTTGCGGAGTACAGGCTCCGGACGCGCAGGCTCAGTGGCAATGGCTCACGGGCCCAGCCGCTCCGCGGCATGTGGGATCTTCCCGGACCGGGGCACGAACCCGCGTCCCCTGCATCGGCAGGCGGACTCTCAACCACTGCGCCACCAGGGAGGCCCGGAAGCATGGATCCTTAACCACTGGACTGCCAGGGAAGTCCCCAGCTCTTCCACATTCTACTGTGTGACTTTTGGCAAGTTACTTGACTTCTCTGAGCCCCAGTTTCTCATCTTTCAATGGGCATAGTAAGACCTGCCTCTCAAGCTGTTTGGGAGATTAAATAAGATGATTTACCTAAAGTGTTTCATCCAGCTCCTAGATGATTACATAGTCTTAGCCGATGAGCATAAAGTTGAATCCTATTCTCCCAGGAGTTTGGGGTGTTGGCATCTCCCCAACTGATGTGAAGAGTCTGCAGAACAGAGCGTGACCCACAAATGTTCTTTCTCTGATTTTGTTCTAACTGCATGCGTGCTTATCTCTGTAAGAGACTGTTGTCTCTTCAAAGTGGTCGCCTGTCAGGAGGCTCTTAGGGGAACGTGGCTCTTGGAAAAATGTCCCAGAACCTGTGGTACCACTTTGAATGTTCTCAGCAGAGGCCCATTCCTCCTCTGAGGGTGGGTGGGTCTGGTGTTTGGAATTAGCAAGGAATCTTCTGGATCCAAGACTGCTGACTTTGGGTGGAGGTTTGAACTGGGAAATGCTGACAAGGGAAAGCTAGAATTAAAATGCAGGGGGCGGGGGAGGGTGGAGGGTGGAGAAAGGTTTTCTGCTATGGAGGGCTGTGGTTCTAATTTAAGCAGTTTTAAAATAAATGTGTGGAGGGTGGTTCTATTACGGGTCAGGAAGAGAAGCTTGGGGTATGAAGGCACCAGACCTTTTTCGGGGCTGACCTTGGACAGAGGGTGATGCCCTCCCAGAGTTAACTGTCCCCTGATATTCGACTGAGATCCTTTCATTTGCAAATACAGAGCCCTGAGTGAATGGGCTCAAGCAAAAAAAGGAACATATATTCTGAGAATTCAGGGGTGTCTCAGAAATCCAGAGAGCTGGCCTGGCCTCACGGGGGCTGATACCAGGAGCTGGACAGGGGCTGGGAACGCAGGCAGCACTGTCTCTCTCTTTTTTGAAGTTGTGGTGAAATACGCATAACATAAAACCTATTATTCTAACTTTTTTTTTTTTTTTTTTTTTTTTTTTTTGCGGTACGCGGGCCTCTCACTGTTGTGACCTCTCCCGTTGCGGAGCACAGGCTCCGGACGCGCAGGCTCAGTGGCCATGGCTCACGGGCCCAGCCGCTCCGCGGCATGTGGGATCCTCCCGGACCCGGGCACGAACCCGTGTCCCCTGCATCGGCAGGCGGACTCCCAACCACTGCGCCACCAGGGAAGCTCTCTAACCATTTTTAAGTGTACAGTTTGGTGGCCTTAAGTGAATTCACAACGCTGTGTAGCCATCACCACCACCCATCTACAGAATTTTTTTTATCATCCCAAACAGAAACTCCGCACCCATTGGAGAACAGCTCTCCATGCCCCCACCCCCATCCCCTGGTAACCACCATTCTACCACTGTCTCTATGAATTTGCCTATTCCAGGTACTTCATATAAATGGCATCATATAACATGAGCTTTTGTGTCTGGCTTATTTCACTTGGCACAATATATTTGAAGTTCATCTATGCTGTAGCATGTGGCAGAAGTTCATTCCTTTTTAAGGCTGAATAATATGCCATTATATGGACGGATCACATTTTGTTTATCCATTCATCCATCTATGGACATTTAGGTTGTTTCTGCTTTTTGGTTGTTGTGAGTAATGCCAATAGCATGATCTCATCTCTGCTTCTCTCCTTACAACTGGGACCAGATTTCTCAGTGTCTCTAGGCATGTGGCAGAGATGGCCACCCCGCAGCTTTTGAGTTGAAAGTGCTCGGTTCCAGCCTCCAGCAGAAACCCAGTTCTAAATTTCTGAGGCAGAGACTGTGAGTGTCACATGTATATGCCATGGCATGGGCTTATATGGTACCAATATGGAATCCATCCTTGGGAGCAGGGAACGGTTCTCAGAAGGGACACGGCAGTTGTTTGCGACCTGGCAACCTCCTCCTCAATAAGAAACTAAGGGACTTCCCTGGTGGCGCAGTGGTTAGGACTTTGTGTTCTCACTGCAGGGGGCCAGGGTTTGATCCCTGGCTGGGGAACTAGATCCTACATGCATGCCGCAACTAAGAGTTTGCATGCTGCAACTAAGGAGCCCTCGAGCTGCAACTAAGGAGCCCGCCTGCCACAACTAAGACCCAGAGTAACCAAATAACTAGATAAATAATTAAATATTGTTTTTAAAAAGAAACTAAGCCAGGACACCCCCAGATGGAAATATGTCCACTTTGATGAACCTATCTGGAATTTTAAAATCAGAAGACTCAGAAAAATGCTGTTAATTTCTGCATACATGCATGTTTTGTGTCACCCGGCTTATTCTTTTTGAGGGCTTCTATAAGTCATCCTGGGCCCTGGTTAGGCTGATACCTTGACCTGGCCTGGGGACCTGCTTGCCTTGGAGGCCAGTTGCCTGCAGGTATGGGAGGAGGGAGTGTCATCCAGTTGCTCTTTCAAAACCTCTGGGGCTGGTGGTCCCTGGACTAGCCCTGCCTCCACCCCAGCATCCTCACTCATCCTTCAGGCCCCTCAGTAGAGTGACTTGTACCTTTTCCAACTTCTGTTTTGTGACTATGAGCCACTCACTAACTGACATGAGACACATCTCTTGATACTATGAAACCTCAGTTTTCTTAGTGATAAAATGGCTAATAATACCTGTCTGTTTTCTTTAGATGTTGGTGCAGGTGTCACATGAAACTGATGACTACAGAGCAGGGGTTCTCAACTGGGGGCAACTGGCCCCCCTGAGGGCATCTGGCAATGTCTGTAGACATTTTTGGTTGACACAACCAGGAGGGGTGGGTACCACCGGCATCCAGGGGTTAGAGACCCGTGGAGCTGCTAAACATCCTACAGAGCACAGGATGGTTCCCACAACAAAGAGTTATAGCTGGTCCAATACATTAGCGGTGCCAAAGGTGAGGAACACTGGTCTAGAGCCGCTGGGAAGATTCATTCATTCTGCAAGATGTTTTGAGCATCTTTTGGCGCTGGGTGCTGGGGGAGGAGGGACGTTGGTGAGGATTCAAGGATGGAAAGGACCCAGCCCCTCCCTATGGTGGGGATGGGGCAGAGGGTCTGGCATGTAGTGAGCACTTAGATTCTGTTTTTACATCAAAGTTTTCCTCAGTTAGTGGAAAGCTTGGCATGCAGCTGTTTAGGCCCTGCACAGATGACAGAGCAGGCTAGGAGTAAAGGCTTGGTGTGGGGAGGGGCTCTTTGGGACACTGGATCAGCGGATAAATAAGTTGCTGTGGGTAAGCATAGCCACTGTTGGCAACAGGTGCTTCCCCAGTGCTGCCCTGCAGCCTCACCTAGCAGAGCGTTGCTCAGAAACCAGTTATGGTGTGGATGGCGGAGAGCAAGCCTCCTCTAACCTCTTGGAGGGACCAACAGTTTGGGAAAAAGAAGTGGATGTAGATGTATTGAGTTTTTTCTGAACTCATGGTTTTTTCTCAACTAATATTTAGCCCCTCCTCTGCCACTGGGCCTTGGGGGTGGGTGGGGAGAGCAGGGGCCAGAGGAGACCCCCAGAGAGCAGGAGAGATGCCTTTATACCTATCAGAAGATATGGGAGTGTGGGGTGGTGGTCCAGATTTCCAAAGAAAAGCACTAAGAGTGACTCTGGCCCCTCCCACCCTCCTTCCATGACCTTTGGTGCTGCTTCGGGGAGGCAGGGCCCAGGCCCTCCTTCTGGGTGGGTGACGGCAGTGCCCTCTGGGGTGGGGCTCTGGGAACGAAAGTGCAGCCTTCTGACAGTGGCAGCCTCTCCCCGGCCAGAGCTGAGGGAAGGTGCTGGAACGGAGGCAAGGGAAGCGGTAGTAGACAGCATCTCTCGTCTCAAGACCCCCAGAACCAGGAACTATCCCTCCCAACCCCGGCCAGGCCCTCTGGAAAGGAGAGCCCTCCCCTTCTGCCACTTCTGTGGATGGAGGGGCCACTCCTCCATGGCCTTCTTTTTGCTCAAACTTTAGGCCCCAATAATAATGACAAGGAAGCTCTAGAAATGACAGAAGGCTTCCCGCCTGCCCAGTGCTGCTCCAGGTGCTTTCATTCTGCACTACTCCCACGCCCACCTTACAGCTGGCTCCCAGTGGAGCCAGGAGGTGGTCTGGCTCTGGTCCAGAGGTCGGCAGCCTCCCAGGTGGGAATCCAGTGAACGGGACGTGTTTCCTCTCTCCCGTGGGGCGGGACTTCCGATCCTACTAGGGTTTGCTGAGCCATTTGTGCCCCAGGCCTGTGTGCTCACCAGAGGCTTCTGCTTCCGTCAGCCCATGATTCAAAATATCCATCTACTGCACTCCCCATGTGACCCCGGGCAAGTTACCGATCTCTCAGAAGCCTTAGTTTCCCTCTCTGTAAAAGGGGGAGACACTTTTGCAAGGCTTATATGAAGTTACTCATGGAGTGGCTAAAACGTTTAAGAGCAAAAACCCAGGATTATCATCATCTTCATCATCTAAGGCAGGGATCAGTAAACTTTCTCTTCAAGGCCAGACAGCAAATATTTTGCCTTTGCAGACCCTGCAGTCTCTGTCACCACTCAATTTTGTCTTTGTCTCTCCCAAAGCAGCCATAGACAATAAGCCAATGCCCGTGCCTGTGTTTCAATAAAACTTTATTTACAAAAACAGGTGAAGGGCCAGATTTGGCCCTGATCTAAGACCTTGAGGCTTGACTGCCAGTGTCCTGTAGCAGAAGGTGGAGCAGGGTCCAGGTCAGGTTTGGTGTGAAGTGCAAGCTGTCCATGAGCATTTTAAGGGCAGGGGCTGATCTCCTTTGAGACCCCAACCTGGGTTCTCAGAAGCACATGGTTAGGGCAGAGTAAGTCTTTGTGGTTAAATGACTTTTTCCGTGATGTCCAGATACACATGCTCTTAATCAGCTCAGCAGATATTTGACTAAAATCTTGGGGGGTGATTGACGCTGACAGTGAGAATGCAGACAGGGTCAGCCCTGGGTGGGCCGTCCTGCTTTCCTGAAAAGCATCCTGTGATCAGAGTCAACGTATTGTCTGTCCCCTGGCAGCCGGGACTCCAGCTTTATCCTTACACAGTTTCATTTCATTCTCATGAGAACGCTGTCATATCGGGACTATTATAATTACTCCAGTTGAACAGGGGGAAACTGGGGCTTGAGAGACAAGGCCTTGCAGCTGAAAAGGGCTGGGATTCAAACCTGAAACGTTCCAACTTCAAAGTCACGTTCTCTTCCACCCGTTCCTGAGCCAACAGGCAGCTGTCAGCGCTCAGCCCTTCTGCTCAGAACCCCCTTTTAGAGGGCTCCCCCCACCCCCGCCTTTGTTCATGCCCCTCCTCCCTCCCTCATCCTAGCAACTTCCTGGTCCTCCCAGCCCGGCCCAGCCTTGCCCTGCCCTGCCTGGCTTGACTCAGTCTAGCCCTTCCTTGTGGGCTGCCAGGGGCCGCCTCCTGTGCTTCTGCCCGCCCGCCTGGCGGGTCTGGCAGGTGAGTGACTCACACACCTGGGTCCACTGCACACCCAACGAGGGGAGTCCGCGTACATGACCCCTGGGCTCCCGCTCGCCCTGTCAGCTGCGACGACGACCAGACGGGACCCTTCCCTGCTGCTGGGGCCCGCGCTGCCTTCTTCCTTGGTTGGAATTGGTCTGCACAGAATCCAGGTCAGGCTTTTGGTTTTTAAACATCTCTGTCCCTCGCTGAGTTGGAGGAGGACGCTTTGGAGGTCACTGGGTGTGTCTGGGTCTCTGTTGCCGTTGACATCCTTGGGCTTCAGGCCCAGGGACACCCTGCTCCCTCCCAGGTGGTGGTGGGGCTTGGAATGCCTTGTGCTGGACTCAGGGAAGAGAACTCCGCTGGGAGCCTCAGTGGACATGACCTTGACCCTCGTGGCTACCTTGTGGGGCAGGTCAGGGCAGCATGGGGCGAGGAATGCAGGGGGGGCCTGGCTGGGGCGTGTGTGTGGTGGGAACGTTCCGCAGCTCCCTTCTTAGGGTCACAGAGTTTGATAGTTGTAGCTGGATAAGGCCTCAGAGGACACCTAGTTCAAAGGCATCATTTTACTGCTGGGAGAACTGAGGCTTGGAGGAGAAGGAGTAACTCAAGGTCACGTTGTGAATTGGTGGCGGAACAGGGGCTGCAGGCCAGAATCAGCTGCGCCTCCCCGCCCAGGGCTCCTTCCTGGCTCTTCAGCGCCTGCGCCGCTGTTTGTGCCCCTGGCCCACCTTGGTAGCCCTCTTGCACGCAATCTCACGGCTGTGATTTCATGGACTCACGGTTGGAAGCATTTGAAAGGTCACCCGGGCAGTCCTGGCTGTGGGTCTCTGACAGGTGGCTGTTTAGCTCCAGCTTGAATATCTCCGGTGACGGAGAACTCACTGGATTTGGAGGTGGCCTTTTCATTTGTGTGACTGCTGTCTGGCAAAGGCCGGTGTAATGCTTGCTGGGCACTTACTTGGTGCCAGGCGCTTTGCTAATGGAGTACATTACATGTACGAATGCATTTAATCCTCCCAACACTCCTATGAGGTAAGTTTTATTCTTATCATTCTTGTTTATAGCTGAAGAAACAGGCACAGAGAGGTTAAGTAACTTACTCAAGATTTCACAGCTTGAACAAGGGGAGCTGAGATTTGAAGTCAGACAAGTCTGGTTCTAGAGCCCGACTGAGCCCTTAGCTCCGTGACTTGGTCACTGCTGGGTGATGATTCCTGGGGTGGGGAGTCCTGCTGGGCACGGCGAGGCCAAGGTTGGAATGGGGAATTTAGATGATTGTGTGCCCCTCCGGCTGACCTCCGGGGAGAGGGACAAGGCTCAGAGAGGTGAGGTGACCTACTTGAGGTCACACAGCTAAGAGATGGCAGAGAGTCAGACTCTCCCTCTGGGCTCCTAACAGAGTGTGTGCCGCACCAGGCCGGCCCCTCCTCTGGGTAGCTTTTCCTCCAGAGGATCCTGGTACGTTTGGGGCAGAAGTGTCTGAGTGAGGCTGCCTCCCCAGCTTTTGGTTCCTGAATCAGGGTCTCCTGAGGCTTGTTTGGGGACTACCCTCTCTCTTCTATCCCCCTGAGGGCTGAGCTCTTCTGGGATTAACGCAACCAGCCCTCCAGCTGGGTCTCCTCAGTTAGTGGGACTTGGGGAACTTCAGGGTGGTGACCGGTCTGGCCCCATTCACATCCCTATCACCTAGAAGGTGAGAAGAGTCCCTGCTGTCTCCTTCCAGAGCTCCCTCCCTAGGACAGTCACGTGGGCAAGAGGTCCCCAGGGTGATTCCACTCTGTCCTCTCCTCCTGATAATAATAATGATATTAACAGCGATATTGACTACTGGTCCTGCCACCATTGCTCCATTTCCACCTGTCGGACACCCACCACCTGCTAAGCTCTGAGTCAGGCAGCCCGCATGCCGTAGTTTGTTCAGTCATTCTGAGAACTCCCATTTCACAGATGAGGAAGCTGAGGCTCAGAGAGGTGAAGTCACTTGCCCAGGGTCACACAGCTGGCCGATGGCACTGAAGTCATCAGCAGAAAGTTGAAAGCTCACATATCCAAAGTTGCATGCTGAGTTCACGGTGCAGCCAGGGCCAGGGTCCAGCTGGGTTGACCCTAGATTTCAAGGTTTTCCTACTGGGCTCCTCTGGGCTGGGCTGCACTGCGGTGGGACTTGAGAAACATGGGTTCTGGTCGTGTTCTGCCTCTAAACACTACAGGACCTTGGGCAAGCCCCTCAGCCTCTGGCGGCCTGGGTCACCCCTATCTGGGTGCAGGAGCTGATAATTTCTTTCCTGTGATCTCACCGAGGGCTGTGAATTATATCACAGCTGGGAATGCCTTAAAAACCTTAACACAGGGAGTTCCCTGGCGGCCTAGTGCTTGGGATTCTGGGTTTTCACTGCAGTGGCCTGGATTCAGTCCCTGGCTGGGGAACGAGATCCCTCGAGCTGCACTGTGTGGCCAAAAACAAACAAAAAACAACAAAGCAAAACAAAACAGCAAACCTTGACACAGTATGCATGAGGACAATTAGTGTGAAGAGAGGTAATTACCCAAGCTGCATCTCCAGTCCCCTCTGTGCCTGGGACAGCCTTGACGTTGAATCCCCACCGCCACCTTGGGATGCAGGAACACAAGCCCGGCTCTACAGCAGGGAAGCTGAGGCCCAGGGAGGTGAAGTCACTCACTTGAGGTTACAGGACTAGTAGGTGGGGAAGCAGGGATTTGACCTCAGAAGTGAACACCCCCATCACGATGAGAGACAGCTCCTTGGGGTTGGGGATGTCCCAGGGTACCCAGGCTTGGAGCAGTGAGCGGGTTTGGAGATATCGACCCTTTGGCCTCAAGGGGGTCAGACTCCCAAGAGCAGGGTCCCAGGAGCTTAGCAGGTGGGTTCAAGGCAGGTGGGGCAGTGCTGCCATGAGGTGAGTCCCTGTCTCCCCTGCTCAGGCCTCTCCCACTTGGCCCTTCAGCAGAATGAGAGGGACCTCCCCTCCCCCATCCTTCCTTGTCTCAGGGACAGAGGCCGTCCTTGTTCCAAGGGGACAGGAAAACAGGGAGCACTCCTGAGCCATTCTGGGACCTGTCCTGAAGGTAACCCTGATCCCTCCTCCTGGCCCAGCTCAGCCACTGCAGAGAGTCGTCGGATGCCCCAGCAGAGGGAGGGACGCATCGGGGTTAGGTCACACTTCTGCCCACCTCTTCCTTCCCCATCTTTCCCTCTTCCCTGCTTTTCCTCCTGAGCAGTGTCATAATTGAACCTGATAACCATTCATTCTATCTGATAAGAGGGGGTCCAATATCACGGCTTGTTTGAGACTGGCAGGGGTGGGCGAGGGGACCCCAGGCCGGGAGCCAGGAGGCTGCCACTTCTCCCACTGCGTTCTTCATGCCTGGTGTAACCTTGAGCAAATCCTTTGCCCTCTCTGGGCCTCAGTTTCCCCTTCTGTGAAAGGAGGGGTTTGGCTTGGATCATCCCTAAGGGCCCTGCCAGCTTTGAAAGTCTCTGACTTGCTTGACTGGATGGCCCCGAGGTGCCCTCTGAGCTCCCTGCCAGCTCTCTGTCCTCCTCACGTGGCCCCGGGAGCACAGGCATGCAGGGGAGGCTCCCGTTTGCTTCTGATACGTGGGGACTGGCAAAGATGGGAGTAAACGCCATAAAGACCCGCTCCTACTCTGTCTGGCCGATTTGGGGAATAAACCCAGGGCGCCACTGTTTGACTACAGGGGAGAGGCTGTCTGAGGCCCTTTCCACCTTGTTGTTTGTGCAAAAAGGATGGACGTTGGGGTCAGACTTGGGTTCACATCCCAGCTCTGTTCTTCCTGATGGTGTGAACTTGGAAAGGCTGCTTGGTCTCAGCAATTGCATTTGAAAAGGAAGATAATAATACTGAACTCACTGAAACCTTATGAGGGTTATGAATTCTCCCAGGCAGAGCACTCGGCCCAGCGAATAGTAGATGCTCAATAAAAGAGAGGACAGGTCCCTGGCACCAGCGCCAGCTGATCCCTCGTGGCTCCAGAATGACAGGACGCCTTGTCCGGGATCTCGTGACACATTCCACGCAGAGGAGCGGGTGTGTCCAGGTGTGATAGGGATGATGTGGCCCTAGTTCTAGTCTTTCCTCTTCCTCTTTCTTAAAGTTGCTCTGGAAACTACAAAACTGGGCCACATGTCTCAATGCCTGCTCTCCTGGGGCCGCTGGGTTTCTTCACCGCCCCACCGCCCCGAGTCTTGCTTTCCCCACGGAAAACCGGGAACCCTAGGCTCCAGCCAGGGCATAGTGGGGAGGGGGGCAGCCCGCTGCACACTGACCTCATCCCCACATCTAGCTGGCTGGCCCAAACGACTGATCAGAATTCACAAGGTGTAAGGGTTCATGGGTCAGGGTGAGATCTCTCCAGTGAACTAGAGCACGAGTCCCCTAAGGCTCAAGGCTCCTGGGGGGTGGTCCGGAATTTCACGAGCTCACCCAGGGAAAGGGCTGGAGCTGACTTCAACCAAAGCCCGGGGGCTGGCACAGCTGTATTCCTGGCCCAGCCCTGGAGCCGCAGGGCAGGCAGCTCCCTGAAGATGGAGCATCTATGGCTGCCCCTGATTCACAGACATGGGTTTGGGGATAGAGCAGATGAAATTCCCTGGCGAAGTGGTGGTTTCTGGGAAGGGGGACCGTGCCTGATAAAGCTACGTGCTGCTATCTCAAAGCTCATTACCCAAAAGACATTTCTTTTTTCCTTCCCCTAAAAATCAGCACAATCTTCTCTGCTTTTCCTGGAATCCTGGATGGGGGATTTTCTAGTTAGTAGAGAAACCGTATCCAGCTTCTTCCTGCTTCACCCAGGGGGTGAGTGGTTTTTTTCCTGCAGTTTTTCAATTGTATTCATCCATCCATTTGTCCATCCATCCATCTATCCGTGTGCCCATCCATCCAAAGACTGCTCATTGAGTGTCCACTCTGTGCCAGACACTACATTCTAGAGATACAGCTCTGTGCAACACAGGCCTCCTATCCTTAGGGAGATGATATATAGCAGGGGTGACAGACAATTGAGGCAACATAGTACCCGGGGTGCTACGGCCTTATCTATTTATCAGTTTCCTTATCTGTTGCATGGGATGGTAACTGTACCTATCTCCTGGTGGTGTGAAGATTTGATGAGATAATACAGGTAAAGAGTTGGCCCACTGTCTGGCATGTAGTAAAGTGCTCGGTAAGTGTTAGCTGTGATATAACGATGCTCATGAGCATGGTGAAGACGATGATGATTCAGATCACCTACAACAGTGCCTGGCGCTGACTAGCAACCACGCACATCCATAAGTTGTTCTGGGCGGCAGCAGGTAATAGGGGAATGGTGACCAAGGGCAGGCCCCGAGCCAGCTTCTCGGGGTGGGGCGGTCCATGAGCTAATCATCTCAACAAAGGGGCCGAGGGTGCTGGCCACGCCATCTGGCGGCAGGGCCTGTGGGTCTGAGGGGGAGCTGGAGCCAACGCAGCTGCCTCTCTGGTTGGCCCAGTTAGGAGCTGGTTATGAAGCGTCTTACGGTGAAATCAGCCATGAGACCAGGCGCTGTAGACTGCCTTTGCAGGGCTGGAGCAGGCTATCTGGAAAGTCCCCAGAAGCTGAGAGAGGGCAGGGCAGCCAAGGGCAGCAGAGGTGGGGATGAACCCCTGCACTGGGGGTCAGCAGGGGGAGGCTATGGATGAAGTTCTGGGGGGAGCAGCCTTACGTGGTCAGGGGGTCCCTGGTGGTCCCCCACGGGGCTGATGAGGGTTGAGGATGGCAGTCTTATTCACCACTGTACCCCCAGCTCCTGGAACAGTGCCAGGAACACCGGAGGCACTTAGTTGGGGAGTATTAGTTGGATGCATGCTGTCTGATCAGGCCACCAAAGACGGCTGTTCTCTTGCTCTCCATACATCCCCGGCTACACCAGTCTCTGCTTCACCTACACCCTACTCACAGGACTGACCTTTCCTCTTAATCATAGAGCCTAATCTGTAAATGTCTACATACTTGCCCCCTGGCCCAGCTAGTGATTGTTCTAATCTTTAGATCAGAACATCTCTCCACCATAGCTTAACGAAGGGGCAGTGAGGGGATGATCCCCTGCTGGTTTCCCTGGTAACCGATGAGCCATCCTGATGTAAGTTCCCCCTATAACTAGTAACCTCTTCCCCCCAAACCCTGGAAGCAAAGACGGCAGCCATGTCCTGCCTACCGTCCGCCGCGCGTGGAAGGGTGTCACTCCAGGACATTGTTTCAGACATGTAAGCCCCCCCATCAATTAAACCATTAGTGTCTCCGTTGCTATAACTCCAGGCTCTTTCTTCGGTCTTGAGGCTGGGCTAGTACAGGGCTGGCAGGCCTATGGGGTGCAGCCCAACACACGCCAAGACGCTGTTGGGTTGGTCTGGTTTAACTATCATGCTGGTTTACCTGTAGGAAGCAGTGGTTCTGGAACCCACAAGAGTGGGTGCAAAGCCCGGTACCCCTACTTACCAGCTCTGTGGGACCTTGAATAAGACATTTCCTCTTTCTGAGCCTCAGTTTCCTCATCTGCAAAATAAGAATTGCAGCATCAGCCTTGAGGATTGTTGGGTAGACAGGAGATGGCCAAAGGATTTAGAAGTGACAGCTGTTGTCATTTTCCCCACAACTAGGGTGACACCCAGAGTTGTGAGCCAGGACTGTGGGATTGGGCTGGTGGGGATGGAGTGTCTGCTGAACCCCACATTGTGATGTTTTGGAGAGGTGTGGTAGCTGGAGTCAGATAGACCTAGAATCCATTGCTTACTTGCTGTGTGACCTTAGGTGGTCTACTTACCTCTCTGTGCCTAAGTTCATCATGTGAAAAAAAGGGGATCTTGAAAGCAGCCATTCTACAGAGTTCTTACAAGAGTAAATGGGGTCATACATGAAGAGCACAGGGACTGGCATATCCCTCAGTAAAGGGGGATTTACTGCCCAGTAAAGGGGGCTGGCTTTATCGTTGGGGGCCACCCGGGAGGAATGGGGTGAAAAGCCATTGTGAGCGTGAATGTGAGATACGGTGAGGGACTCTGCATTTCATCCGAGGGCAGGGGCTCAGGTCCCTCCCTGCTGTGTTGGGAATCCCAGCCCGCTGTTTCTCTGCTGACATATTGTGTAGGTGAACAGAACCATCCTGGTGAAGTCTTTGAGGTCCCAGAAGTTGCTTGTTTCCAGGAGAAAACCTAGGGAACCCATTTGGCTTCATCTCTTGGGTGATCTTAACCCAAGGCCACAGGGTAGGGGGGAAGGAGGAGATTCTGGATTTAAATCCCCACTCCTCTACTCTCCCACTGTGTGACCTTGGGCAAGTCATTTAACCTCTCTGGGTCTGTTTCTGTATTCATAAAACTGGACAAAACCACCTTCCTTGCAGGATTCTCTGGAGGCCGAGCACACAGTGGGCCTCTGTAAAGGGGAGTGATTTGTGCAGTCTCCACGCAGGGCGAGGGAGTAGGTGTTAATGAACGCTGGGGCTGGTCCAAAAATCCAGTCTATAAAACTCCTGCCTGCAGCTTCTGGTGCGTTGCTAATGGGAGTTTATGTGAAGGACACAGCAGGATAAGGGCCCATTGTTTCCAGTGGGGACGGTTTTATGACTCTTAGAAAGCGTCTTTCATCTGGGAGACCAGGGAGCTTATGGAACCTCCCAGCCCTGGGCGGTGAAACTGGGGGATGCTGAAGGTTTCTGGGGCTGGTGCCAGGCTGCAGTCACTGCCAGGCCCTCCTGCTGACAGGGGCTAAGGCCTCCCTGGAGTGTCACTGCAGCGTCAGGCTGGCAGCCGCTGTGCCTCCCTTTCCCCAGGCCTAGGACCTTCTCTCCTGGAGACCTTCTGTCTGGTCCCCAGTGCCCAGCCTGGTCTGCTCGGCAAGGCTGGAGGCTCACTGGGTCTGCCGGGTTCCCTTTCTGCTGCCCCTCCTTAGCGGCCAGTGCCATATCCTCTTCATTCTTACGGCAGCTTCTAGAACAGGCTTTGGACTCTGTCTGCTGTCAGCTGACCGGCAACTCTCATTGCTTGGGAGGCTTGCCTGGCACCCTGAGCCCTGGGTAGGGGCAGTAACCTGATGCCAAGAAGAGAAGACCTTGTCTCTCTGTCCTTTCTGGCTCCTTGGCCAGGTCCCAGGCAGAGAAACCCAACCTCCCCTTGGCTCCACAGGCAGCCCCAAGTCCTCTGCCTGCTTATCCCCAGCGGAGGCTGCAGCTACCCCGAGGAGTAGGTGAGGCCGGCTTCCTAGTGTAGACTGGGCTGGCACACGGGGCCGGTGGGCATGGGCTGATGGGCAGAGGATCTTAACATGTTTGCAGCTGCCTCTGATGGCCTAGGCTGCGACTTTTCCCTTTTCCGTTTCATCTTTTCCATTTGGGGAGATACAGAGAGACCAGAGCAGGATGTTTAGATACATGAATTGGTCCCAGAATCCCCCCTCACCCTGCGCCAAGATGGTAGCCATGGGCAGTGGGTACTACTCTCCTTTGATCATATGAATAAAACTCCACTCAGGTGAGTGCAGTGAAGGGGGGTTGTCTCTGTAAGGACACAACAGTTCACTCAGATGGACGTTCAAGGCTAGGACAGAATATCGTTGTGCCTCAGTTTCCTCATCTGTAAAACAGGGATAAAAGTACCTACTTTATAGGGTTGCTGTGAGAATTCAATGAATTAATACATGAAAGTGATTAAACAGAGCCCAGTGCAGAGTGTTATGGAAGAATCTGCTATGATTATTGCTAGGGCTAGGTGATCTCTGCCTCACTGTCTTTTTCTCCCACTTTACTTTTGCTGTTGTTGTTGTTGTTTCTCTGTGGCGTTTCTGATCCCCCAGAACCTCAGCTTGAACTTGGCTGTGGTTTGTTGCAGCACGATTGCCAGCTCTGGCTCGGCACCATCTTTCAGGTTCAGCGTCCGTGGTCATTTGACTGACTCAGCCTCTCAGCTCTCCAATGCCAAATTCTTGAGTGAGACGAGCTGATGGGCCCAGTGTCGGTCGGTCAGATGTTCACCCTGTTGTCCAATCAAGCGCGCTGGGGAATGGGTTGCTGTCACGGCACAGGGAGGTGCACGTGTCCTGGCACGTCCAGTCCAGCCTCTTCAGAGGCTCTACCAGAGCGGCAGAAGAATGGTGAACAGCGGTTCGGTGCTATTTCTGCCAATCCACAGGAGCGTTCCGTGTTTCTAAGTGTTCAGGACAAGTTTTCAGAACTCCTGCTGCTGGTACTTGGAGCCTGTGTGGCTCACAAAGTATTGGTCCATTTAAAATTTGAAATAGTTGCCAATATTAAAAATCAGGGGATTTCATACGGAAATCTGGATTTCTAGCTTCTCTTGGGAAAAACAATACGAAAGCTGCATAGTGCACAGTGACTCACCTTCCGGAACTGGGTGGCGACTGCCCCTTTTATCTGGGGCCGTGCTTTCCAGGCCTCCAACCTTGAGACATAGTGTCTGTGGTCATGTTCAACCTGCTTCTCCCATTTTCATCTCCTACCTGACCCCCTAGGACCTGGAATTTGCTACCTTACTCCATATGCTGGCTCTCACCTAGGGAAGGGAACTGCGTAAAGAACAAGAAAAATTAGGTAGCTTTTCAAAAAAAATTTTTAAAATATTTATTTATTTATTTGTCTGCGCTGGGTCTTAGTTGCGGCAGGAGGGATCTTTGTTGCAGCATGCGGAATCTTTAGTTGCGGCATGTGGGATCTAGTTCCCTGACCAGGGATTGAACCCGGGCCCCCTGCATTGGGGGAACGGAGTCTTAGCCACTGGACCACCAGGGAAGTCCCTCAAAAATTTTGAATATATACATGAGCCCAGTTCTGTGTTAAATAGTCCACAAATATTACCTCATTTAATCCTCTAAACAACCTCATAAGGTAGGTATTATTACTTTCACCTATACTATATAGATCGTTGAAACTGAGGCTCAAAGAATTAAGCAACTTGCTTTATATTAGCACGGGCCATCTGACTTTAGAAATGACTTTAAGCTTACAGAAAAGCTGCAAGTACAATACGACTTTCCCTCTGAGGCATTTGAAAGGAAACCGCTGATGTGACGTTCCTTCTCTTTGGATATGTAGTATGTGTTTCCTACAAACAAGGACATGCTCCTATACAACCATGATACAACCATCAAAGTCAGGAAATTCACATCATACATTTCTACCACCTAATCCTCACACCCTCTTCAAGTTTTGCAGATGGTCCCCATAATGTCCTTTACAGGCGAAGGATGGAGTTCAGACCACATGCTGCATCTGGTTGTTGAGTCTCTTTGGTTTCCTTCAATCTGGAAAAGCGCCTTGGTCTTTCCTGGATTTTTGTGACCTTGGCACTTTAGAAGACATTTAGAGGAGCGTCCCTCAATTGGGGTTTGTTTGATGTTCACTTGTGATGATGTGCGTTGTGCATATCTGGCAGGAAGATCATGAAGTGATATTGTGTCTTTCTCAGCGAATCACACCAGGAGACTCATGATGTCAAAATGTCCCCCAGCTGGTCACGGTCACCCAATCCGACCACTTGGGTGAGGAGGTAACTGCCAAGTTTCTCCACTGTAAAGTTGCTCTTTCCCCCTTTGTGGTTAATAAGTATTTTGTGAGGAAGTACTTTGAGACTCTGCAAATAGCATTCCTAGCTTTCAATTTATTCATGTACTCATTTACATCGGTATAGACTCTTGGAAATTCTGGCCCAGCAATATGTTTCAGGCACAGCTTGTGCCTCCTCTGGAATCAGCCATTTCTCCAAGGAGCTCTGGCTCCTTTTAACAGAGAATGGTATTGGCCGCACCGCGTGGCATGCAGGATCTTAGTTCCCCGACCAGGGATCGAACCCATGCCCCCTGCAGTGGAAGCGCGGAGTCTCAACCGCTGGACCACCAGGGAAGTCTCAGAGAATGGTATTTAGAAACCATGATCTGACTGCTAAGTGTGTTCACTGTCATTGGGTGTCCCTGTTCCCAGGCCCTTTTGGTGGACAGAGCTATGAGAGAGCTATGAGCTCACACCCAAATCTCCAATTCCAGTCCAACACCACAGGGTTCCTTCTACTTTTCTCCCTTTTCATATTTGTATTCCCTTCTCCAACGGTGTTTGGAGTTTGAACTCTTGACAACCACTGTACTAGCCTGCCTCTCTCATCAATAATACTTATGATCATTTATGATAATATAGTATCAAATAGCATATTTATCTAATTTTGTTGTTGAGATGTTGAAAACTCTCTGTTAGACTATATTAGTCTTCTAGCCCTTCAAAATCCTATGGGCTAGAAGAGGGCAAAAGGATTATTGCTCTTTTACAGGCATTGGGACCAAGTGGAAGAGGTTGAGTGCTGTTCTCAGGGTCCTATGGAGAGCGTGGGGTGCAGAGCCCTGTCCTGTGTCTGTGTCCAGCCCACTGGACAAGAGTGTCCATCCCCCCCCAATGGCTGTTTTGGGAGAACTTTGAGACTACATCCCCAAGAGAAAGAGCTGCTCAGACTGTCCTCTCCCTTACACCAAGGCCCGTAAAGTGGTAGCTCAGAAAATCAAGTTTCCTTCTTCACCTGAGCCCCCCAAACCACCTCTAGCTGTGTGTTTCCCCACACATGGCAGGTCTTGAGTTATGAGGAAACTGGGAGGTGGTGGGGAGCTTGCTCAGTACAGCCCAGCTGCCTTCCAGTTGCCCATCCTACTGAACAGGGACAGCAGTGTTACTAAAAGAGAGTTTCATTTTGGTAAGACAGATTATGTCGTCCGCATTCATAATCAAAATGCGATCCAGCATCTCTTAGATAAGAACCTGTTCATGACTGGTTTGACGATGCAGGAAATAAGGACTAGCTGCTTTCTGCACACTCTCCGTTCATACTGCCTGTGCAGGGGTGGTGTCTGGACTTGGGAAGTCCACTTTCCCATCTACCCTCTTCCTTTTTTTTTTTTTGCGATACGCGGGCCTCTCACCGTTGTGGCCTCTCTCGTTGCGGAGCACAGGCTCGGGACGTGCAGGCTCAGCGGCCATGGCTTACGGGCCCAGCCGCTCCGCGGCATGTGGGATCTTCCCGGACCGGGGCACGAACCCGCGTCCCCTGCATCGGCAGGCGGACTCTCAACCACTGCGCCACCAGGGAAGCCCTACCCTCTTCCATTTTGATCTACTACAAGCCTGGGCCGACGGAAGCAGGGCCAGGCTGGGAGGCAGAGGCAGAAGCCCTGGGTTCCCATCCTCACTTTGCAACCAGCTTTCTAGGCAGCCTTGGCTAAGTCACTTAGCCTCTCTGACCAATGGGAAATACTGCCACGCCCTCCCTCCCTCCCCTCCTCTTTCCCAGGTCAGCAGTAGAGACCAGGGAGAACAGAGTCGCAGTCCCATCCAGATGTATCATCCATGATTATGCTTACACAATAGATCCCGCCCCACCAGAATGCTCAGCGAGTGGGAAATTCTGGTTAATTGAATGTTCTGGGACATGGAAACGTTCCCAGAAATCCCTTTTGTTCCTTTTGTGGCTATTGAAACCCATTTGTTCAACTATTTAGCAAATATTTGTCTCGTGCTTATGCTCCATCAGGCTCTGTCCCAGGTGCTGGGAATTCCAGCATGAATGAGATTGCAGAGTTCCAGCTCCCGAGGACTCACAGTTCGGGGGAAGGCATGGGGCGAATACCCTACACAACACGGTAGGATGGGTGCACGGAGGAGGGGACCGTAGGATGCTATGGGAGCCCAGGAGCCCAGTCTTGGGTCACTAGAGAACAGATCCTTGAGATGGTGTTTTCTATGTGCAGAGCATCAAAAAGCCACAGAGCCTGGGGGATGGAGCAGTAATGGCGTTTCAGGCAGAGGGAACAGCATAGGCAAAGACCCAGTGAAACGCATCGTACATTCAGTCGTGCTGTGGAGCTTAGCATGTGAGGCTGGGCAGGCGAGAGAGAAGGGGTGTATGCGTGTCAGGAGAGCAAGAATGCAGGAGAATTGGGCTGGGCTGGGGCCTGGCCTGACCTAGAAGGTGAGGGCTGCAGGCTCATCTGTTCTCGAGTATGTGTTTCCTGATGTGCTTTTTTTTTTTTTTCTCATACAGTATAAGTAGAATGTAGATGGAAAATGAAATGAAAACACTAATTCACAGAGGAGGGGCCTCAAGGTCAAATGGATGACACAGGACTGGGAGGAATGGTGACAAGTGGAAGGACACGGCTTGTTCTAAGGGGCCACCACCGCTCCTTGGGGCCTATAGGGTGTGGCCATGGGGGCCTGGCATTACCAGATCGTCAGATTTGTTAAGAGAAGCCAGCAGTCTGGCAATGAATGGATGGGAAATCTCTCAATTGTTAAATGTTGGTAGCTAATTAACAATAATAAAATCACTGCGGGCAAAACAAAATGCTTCTGCAGGCTCTGTTTGTTCTGTGAGCTGGTAGTTTGCAACCCTGGATCCAGAAGTTTCTATTGATAAGGGTTTGAGGGTGTCCACTTGGTATGCCCCTAACCTGTGCTGGGCTCTGGGGGCACAATGGGGGCCTGAGGTATGGCCGCTGCCCTCAAGCTGGAGACGGTTCGAGTCATTACATGCCCAGAATCAGCTAACAGAAACAAAAGCGCTAACAGAAGCAACTAACCAAAGCATGAAGTGCTGTAGAGCTCAGAGGGAGAGGTGGTTGGGGAACAGAGGCCATGTGGGGCAGTTTCCTGGAGATTCTGGGCCTTCTGATCATTCTGCGAGGGAGGGTAGACCTTAGTGCAACCAAACAGGGGGCAGGCATTCCAGACTGGAGGACTCAGGAGGGCTCAGGCCCAGGAGGGAAACAACTATAGCCAGGGGGGCGCTGGAAGAGGTCTGAAAGGCTGCAAATGCAGGTCCAGGGACTTGTACTGTTTCTATGCCAGCAGCACCCGCATATCTAAACTCTGGTCCAAGGCTTAATACCGTGAGCCCCGAGGTTACTGGATAGACATCTGAAGATGTTCTTGCTGCTTTCCTGCCATTCCAGAAACTTTCCTCCCTGCTGTCATGGCCATTGTTTATTCTTCCCTGGAATGGACAATCCAGCAGGGCAGGGGCCTTGCCTGTTTTGTTCACTGATGTCTCTTGCGTACCTAGAATGATGTCTGGAACATAGTAAGTGCTCAGCAAATATTTACTGGCTGTACAGTGTGAGCCCAGGGTTGCCCTAGGCTCGGGGGTTAGGATGACTTTATGAACAACTCTTAGGACAAGCTCTATGGGGCTTATGTTCTTGTGTGGAGATGGACAAGAAAAAAGCAAACCTATCAATGAATAAGATGATTTCAGAGAGCGTGGACTGGTGTGGCTTGTCTTGCTGCACTGTAGTGGCCTGTTATCCCTGTCTCCTCCTAGCCTAGGAGAGCCGAGGGGGCAGGGCCAGGGTCTGTCTGGTTCCTTGTTTCATTCCTAGCCCCTGAGGCTGGTGCCTGCCAAACAGGGAGTAGTTAAAAGAAAAAACGTGTTTGCTGGCTGTGGGAAAGAACGAACACAGGCCAGCACAGACTCCAGGCTACATACACCTGTGCCCTTTGGAGGCTGCAGAACTCTTTATCAAGCCAGGAGTCATTGCTGATAAGCCTGAGTGTGAATTTCTTTGCATATAGGGAGGTAGCAGGGCAGTGTTTAATAACAACAGGGATCATCTTAATTAATGAGCTGATAACTGTAATTAATTGCATCATATCCGGAGGCCCTCTTTGGAATTCTGAGAGGGAGTAACTAGGGTTTGGTAGCTTTGAGTACTGGGAGGGAGGGGCATGCTAGGATCTTGGTTCCACCGCTTCCTTGCTGGGTGGGCTTTGGCAAGTTACAGCTCTGAGCCTCCGTTTCCTCATCAAGAAAATGGAGCTACATGGCAGGGTGGTTGCTAGTTCAAAACCCTCAATGCCTGCAGCTGCCAGGATTATGGTTCCTGAGGTTATTATGGGAAACCAGGGTGCAGGGCTGATGTAATGCGTCAGGAGGGTTCTCTGCGGCAGGGGCTCGGTGGGGGCCCATCGCAGGTCTGGGTTTTCCTATGGGACCAACCCAGGCATCCCTCACCCTTCTGGGTAGCCCTGGGCAAGCTCCTCTAAGTGAGGGAGAAGCAAGCAGCCGGCGCGGGCCGGGGACGTTTCCGAGGGAGAAGCGGGGAAGGGGGAGGGGACACGGGGGTGGGGATGAAGGAGTAGGGAGCCCTGTGAGACCTGGAGGGTCTTGCCCCAGCCCCTGCGGGCGTCGGTTTCCCCACCCGTGTGGCGAGAGGCTGGGTGGGCGGGCGGGAGGGAAGCCCTCCTCCGGCCGCGGGGTGGGGGGCGGTTGGGGGAGCTCCCGGCCTTCCGGGGGTCGCCGGGCGCGGCGGTCTGGCCAGCAGGGGTTAAGCGGTGACTTCAGCCGCGGCGAGCAGGCCGGCGGGCCGGGCTGGCAGGAGGGCGGGGGCGGCGCCGCGTTGCGTTGTGCGCCGCGGCTGGACCAGGCCGCTCGGCAGCGGCGGCGGCGGCGGGCGCACCCCGGACCGGGCCGTGACCTCGCGGGCTGCGCGCGGCGCGGCCA
Source organism: Pseudorca crassidens (assembly GCF_039906515.1). Classification (NCBI taxonomy): domain Eukaryota; kingdom Metazoa; phylum Chordata; class Mammalia; order Artiodactyla; family Delphinidae; genus Pseudorca; species Pseudorca crassidens. The sequence goes on from NC_090297.1 coordinate 13,071,684, forward strand.
TTGGCTCGGGCGGCGGCGGGCCGGGCGGCTGGGGCGCGGGGCTGGGCCGGCCCGGCCATGGGCGCCCGCGGCCGCCGGGGCAGCTGAGGTGCGGGGCGGCCGCCGGCGCCTTTGTGAGCGGCGCGGACAACAAAGGCGCGGCCGAGCGGCCGGAGCCGGTGAGTGCGGCCCGCGGGGCGCGGGGCCGGGCGGGGGGCTCCGCGATCCCCGAGACCCCGCCAGGGTGTCCGTGTGGCTCCGGGTTTCTCCGGGGCCGTGGGCGTCCCTGTGCGAGTGTCGCCGAGTCCAGGGTCTCCGTCTCCCGCGTGGTCCTGGTCTCCGCTCGTGCGTGATTCTTGTGTCCCCGATTCTCCGGGGGAGAGTCTCTCCCGGAGCCCGGGTCTCCTCCGTGTGCCCGGTTGTGTATGCGAGTGTGTATCTCAGTGTCTCTGGGGGTGAGGTCCCAGAGCTGGGGTTTCCTCTCTGTGTGTATGGATGTCCTGTGACATTGGAGCGATTGTATTACTAGTGTGTGTGTGTGTGTGTCCCCTCCCCCCATGGGAGACTCTGTGTCCCTTGGGTGTCCCATCCCTCTGCATGACTCCTGTCTGGCTTTTGTGCATCTGTGTGTGTGTGTGTGTGTGTGTGTGAGACCTCAGCAGGTCTGGCAGGGACAGTTTGGAAATCCCCCCACCCCCACCCTGGGCTTCACTTTCCCTTTGGTTCACCCAGGCCTTCAGGTCCTGCTGTCACTGTGGTTCAGCTCCCCCCTGCACTGACCTGAGGGTCCCTGGGATTAAGTGGAGTCAGGGATGCTCTTCTCGCCTCTGCTCTGGGCCCACCTCTCCCACCCTGGACCCCTGCCCAGAGACTGGACGGGGGCGGCCTCCTGGAGGAGGGGAGTGTGGGAGGAGAGGATTCCCTGGTCAGCCGGAAGGCCAAGGCCACAGAACCCGGTCAGGCCTGGACACTCCTGGAGACAGAAAAGTGTGTCCGGGACAGGCTCTGTGAAGATGAAGACCAGCCTCCGGGGGTGATCTTTGAGAGGAAGGCCAGGCCTGATGTAGGGGAGTCTGGGGAGAGTTCTTTCTCCCTCTTCCACGTTGGGGTCCTGGGGCAGGGGGTCAGGAAGCTTCCTTTAGCCTTGAGAGCCTGAGGACCCTGCCTCGGGCCACAGCGGGGAGGTGGTAGGGGTGGGCCGCCCTGTGCACGGGCTCTGGAGCTAAGACTTTGTCTCAAAGGCCTTGGCCTTCTGGAGGGCTTCAGTCCGGGGAAGTCATGCTCTGCCTGCTGAAGCCCCATCTGTTCCTCCTCGGATGCTGGGGAGAGAGGACAGGTCGTGCAGGCTTATTAGCATGCTCAGCTCTTCTCTGCAGCATCCATCCGTCCCTCTGTCTGTCCACCCAGCACTATGCCCCACAGTGTCCAGGCCTCGGGTATATAAACTAGAAAGGAGGGCACAGTCTGGAAATCTCCGAGCTCCCTGTGGCTGGGTTAAAACTTCTCGGGATGGAGCTCTTCTTCTGGCTTGTGAGGCCTCAGGTTGTGCCTGCGTCTTTCTTACTTTGCTGCATCACACTTGCCTTTCTGAGTTCCCCTGCTCCTTCCTCTTCTACCAGAGAGACGTTGCCTTAGCTGGTCCCATCCTTCCCCTCTTCGCTTCTCACTCAGGGATCTCCTCCTCTCTGGGCAGCCAGGCTGGCTCCAGGATTCCTGTTCGTGATGCTCTTGGAGCCCTCACTGCGGTCGGGGTGGGTTTTGACCCCCCCCAGCGGACTCTAAGCCTTCGAGAGCAGGGACCCTGTCTGTTGTGATCACCAGCGCCTGACACACAGTAGGTGCTCAGTAAATGGTTGCTGGTTATGTGGATGCCCTGGAACTAATGGATCCTAAATTGTCCTGTTTCACAGGTTAGCTTTGAAGGAGTCTGGGGAGGGGGAAACTTGGTGGACTTCTTGGGACCCAGGTACCAGGTTCGTTTAAGAGGAAGACCTACTGTTATTTAAATAAATAGTAAATTAACAGATAAATCAACAGTAAATTAAAAGCTCTTTATGGAACCCGGTATGTGCCAGGTGCTGGGCTAGCTGGTGCATATATGTCATCTGCATATGTATGTATGATAATAGTAGCTTAGATTTATGTTGCTCTTTCATGTCTGCTGTCTTTTTGTTTCTACAACCACCCTGATAATTAGGCAGTGAAGATGGGCTCATACCCATTTTACAGATGAGGAAGATGAAGCACAGCATTTGAGTGAATGCCGAAGGTCACAGTCAGTGAAGGACTCAAGCCTGGGTCTCCCTGACCGCCCAGTCCTTGCTTTCTTCTGCGAGCTTGTCTTTAGTATCTTTGGCTTCTCATCTGCTGTCCTTGCCCTCAAGTCCAGGAAAGACAGTCAAACTCATAAACAGCGGAGTAGGCCAAAGTTCTCTTTCCTCCCCCACTGTGCCGCCTGGGCCTCAGCTCAGCTCCTTTCTTGCCACGTGTCCCTGAAGAGTTCCTTGGTCTCTCTTTGCCTCAATGGAGGGCATTTGAGTCGCCTTCCTTTGGGGTCCTAGTCTAATGAGCTCCCAGGAGTGACCCGTCCTCGCATAGCCTGTGCCCGGCCCCAGGCAGTGGTGTGCTGGAGTCTGTACTGAAGAATGATATCTGATTGATAAATTTTAGGCGTTTTGCGAGTTGGCTGTTAACCTGCAAGTTTATAGTATGTAAGCTGGCTGTAGTATATACCTTTACAATTAAATAACCAAAAACAAGGGTAATAAGTACTCAGAATACAGTACTTCCCGATTATTTCACTGTTTTTCACAGTTACCTATGTATTTGTGCTTATTTATATCTTTTGTGTGTGTGTGTATATATATATAGATAGATCCTTTTATATGTGTGTGTATGTGTGTGTGTGTATACGTATATATACACACATACAGATCTTCCTCAACTTCTGATGGGTCCTGATAAACCCATTGTTAGTTGAAAATATTGTAAGTTGAAAATACCATAAGTCAAGGGCCTTCCCTGGCAGTCCAGTAGTTAGGACCCGGCGCTTTCACTGCCAGGGCCCGGGTTCAGTCCCTGGTTGGGGAACTAGGATCCAGCAAGCCGTGAGGTGCGGCCAATAAATAAGTAGATAATAAATAAAATGTTAAAAAAAGAAAATCTCATAAGTGGAAACTGCGTTTAATACACCTAAGCTACTGAACGTCATAGCTTGGCCTCGCCTGCATTGAACGTGCTCAGAACACTCCCATTAGCCTACAGTTGGGCAAAATCACCTAACACAAAGCCTATTTTATAATAAAGTATTGAATATCTCACGCAATTTATTGAACACTGTACTGAAAGAGAGAAACAGAATGGCTGTCTGGGTGCACAATGGTTGTAAGCGTATCGGCTGTTTCCCCTGGTGACTGCGTGGCTGGCTGGGAGCTGCAGCTCGCTGCCCTGCCCTGCATCACGAGAGTGTTGTACTGCATGTCACCAGCCCGGGAAAAGATCCAAATTCAAAATTCCAAGTACAGTTTCCACTGACCGCGTATCGCTTTCGCACCATCATCAAGTTGAAAAATTGTTAAGTTGAACCTTTGTAAGTCAGGGATGTAATGTACATACGGGTGCGCTCCTGCCCGTCTCTTCCCAACTCCGTTCAGCGGGCTCACCTTGTAGCTCAAAGTGGCCACAGTGAGAGCATTTATACCACAGAAATTGGAAAACGATGCAGGTGTCCCAGTTCTCCCCCGTGTGGAGAACCAGCTGTTAAACATTTTACCAGCACAGCGTGGGGATCTAGCAGTGAGCTCCCTGAGCACAGCCCCTCTCTGGAGCTTGCCTTCTCATGTGACAAAACTCCAGGGCTGGTTCAGGGTCATCCCAGTGAGAGTGGCAGCTGCTGGGCTGGGTCTGCTATGATGGTAGGGTTATAAGTGGCCCTCAGATGAGCTCTCCACTCCAGAAACTGAGTTATCTTCCCATGCACCAAGAAGAGGGGACGTGGGATGAGGATACGTTTCAGTTAATTGCGAACCTGCTTTGCCATTGACTGAAAAACCACACTCAAGATGACTCAGGTATCTGGGAGGCAAAGTGGTTGGGGTGCCTGAGGAGAGACTGTGGACGACTCAAATAGCTCGGGGCTGGTGAAGGTGTGATGGCCGGGACTCGGGTGGCTAGAGCTGTCTGGGGGTGGCTTAGGCAACAGTGGACAGGACCCATCCATATGGTTTCAGGGGCAGAGTAGAGTCAGACTGTTGATGGGGAGGCTGTAGCTCTTGTACAGTCTGAGAGCCCTGGTGGGGAGAGGGGCACGAGCACAGTTACATACAGCGGGAGTGTGTGCAGAGTGTAGCAGAAGAATGGATGGGGAGAGGGCAAGGGTCTGGGTGGAAGGAACAGCATGGGCAAAGGCCTGGAGGCATGAGCTGTTGGAAGTTCAGTCTGGCTCAGGTGTCAGGTGAACCAGGAGTCTGCAGAGCTGGTGGCAGAGCAGGGGAAGTCCTGAACCTTTCTCAAGTCAGAGCGCACAGCATCATCTGGGTACCAGCAAAGGAACGCTGCCAGACCTCTTCTGCCAGGGGCATCGTGCTCTGCGGATCACCCCCTCCCCTGAAAATCTTTAAGTTTTCTGGGTAGTTTCTTGTTATCCTCAAGCTTGCTGCTGCTCCAGCCCTAGCATCTGTGGCTGGTGGATTCATAAAAAAATTTCCATTTTAATATCAGGCGAAAAAAATACAGAATTGGGAAGGTGGGTCTGCTGCCCTCCCTCCACCCCAAAGATAAAAGTAATGGTTATTTATGTTATCCAGTATTTTGATCACCTCTGCTACTTCTGCCCTTCATTTAGGCAGATAATTGGGAGCTTGTGTGTTTAAAGACAACTCATGTTACTTTAATGCCTCTATGTGGCAGACATTTTTCATGCATCAATTCATTTAATTCCCACACTGATCCTGCAGGTGGGTACTATTATCCCATCTTATAGATAAAGAAACTGAGTCTTAAAGAGGTTGAGTGACTTTCCCAAGGCCACAGTATAAGTGGCAGGATTCGAACCAGGTGGGCCCTGAGCTCTTTCTACAGTCCCCCTTTGTTCTATGTTCCCCTTTGCCCTTTGAGGAGGGGAGGAAGAGAAGATTCGACACATGTCTGGAATCTCAAAACACTCAGCCCTTCTTCGTTGGAAGTGAATGCGTGTTTCCTCTCGCATATAGCTGGGTTCCTCACCCTGTGGTTGAGGGTCAAGGCCTAGAATAGAACTCGGTGCCCAGGTGGACCGCTAGTCCTGGTGTCTGGCAAGTGCCCGTATAACGGCTTGTGTTTATGGAGAGCGCTAACTGACAGAGTGGCAGGCGCATTGGCGGGGGCGGCGGCGGGGCTCGCAGGAGTTTGGTCCTCGGCAGTCCTGACGAGTGGGCTGTGTCATCAGCTCCGTTTTGCAGCTCAGGTACGTTATCTTGCCTGTCCAGAGACACGTAGCGCGCAGGGGCGAAAGCAGCACTGCTCGACCTTGTTCTGTTTGCCCAGAGCCCCGGCTCTCAACCCCGTGTCCTGGAGCCGTGCCGCCCCTTCCAGGGCCTGGCCTCTCCGTGCCTCTGACAGCCCCTGGCAGCGGGTTCCCCATACCGTGGGAACTCGGGGCGGGCAATCATCGCTTGGCCAGCAGTGCAGGGTGTGCCCATCCCTTGGTCAGAGGCTGGGGCTGAGCCAAGAGCTTTACCTTTTCCTGACCTGTGCCAAGCGGCTCATCTTCCCACTGACCTGTTGGGAGGGTGGCCTTGGCCCCGGCCTCACCACCACCTCGTTGCAGGGACATCGCCAGTCCGGGGCAGTGCAGGTGGCTTGGGGCGACCCCTGTCCATGACTGCACATCGGGCCTGAGGCGAGGTGGCTTTTCTGGGTCTGGAGCCCCTCCTACTTGAGAGCCTGGCCTCTGCAGGACCCCCCTCCCAGCGGCTGCCTGATTAGTATGCATCCCTGAATTCCAGCCCTGAGCACGCGAGGCGGGAACCAGCTCCCATCACTGTCCTCTTCATTGTTTGAAGTGGGCAGACTTGGAGCGAGCTTTAAAAATACGGGCTTTTTATTCAATTTCCCTAGAAAAACTGTGGTTTAAATGAAGTAGAGGAATAACCGTCTCTGGAAATCGAAGAAAAATATTCCGGAACCCTGACATTACCCAGAACCTTTGAATTTCTTTTAAAATAAGCGTTTATTTTACTTTAAATTATGCGTGTATTATGTGACTATTGAAGAAAACTTGGAATATACAGGGAGAAGAAAATTAAAATCCCCCTTGTTGGGCTTCCCTGGTGGTGCAGTGGTTGAGAGTCTGCCTGCCGATGCGGAGGACACAGGTTCATGCCCCGGTCCGGGAAGATCCCACATGCCGTGGAGCGGCTGGGCCCGTGAGCCATGGCCGCTGAGCCTGCGCGTCCAGAGCCTGTGCTCCGCAACGGGAGAGGCCACAACAGTGAGAGGCCTGTGTACCGCAAAAAAAAAAAAAAAGAATCCCCCTTGTTGCGCCACCTGAAGACAACCTGTCTCAGTCTTGCAGTGTATTACATTTATTCAACGATTCATCTAATCATTCGGCAAGTACCAATTTAGGGCCCACAAAGGGCTGGGTCTGTGCTGGGCGTGAGGTGGGCACAGGGAAATGGTACCCTGCTTCCTGCGGGACCTCTTTCTTTTTCTTTTTTCTTTTTTTTGGCTGCACCACGTGGCAGGTGGGATCTTAGTTCCCTGACCAGGGATTGAACCTGTGCCCCCTGCAGTGGAAGTGCAGAGTCTTAACCACAACGGCCAGGGAAGTCCCTGCTGGGCCTCTTTCTATGCTGGACTTTGGGTAACTCACTTGGCCCCTCTGTATCTCAGTTTTCTCATCTGTAAAAAGGGCAGAATACAAGTACGCTGCTCAGGACAGTGCCTGGCCCACTGTCCTGGCAGAATTGGTGGTTCTTACCACAGTGACCAGGCCGATTGTAAGTAGCCTTGCCCTTGTGGATCTTATGTGATGGTGGAGGAGACAAAAGCCAGACAAACGAGTTAAAGTAACCACATGTCATGGAATTAGTCCTGCCAAGGAGACCACCTAATGTGATAGGATGGGAATAGCAGGGGCTGGGGGGAGGCTGTTGGGAGAGGAGGGGGTGTATGTGGGGGTTAGTGGTGCAGAATTTGTCAGCTGGAGGTGGTGAGGAGGGCCCCTCTGAGGAGAGGCATTTAAGCTGAGTCCCAAATGACGAGGGAGAACCCCCCTCCCCCTCCCCATGCAAAGAGCAGATGGAAACGTGTTCCAGGCAGGCGCACAGCACATGCAAAGGCCCTGAGGTCAGAATGATCTTGGCTGGTTTGAACAGGAGAAAGCCCAGGGCTTGCAGCAGCCGAGGCAGGGAGGGCAGTATAAGGAGGTGCTGTGGAGGGCCGTGTGGATCCAGGCAGGCAGTTAGGATGGCTAATCCAGGCGCAGCAGGAAGACAGCCGCAGTTTCTTTTTAGTTTCCTGTAAATACCTTTATTCATGAAATACAATCCCAAGATTCCAGCTATAAATAGCTCTGGAAAGAAATTTATGTTCTTTTCAGATAATTCATTTAGAAATAACTGAGTGCCTATGATGGGGAAGCACTGGAGTGGACACTGGAGGGTGAGGGATGGACTCATAGATGAGAAAGGCGAGGCCTCGCCAGCAGGTGACCGGTGACTGCGTGCCTGCATGCCGTCCCGCTGACCCCTCCCGCAGCCTGCTGGAGCCTGTGGGCCCCGACTCACCTCAGGAAGGGACCCTCTGGCTGCAGGAGGAGAACTGGCTGTGGGCACCCGGGTGGACTTGGGCCCGGAGGAAAGGCTCGGGTGGCTCGGGGATGAGAGGTGGCCATGGAACTGGAGAGAAGACTTAGAGAAAGAATCGGCTGGAATTGCTGGTGGATTGGTCACAGGGGCTGAGGGAAAGAGAGGAATGAAGAGGAGCCAAGACTTCTAGAATCTTCTTTTGAGTGTCTGGGTGGGTGGTGGTGTCATTACAAACAGGTGGTTCAGAGGGGGTTGAGAGCATGTTTTTGGAGAATCCAGGGATCCAGCTGGGGACAGGTTCACGTTGAGAGGCTGGCTTAGAAGTCCACGGGAGAGGTGGGGGCCCTTGGCTGGGTGTCATTAGCATATAGATGGCGCAGATGGGACCACCCAGAGGCCAGGTGGAGGAGGAGGATCCAGGAGAGGAGGCCGAGGAGGGGCAGCCAGGGTGCTAGGAGGAGAAGGGAGGGAGAGTGGGGTCTCTGGGAAGCCGCCACGCCACGCCACGCCATGCCACAACACACCCCACCCCACCATGCCACGCCACACCACACCACGCCATGCCACACCCCCGCCATGCCACGCCACACCCCACCATGCCATGCCACACCACGCTATGCCACACCATGCCACACCACACCCCACCACGCCACACCACACCACACCATGCCACGTCACACCACACCCCCACCATGCCACGCCACGCCACGCCATGCCACATGCCCCACCATGCCACGCCACGCCACACCACACCATGCCACGCCATGCCCCGCCATGCCAAGCCACGCTACACCATGCCACACCACACCATGCCATGCCACGCCACGCCACGGGGCCTGTTGCAGAAGAGAGCTGGTGGGCCACAGGGCTGCAGGCCGTTGAGAGTGGAAGTAAGACCAGACAGAAACACGGAGGCAGTTTGGGTCTTTATAAGGGCACTTTTGGAGGAGGGATGGGGCTGGAATCTGCAGTGGGAGTGGCTGGGATGGGAGGGGAACAAGGAGAGAAAGCGTGTGCGGACAGCGCTGAGATGTTGGCCAGGCAAAGGGGGGTTGGAAAAAGATGTCTCGGGTGGAGGGGAAGTGGGGAGACCCAGGAGAGTGGTTTGTGCGGGTGGCCAGGACTGCTCCGAGAGGGGACAAGACACAGGGGGCAGCTGCGGGAGCCGGATCGTTAGGCAAATGAGAGAGGGTGGTACCTGGTGTGATGATGTGGGAGTCGCGGTGGGGGGAAGGCATTGGCCCTTGATGGAGCCAGGATGCTCTTAGGAAATGGGAGAAGATGGGCTAGATTTGGATTATACATGAGGAGAAGTTGGGGACAGTCCCATCTGATGGCCTCATGTTTCTCAATGAAACCTGGACCAGAGGACGGTGAGGTAAGGGCCCCCCAAGACTGCTCCCCCCAGGAGAGGTCATTCTGCCGCCACTAAAGGAACAGGCAGAGATGGCTGGGTCCCCTCAATGACGGAAGCAGCCTCAGCCCGCCTTTGTATAGACAGAAAGGATCAGAGAGGTCAGTGGTTGGTCTGAGATGGCACAGAGGGGCTGAGCCCTCATTCCCGACTCAGTGGGGCTCACGTTCTCCGGGGCACTGGGCTGCTGGGGTGTGGGTCCCGTGCCAGCAGACGGGGGCAGCCTCCAAGCCAGTTGGGAGGGTGGTGTCAAGGCCACTCGGACCCTGCAGCAGGAGCTCAGCGCCCCGTGTCATGCCCGTCTCCCGCTTTTCTTCCCCAGAGGTCAAGTGCGAGGAACTCACCTCTTCATGCCAGGCACTGAGCTGAGCACTCTGGGAGGATTAGCCCACTGAGTCCTCACGGTAAGTGAGGTGCGGGTGCTGTTATTGTCCTCCCTCTACAGCGGGGAGAAGGGTCCCGAGAGGTGAAATACCACCCAGCAAGCCTGTGCCAGCCACAAAAGGGGGGTGAGGGTCCGCAGCCAGCGAGTCCGGCTGCTTCTCCCACGCATGCCCGTTTTGCAGAGGAGGACGCCACAGCTCGTGGATTCGTTAATTTGTTCTCAGTTGCTCGTCCTCGCGTTCCTCTCCTCCCAGCATATATTTAATGGACACCCCTTGGGAGCTGGGTACTGGGCTAGAAGCTAAGGATGAGTGAAGCATGGTGACCACCTATCTGGGGTTGGGGGAGCAGGCAGGTAACTGATGGAGGGAGGGGAGAGTGCCTGACCCAGGCATAGGGGCTCACCGGAGCTTCCCAGGGAGTGCTGGACGAAGCAGCCTAGAGGCAGAGTTGGTTCTGGGAGAGGGAAGCGTCCCAGGTGTGTACAGAGGCTGGAGGTGAGTGCAAAGTAGGACCCTGCAAGGTCAGGAGGGGTGCGGTCAGCAACACCACTTGAGAACTCGTCCGTCTCACTAGGAGCTTGCACTTTATCTTGACCATGGGAGCCGTTCAGTTGTTTCTAGCTGGGGGCGGGGGGGCATGATCAGCGTGGTCAGAACTTTTTGTCCTGGTGGGGGCTGAGTTGGAAGGGACAGGAGACATCAGGGAGACATTTAGAGGCTGTTACAGGCCCTCTGATTCCTAGGTTGTTCTGTGAACTCTTGCTGCTTTCTTCGTGCTTCCCAAACTCTGCTCACTTCTCTTGTCTAAAAAGGTTTCCGAGACTCAGAGAGGTTAAGCAACTTGCCTGAGGTCACGCAGCATAACAGGGCATCCAGGCTTCTGCTGGTTTCTTTTCTTTTCTTTTTTTTTTTTTAACATCTTTATTGGGGTATAATTGCTTTACAATGGTGTGTTAGTTTCTGCTTTATAACAAAGTGAATCAGTTATACATATACATATGTTCCCATATGTCCTCCCTCTTGCGTCTCCCTCCCTCCCACCCTCCCTATCCCACCCCTCCAGGCTGTCACAAAGCACTGAGCCAATATCCCTGTGCCATGCGGCTGCTTCCCACTAGCTATCTACCCTACTACGTTTGTTAGTGTGTATATGTCCATGACTCTCCCTCGCCCTGTCACAGCTCACCCTTCCCCCTCCCCATAACCTCAAGTCCGTTCTCTAGTAGGTCTGCGTCTTTATTCCTGCCTTACCCCTAGGCTCTTCATGACATTTTTTTTTTCTTAAATTCCATATATATGTGTTAGCATACGGTATTTGTCTTTTTCTTTCTGACTTACTTCACTCTGTATGACAGACTCTAGGTCTATCCACCCCATTACAAATAGCTCAATTTCGTTTCTTTTTATGGCTGAGTAATATTCCATTGTATATATGTGCCACATCTTCTTTATCCATTCATCCGATGATGGGCACTTAGGTTGTTTCCATCTCCGGGCTATTGTAAATAGAGCTGCAATGAACATTTTGGTACATGACTCTTTTTGAATTTTGGTTTTCTCAGGGTATATGCCCAGTAGTGGGATTGCTGGGTCATATGGTAGTTCTATTTGTAGTTTTTTAAGGAACCTCCATACTGTTCTCCATAGTGGCTGAACCAATTCACATTCCCACCAGCAGTGCAAGAGTGTTCCCTTTTCTCCACATCCTCTCCAGCATTTATTGTTTGTAGATTTTTTGATGATGGCCATTCTGACTGGTGTGAGATGATATCTCATTGTAGTTTTGATTTGCATTTCTCTAATGATTAATGATGTTGAGCATTCTTTCATGTGTTTGTTGGCAGTCTGTATATCTTCTTTGGAGAAATGTCTATTTAGGTCTTCTGCCCATTTTTGGATTGGGTTGTTTGTTTTTTTGTTATTGAGCTGCATGAGCTGCTTGTAAATTTTGGAGATTAATCCTTTGTCGGTTGCTTCATTTGCAAATATTTTCTCTCATTCTGAGGGTTGTCTTTTGGTCTTGTTTATGGTTTCCTTTGCTGTGCAAAAGCTTTGAAGTTTCATTAGGTCCCATTTGTTTATTTTTGTTTTTATTTCCATTACTCTAGGAGGTGGGTCAGAAAGGATCTTGCTGTGATTTATGTCATAGAGTGTTCTGCCTATGTTTTCCTCTAAGAGTTTGATAGTTTCTGGCCTTACATTTAGGTCTTTAATCCATTTTGAGCTTATTTTTGTGTATGGTGTTAGGGAGTGATCTAATCTCATACTTTTTTTTTTTTTTTTTTTTTTTGCGGTATGCGGGCCTCTCACTGTTGTGGTGGTCTCTCCCGTTGCGGAGCACAGGCTCCGGACGCGCAGGCTCAGCGGCCATGGCTCACGGGCCCAGCCGCTCCGCGGCATGTGGGATCTTCCCGGACCGGGGCACGAACTCGTGTCCCCTGCATCGGCAGGCGGACTCTCAACCACTGCGCCACCAGGGAAGCCCTAATCTCATACTTTTACATGTACCTGTCCAGTTTTCCCCTGCTGGTTTCTTGAGTGAAACAACCAGGGTCTCAAAGGTGGAAGCAGGTGGCAAGTAACCTCTGCGAGGGGCTCACAGGAGGCTCCAGTGGACCGTCACCACCTGCAGGTCCTCCTGTGCCTTTAAATGTCCTTTTGCCGGTCTCAGAGGCTGGGTGGGACTTCTGGGAGGGAGGAGCTGGGGCCCCATGTTTAAGCAGTTTCCTGGGGAACTGGCTTCCTCCACAGTGAGTGATGAGAAAACTCTCTGGGGCTGGGCCAGGTCATGGGAGGCCAGCAAGGGCGGTGGTCTCCTCTGGGGAGGATGGCTGTATTTTACCGATGCCAGGCAGAGACCTCCTTCTTGTGGGGGGGGGGCTGGAAGAGATGGGGAGCGGTTCCCAGAGCCCTGTTCCTGTGAGTCCCGTCACTTTGGGCAGGTGTCTTGCCCCTCTGGAGTCTTGTTTACCTCATCTGTGAGGGAGGGATAATATTAAACGTGCTCCTGAGGGATTGAAAAAATAACCGGTGTTGTTCACTGAGGGCCTCGAGTGTGCCAGGCAGCATACATTATCTTCTTCCGGTTCATGTGGCAACCTTTGAGGTATGTTGGGTTATCTTCATTTTACAGACGGGGCAGCCGAGGAACAGAGAGGGTAATTCGCCTGAAGTCACACAACTTGTAAGTGGCAGAACTTGAACACTGATCCACCTGACTCTGGAGCCCTCCCTTGACACCCCTTTGGTCCCTGTCAAACTTCCTTGGCAAACCACCTGATAGAATCTTCTGGGGCTCCAGCTTTCTGGCCACCCCACTTTGGGGCACCCCAATCTAGTCCAACCCCATAAGTTTTATCACGAGGCCTTGGAGCCCCAGTGGGCCTAAGCCCCTTGCTCATCATCTCACAGCCACTTGGAGCAGACTTGGGACAAGAATCCCAGCGTCCCAGGGATACTGGCCTTCTGCTCTTTCGCTGCCCCAGGGCCCCAGAAAGACCACCGGACTGGGAGCCTGGCACCTGGGTTCTAATCCCACCTCTTCCTCAAACCAGCCAGGAAGGCTTGGGCAACATTTCCATCCTGCCTCTAACTTCACCCTAAGCCTCAGTTTCCTCTTCTGCAAAATGAGCAGGTGGAGAATCTAGGGTCTCTACCAATTCTAATAACCCACGAGTATAGGATTTCAGATTTCTGGGAGTCTGCAAGAGTCAAACATCGGCCACTTTTTTCTACTTCCTGTCCTCTGTTGCCTGGGGAGCAGGGGGAGATTGAATTGAGAAAACAGCTCAGAGAGCCCTCTAGTTAGATAGCAGGCTTATGATCTAAGCATCGATGGAGCGCCCTGTGTGCTAGGCACTGAGCTGGCCGCTTTGCGTATAACTGAATGGTGTGCTCACCAGGGAGGTGGGTATTATTAGCTACGTTGCAGGTGTGGAAACTGAGGCATAAAGAGGTTAGCTAACTCTGCCGGGGGCCAGGCTATACAGTTACCTTTATATAAGGACTGGACTTAAAAGCCCAGAGGCAGTGCTAAGGGTTTGTGCGGGCTCCGTCCTGCCTCGTGGCCCATTGTATGGAGCTCTTGGTAAAACCGGCTCTCTGGGACCCCAGATGGAAAAATTCACCCTATCCATCCACCTTGAGCAATGGTGATTGGGGTCCAATCTGGAAACACTCAACGGATGAGTCACAGGGAGGATGATGAAGGGATGATGGCAGGGAGAGCCAAATAGTGCTTAGTCCGCCGTTGGCCAGAGCTCAGCCTAGCCTGGCAGCCCGGACACAGAGTGCAGGCCACGGCTGTTTATGGAGTCGAGGATTTGGGACAGGGAGAGGCTGTGGCTGATGGGGAGGGAGATGGGAGCTGAGGGTAGGACAGTGGGGTCGGACTCTTGTCTAGAGCTGGAAGGGCCTTCTGGGATTATCTACTCCAAGCTCCTAGTTTTACGTATGGGACATCTTAGTCTGGAGAAGGGTCATAACTTGCCCCAGGTCACACAGCCAGTGACAGCAGACCCGAGAACAGAAGAGGATTTGGGAAGCTGGATCCTCAGCTTCCTTCTGGCCACTGTCATGGGGATGACTTCCTGCCAGGCCCTGCTGCTGCCCGCCCTTGCTCCCTTCCATCAGAAGATCAAGAGTAAGAACAGTGATAGTAAACAGAGGAATCATCTCGCCGAGTATAAGCACGGTGGTCGCCAGTGTGGACTCTGGAGGCAGGCTGTCTTGCTCGAGCCTTACCGTCCCCCCATCCCCTTCCTCGCCCTGTGACTCTGGGAAGGGCATGTAATTCCTCTCAGCCTCCAACTTTCTTCATCTGTATCATGATTCAAGCAGATGCTGAAATTGCAGGACTTTTCCATGCCTTTAACATCTAGAAGGGCAACTTCTACCCTGGTTCTTCCATGGTCTTTGACCACTGAACACCTTTTTTTTGCACTGAGTATTTATTAGCATATTTCAGGACACAGGTATTTCCCCAGATGTGCAGACTGAGGAGCACTGATGTCGGTGGTTCCTCAGGACTATTTAAACATTTGAACTCAGGCACTGTGGACTGATCGTAGAGTTCTGGGGAGACATCCCTACTGAGCTGTGGCATTCAGCACCCTCACCAGTCTCCTTGGGATGCATAACCGACCAGACTGTTTCTGCTCATTCCATTCTCTGATGCCTCCTTCTTCCTGGAGCACGAGTTGCTTTATCACCATACGTGGTGGAAACAGAAGGAGCCTTCCCTGATTGGAGCCACCCTGTCTTCCTGGGACAGCAAGCCTGGCTGAGATGTCCAGGGCTGGCAGCTGCTGCCCTGCTGCCAGGCTCACCTGGGAGCAGGCTTGGAGGATGCGAGGCAGGGCGGCCTGGGACAGTGGGGTGAATCTGGGGCATGGCCACCTGGCTTCTAGGTTGGCTCTGCCACTCACTCTTTTATAACCTTGGGCAAGACACAGCCCTCTCTGGGCCTCAGTTTCCACATCTGTAAGATAAGAGACTAGGTGTAGTGATTTGTTCATTCCCTTTGGGGCTGATGTTCTGAGGAATGGGCACATTTGTTACCTTTTGGCCTCATACCCTCATTCGTTTGCTGGGTTCTTGGAGTCATCCAAGATATCCCCCTTTTTTTTTTTTTTTTGGCTACACCGCACAGCTTGCGGGATCTCAGTTCCCCATTCCCCGATCAGGGTATGAGCCTGGGCCACGGCAGTGAAAGCCCCGAATTGTAACCATTAGGCAACCAGGGAACTCCCAAGATGTCCTGACAGGAGCTTTTCTTTCTCAGGAGGTTAGGTGTGCATGAAGGTGCCAGATACAAGCAGGTGCTCTGAGCACCCTTGGGAACTGGGAGCCAGTAATTCTTTTAAGTTAGTGTGTGCCAGCATTGCCCCGACAGCCTGCAAAGAATGCAGACTCCCGGGCCTCACCCCTAGAGATTCTGAGTTTGTAGGTTGGGGTTGGACCTTAGAGTCTACATTTTTAAAAAGCCTCCCCTTCATTCAGGTTGTTGTGAAGTCAGTAGTTCAAGGGCCACACTTTGAAAAAGGCCCTTAGACTCTCTTTGAGCCAAAAAAGGCTTAGGAGAGTGACAACCTGCCAGGTTTGGTGATGACTCTGTGTGACCCTGTTCCGAGCTGCCCTCATCTGTGGTCACAGCCTTCAGTAGCTGGTTACTCTTCTTGCCGACAAACTAGTGTTTCCCAAACCTGACTGATTATCAGAATCTCCAGGAAGCTTTTGAACGAAATACGAATTCTTGAGTCTCACCCTTAGTGATTCTATGCCAGGAGATGTTGGCTGCGACAGGAAATCTCCATGTTTAAACAGCTCCCTAGGTCTTCGGTTCATTTGTTTGTCGTTCACTCATGCAGTGGTCTAGGCCCAGGGGAAGGCGTTGAGGACTTAATTGTTAGACCAGATGCAGTCTCGGACATTATGTCACCTATGCTACAACCTGGTGAAGGAGGCAGACAGTGATCACATAGGGATGCCCAGCCAGTTTGGGGAAATATGTCTAGAAAATGGTTGGGTCAGATTAAATACCTGGGCAAAGCTGGGCTTCCTGGTAAATTCCAGATTGAAGTAGAGCCCTGAGCCCAGTGGCCTTTGGTCACTGCTTATGGACACCTGTCATTTTTTCATTCACTTATTCTTTTATTCATCCATCCATCCATCCATCTATTCATTCATCCACCCATCTATCCATCTATCCGTTCATCCATCAATCGATCCTCCCATCCATCTATCCACACATCCACCCATCTCTCCATCCATCCATATATCCACTAATCCACCCACTTACCTAACCATCAATCCACCCATCCACCCATCCACACATCACTCTTGAATCTCTACCATGTGTTGAAGGCTGCACTAGGTACTGGAGAGACAGAAATGAAAAGCCTTGTCCCTACCCTCAAGGAGCTCACAGTCTAGTGGGTGGAGGGGTCAGAAAGCAAAGCAAATGATTCCAGTCCAGAGTGTTAGTTGCTCAGAGGGGCGAGTGGCTGGTTCTCCCAGTGGGCCTCATGGAAGATTTCCCTGAAGCTGGCTTGTGTTAAGGCTCAAAATGTAGGTGGGAGGGTCCCAGGCAGATAACGTAGGGCATGGCTTCCAGGCCAAGGAAGGGTCCTGCCCTGGGGAGCGCAGGTCATTGTGGCTGGGCAGGTGGGAGCACCTCTTCTGCTCCTGGAGCTCAGGCTCTGTCTTTTGTTTTCCATGTTTGTTTCTCCATGAGGCCTGGTCCACAGTAGGTGCTCAGCAAACATTCATCGTTGGTGAGTGGGGAGGTGTGGGGTGATCTGGAAGAAGGGATGGCCTTGTGGGCCACACTGAGGAGCCTGTGGCTCTGTGGGCCCTGGGCAGGGTGCAGGTGGGGAATGACACCATCGCCTGGGCTCCCTTGGCTGGGGGAAGGGGGAGAATGGAGATGACCAAGGGGGCCCCCCAGCTCTCACCTTTGTCGGCCTCCTGGGCCTTCAGTTCTCTCCTTGAGCGGATCAGAGCCATTGCCTCTGTGAAAACTCGTTGAGCCCATGGCTCTTTTCCTCGAGTGGGTCTCTCCTGCAACCCAAGGGCTCTGCCTCTGTTGGTAGATGAGGAGGGCAGGGTGCTCTGGGGAGGTGAGTAGATGCAAGGGTGGGTGGCTAAGAGCCTTGGCCTCTGGCATCAGCCTGTTTTTTTTAAAATTAATTAATTAATTAATTATTGGCTGCATTGGGTCTTCGTTGCTGCGCGCAGGCTTTCTCTAGTTGCAGCGAGCGGGGGCTGCTCTTCTTTGCGGTGAGTGGGTTTCTTATGGTGGTGGCTTCTCTTGTTGCAGAACACAGCCTCTAGGCACGCGGACTTCAGTAGTTGTGGCTCACGGGCTTAGTAGATGTGGCGCACGGGCTTAGTTGCTCCGCGGCATGTGGGATCTTCCACGGACCAGGGCTCGAACCCATGTCCCCTGCATTGGCAGGTGGATTCTTAACCTCTGCGCCACCAGGGAAGCCCCATCAGCCTGGTTTTGATTCTCACTTCTGCCTTTTGTCAGCTGTGTGTCCTGAGGCAAGTGTCTCTACCTCCCTGTGTTTCAGTTCAGTTTCTCAGTTTGTTCTTGAACCGATTAAGAGAGTTGTCGTGTGCAGAGTTCTCAGAGCAGTGCCTGGCACCCAGTAAAGCATCTGATAAATGTTGGTTGACGTGTGGAGCTTGGGAGGCAGTCGTGCTGGGGTGATTGGACCCAGAAGGCCTTGTTCGAATCCCGCCTCTACCTCTGACTAATTATAGAGACCTTGGCAAGCTGACTCAGGCTCCGAGTTCGGGTTTCTCATCTGTGATGCCCCGTAGGATCGCTGGGAGGAGCGTGGAGTCTGGTGGTTCCTTCTCTGCACTGGGCTTATTACTGAAGTCCGAAAACTTGGGTCTTAACCGGTAGAGTGAAATCTTCACCTGGTGAGGGTGCTGTGGACGGTCACCTCCACAGCCCGCAGACTCTGGGGGTCGGTCTCATGTCTGTAGGGCCACCTCTCTTGGTCCCAGCCCCCCCTTCACATGCCCTCACTGGTTTCTGGTGTCCTTTGGAATGGATCATCATGTGACCGGGGCACGGGGTCTTCAGAGCAGGGTGCTATGGGGGGAGGGTTGCACTAGTCTGTAGGGGCACATGGAAGGGACTCTTCTTCCCCAGCCAGCCTGGGTCTGGGTGCCCTGGAGAGACCGGGATTTCAGACACCTGTCCCGGCCTCAGCACCCCCCTACCTCTCCCACATCATGTCCCTGCTTGGTTCGAATGCTCAGGGCTGAGTGATTTGGGCATGTCTGATGCCCCAGAGGATTTGGGTCACAAGCAGGTAAATATTAAACCCAGAAAGCTAGCTCCGAATGGAAACCTGTTTGGGCTGGCTGCCTGGGGGACTGCCAGGTTCTGAGCCTCCCGCCCAGCTGATGGCTAGGATAGGCAAGCACCCTCCAGGGGAAGAAAGGGCACCTGCTCCATTCCACGTGACTGCATTTACTTGCCGTTACTGGCCAGTGGTCAGGGGCTGCTGTGTCTGCTTTACAGTGAGGAGGAAACCAAGGCACAGAGAGGGCAGGAGGTCTGCTTAGGTTTACATAGCTAATGCGGGGACCTGGGGCTGGACACGGGAGGGTCTCTCAGCAAAGCCCGTGCTTTTCTGGCCCTGGGCCCCCAGTGGTCTCCTTGCTGCTGCTAGGGCCGTGCCGGGATGCTGTGGGGGTCACAGGTGCTGGGGTTTGCTCTCTGGCTCCTCTGAGCCTGGGCCTCAGATTCCCTTTTTTGCAAAGTGGGGACAGTCTTGTTTGGGGTCCCTGGCAGGCAGGACCGGGCCCAGGACACCTGAGTGCAGTGATGCTGGGGGCAGGATCCCAGGGAGCGCTTCCTGTTTGCAATGTACAAAGCTCTCCTGGGGCCTGGGCAGGGCTTCGGGAGTAACCGCCTGGCCAGTCAAATAAACCTTCTCTTTTTTTTTATGTTGGGGGTAGGAGTTTATTAATTAACTAATTAATTTTTGCTGTGTTGGGTCTTCGTTTCTGTGTGAGGGCTTTCTCTAGTTGTGGCAAGCGGGGGCCACTCTTCATCGCGGTGCGCGGGCCTCTCACTATCGCGGCCTCTCTTGTTGCGGAGCACAGGCTCCAGACGCGCACAGGCTCAGTAGTTGTGGCTCACGGGCCTAGTTGCTCCGCGGCATGTGGGATCCTCCCAGACCAGGGCTCGAACCCGTATCCCCTGCATTAGCAGGCAGATTCTCAACCACTGCACCAGCGGGGAAGCCCCAAATAAGCCTGCTCTTGAATACCACGTATGACAGGGCCCAGCCACAGTTCCTATCCTCTGGGAGCCGATACACAAGCCAGAATGAGCACATCGGTTTGGGGCTTCAGGACCTGGGTTTGCATTCCGGGTCTTATTAGCTTTGTGATCTTGGGCAGGTGCCTTCGTCTGGCTTAGCCTTGTCAGCTCGCTGTGAAAGACAGGAATTATAATTTACTTCACCAGGCCATGGTGAAGAGGAAGTGAGATGGTGTTCTCAGAGCTCCTGGTAGAAAGTAGGTGTTCAGTCAGTTGACTGCCCTCCTCAGGCTCTCAGGGGATAGTCTTCTAAGGCTGAAAGTGACCAGCAGGTCTGAAAGGCGAGTGAAGACTGCTTCCCAGTGCTGCCAGCAGTCTAGGAGTAGCATGGGCTGGTGCTGCAGGCAGCTGGGGACGGGGCAGGACGGGGCATCCGCTCTGTAACAGGATGGGTGGGATGTGGGGTAAGCTTAGCTGGGGAGAGCGGGGGGTGTTGGCTTTTACCTGGTCTCCCCACCCCCAGCCCTATAGGCAGTGGCAGCCCCAGACCCTTGGCTGTTTTCACAGACTGTGAAAATCAGAAGCCTGGGAGAGGAAGTGACTTGTCGAGCGTTGGTGGGAGTTGGTGGCAGAGGCAGCCCGAGGTCCACCGGGTCCCGTTGCTGCTCCATCAGCCGCCTGGGGTGGGCCCCTGGGGCGGTTGGCCTCCCTCACCTCTCCGGCCTGCCCTGAAGCCAGCTATGAATAGAATATTCTGGGCTACATGACTCACAGGCTGGCCCTTCCTCCACCAGGGCGCTTTGGGTTTTCCTTTCTTTACTTTTCCCTAATAAGGTCTCATGTGGCTGGCTTTCACCTCTCCTTTCTTTGGGCCTGGAGGAGTGGTGACTTTTGCCCCAGGAAGCCTGTCCTGGGAGGGCTCCTGTTAGGCTGCTGGACTGCACGTACTCAAACCTGGGTAAGTTTAAAGGGAGGCCGGGCAGAGGCATTGGAGCCGCGCAGACCTGGGTCCGGAGCTCGCTGCCCGCTCTCTAGCTGTGTGACCTCGGGCAAGTCCCTTTGCCTTTCTGAGCCTCAGTTTTCGGACTCAGTTCAATCCAACCCACATTTATTGAACCCCTGTTAGCTGCCAGGTGTGGCGCTAGGCAGTTCCGGTAGAACAGCAAGCGGACTCAGCCGCTGTCCTCCGGGAGCCTCGAGACTGAGTGCGGAGTCACGTGGGGACCGGGCTTTCCAGCCCGAAGCACATGCGAAACCCCACACCTGGCTCCCGGTTTTACTAGAAACTCAGAGATCATAGTGAGCCTTAGTTTGATTCCCAGCTAGCGAGAGCTGTAGTTGGGATTTCATGTCAATTACTGTCACTTCGATTTCACACTTGTTAGCGGGAAAGCGCAGGACCTACTTCTGGAGGAACGGCCTTGATTTTCCACGCACGTTGGTGATGTGAGTTCGTGTCCC
The DNA here is from genome assembly GCF_039906515.1 of Pseudorca crassidens. Lineage (NCBI taxonomy): Eukaryota > Metazoa > Chordata > Mammalia > Artiodactyla > Delphinidae > Pseudorca > Pseudorca crassidens. The sequence goes on from NC_090297.1 coordinate 13,092,504, forward strand.
AGGTGGTGAGCTGAGGCTGCCGTGTTCCCACGTGTGCCCCAAGCTTGGCAAGGAGGAAATGCAGCCCAGATGATGTTCCAGGGTAGTCCACCGCCTGGCGTGTAGTGGGTACTCAAGAAGTGTTTGTTGAACCAATGAGAGGGACAGTGGCAGCCTGGAACACATCCTAGCGAGGGTGTGATTGACTCGGGGAAGGAGGGCCAGCTTATGGGTGTCCCGTGCAGGAGGGAGGAGGCTTGTCCTGAGAAACTTCACAGGATGAAACGAGGGCAGGTTTAGACTTTTCTAATGTGGGACGATGAGTCTTCTGCCAAAGGAGGAATTCAGACTTGAGAATATGATGTGGGACAGTGACTCAGGCTTGGGTAGAGGTGAGGCGTTTATGGAATAGCCACTCTGTGGCTGGCATAGGGCTGGGCTCAGTGAGCTCCATCGGGGCAGGGAGGCTTTTTCTTTTTTTGTTCACTGATGTATCCCAGGCACCTAGAACAATGCTTAGCTCACAGGGGTGCTTAATAAACGTGAATTGATTGACTGAATGCATGAATGAGTATATTACTTAATTGGGTCTCAGGGGTGTTATTACACCCAGTGTGCAGATGAGTAAACTGAGGCTTATGGAGGTCAAGTCACATGTTTGCTGGGTTGTGGGGCCAGGATTTGGAGTCAGGGCTGCCTGATTGCAAAGCTTGTGCTCTGACCCACCCATCTGTTGGGATCCTCAAGAAGGAATTCTTGCCCTGGCTGACAGGTTGGATTTCAGCCTCTCAGAGATCCCTCTCTTCTGAGAGTGGCTGATTGTGGGAAAATACAACATGCTTGACTCCGAACTAATGGCAGGGCCAGTGCTGCGAATCGCAGTGGATCACCCAGCCTGCTCTGATCAGCAGGCGCCCTTTCAAAGAGAGGGGTTAGGAGGGGATCGATGCTGCCCGCCCTAAGGGGGTCCCGCCAGGCTTGGCCTGACGTTGCGGTCCCCCTCAGCCACAGCAGAGGGGAGGGCGCTGGCTCAGGCGGTGGCTGGCACAGTGCCGGCACAGTGGGACCTGAGTCTCAGGCCGACCCTGCCCAGGTGCCTGCTCCGGGGGAGTGGCTGGATTGGCGAGGGTGGATCCCTGGCGTTCACGGGAACCTGTGCCTGCCCTCAGCCCCCAGGTGGTTCTGGACAAGGATGCCCAGCGAGACTTGACATATTTGCATTTAGCTGCTCCAGGAGGGGCCACTTATTGAGGCTCTGCTGGGGACATCATAGCTAGAACGCTTGCCCAGGGCCACCGGGCCGGAGCGCTTTGTCTGCCGGTCCCCCACGTTCTCCTGATGTGCTGTTGCTTAGGGTCCCTGTCCCACCAGCTCCCCATGGCCCCGTCTGCTCACCTGAGCATTTTCCCAGGCAGCAGAGCAGCCCAGCGGACTGGTGGCCGGCTAGTGGCTGAGGTGCGGAGGTGTGAATACCGTAGGGGATCAAGGCACAGCCCTGCAGCTAGATGGCCTGGGATCCAATCCCAGTTCCCCCTTGTATTGACCGTGTGACCTTGAGCAATTTTCTTACCCTCTCTGTGCCTCTGTTTCCTAATCTGTAAAATGGGGGTGATAATAGTTCCTCTCTGAAAAGGTTGTTGTAAAGATTAAAGTAACTATAGGAGTAAAGGACTTGGAATTGCTCTGGGCCCTTAGTTAGCGGTTAATACACGTGAGGTGCTGTGATGCTGATTTTGGCATTCACTCCTTGGTGGCAACTCGAGGAGCGAGTGTCTGCCTTTTTTCTGTGCCCCGTGTCTGGGCCCTGGATTCCACCCACTCAGTGCCACTTTTGTGGATGAGTACCTGGGCCGGGTTGCTGGGGAGAGACGAGCCAGGGCAGCGCAGGGGCCCCTGACTCCCACTGGAAACCCCCTTTCTACCGTCCTCCCTCCCTCTCTCCTGCTCCCATGTCCCAGGCCTTGCAGAGATGAACCATTCATGCTTTTGTTTACTGTTTCAAGGAGCAGGAACTGACATCCTCCCACCCCAGGTTCAGGGCCACTCCCGGGAGTTCCCCTAGACCTCCAGGTCTCCCCCGCAGAAGCACCGCCTGCTCTTGACTGTTGGAGCCCATTCAGTTCACCTTCCCCTGCTGGACCGTGAGCTCCGAGGGCTGGAGGTGCTTGAATAAGTGTCCAGGGCTGAGCCATGTGCTAGGCTGGGCTCGGGGCGGTGGGGGGCGGAGGCGGTCAGAGGGGAGTGGGGCATCGGCCCTGGCCCAGGAGAGCTCGGGTCTGGTTGTTTATTTGTGAACTCAGAGATGGCGGCTAGGTGCCAGGAACAGGTGCTGGGTGCTGAAGAGGGAGAGGCGTGAGGCGTGGTCCTTGCTTTGAAGAGGCTGCAGCCTGCCCTCTCTCCCTCCCTCCTGCCGTCCCTCCCCACTTCCTGTATTCCAGATGCCACGCCAGGTGGTGGAGGCACACGGAAAAGTAGGTCGTGGTCACTGCCCCCAGTCTCTGCCCCGAGATCCACAAAAACAAGTAACCAGAGCATAATTCAGTTTCTTTAGAGACTTGGAACCTGGTATTTCCTGCCATGGAAACCGGTGGCAATGACTTTGGTCTCTGTGTCCCTGTGACTAATAACAGTAACACTACCCCGCATTAACAGGCCAGTGTCTGGCCCAGATCCCCAGAGGACTTGACCAGATGCCCCGAGACCAGGAGTTTTCGACCTCAGCGCTGTCGACACTTGAGCTGGATAGTTCTCTGCTGTGGAGGCCGGGCTCTGCACTGTAGGACGTGCAGAGCATCCCTGGCCTCTACCCCTTACATGCCACTAGCTTCCCCCTCCCTCCCCGTTGTGACAACCCAAACGTCTCCAGACATCGCCAAATGTCCCTGGGTGGCAAAGTTGCTCCCGTTGAGAACCACTGCCTTAGACGGATCAGTGAAACTGTAATTGCATACATCAAGATGGAATGGAAAATTTGAAATCCAGCACTGCCACCCTCCAAAAAAAACAAAAGAGGAAAAAAGCGCCCACAACATCCTGTATTCCTTGGGTTTGGCATAAAATGCGAACATCCGTTGGGAGGTGGGAGAGCCCTTGGAGGCCTGAGCAGTTGTGTGCCTTGGCCCAGGCCAACCGGAGGCAGAGCCTCTGGCAAAAGAACAGGGCCATCGCCAGGCCTTGTGTCCCCTTGCTCTGTGTGGTTACAATGTAGGGCAGGTCATCCAACAGCCATAGGGTGTACATACGACCATCATCAGTTCTGGGCGAGTTGAGTCGGAATGTTCGACTGGCTGCCTCAATCTCAGTTAAGCCCTGGTGTTCCCCCCACCCCATAGTGCCTGTCCTGGTTTGTACAGATGTATGGACTTGTGTCATTGTTTAGCATCTGCATCCCTGGGGGGTTGTGGATTTCAAGGGGGCAGGATCCAAACCCCCAGAACCTTGCATGGTACCTGGCATCCAGTAGTGCTCAATCAATTTTTGTGGAATGATTAAGAGATATTGTTGGGTGGATCCAGAAAAGTAGGTCGGCTTTCCCGCCCTCCCCTCGAACGCTGTTAGGTTCCCAGGAGGAGGGAGTGGGACCTGGAGACCTCAGTTCTAACATACACGGCACATATGTGGAAGACGTGACCTTCCTCACTCGCTTCCTGGTTTGCATCCTAATGGGAAAGGAGGTGGTGTCTCCGTCCTCTGACCAAGACCCTGGCCACAGGACAGAGCCCGGGTGAGCCTGGCAAAGGCTCAGCCTTGGCAGGAAACGCACAGGTGCGCGCGTGCCCCCCGCCACCTAGCATTTTGGAGCACCTGTTGGCTGCAAGCAGGGAGGAGAGCGCCAGATCCTGCCTTCCCAGGCCTGTCTCTTTCCACAGGTCACTTGAGGATGCTTCTGATGCAGTGTCAAGTGACAGCCGTGGGCAGACGGGGTGGGGGTGGGGGGTCACTGTAAGTTTGCTGCCTGGAGGCGGGGTTGCTGTCCCTGACTTTAGCAGAATACATTTGAGTTCATTTGAAGCATCCTGACATTTGCAACTCTCCCCAGGGCTGATCCTCCAGCCAGGGTGCTTTACATAAGGGGTACATCTGCAGCCAGCTGCGAGGCCCAGCCTCCCCTTGACCACGTGAATTCAGGCAATCGGAATGTCTTCCTGGCACGACGCACTGAGCTTTGGTCATCACTGTGTTTCACACCAACTAAGGGAACTCAGCATCACTGTCATTTTTGGGGTCCTCTCCTTTCCTGATGTGACCTTCTTGCCTGGAATCTTGACTTTAAAAGGAGCAGGAGGTGTGTGGAGGCTTTGGGGAGCTGAGTGTTGGCTTCAGGGCCAGGCCAAGCTGGTGGCTGTCCCAGAGCCCATCAGTGGGCACCCCTGGCCCTCAGTGGGGGACACTGCATGGTCAGAAGCTGCAGGAGGGCTTTCACTGACCCAGAAAGACTCTGGAGGCCAGTGATGGGGAGGGCCCTGGGACTGCTCAGCTCCACCTGGGACACCACCCCTTCTTGTAGGCCAGGGCTGCTGTCCAGTTAGAAGGAGGTGGTCATTCATTCATTCAACAAACATTTATCGAGCACCTCCTGTGTTCCAGGCTCTCAGCGAGGTATTTTATGTGAATTATCCTCATTTAATCCTTATAACAACTCTCTGCAGTGGGGATTTTTAGAGTTTTCCTACAGAAGAGGGAACCAGGGATCAGAACAGTGAAATAATGTCTTTGTGTCACGGTGAGGAAATGGAGAGCCAGAACCCAACCAGGTTTGATTGCAGACTCACTCTCCTAAAAATCATACCTGGGGCATGATGGTGGCAGAAAGGGGCGCCCAAGAGATACCCTGCAGGACCAGAGACTGCCTCAGGATGGGGGCACCCTGAATGCAACGGGTCCCCCATTTTCCACCGGGCAGCAGGATGCAGGCAGCGGTGGGCTCACAGCCCATGGGACCCAGTGCGGTTTCTGTGAGAAGGGAGGGTAGGGATTCTCTGTAGGACCAGGCTGTGGGTGCCAGTCCCTCAAGAGTCCAAGTACAGGGCTGGTGTCGAGAGCATCAGTTAAGCTTTTGCCAAAGCTGATGATGAAAGAGAACCGGTGTTTGGGACCGGTTCCCCGTGGGGGCCATAGTCCAGGATTTGACTCCATCCCAGGACAGCAGGATTCAGGGCAAATTTATTTCATGGTTGAAACCCCGCCTCCCCCCAACACCTCCAGCCCAGTCTCCTCTGCCCCCTTCCCAGAGCCCCAGGCAGCATCTTGTCAGAGGTGTGGTATTCATTGCAGGGGAGTGGGTGGATCCATTGGTCTGTTGAGGGAGAGGCACCCTGCTACAGCGAAAAGACGTGGCCAGACCTCTCCACCTGCCCCTTAATCATGGATCTGCCTCTGATGAGCTTCTTGAACATGGACAGATCTCTCTATCTCTCTGAGCCTCAGTTTCCTCCTCTGTAACATGGGGCTGATCCTCTCCACTCGTGTGTGCTCCGCCCCTTTGGGGGCTGGTGGGAGGACAGGCATTTCCGTCTCTCCCTGGCAGGTGCGGCGGACAGGGAGCTGCTGGAATGACACTCACATCTTCCCTGGGAGAGGGCCGCACATTGCGAAGGGGGTGGCTTGAAGCTTAAGTGCTGGCCTTTGGGGCTGAGGCCTCTGCGTCCCCTGGGGCTCCTTGCGGGGCTTGTGTTTCGGGAGACCTCAGGTGCTGTCCAGCCAGCTTGCCCTGCCTTGCTTGGGTGGGCTGAGCTATTTTTAGCTCCGAGTTTTGCAAAGGTTATTTCTTCCTGCCTGGAGCTCTCTGTGGGACAAAGTGGACCGCCCCCTCTCAGAGGGAGGCAGAGCTTGGGCCAGAAGAAGAGACTGGAGCCAGACTGGACCCTTGTGGGCTTTGACAGGGAGGCTTCCTCTGCTCTCGGTGGCCTGCCAGCCGGGGGCTCCCGTGATCCTTCCCGGGAAAGCTGGGTGTATGCCAGGGTCCCTCACCTGCCTGCCAGAGCGGCCGAGGGTGGCAGCCACCGGGGCTTCGGCGTCCTGTCTGCTCTCCCGACCACATGCTTCTGACTCACCAAAGCAAGAATGCGGTCTTTTTGGGAGCGAGTCCTTCCTCGTACCCGCCCCACCCCTCTCCTGATCACACCCCGGCACGGGCCCCAGGCCTCTTCCCAGACTGGTTTTGGGGGAACCGCCTCTTGCGCAGCTTGGCACTGACTCTGTTTGTGCAGCTCTCCTGGGAGGAGCTGTCCTGGCGGAGGCTGGTTTCGGGCAGGAGGAGGCGCGGCCCCACGAGCGGGTGCCCCACAGGCCTTGGCCGCCTTCTCCCCTCCTCTGATGGTGGTGGCGCAGCTGGTGTGGACCAGCATCCCTTCCTTCATTCAGCAAGTGTGTGTTGAGGTCTGGTGTGTGCCGGGCACCATTCCAGGGCTGTGGATGGAGCGATGAGCATAAACGATAATGTCCACATTCTGGTAGGAGGAAACTGATGTAAACAACTGAAATGTATAGATTCCCGGAGGTGTTAAATACTATGAAGGCGGGGAGGGCGGAGTCAGAGGAAAGAGTGTGGTGGGGATATGTACGTGCGATTTTAAAGCGGGTGGTTGGAGGGGGCCTCTCTGACACAGTGACCTTTGAGCAGAGCCCTGAAGGAGGTGAGGGAGTCATCCATGTGTATATCTGGGGGAAGAGTGTTCCAGGCAGAGGAGACAGCAAGTGCGAAGGCTGCCCTGTGGTAGGGTGTTTGAGGGGCTGCACGGTGGTCATTGTGACTAGGGTAGAAAAGCTGTGGGGAGAGAGGTAGGCTTTGAAGTCAGGGAGTTGGTGGAGGGACCACATCATGTAGGGCCTTGTTGACCAAGGTGAGGACCCTGGTTTCCACTCCGAATGAGGTAGGAAGGCATTTGAGGCTTTGAGCAGAAGAGTAACTTGGCTGCCGTGTTGAGAACAAAGTGTGTGGGGTGGGGGGTAGGGGGGTGAAAGCGGGAAGGGGCTATTTTAACGGTCCCGGGAAGGGATGGTGGTGGTGTGGATCGGGGGGTAGCAGGGGAGGCGGTGCGAAGTGGTCAGATTCTAGACATGTTTGGAGGGTAGAGCCAGTGAGGTTTGCTGATGGGTGGCATGTAGGTGTGAGAGAGAGTGGGGAGCCAGGGCTGAGCCTGAGGTGTTTAGCCTGAGCTCCTGGCAGGCTGGAGCTGCTGTCAGGCGAGATGGGACGCCTGGGAGGACTGAGGGTGGCGATCAGGATGTTAAGTTCAATATGCCCTGTGGACCCGTGAGTGGACGTGCCGAGCAGGCATACTTCTGGGCAGAGGTCTGGAGTTCCAGGGACGGTCAGGCTGGTGGTGTCACCGTAGAGATGGTCTTAAAAACCATGAAATGGGTGAGGTTGCCTGGGGAGGCGCAGATCAAGATGAGGTTGGAGTCCTGAGCCTGGGAGCAGCCCAGCATTTGGAGGTCCTTTGCCTGGGCCATTTCTGCAGCCTGGACCGTCCGTCCTTCCCCCACATCCAGCTCCGTGAAATCGCCTGGAGTCAGACCCCTCCATTTCCTGGTCCCACTTCATGCTTCCTGGGTGACCTTGGGCAGGTTGCTTCCCCAGTCTGAACCCCAGCTTCCCTGTCCATGGAAAGGAGGGAACAAAGCCCCCTCTTGGGTTTGGTTCTGCCATGAAAATGCTCCACTGCTGGTGTGAGTGTTCTAGAGCCGCCCTGGCACTAAATTGCCCGGGCTTTGGATGGGGAAACTGAGGCGCGGAAAGGTGGAGGGGTGGTGCAGATTCCACGCTGTCCTCTTCCAGCTTCCAGGCGTGTGTGCTGTGGAGCCCCATCGAATGGGCCACCCAGGATGTGGCCAAGAATTTGGGACCCTCGGATTGGCAGTTTTTCACCTGGCCCTTCAGCCTGGGGCCTTCCGCCTGGACTGGACCTCTGGGGACAAAGGGGTTAATGTGCCTGGGGGCTGGGAGGCGGAGGAGGAGGGGGAGGGTCTGGGGGCTGTTCTGGTGGCAGCAGCTTCTCCAGGCTGGCTTTGGTTTCCTAGCAACAGCCCCCAGGGGTCCCTTCTGCCCAGAGGCCTCCTCCAGGGTTGGTGTGGGAGGGGGCCTGCCCCCAAGCTGTCCTGCCTGGGGATCATTGACCAGGGGCACGCCTAGGGAGAGGGGACACTTACCCCGGGCAGTTACAGAGCCTCCATTGTCTGAGGCTTCAGCCACTGGCCAGCCTCACCCCTGCCCATGGCAGGAAGCCCATTGAGTGGCTTGGCGCCTGGTGTGCAGGGAGAGGAGCTGGCCCTGTGTCCCTCTGGCATGTGGAGGCTCCCACTACGGGCTGTGGAGGGTCTGGGAGGATGCTCTCCCCACTCACCCGTGCCCTCAGCCACCTGGCACCTGGTCCGTTCTGGGATCCCGTGGCTGGGATCCCAGCCCGAAGGTCCCGCCCTGGCTCTCCCAGCTCACGACCCAGGGACCCTGCTCAGCCACTGTTTGGCCTTGGGAACATCCTCAGTCTCTCAGCCTCCTTTCCCTCATCTGTTGTGGGAATTAAATTAGACAGACACTGTAAAATGTTCAGCAGGGGTTCTGGTGCACGGCAGTGCTGGGAGACGGCAGTACTGGGAGACGGCACCTGTTATTGTTTCTAAGACGATCATTTTGTGATCTCAAGGATGACGAGGGTCACAAAGGTCAGGGCTGGTATTCTGGTGGACCATCGGCCTGGACTCAGTTGAGCAATCTGCAGAATGGGGCAACACTGTCCTCCAGGAGCGGCAGGAACTCCAGGAAGGGAACTAACATTTGGTAAGGGCCTGCCGGCATTTTCAGATGTCACTCCGCTTACATCTGCATCTGACAGATGACGACAGGAAGCACAGAGAGGGTGAGTAACTTCCTGAGGTCTGGCCGCTGGAGGGCAAGCACACATTCAGCGTCTGAAGCTGGTCTCTCTGACCCCAGGCTGAGTGCTTTCCAGGGCTCTGGGTCCTGGACACGTGTCCTCCTTGCTGTACCTCCACCTGTGTTCTCTTGGCCAAGGCACCTTGTCTCTCCAGAGCCCCTGCGAACTAGCCCCCTCCACAGTCTGCAGCAGGGGGGCTGCTTGCGATGAGGGACTCCCAGGGCAGAGGTGCCCCCGCCATACAGCTTGCAGACCCTGCTCTTCCTCCTGGCCCCAGGCTTTCTGGGCAGGGCAGAGGACACCTGGGCTGAGGTCCCCATCTGGGCCTGTGCCCCTCCTCCACTGGTCAGGAAGCCCCACACCTGCAGCCACCCCAGGTTCAGGGATACGCCAGCCTCATGGTCTCCTCAGTGAGTGGATCCTAAGCAGATGAAAGTTCTCAGGCTCCGGGCTTAGTTCAGTGCAGCTCAGCTGTTGTCTAGCGTGTGGGTTGGTGCTCTGGGCACGGAGACGAAAAGAAGAGGCCCGTCTAGGGAGGGAGACCGTTCTAATGGGGGCTGTAGGTATCCCAGAATCACCTGTGCTCTTTGAAAATAGACTTTCTCAGGCTGCACCCACAGGCTACCAATTCAGAATTGTGGGCCTGGGACACAGGTTTCTTTCTTTCTTTCTTTTTTTTAAACATCTTTATTGGAGTATAATTGCTTTACATTGTTGTGTTAGTTGCTGCTGTATAACAAAAGAAGATGGAACGCTTCACGAATTTGCGTGTCATCCTTGTGCAGGGGCCATGCTAATCTTCTCTCTATCTTTCCAATTTTAGTATATGTGCTGCTGAAGCGAGCACAGATTCAGGTATTTTTTAAACCAGGCTTGGGAACCACTGCATGAGATGGGTCTGGGGAGGCCTCACAGAGGAGAAGGGTCTGGGTTTTGAAGGTTGAGTAGGAGTTTGCTCTTTGGTTCTGAGAGAGAATTCTCCCTGGAGGGAACAAACAAACTGAGCAAAGACCCAGAGATATAGAACAGGTCGGCAAAGCGATGGGCCTGAAGCCCTTCATGAGGACTGGAACAGTCAGGCCGGGCATGGGAACCGCCCAGACCAGAGAGGTCGGTGGGGAGGGTGGTGCAGCAGGTCAGGGAGGGCCTTGCTGAGGACCTGCGTTCCTAAGGCGAAGGTGATGAGGAAGAGTCTGAGGCTGTGTGCTTTGGAACCCTTGCTGTGGCGGCAGAGGTGGGCGTGTGTTGGTCAAGCTCACATCTGACAGGGGCTGAAACCTGGAGAGGCCTCCCGGAGGCTGTGGTTGCAGGAGGAGCTCTGGTCCACACCCCTGGTCTTACCTCCCATCCCGCACTTTTTTCCCAGCTTCCAGGAGACAGACAGGGTGCCTCTGAGGCCAGAGTTGGAGGTGGGGGCCTGGGCCAGATCCTGGTCCTTGTTCCCCTCTGTGCAGAACAGGTTGGCATCTACATTTCCTCTGGCAAGGCTGCCCGACTCGGTTATGCCAGCATCTCCCTCTGGGACTGCCTGCCTGCCTGCCTACCTGGGCCCCTGCCCACACTCCCCTCCCCTCCCCTCCCCTCCCCTCCCCTCTCCTCTCCTCCCCGCAGAGTCCCGCCTTCCCCATCCTCAAACTCCTGGCCTGATTTGTGCAGCCTCCCTGATTTTGAGGAGCCTTCCTGGTGTATTTCTCCAGGCCTCATTCAGGGGGAGCTGATGGGGACATTCACTTGAGTGGGAGGTGGGAGATGGTCCGGGATGGGATGAATCTCAGGGACTAGTGAGGAGGGACAGGTGCGTGCAGGCTGGAGGAGGGTTTCCTGCCGGGCCTCTGGGCTAGATGGACCTTGAGCTCTAGAGGAAGGAGGAACTGATAAGGGTCTGATTAAATTAGAGCCTGGAAGACACCTGCTGTGGTGAGCAGGGCTGTCCAGGGTGGAGGGAAATGCTAATCTGGCCGCTCTTGGGTGGTCCCGGTCACTGAACTTGACGGCGCTTGGGGGGCACACCCGGAGCTGGGCTTGCTCCTCTGCTTCTCGCTCTGTCTGAACGTGCTCGAGAAGTACAGCCTGCTGCTGGTCGTTCTGTGTAGGCTCACGGGCAAGAGCACCATTTGGGGGTCTGCCTGCCTAGCCAGTCTTGGCAGTCGTGTTTAAAGAGATGACCCCCCAGAGAAGAAAGTCTCCATAACCCTACCACCTACGTGGAGCACTGAGAATATCACCGTGCTAACAGTGGCCACTGTAGGCTGAGAGCTACCCCACCACACACCACGGTCCCGTTTCATGAGCACAGGACCTCTGTGAGGCAGGTGCTGGGGAGAAGGGGGTGAATTGTAACAGCTGGAAGTGGCAGAGCTGGGATTCGAACTCAGATCTAGCAACAGATCCCACCCTTTCAACACCATCTTGCGGCTACTGTCTGGTCCGGCCTGTGATGTTTTGCCTTAGTCCTCTTTTTAAAAATGAGAATGCTTCTTTTCATCTTCCCTCCTTATAATACTCACTGTAGAAGATCTGGAAAATTCAGAAGAATGGAAAGAGGGTCAAAAGAAAATCTCCTGGAGCCCTGCCACCCAGGCAAACACTGTTCATATACCTTAGCGAGTTTCCTTCTGTCCTTTTCCTCTCTGCACTTTAGAAACAGTTGGAATCCCTGAGTGTAGGTAATTCTGTAGATAATCCTGCTGGGCCACTCTTGGTTTTCAGTCGACGCTCCTTCCCCAGCCAGACTGCCTCTTTTGCCAGAGACCGCTGTGGCAGGAAGGTTCTGGGCCGCTTTTAAGAGCGAGGTTCATTTCAGGGGCACCACAACACATTCCTTCCAGCTCAGCCTCCGACCTTGAAGCTTGCAGACCATGCATAGCTCAAGGAAGACTTAAAAAAAAATAAAAAAAGGAAATAGCTGAGCAACCCCACGTTTGCTCACGTTCACACCTATATGCCCCGGCTCCTGGCTGTGGCAGCCTGCGGCATCCTCCGGGCGGGTGCTGTCATGCCCACTTTACAGAGATGGAGGCTGCAGCTCTGAGAGGCCAAGGTGGGGCCTGGGGTCACACCGAGAGCAGGAGGCAGAGCCCAGCGCACAGATGGACTTGGCTGCCCCCAGACCCTCACGGCTTGGAAGCCCTTGGGGTTCCCCTTTGAGCCTCCTCCAGGGTATCTCCTGGGATGCAGAACCCAGACGCATGGTCCCACTTGCTGTTTCCCGTTCTGGTGGTGACACGTCGAGGACGGGCATCTTGGCACTGACTGAGCCTGCTGGGGCTTTGTGGTTGACCTCAGGGACGCTGCTGGGAGTCCCATGGCCCAGGTAGCAGGAACCCCATTTTACAGATGAGGATGCCAAGGCTCAGCTCACCTGCCAGTGGAGATGAGACTCCAGCCTGGATCCCCGACTCCCAAGGTAGAGCTTTGGTCATCACAGTCTGTGCCCTGGGCGTTAATGACAGCCAGAGACTACCGTGTCCCAGGGACCCCTCCAAGGGTGTTGTATGTATTTACTTTTAATTTTCTTAAGAACCCCATGAAATAGGTACTTCTTAGAAGTATTTTTTAAAAATATTTATTTATTTATTTTTGGCTGCGTTGGGTCTTTGTTGCTGTGCACAGGCTTTCTCTAGTTGCGGCGAGCGGGGGCTACTCTTCATTGCGGTGCGCGGGCTTCTCATTGCGGATGGCTTCTCTTTGTTACGGAGCACGGGCTCTAGGCGTGCGGGCTTCAGTAGTTGTGACACGGGGGCTCAGTAGTTGTGGCTCGCGGGCTCTAGAGTGCAGGCTCAGTAGTTGTGGTGCATGGGCTTAGTTGCTCAGCGGCATGTGGGATCTTCCCAGACCAGGGCTCGAACCAGTGTCCCCTTCATTGGAAGGCAGATTCTCAACCACTGTGCCACCAGGGAAGCCCCAGTAGGTACTTTTTAATCCCCATTTTGCAGATGAATAAACTGAGGCACAGAGACGGGGTTAAGTAACTCATCCAAGGTATTATGGCTACTGGGTAGTGGGCCCAGGTGGTATCAGGTAGCCTTGACTTCTTTTCTAATTATTGTGCCGTGAAGGTCTCTAGCAGGGAGTTGCGCTGCTCTGAGCCATGCCTATTCCCTCACTCACATCCTTCTGAGCCTTGGGGCACGTGTGTGCAAAATGGTGGCCATAGGCCTGTGGGTGTGCACGGGGCTTGCTGGCCTGGGCCCTTGCCCGGGGACCTCACTGCCCCCGATTAGTCTGCAGCAAATGCCTCCCAGATGCCAGCCCTGAAGTCCAGGGAGGCCGTGTGATTAAGGGGTTGAGACTAGGGTTTGGGGTCAATACCCCTGGATTGAATCCTAGTGTTGTCACTTTGTTCACTTGCCTCTGTGACCTTGGGCAAATCCTTACTTCTCTGAGCCTTGGTTTCCTCATCTGTTAATGAAATAACGCAGATAAATCTCTGGGCTCCTTGTATGTTGATGTCTCTGTTCCTTTCTGGGAAAAGCCTTGGGCTTGGAGGGGAGGGCAGGAGTCACCCCTGAAAATGAGGAAAAAGGAGAGGACATTGGACTTTCTGACCTAGAGGGAAGGATCCTGGGCTTCTGCTTGATCAGAAAAAAATATATATATATATTTCTCCCCACAGGATGTTTATTAATTACAAAGGAAAATAGTAACTTTACAGTGGAGAAACCTCAGGGAGACATCACTTTAACTAAGTGATCAAAGTTACCATGACTAGTACAGGCGTACCTGGGAGATACTTTGAGTTGGGTTCCAGACCACCGCAATAAAGTGAATACTGCAGTAAAGCGAGTCACGCTTTATTTTTCCCAGTGCATATAAAAGTTATGTTTACACTATACCTTAGTCTATTAAGTGTGCAATGGCATTATGTCTAAAACACAATGTACACACCTTAAAGAAAATATTTAAGGAGCAGTTTGCACATGAAGCTGGGCTGGGTGCCTTCCTTTTTCTTCCTGCAAAATGGATATGTCTCCCTGCTCCTTCTTCAGTGGTTCTGAATGAGCCCACAGGGCAGACGGACCTGCAGGGAGACTGCTATGCAGCTGTTGTTTGACTTTTCAACTTGCGAAGGGATTTGCAGACATTTTAGTTTGCTTTTCCCAACCTTTGCTGAGAGTTTTCAGTGTGGGTAAAAGACACAGTCACACACTTAGTGGAGAGCAATTTGCATTCAGTGAGAATGAAAAGTGCAATTCTCTGACCCAGCAGATCCCGCCTAGGAGTGTGACTGACAGGTTCATGCACCAATGCGCTCAAGGCCAAGTGTATGGAGGAAGGCTTTACAACACCAACGCCTGGAAACAACCTCAGTGTCCCTTGATAGGGTTTATGTCAGTTATGGTATATCCCATCTGCCCCAAAATACTACGCAGCCATTAAAAAAGTGAGACTGATTTCTGTGTACTGTTCTGAATTGATCATGGAGATTCTTAAGCGAAAAACGTGGTTGCTAAGTGAAGTAAGTCAGACAGAGAAGACAGATATGTGACATCACTTATATGTGGAATCTAAAAAGACTGATACAAATGAACTTATTTACAAAACAGATAGAAAACAAATTTATGATTACCAAAGGGGAAGGGGGTGGTGGAGGGATAAATTAGCAATTTGGGATTAACACACTACTATGTATAAAATAGATAAACCAGGACCTACTGTATAGTACAGTGAACTGTAGTCAATATCTTGTCATAAACTATAATGGAAAAGAAGCTGAAAAGGAATATATATACACACACGTGCCCGTGTATAACTGAATCACTTTGCTCTACACCTGAAACATTGTAAATAAAGTATACTTCCATTAAAAAATTTTTTTAAAAACGTGGTTGCACCACAGGGTGTGCAGTGTGCTTCCTCCTGTCTAAAACAAGGCATATATACGGATAAACAAGCTAGTGCATACATGGCATAGTTCTGGAAAGATTCATAAGAAACCAGTAATAGTGGTCAGTCCTGGGGGATTTGAGAGACTGACTTTTCATTGCACATCTTTTGTATTGTTTTGGACTTTGAGAGACAGTAGAGCATGGTGGTTACATAATGAGCACACACTGGGGCCCATGGCCTGGGTTCACCCCCTGGCTCTGCTGCCTACTAGCTGTGTGATCTTGGGCTACTTACTTAACCACCCTGGGCCTCATTTTCTCATAATTTGGATTTTCATATTTGTAAAGTGCTCAGAATAATGTCGGAGATATAGTAGGCACTGCCTAGATGTTTGCTGTTATTAATTGATTGCCCTTCACATGCATCCTATTTTTACGTAGGAAACCAGCTAACACAAATAGAGGCTTTAAGGATTGGAAAGGAAAATAGCCTCGCAGCCAGTTTGCGTCAGGCGCTGATTAGAAAGGAGGGCTTGGGGCTTTCCCTCCAGGGTCGATCCCCTCCTCCCCAGGAAGTCTAGAAGGACTGCCTCTAGCTCAGAATCGGGGGTGTGAACCGGGAGTGGGGAGAACTCTTTCCGTCACTGCTTTGCAGGAGGCATCGGGCAAGCTTGGCTCCAGGGCCCGGGAAGCCCGGTGGAGGCGCTGGCTTCTTGGTTGCGGGATCCTCCACTGCGAGGCCTGGAGAAACTGCCCCCAGCTCCCAGCATTTGGGATTCCGCCCCGATCTCGAGCAACCTGTCTCCATGAAGCGCTTTATTTCCCTCACACCCACGTGCCAAGTGGCCAACCTCGTGGGTGCAGCACAGGGAGAGACAGAGAGAGTGAATGGCCTTCCGTGGGACCACTGGGGCGGGAGCTGGGGAGAGCGGCGGCTGGACCCAAGGGCGCCCGTGGAGGAGAAAGTGTCCGGCCACGTCCATGACAGTTCAGGTGTGATCCAGCTTCTGCGACACGGGGGCTGAGTGTGGTCCTGGCTTCTGAGGCTGGAGTTTCACCTGTCAGCCAGTGGGGACCCACCTGTCAGCCTAGCTGGACCCGGCAGGCTCCCGAGGTTCCTTGGTATTGGGCAGAGGAACGTCCGTGGAGGCAGGGGCCTTCTGGGAAGATGGCTTAGGGTTCAGCCGCTGCTGGTTTTTCTGCAGGTTAATGATTTATGAAGGTGAGGGCTGGGCCCTTGCTGGCGCTGTCCTGTGCTCCCGAAGCGGCTGGGGTACAGGGTGAGAGCCGGCAGGCTGGCGTGCACAGATCACGAGTCAGCGAGCCTTCTCTGCCGCTGGAACTTCAGCCTTGAACGCCCTCTGATCAGATTTCTGGCCTTCTGTTTGCAGGCGAGCGCTGGGACGGTGCCGGTGAGCTGCACCCTGTCTGATGGCTTCCTCCCATCCTCCACAGGCTGCCATAGGTATGGTACTCCGGGTGCCTGCTTCTCCCGCCTCTGAACGGGCCGTGGGGCCTGCCCCAGGGCCACTAGCTTTGGAGTAGGCTGACCTCGGGTGTGAATCTGGCCCTACTGGCGGTTAGCTGTGTGCCCTTGGGCCAGTGGCCTCACCCCTCTGCCTCAGGTTCCTTGCCTACAACATGGAAATAAAGATTTCCTCCTCATAGAGCGGGCTCCAGGTAAGGGCTGACTCCTTACCTTTCTCCCTGAGGTCCCCTGGAGAGACGAGCAGAGCCCCTCTGGGGACTGAGGTGTGCTTGAGGGTAAAGCTTATGAATTGAGTGGGGAGTTGGGGCTCAGGGGAAGGGCGGGGCCATCCATCTCCATCTGCTAAGGAACTGAGGAGGCCGGGTCATCTAGCAGTGGTGGGGCTGCTAAAGTTAAAAAAAAAAAAAAGCAGAAAAATACATACTTAGACTAAAAAATATTGTTTTTTTAATCTGAAATTCAATTTGATGTCCTGTATTTTTATCCGGCAACCCTAACGGTGTTGGACACTGCTGGTAGAATCGGGACCCCATCCTGGAGGAGCTGGAGGCAAGGCCATTTCTCCCATTGGGCCCAGCTTCCTGGCCTCTTGTTCTTTTTGGGGGGTGGCAGTTAGCAGAATGGTAACAAGCCAGGGCTTTTTCTCCAGTCCAGCCCTGCCACTGCCACTGTGAGCTCAGCCGAGTGACTTGGTGTCTCTCTGGCTCCGTTTCACCACCCACAAACATGGGGATAATAACGATACCCTCTGCTGTGGCGTTTCGAGGTTTAAATGCAGGTGGGACCCTGGCGTGTGGTAATCAATGGCTCAGTGCACGGCAGCTGCTATCTCTGGGGTGTTGGCAGGACGGGCCGCCTGTGCTGTGCTCTGAGCCCCCGGGCAGAGCCCAGGGAGGACTCTCCCCCACCCCACCCCACCCCGAGCCTCCGTGTTCTTTTCTGAAGGGTGGGGGACCAGCACGGTAGTCACACCTTCTCCATAGCGTGGGTGGCTTCCTGGGTCCCGGCCTTCTGGATTCGCTGGGGACTCGCTGGGGTGGGCTCTCCCGAGGACGGGGCATGTCCATGAACATCACAGGCGTGTGTGGTCACCTCCAGCCCTGGCAACTGTCTGGATGGGTGGGAAGGGCTCAGTTCAGCTCTCAATTATCCAGGGATGGGCCTCCTGATTTTTCCTTCTGATAAGGAGCTGTGCCTAATTGCCTGGGTCTCAGGATCCGGAACAGAATCTTGGGAACAAGGTCATTTTCTGATTCATGGCCGTGGCCTTGGGTCCCAGGATGTCCACACCCCTCGCCGCTGTCCCAGGCACCCTGAACCCTTTCTCCTACACACCAAGGGGCCAGACATGCAAACTGAGAGCGAAAGTATCTTATGATGAAATCAATTCAGTTCCATTCAGCAAACATTTGATGAAAGTTTACTGTTCTGGGTGTATCTGACATTGCAGGCTGGTTTCATCTGGTTGAACTAGTCTCTTTGCCACTTTCTGACTCTTTGAGAGCTTCCCATGGTCTTCACGAAAAATTCAAATCCCCCCAGCACCTCGCAGCCGTGTTCTCACCCCCATCATCCTTGCTCACGTCTTCACCTCCACTGGGCCACTTGCTGTTCTCTGCTCTGGCCTCAGCCTGGAATAGCCCCCGACCTGTAACCTGAGCCTGTCAGACCGCTGCTCCCCCTTTAAGGCTCTGCACAGGGGCAGCCTTGTGCCAAAGCCGCGCCCCACATAAGCCCCCTCCTCTCTTTAGCACCGGCTCAGTCTCTGGGCTTTTCCATTGTTCTCTGGCTGTATCTGCCTGCCTCACCCTGTAGTGAGCTCCTTGACACTGAGGGGCCACGTCTGTCTCCGCTTGAACCTCCCGGCCCAGGGGCTCTCGGGGACAGTTCACTGGATGCGGGCATGACTGTGTTGATTGCTGGGCTAACTGAAGCTATTTGAACTCTTAAAGGGAGAAGGTGCAGAAATAACCTAAGTCCCTGGACACAGCCTGGGGGCCGGGTCACCTGGGGCTGGGCCTGGCCTGTGAATGGGGAGGGGCTCTCCATCTCACCCAGGGTCAGGGCCTGGGCTATGACTCAAGGCAATAATAATAGTAATAACGATAATGATCATGATGTTGCAATGACAGTGATGGTAAGTAGAATCGTCATTGTAAGAACAGCTGACATTTAGCGAGCCCATACCTCGCACTGGGTGCTTTAATGTCTGTCAATTCATTCCATCCTCCCAACAACCCTGTAAGGCAGTTACTATCATTGTCCTCATTTGACAGATCAGAAAACTGCAGCTTGGTGGGGTAGGGGGAAGGGCGGTGAAATAACTTGACACTCACACAGCCAGTATAAGGGAGAGCTGGAGTCTGAACCCAGGTGGTCTGACTGTGAAACCGTAGTGACTACAATGATACAGGCCACGTGCAAAGGGAACCCTCCCCCCACTGTATGCCCAGCAGATTCAAGAGGGCAGGACCGTGGGCACTGAAGCCCCTTTGGTCAGGATAGGTCTGAATCTGGTGGTCCAGAAATAGTGGGCAGGGACTTTGAGGTCATTTATTCCAGTATTTTTTAAACTTTTAAAACTGCAACCCATAGACCTGATAATAGGGGTGTGTGTGTGTGTGTGTGTGTGTGTGTGTGTGTGTGTGTGTGTGTGTGTGTGTGTATTCAGCAAATAATTATGTGCCTACCATATGTCGGGCACATTACCAGATGCTGGGAATATGACAGTGAAACAGACAAGAATGCCTGCCCTCAGGAAGCTTACATTCTAGCAGAGGAGACAGACAGTAAAATAAATGAAACATACTGTGTGTCACATGCTGATAAGGGCCACAGAGAAAAAGAAAGCAGGCATGGCCAATCGGGAGCCCCCGGGTGTCACTGGGGGCAGCTTTGGTCCTGGCAGCCTCGTTGGAAGCCGACGTATGGTAAAGACCTGAAGGAGGTGAGAGCAGGAGAAGACGCCTGGGGGAAAGAACATTCTGGACCCCAGGACTGAAAGTGCAAATGTCCTGAGGCAGGAGCAGAGCTGGCGCTTTCACAGTACAGCAAGGAGACCGGTGTGGCTGGAGTGGAATGAGCAAGGGGAGAACAGTAGAAGATGCTGTACACGCACATTTTACATGTGTGTACACATACATATCCAAACACAAGTGTGGAAAGCAATATCAAAAGTAATACCAAATGTGACTGGGGAGGGCCTGTCAGCTCTGCGTTTCTGCTGCAGTCAAGCAGCTGAGGAAGGGTCTTCTTGAATTTGATACACTTGCACCTAAAATGTTCTGCTCTGGAAACCCCAGGTCACTGTGGGTGGGGTGGGGGGGGGTTTGGATTTTTCTGGTCAATGAGACTGCTAGAATCAGATATGTCCATCTGTCCATCCACTGGCCCGTCTAGCTGTCTCTCTGCTCCATCCACCTCCCCACCCATTTACTTATCGATCCATCTGTGGACAGTCCTGTCCTCAAGGATCTCGGGCAGGGAGGGGACAGAAATTGCAGCAGGTGTCCCTGTGTAACACTCACATCCCAGGCACTATGCCAAGAGCAGTTCTCCACCAGGGGCAGTTTTGTCCCCCAGGGGACATTTGGCAATGTCTGCAGACATTTTTGGTTGTCATAGCTGGAGGGTAGAGGGCAGGAATGCTGCTACACATCCTATAGAGCCCCCCAGCACAAAGACCATGCAGCCCGATAGGAGGCTGAGAAACCCTGACCCACATCTCACGTCACATTCACATTAGCCTTATGAGGTAGGTGCTGTTGTCTCATTCTCCATTTTACAGGGAAGAAACCAAGGTTCAGTGAGGTGAATGGGACCCAGACAGGACGGGGTGGGCCCCAAGCTCATGCTCTAAAATGTGTGACATGAGCTGTGACAGGCCTGCTCCGGGCAGCCCAGGGAGGGGCGATCAGCTTCAAACCAGCCCGCATTGTCCCTTCGTTTGGGAGTGGGTTTGCACAAGGTAGGGAGATGGGCTAAATGGATGCTTGAGGTTCTGTTTAGGCTCAGATTCTAGAAAAGAAGTCTTCTAAGGCAGAAGACTGGGGGATCTCAGCTTGCTGAAAAGGGCCAAAGGTGAGGGCTTGTTACGCTGTTTAGGATAGAGGATCCATTTCTTCACTTGTTGAATGAAACAAGTGAAGTTCTTGTTCAAGTTTTCTGAGTTCTGCCCGTCGACTGAAAAAAAATGCACAACCTAAGAGGAGAGAATTATGTTTATGTTTTACTTGACGGACTTACTGAGGACTTAAGCCCGGGAGGCAGCCTCTCAGATAGCTCTGAGGGACTGCTCCTAAGAGGTGAGCGGGGAGCCAGGATATATAGGAGTTTTTGCAACAAAGATCAGGTAGTGAGAACATCAGAAGATTACTGTTAACTAAAGAAAACCAGGCATCTCAAGTTAATGAATTTAGCACTCTTCTGTATATGGGAAGTGCGAGAGGCTGGGCTCTTTGAAATCATTCCTTTGATATGCGCTTTAGCTGTCTGGGGCCAGCATCCTGTTCTTTCGGTCCTGAATCCCCTCAGGGTGCACCACTGGGGTGGCTGCAGTGGCTGATGCCTCGATGGCTGCAACATCCTTTGTTTACTGATGTGGCTGGCGACATACCCCAGGCCAGGACCTGCCCCCTTAAAGGGGCAAAATAAATCATTACACATTTTACAGGAACAGATGAAGAAAACAAGAGGCTAAGACAGAGAAGGGATGCGGGCAGGGGTCCTCCCAGGGGAGAGAAGCAGGGAGTAAGGCCGGGTTGGCCTTCATGCTGGGAGCCCTGCCCCAGCCAGTCTGTGCCCTGGTACCCAAAAGCTGGCTGCCTTCAGGCTCCCCTCCCCCATGCATACCAAATAAAGCGCAGGGTGCCAAGTTCATTCGCATATATGCAAAATGCAAAGACATATGACACATGGAAATACACACGAAGGTGTGTGCCCAGACGCACGTGGGCAGATGCATTCATAACCCCCCCTTGCTTACAAAATAGGAAAGTAGAAAACAAGACAACCAGAGACTTCCATTCAAGTCCAGATGCACACACGCTCGCCTTGGAAGCTTGCTCCCTGCCCTCCCTCTACTGCCCATCTGCTTAGAGCCCCAAGCCACCCGCGGGAACCTCGGGGCACAGGAGGGCCACCTGACCTGGGCATGGGTTTAATCTAGTCTCTGGGAACTGCCCGCGTGCTCTCTCTCGGACCCCCAGCTGCTCCCCACTTCCAGCCCTCTCTCTGGACCAAACCCTGAGACCCCGCAGCAGGCTAACTCCTCCTCCCTTCCAGGAGATCCGCTGCTTCCTGGAGGCCCAGGCCCCTCCCCCGAGGCAGAGGACGACCCTGGCGAGGCCTTTGAGTTTGATGACAGTGACGATGATGACGAGGACACCACTGCTGGCCTGGGCGTCCCAGGCGCTGCTCCAGAGAAGGAGGCGGAAGACGCCCCACTGATCCACTTGGACTCCGCCCCCGTCGCTGGTAAGGTGCTCTGGGAGCCCAGGGTCTTCCCATTTCCGGGCCTCCGGGGCTACAGGGAGCTCAGGGCTGCATGGATGATGCCTTGTGGCTCCTCCACTGTCCCCAGAAAGCAGGAAGGGAAGACAGACCACTGGGAAGAAGCTGCATTCCATCGCTCCCGTTGGGAATTGGAGATTCCTAGCATTCCTGCAGCATCTGGTGCACTTTGGCACGTCCTAAGTGGCAGTGGTTGGCCGTCAATGGCAGTGGTTGGCTGTCGGTTGTGCTTCAGTGACAGTTACTTCCCAGAGCTTGTGTCCCTGAAGCTCCGCTCTCCCCGCAGCTTCTCCCAGGGAATCACAGCCGCCAGAGCAGCAGCCTCCCGGAGCCCTGGGGGCAGGAAGGCCCTGATAAGGCCGGCGTTAAATGGCAGCTTCTGTCATCGGGAGGGACTGGGGACTGGACCGGCAGGAACTTCCTGCAGGCTTGGGGACAAGGGGCTCCTCGAGGGGCTGCGGGTGAGGGCAGGCCCAGAGCAGGCAGCGTTACTGGTTCTGGTCGGAGCTGGGATGTGGGCCATGGGGCTGGGGGTGGGGACAGGCAGGTAGGACTGGTAGGGGAGCGTAATGGTAGTGTGGGGCTGGGGGAGGGCAGGCAGGGACGCAGCAGGCACCGGGCTGGCGGCCCCGTCTCTGGTGCCCCCGGGGAAGCTGGGAAAGGGGGCGGGGATGCGCTGAGTCCCTCGGGCCAGCCGCTGGCCTGACGGGCTCTGCCTCTGCTCTCCTCCCGCAGACCCAGACCTAGCGGCTGCACCACCCCAGACACAGTAAGTGAACCTCGTTCTTTTGCTCTGGCAGCTGGAAAACGAGGAGAGACCGGGCAGGAGGTGTGGGAAGGGGTGGAGCTGCGGCTGTGAGGGCTCAGGGCAGGTCTTTGGCTAAGGAGAAACGCATTTCAGGATCCCTGGGCTGGAGGGAAGAGGTCAGTCCCTAAAACGTGTTACTTTTTCCTTTATTTTTCCCACAAGCATGTGAAGTAGAAAGCAGGCCTGGCTCCACATCCTGGCTTTGTCCCTTGCCAGCTGTGTGGCTAGAAGGAGTCACATAAACTCTCCAAAGTCAGTCTGTTCACATGCAAAATGAAAACAATGAAGTAGCCACCCACTCCATTGGGCTGTGGCTGGGAATTAAACAGCTCTCTGGTGCTCCGCGCGGTGCCACCCTCTGTAATTGTCTTTGCCATCGCCATTTGTTTTGCCAGTATCGTTCCTGCTCCCTTTCCTCTGACTGTTGCTGGGGACTCTGCCCTTCTCCACCTGGGAGTCTGTCTGAGTCAGGGCAGCCTAAAGGCTAACACCCCTGGGTGTTGGGGTGATTGCCGGCATCGTACTCTGGGCCCAGCACTGGTCATGGGTTCTTGTGTAAGTCCCAGTCCCCCAGGCCTTGGTTTTCTCATCTGTAAAATGGGCCACTGCTTCCTCCATAGAAGAATGAAGAACTGCTGGGTAAGACACCTAGAGACACCGCGGGCACCTAATCAAGGCAGTTTTACCACCACTCCCCCTGTGGTCTTCAGCAAGTTGGACGGCGCATTCGGGAGTCGGGGGCTGTGAAAGCTGAGGCCTCTTGGAGCTTTGCTCACTGGTGCTCACTGCTCGGCTTTCAGGACCTGGGTGTTTAGAGAGTCCTAAGGGAAGCCTCAGTGGTGGATCTAGGCCCTGGAGTTGATGGCCGGGGCCCCTGGGGTCCTGAGTTTAAATCCTGGCTGCCCTAGTCTGGGGAGGGGTGTCTGAGCCTTCCTTTGTTTTTCTAGAGTGAGCTGAATCGGGTGGCTAATTCTCAGGTAGGTGTCACCCAGCTGGAGGTCTCAGAGATGCAGGTTGTGGCCCTGGGTCCGGGAGCCAGGGCAGTTCTGGATTCAAATTCAAGCCTAGGAGTCCTTGTTTGTGTTCATTTGCTTGTTGGAGTGGGTGGATCCTGGGAGGGTTTCTGCTGGGCTTGGCACTGTGTAATTACCACCAGAAGAGGGGCCAGGTTCTCTCCTCCCTGGTTAGGGACCTGAAATGAATCAGCGATTCTGCACCTGGGCTGGGAAGTCCTGACATTGCTGTGATCTCCCAGGGGTTACATCCCTCCAGGCTGGGCCAGGAATAAAGCCACCCAGAAACTCAGTCTGAACAGGGAAGCAGACTCATCCAGGTGGGGCAGAGGGTGCCAGGGAACAGGGACACTGACCGGAGGGGGGCTAGGGGGGTCTTGGCTCAGCAAGGGAGCATAAATTCACCGGGGGAGAGAGAGGAGGGCTCCACACGAGGAAGCCACTGAGCAGGGACGGGGGCAGGGGCTTGGGAAACGGTGTGGGCAGCCAGCCAGTGCACCCCTTCCAGGAGTCTGGCACTTGCTTTTCTTGGGCCATCCTTCTGGAGACCCTGGTTCCCTGACCTCAGAGTCAGGAGCATAGCTGTCTGGCCTGGCCCTGCCGCCTTCTCTCTGTGTGTCCTGGAGATCCTGGTGACTGCGGCCAGACGCTGTGTCTGGCTGGCGCTGGTGCCCCGTGGAGGCCTCGTTGCAGTGGCCCCCAGAGCTGGTGCTATACTGCGTCAGAATCACTCAGTGTGGGCCACGCGTTTCTGGGAGAGGGGCCCGGCCTCTGCCTTTAACCCACCACCGGCCATTCCATAGCATGTCCACCTATCCTATACCTGGTCCTGGTGTTGGCCCAGCTCCCTTGAACACCATCTCCTGGAGGTTCAAATCCTCACTCAGCCCTTCACTAGCTGGGTGGCTTTGGGCTCTGTGAAGCTCTCTGAGCCTCAGTTTCTGCATCTGTAAGATGGACGTGTTCTCCGCCGCTAAGCATCGCGAGGAATAAGTGAGGCTGGTTGCTTCTGCTCCTGCCTCCTGACCAGTTTGGATGTTTCCAATGTGATGGGGCCGAAGGGGCGGAGACTGTGTGCCCAGTGCCTCTGACTCCTGGGCTGGGCCTGGGTTGCCAACAGGTGTGAATAAACATCACTTTTGAGAGCCCTTGATGGGGCATTCGTGGGCTGTGAGTCCCCTGCAGAATATTGATTGCAGCAGGAGTCCCGAGAGACTTCCTTTCCGGCCCCCTTAATTTTACAGATGGAGAGACTGAGGGGTGGGGCTTGCCCACAGTCTCCCAGTGAGATGCTGGAGGCCTCCTGACTCCTTGTCCCTCAAGTGTCTCTGTGCTGCTCCCAGCTTTGTTCCCTCCCTTCCAGGTCTCCGTTTACTTAAGTTCCACCTCCTTCCCCGGATGGTGAATTTCCACTCTGGAGTCCTCTGGGAGAAGAGTCAATCCAGATCGCTTTCCTTCTCCTTGGTATCCAAGACAAAGGGAAAAAAAAATATCTTGATTTTCTTTCTTTCTTTTGTTTTTTTTAAAAAAATTTTCCCAAAGGTAGTCACTAAGCAGACATTGCTTTGAATAAGCAAATCTCCAAGCGGAGGGCATTTCATCTCTTCTCACTGCATTTCTTTCACGGTCCCTCTGCCTGAAGGCTTGGAAATGGCCTTGGGCTTTGCCTCGCTGCCTACCTGGCCTCGAGAAAGGCAAGGGCTGCCTGACTCGAGGCTCCTGACAGCACAGTTAGAACCACTGCCCAGATCCGGGCAGCCTCAAAGTGACCTCACTCCCTCCCCAGCTCTCATCCACAGCTGGGGAGGGAAGCGGGTGGGAGCACCGTGGGTAAAGTGAGGGCTGGGGTCCGGGTCTTCGAGGGCCTGGGAGCTCGGGCTCTGAGCCGCAGAGAGCTGGCTTCAAGGCTCACCTGTTACTTAATACCCGTGTGTCATTGGGCAAGTTAACATTTATGCGGTGCTGCGTCATTGGTTACGAGGACAGCTGAGGCTGACGGGCAGTCCAGGTGACCTGGGCAGGGGCACCGGGTCCCTGTCTGGCTGTGAGGCCTGTGGACTTCCGGGTCCCTTCACCTGGTAGGTGGGATTGCCCAGAGGAGGCAGCCAGGCTGTTATGGGGTAGGCAGAGTTGCTGGCTTTGCTGAGTGTGTGTGGCGCCGAGGCCCACGGGGTGATTTTAGGGTCGGGCCCCGCTGCTCCACAATCCCAAGGAGTGAGGGGGCCTGGGCTCTCGTCCGTCCTGCTGCCGGGAAAAGAACCTTCAGCCTGCTCGGCTGGCTGCTGCTACCTTCTCTTTCCGAAACGGGACGTGTTATCAGATAACAGCAACAACGACAACAGCCATAATAGCGAACGATAATAGTAATAACAGTGATTGTGTTTACTGTGTACCAGGCACCAAGCTAAATGCCCAGTCCCATCTCTCGTCTCTAGGAAGTGGACACTTCATTACCCATGTCACAGGTGGGAAATTGAGACTTGGGGAAGTTAGGTGGCCAGAGTTACATATAGATGGTACATGTTCATTCAACAGAGACTTAGAACCAGGGCCTCTCCGACCGGAGGCCAGGTGTTTGACCATCACCCGACCCTCCAGGGATGCGCTGGGGACTCGGGATCTAAGCTCAGGACTTCAGACTTCGGTTCATGCTGGGAGGGGTGGCTGGCTCCATAGGAATGATCCCCTTCGGTGTGCATTTATTGGGGTAAGAACTTTGCCTCTTACGAGATCTAACTTTGCCTCTTGAGCTCTTGGGAGAGTAGTGTCCAAGCTGTTGCTGGAAAGTTCCATAGACCCCACCTGGGGAACCAAGCAGAGTGGCCTCGGCCCTGCCTGTGTGTGGTTCTGGGTGGCGCCCGTTCCCTTGAGATGGGAGCAGGGCAAAAGCAGCCCCCTCCCCTCTTGCCCCACACAGAGGTCTCGTGATGGTGGAGGGGTGTGGAAGGGCGTCTCCACCTGCAGGCCGGCTCCACGGGGCCAGGGATTTTTCTTGGCGGGGGAGGCGGGTATTTTGTTTGCTGCCATATCCTCCCGGCTTAGCACGGTGCCAGGCACAGGGCGAGTGCCAAAGGCATCCCCGTTGAATGAACGATGGATTCCAATGGACAGAAGGAGGAGCCGGGTCTGAAAGGCGACTCTCAGTGTCTCCGTGAAAATGAAGAGAAAACAAACCGTGTGGAAACAGCATCCCTGACCCGGGGTTCTGACTCTGGCAGCTGACTGAGGCCAGGGCAGAGGCCCGCGGGAAGGGAGGCCTCAAGCGGCCGAGGGGCTGATCCCGCCGACGCCACTCATGTCGGCTGCTGTTTCCTGAGTCACAGTCCGAGTTGAGTGCTTCCTGCACAAGATCTCATCTCCTAGGCAATGCAGCCCTAGGAGGCGGGGCTACTGATTATGCCCATTTTGCAGATGAGGAACTGAGGCTTAGAGTCGAAGTAGTTTACCCGAGATCTTGCAGAGCTGGTGAATGGCAGGGCTGCAGCTTGGCCCGTCTGACTCCACAGCCATCCATCCGCTGGAGCTCACAGGGTTGGCCTTTTTGGTGGACTTTGAAACCTGTGAACTCACAGCCACCCTGAGCACCCAGTAAGTACTTGCTGGGAAATGAGAGCGCGTAGGTCGCCCGCTCCCTGTGTTTTCCCCGACTCGGGCCGTGTCTCTCACCTCTGAGCGCACCATGCCCTCTGGATTTGTTTGCTTTTCCTGCCCAGTTTCGCTGCCATCCCCACCGGCCCCACTGCAGCCTCAGCATTTCCTGTTGGCTCCTGGCCTGGCTGCAGGGACCCTCAGTGGCTCCCGGGAGGTACTTGTCCTGCCCCTTCCTGGGCTTATCCAGGCAAGATGGACTGTGTTGCCCACTGGCCAGCGTCTCTCACCTGGGCCTGGAGCCTGAGGGAAGCAGCTGGGCAGCTGGGAGAGCCAAGGAGACCTATCCTCCCTGGACGCATCAGGTGCCGAGAAGATCAGACCAGGCCTGGGGAAGCAGCGTTTGAACAGGATGGAAACAGGGCGCTGGAGGCCCTGCCTGCAGCCTGGCCTTGTGGCTTCTGAGGGCCGAGGGTCTGGGGAGCATGGGGGCTCTTGGGGGGCAGCTCGACGAGGCTGGAGTAGCCCCTGGCCCCGGGAGGAAATGGAGGTGTCCCCGAAGGCTTGTGAGATGGCTGCAGACCCAGGCTGGAGTTGTTTGGCATCCCGAGCTTGCCCTTAACTTGCTGTTTCCCCAGATCCGGAGCATTCGTAGCCTCCTGTGTCCTGTCCTGCAGGGTCTCCATGGGACCCGAGGACTGACAGAGACAAGCTTCCCTCCCAGTGGAGTCCCTCATGGGAGGGTTATGGGGACCCTTTTCCCATGAAAGACCTCTGTCTGGCCCCTTGCCGGTCCCTAAATTGGAAAAGCTGTGTTTTTGTTTTTGTTTTTGCCCTTTTCCACCCCTGGCTACAAGGGGTTTCCATATAGGAGCTATGGTCTTTGGGTCACAGACCCTTTGAGTCCCCAGTATGAAGGCCACACAGCCTCTGGCCTGAAAAAATGTACACAGGTTCGCATCCATTACATCGAGTCCCCCTTCAGGAACGTGTCAAGTCCACCCCTGGATCCCTGCAGTGACAGGACTCTGCCTTATGCATCTTCCATCCCAGTGCCTGGCACAAAGAAGACACGGCACTAATAGTTTACGTGTGCACGGACGTTACAGTTTATGTAGCCCTTTCCACATGCATCTCATTTTGATTTGCACAACTGTGGCAGGCAGATTAATGCCCCTCTCCAAGACTTCCATGTTCTAATTCCCAGAACCTGGGAATGTGCGACCTTGTACAGATGTGATGAAGTTAAGGGCCTTGAGATGGGGA
This sequence comes from Pseudorca crassidens, assembly GCF_039906515.1. Taxonomy (NCBI): domain Eukaryota; kingdom Metazoa; phylum Chordata; class Mammalia; order Artiodactyla; family Delphinidae; genus Pseudorca; species Pseudorca crassidens. The sequence continues at coordinate 13,120,862 of NC_090297.1, forward strand.
GATGATGCTGGATTATCCAGGCAGGCCCAACGGAATCACAGGGGTACTTATAAGGGGGCCTGTGGAGTCAGAGAGGGATTGAGAGATGCTGTGCGGTTGGCTTTGAAGATGGAGGAGGGGCCATGAGCCAAGGCTGCTTCCAGAGGCTGGAAAGAGGCAAGGGAGCAGATTCTCCCTTAGAGCTGCCAGAAGGAGCACAGCTCTGCCAACACCTTGCTTTTACCCTAGTGAAACCCATTGTGGATTTCGGAACTTTATGGCTGTAAGAGAATATACATCTGTGTTGTTTGAAGTTACTAAGGTTGTGGTAACTGTCACAGCAGCAGTAGGAGACTAACACAGCAGCCCTGGAGAGTGGGAATTCTTATGGGTCCCGTCGTGCAGGCCCAGAGAGGTGCAGTCACTGGTCCAAGGGAGCCGAGTGGCAGGTAGTGGCGCTTGGGTTCAAAGCCAGAGGGCCGGGGCTCTGTTTGCTCTTCCCCAGCAGCCCCCTGCCCCCCCAGATCAGTGTTCTGCTGGGAGTCCCCCTGCCCTTCCCCTCTGTCCTCCATCCTCCACCTCTCTACTGAGTGCCTGCAATGTGCCAGGTGTTGCAGCGACTAAGGCAGACAGTCCCTGCCCTCGGGGGGCTGACATTCTGTGCCTTGGTGTGTTTATGGGCTCTGTAGCCAGATAACAATGGCCTGTGCGTCTTCTGCACTTATTATTCACCAAGCCCTGTTCTAAGAGCCTCTCCCGCCTCCAGTAATGCTCGTGACACTCACAGGTGGGTGCTCCTGTAATCCCCATTTTACAGATGCAGAAGCAGGTGCAGAGGACACACGCTGTCAGCCTCAGGACACGGAGCTGAGATGAGGCAGAGCCACGGTTGAACCTGGTTGGCTTCCAGACCCAGTGTTCTAACCCCTGTCCTCCCGTCTCCTGCATAGATCTGGTTTGGACCTTGCCTGTCTTCCACATCAGCTCCACAACCGAGGACCCGTTCATTGTCTGATCTGCTTAACCTTCCATGTCGTCTCTGTAAAGTGGAGGCTAAATGAGATGTGAGGACCAGATGCTCCGTCAGCGAGCTGCCCTTAACGCTGTCCTCAAGGGGTGTGGGTCTGCCTGGGGCAGGACTCCAGGGCACAAGGGAGCCCGCGTTGGCCGATCTGTTGCTCAGCGTTGCCTGGGATGTGTTTTCCTTCTCCCTTTCTTTCTTTCTTTCTTTTTTCTAACAGTCATGCATGTTTATTGTAGAACAATTGGAAAGTACAGAAAATGATAGACTAAAAGCAGCCTTTAATTCTATCACTGTGTGTTCCTACCCAGCTTCCTTGCTATAGAAGTGTACATATGTATATATATATCAATATTTTATAGAACTGTGTTTTATTGCACATGCTGTTTCCCAGCTCACCTTTTTTTTTGCGGTACGCGGGCCTCTCACTGTTGTGGCCTCTCCCGCCACGGAGCACAGGCTCCGGACGCGCAGGCTCAGCAGCCATGGCTCACGGGCTCAGCTGCTCCGCGGCATGTGGGATCTTCCCGGACCGGGGCACGAACCCGTGTCCCCTGCATCGGCAGGTGGACTCTCAACCACTGCGCCACCAGGGAAGCCCCCCAGCTCACCTTTTGACCTAATTACATAGGGTGAGCATTTTCCCATGGGAACTTCTGCAGTACCCCACAAGGCTCTTGATAAGTTATTGCTGGGGGTACAGTGCCTGTCCTGGGTCTGACTGCTGAGCCTGGGGCCCTCGAGATGACGGGAGGGAGGTGCGTGCACCACAGAGCAGAAGGCCAAGGTGGGGTCTGGGTTATTGTCTATGTCTGGGGGGAAAGATGGTTCCCCCGTGGCCTTGATGCTCGCTCCCCACTGAGGACTGTATTATAGATATCAAGTCAGGGTCCCCTCCTCCGACTTCCCTGGGGGCTCCTCCCCACTCTGCTCATTCAGTAAGTGGATTTGTGACCATGTGGGTGATGGCACAGGACAAACAGACTGGGGCCCAGAGCCATTCCATATGTGAGGGGTGGCCGGGCTCAGTGTGAAGAGATGAGTGCATACAGGGACCCTGTTAGCTGGAGGAGGGGTGGAGGGGAAGGAGGGGGAAGGGAAACAGTGCACCGGGGGTATTTATCGTGGGCCAGACCCTCTGCTAAGAGTTTTACAAGCCTTTGTTTACTCCTTCCTGGAACCCTAAGAGGGAAGTATTATTGCTCCATTTCACAGATATGGAAACTGAGGCACAGAGAGATGCTAAGTGCCTTATCTGTGTTATCTCATTTAATCCTCACAGCAGCAAGTAGAGTGATTATTCATCCCATCCCTCAGCAGCTCCAGGATGTTTAGCCACTGTCCTGGTCCACAGCCAAGTGGCAGAGCTGCGATCTTATCCCAGGTCTGTTGGCTCTGGAGCATATGTCTGTTCCCACCCTAAGCCCACGATTCCCCCGTTCTCAACCCTGGCTGCACATTGGAGCCAGCAGGGAGCTTTAAAAACACCAATGCTGGGCCCCTCCTGACGGATGGGTCAGAATCACTGGGGCAGGGGCTCTGGGTCTGTATCTCTGAGGAGCTTCCCAGGTGACTGCCGTGGGCAGCTGCTTTGAATCCTCCTACCAGGTGATCTTCAAGGTCCTTCTGCCTTTTTTTTTTTTTTGGCTGCACCGTGCGGCATGTGGAACTTCCCCGACCAGGGATCGAACCTGTGCCTCCTCAGTGGAAGCGCAGAGTCTTCACTACTGGACCACCAGGGATGTCCTTCTGTTTTTTTTTTTTAAATCCTTATTAGAGTACGGTTGATTTATAATGTTGTGTTAGTTTCAGTTGTATAGCAAAGTGAATCAGTTACACATATACATATATCTACTCTTTTTAAGATTCTTTTCCCATATAGGTCATTACAGAGTATTGAGTAGAGTTCCCTGTGCTATACAGTAGGTCCTTATTAAGTATCTATTTTATATATAGTAGTGTGTATATGTCAATCCCAGTCTCCCATTTTATCCCTCCCCCCTGCCCCCTTTCTGGCTTTAACATGCTATATGAACTAGAAAGTGGCCAGGGCTGAAAAGAAAACTGGCAGCAGACTTAATCCGGGCTTGATGTTTTTGCCTTTCTTTTGTGTCTCTTGGATTTAGGGATAGTGGTAGTGGTGCTGCTGGGGAATTTCTTGAGGGGAGTGATACTCTTGAGTCGGGCCATCCTGGGCAAGCCCTGCTGTCCCAGCCCTCGGTCTGCTGCAGATTGGGTTTTACTCAAGACCTTATAAGGCTCATGTTATTTTGGTCCTTTCAATTCCCAAAGGTGGAATTCTTTCCTCTTTCATATTTTTCAAACCTTGTCCTGGAAAAGGCATCAGGAATACCGTGTGCGCGCGCGCGTGAACACACACACACACACACACGCACGCACACGCACACGCACACGCGCACACACACACACACACACACAGCCACCCAGCCAGCCAGGGATCCTCTGACCATACTGGTTTGGGGGGTCTTCTCTCTGATAACTCACACTGTGTAGCCTCTGGGAAGGGACCTTGTGGAATCTGCTGAGCAACCGGGCCCGCCATTCTCAGGGTGGGGCTTCTTGTCTTTAAAAGAGGCCGGGGAGCGGGGCATCCATCATCACTGAGTGTCCTCGTGTGAAGGGGCTGACGGAATGGGGTGACCAGGCCAGAGCAGGTCCCTGCTGTCACAGGACACTCACTTCCCCTCTTGTCCCCGGCGTGTCCCTGGAGAGAGAGGAGGTGGGCTCAGAAGGTGCTTTGAGCTCTGTGGTGGGCTCCTGGTGTACTTGACCTCGGTCTGGTCGGTGAACGCTGTCATGGGGGGGCCTCCTCTTCTTTGCCCAGCTTCTTGTTCTCTGTTCCTCTCCGAGGACTTGGCTCCTTTTCTTGGCATTCGAGTGGAGTGGCGGTGGCCTCACTTTGTAAGACGGTGTCATCTTAGTGGCTGGCCTTTCTTGCCTGTGCAAGCTGAGAGGCATTAGAAGTGCAGGAAGCTCAGATAAGGGCGAGATAATTGGCCTCTTATTGCTTTTTTATGGCTCTTTTATTATCTGAAACCTTTGGGGAGGCTCCAGGAGTGTTTGCTCACAAGGAGAATTAGATTTTCCAGCCAGGCAGCAGCTGGGAGAGGCTGCCCCTGGGTGGGCTCAGGGTGGGTCAGTGGCCTTGGCAGGCAGCTAGAAGGGCCAGGGAGGGAGGAGGCACCCCCAGCCTCATTTCTTGCCATGCCCACTGCTTCCCTGTCCTGGGAGGCTCTTCCCCCTCCCGTCTGCCTGGGGAACACCTGCTCCGGTCTGAGGGCAGCAGAGTTGGTGTCAAGAGCAAGGCTTTGCAGGCAAAGTGCGACTCTGCCACTTGCTGGCCAGGTGATTTGGGGCAAGGTACTTGCCAATTCTGAACCTCACTTTCCTCATCTGTAAAATGGTCACAATGAGACACACACTTGTCCTCAAGCACTCTGCCTAGGGCTGGGCGCAGAGAAGATACCAGCAAAGTGCAGGGCAGGGGTGCTGGTGGTCTCCACCCAAGCGTGGGAAGACCTGTCCATGTACGGGCACTGGCCTCTTCCCTCCCTTGGGGCCCCTGGTGTCTCCGCTTGCCTCAGCCCTTGAGGCACTCAGGGTGGGCATAAAGGTCGCTGCTCTGCTGTGTGGCCCCTGCTCCCCCGCCCAGGAAGCCAGGACCAGTACCTCGATGGCTGCTCAACAGAAGCACGAGCCCACCAGCTTCTCCAGTCGTGCCGGTGGCTTAAAGCCACGCTGTCCTGTTCGGGGGCCACTAGCCACGTGTGGCTGTTCAAAATGAAATACAATGAAAAAATAAGTTCACTGTGTTTTGGTAACGTGCAAACCAGAGGCTCATATTTTCAGCCCCATCCTGGCTTTTAGCATGTCGTAGCAGTTACAGATCCCTTCTAAAGCTGTCTGACCTTACCCCCAAATGCCCATCCCGCCTCCAGAAGGTCACCCGGGACCTTCTGGGGTGTTCACTGGTCGAAGCGCACCTCAGCCTTGGAGCTGGTGTCACGATTTCTCCTGGACAGAGACTCGATCATGCATCTCTGACTATGCCAAGAGCTCTTTCTCTCTTTCCTTTGTTTTTTTTTTTTTGTGGTATGCGGGCCTCTCACTGTTGTGGCCTCTCCTGCCACGGAGCACAGGCTCCGGACGCGCAGGCTCAGCGGCCATGGCTCACGGGCCCAGCCGCTCCGCGGCATGTGGGATCTCCCCGGACCGGGGCACGAACCCATGTCCCCTGCATCGGCAGGCAGACTCTCAGCCACTGCGCCACCAGGGAAGCCCTCTCTTTCCTTTTTAAAAACATGGTTGGGAGAGCAGTCAAGTGAGGTGCAGTGATGTCGTGACACAGCGAGTCCGTGATGTCGGTGAATGTTTGAATGCGGGCTCCCTGCTTCCACATGGTCTGGTGGAAGGAGCAGACTCTGCAGGCGGACAGCCTGGGCTGCAGATCCCAGCTCCCTCTGACGGGCCGAGTGACTTCAGTAGAGTCAGTCATCAAGACTTCGTGAGCCTTAGTTTCCCCATCTTAGAATGAGGACGACACTGCCTACCTCACGTGGGCTCTTGTGTAGTGAAATATGCAAATATAGGTAAAGTACAGCAAGCGGCACCTGGCGCGTTCTTCCAGGAGTCACCGGTTGTCACGGTTAATGTAGCAAAGCAAACTTTAAAACCAAATTCTGCCGAAGTCTCGTCAGCTCCCGCTGCAATGATTCGGTTCTGTCTGAGCATTTCTGAGCGGCTGCACTCAGCACCTTGAAGCCGCCTCCAGGTTGAGAAGGTGATGACTCAGGGAAGCGCCGTTAGGGATTGGAGCTCAGGTGGCTCCAGCCCAGCACCCCTCCTGGTCCAGACCAGCCCTGTCCCCTCTTGGCCTTAACTTCCCTCTGATGGAAAGCGTTACCCCAGGACTGAAATGCGCCCCTCCCCCCCAGGCGACACTGCTGACTTCTGGCAGTAAAACCGGAGCTGAGTCTTGCTTCTCCAATGGTGCTGGTGGCTTCGGCCTGCGTTGTCCTGTTCGGGGGCTGCTAGCCACACGTGGCTATTTAAAATTAAATGACCTAAAATGAAAAGTTAAGTTCCTTAGACACACGAGTTCCATTAGCCACCTTCCAAGTGCCCCGTAGCCACGCGTGGCTCACTGGACAGCACAGACATGGCATGTTTCCACCGTCACAGCCGTCCTTGCTCTGTTACCTGAGACGCAGTCCTGAGAGCCCAGCTTAGGGGCCCAGCAGGTTGGCTTCACCGTCCGGCTCTGCCACTCACAGGCCGGTGACCTTGGGCAGGTTCCTCTGCCCGCCACCTGCCGGAGTGGGAAGGATGCCAGGATCTACCTGTCAGTGCTACTGGGAAGGCGAGGCCAAGGGCCTGCTCACAGGAGGTGTTCCACACTTCACTCTCCTCCCTCCCCTCTCCCTGCACTTCCGGTTGTCATCTCCCCCCTTCCCCTCCCCCTCCCCCTCCTCCTCCTCTGTTAAGGGCTTGCGTGATGGCAAGTTCAAGTCAATTCTTCGTAACAGTGGCAGCTGCCTTGGACAGTAGAAGGCCTCTACCCTCTGGGTTGCCAGATGTGGCTTTTTTTTTTTGAGCATGGGCTTAAAGAAAAAAACAAAAACCTTTCACTCTGGGATAGTTTTAGATTTACAGGGACGTTGTAAAGGTAGCACATAGGGTTCCATACACCTCCTCATCCTGTTCTCCCCGCTGTTCGCATCTTACACGACCACGGGATATTTATCAAAACTAAGAAACCAGCGTTGGTACGTTACCATTCTCTGAACTCCTGACTTTACCTGGATTTCATCAGTTTTTCTGCTTATGTTCCTTTTCTGTCCCGGGATCCCATCCAGGACCCACGTGGCATTCAGTTGTCATTTACACTGCTCTGCTCTGTGACAGTGCCTCAGTTTTGTTTTTCTTGATCATTGAGGAGTAGTGGGCAGGTGTTTTATAGCATGTTCCCCCATCTGGGTTTGTTTGGTGTTTTTCTCATGATTAGCCTGGGGTTATGGGCTTGGGGTAAGAATCCCACAGAGGTGAGCACCCTTCTCATCACGTCGTATCTGGAGTACATGATGCCCGAGTGACGGCACTGGGTTTTGCTCACTTGACCGCTTGGTTAAGGTGGTGTCTGCTGTTTCTCCACTGCTTTCTCTTTGCTTCTCTGCTCCTGGGAAGCGTGCCTCTGGTCCAGCCCATCCTCAAGTGTGTGGGAGTTAAGCCCTGCCTTCTGTGCATGGTCTTGTGAAGCTTCGCAGGTCCTCGTCTCTCAGACGCAAGGCCCCCCAGTCCTCTCCTCCATCTTGCATGTGGAGACTGGGGAGGTGGAGGTTCCCACTGAGTCTGCCCTGGAGGAGGAGAGACAGGGTGCCCTGGCCTGAAGAGCATCTGATCCCTATCACTTATCACCGTGAATACGTTTGACCTTTATGCTCTTGTAAAGCAGCAGGTCGGCCTTACAGTGCCTTCTAGAGGTGAGGAAACCAAGAGGGGACGGGGCTTGTCCAAGGCCAACCCAGCTGTGGCCTCCCCAGCTCGGCCTTGGGGTCAAGTGGCCCTGTCACCTGGCGAGGGGCTGTCTGACGCTTCAAGGAACCAGCTGTCCCATCCTCCTGGCTCACTGGCCCTGCTTCTCCGCCCGCAGGGAGCCGGCCGTGGTGAGCAATGGGGATGCCGTGGACACAGCTTTCTCTGGGGTCCGGCGCTCCAGCTGGAGACGGAAGAGCTCCCGTCGCAGTAAGTCCCCCGCATTCGCCCCCCGCGCCACCCGCCCCCCAGGTCTCAGCCCCAGGAGGTTGGTGTCAGGATAGCCTCCCCTTCTCTAGGCTGAGAGAGCTGATGTGGGCTTGTTGTCCTTGCTGCATGGCTGCTGTGGGCTAGGTGGCAGCTCTGAGGTGGACTGGCCACTGCCCACCCTTGAGAGTTGCCCCCCTTTGCCACCTGATGTGAGTCGTGATCCAGGAGTAGATCACACATTCAGCTGCTCATCTGTCCCCCAAATACTTCCAAAGCTCCTACAGCGGGCCAGGGTGATCTGGGTGGTGGGTGTACACTGGTGACCAAGACGAGGTCCCTCTGGCAGCAGAACCAGACACATAGGCGGGTGGTTACCATGCAGAGAGCAGGTGCTAGGATGGGGAGGTGGGAATTGGGAGAGCCCACGAGTCCTGAGGCAGAGAGTGAAGGAGCAGGGCTCCGGGCAAGAGTGTCTAGGCTGAGAGGGCAACCTGTGCCGGAGCCCAAGGGCGAGGGGATGCCTGGCACCTCGGAAGCAGTGAGCCTTGGTGTGGTGGAGGGGAGGGTCTAAGGGGTGAGCAGGGCCAGGTGAGGCTGCCATCTCCCCAGTTCCTCCTAGAGTGTGTGTGGGGTACCCCCGGAGGCCGTGCTTTCCCCAAAGTGACAGTGAGCCATAAGAGGCCAAGGGGAAGCCATGAGACCACGTCTGCACTTCAGTCCCATCACTGGTGCTCCGAGACAAGGTGGTGGGCTGGAGGCTGTCCAGGGGAGGGAGGCTGATGGCTGCAGCCAGGGACCTGGAGAGAGGCGGGCAGGTCTGAGCCATGTGGGAGGCAGAATCTGTGTCGGTGGGGAGGGGGCGGTGAGGCTCCTATAGGGCTCTGGGGGCCCTGGGACCGCAGGGAGCAACGCAATTAGGAACGGGGACTTCAGAGTCCATCTGGTCCTCTGTCTTCCTGGAAGGCCTGTGGGGTGAGGACAGGCTACCATCAGGGGTGGGGACTGGTTTCCCAAACCCTCGCTCTGCTGGGGCCACATGCCCCTAGAGAGGGCAGAGATTGGGCACACAGTTATCGGGGGGGAGACCTCTTTAAATATTCCAGCTCAGGAGCTGCTAACATGGGCAGGATGTGCTCTCTGCCCTGCTCATAGCACACCCAGCAAAGTGTTAGGGGATTGATGTGCTCATTTGCAGAATTTTTTTACCAATCAGGGCCCCGCTGGCTGAGTTCTGGGGGACTCTCCTTAACCCCACTCTCCAAATCCATTCCCCCACTCCCTGCCGTATCCTGTGCTCATTAGATATGGCTGCCTTGCCCTCCCCTGCCTCTGGGTGGGGGGTGACTCCTTTTGGGGTAGTCCTGGGGGCCTGGGCGGCTGAAGAGGCTTCCGGGCCCTGGAGCACAGGTGCTGGGTTTGCTTCATGCTCCCTGCAGGTGCCATCAGTCAGAGGGGCAGGCCTGCAGGTGTCGGGGCGGCAGGGGGCATGTGCCGCAGTCACTGGGAGGGCGCCTTGGAGGGGCTGGGGAGCGGGAAGAGGCAGCGGAAGCTGCGTCCTCTTAGAGCAGTGGCAGGCTAGGGTTCCCCAGGGGTTGGGCTGCAGGATGCTGGCCCAGATGAGCCGTGGGGGTGCGGGCGGGCGGGCGGGCGGGCGGAGGGAGCTGCCAGCTGGTGCAGTCCTGCTGTCAGTCTGGCAGCCGCCCTGGGCCACCACAGCCTCTTTCGTGCTCTTTTCCTCTCCCTTCTCTCCCAGTCGACCGGTTTACTTTCCCCGCCCTGGAAGAAGATGTGATTTACGACGACGTCCCCTGCGAGAACCTGGACGCCCATCAACCCGGTAAAGCCTCTTTCAGGAGTCCCGCTTCTCTCCGGACAGAGGAGGGGTGGGAGGGGCGGCGGGAGGGCGGGGCCTGGGGAGGGTCTCTCCTTCCACTTCCTCCCCGGCCCCCACCCAGTCCATGGCCCCTCCTTCTTGCTTTTAAAAACCACGGCCGTCTTCCCGGGAGAGTCAGGAGATGGCTGAGGGCGTGGCCAGGCTGGGGCTAGGGCGGGGTTAGGGCTTCATGGGGCGGGGTTAGGGCTCCATGGGGAGGGGTTAGGGCTTCATGCGGAGGGGTTAACGCTTCAAGCGCAGGGATTAGGGCTTCAGGGGCAGGGGCATGCTGGGCTGTAGGTCCCCAGGCAAATCTCTCACTTTTCCAAGCCTCCATTCCTCCTGAAAATGGGTTAATAGTCCAGACTTGCTGAATGGTGAAGCAGAGAAAGCCTGGGAAAGCCTGGGCCCTGCCGGGAAGATCGGGGCCGCAGAGGAGAAACAGGGTGGAGGAGGGTGAGTGCTGCTGGAACTGGGCCCACATACTCACCTAGCTGGAAGGAGGACTACCCAGGGACGAGGGGTATTTAATATCCATTCACAGTAAGAGCCGTCTTTGCTTAAACACGTTTTGCCAGCTGCTCTTCATGGTTTATCTCCTGTAATCTGCTTTGAAACTTTGACTTAGGGTATTACTTCCTTATTCTTCAGAGGAGGAAACTGTAGAGGCAGAGCTGGGATTCGAACCTGGGTCATTCTGACTCCAAGTCCAGTGCTCTGTCCCCCTCCCCCCCACAAAGGACTTGGGTGGCATTTTATGAAAGATGAAACGCATTTGCTTCCCCTGTTCAGTCAACCCTGTGAGGTCGGTAGGGCAGGGCCTATGGCACCAGTTGACAGTCACATCAGAGAGGTTAAGCCACCAGCCCCAGATCACACAGCCAGAATTTGAATAGACATCTGCTGGACTCTGCTTTTTCTACAACACTGTTCTGCCTGTCTTCAGGGCCTCCCCGTCTAGTGGGGGAAACAGCCCCTGCATTTGTGGAGCTCCTGGTCTGACAGGGGCGACCGTAACCATCCTGGGGCAGCATATAGTCCAACGGGAGAGACACACAGACAACATGATGAGGCCCGACGTTCCCCGGGGGCACACTCCTGACACCTGTCCCAGGAGCAGGGCAGGTGGGCCCGTGATCCACCCATCCATCTAACAAGCCCTGGAGGAACCTGGAACCCATTCCTGCTTGTAGCTCATGTGAATCCGGGAGAGTGGGAAAGGGTGGCTGGATGAAGTCCCAGAGCCAGGAGATCGGAGTGGCCTGAGGCCATTATTTGACCCCTTTGGGCTGTTCTCCCACCTGAATCCAATGAAGCCACTAATCACTTGGTCACAGTCTTCACTGGGCACCCTCGGGTCCCCAGGGTGTGGGGATATGGCATGTCCTGTGGTTTACCCTGAGGTGGGCAAGAGCAGGTGGCCTGGGAGCCAGTTGAGCCTGCCGATTGAGGGCCAGGACTCCTGCCCTGAGACCCCCCACTCTCTCTCGGGGCTGTGGGAGGGTTGAGTCGGCGAGGCTGGGCCCAGCCCTCAGCAGGTGCACCCCACAAGGAGCGCTGTGAACATCACACATGCCAGGGCCCCGCACGGCCTGTGGGCTCAGCCGGCGCTCAGTGTGGAGGGTGTCCACTGAGGTGCAGCCGCACAGGCCAGTGGACCCACACAGCCTCGGGCTTTCATCCTGGCTCTGCCATTAATTAGGGCACAGCTCTCTGTGCTTTGGGCCTTGGCTTCTTCGTATGAAATCAGAATATCGTCCTGACCTCACAGGACTTTGGGGAGGGCCACGCCGCAAAACTTCTGGTTAAATCTCTCCGGCCTCAGTCGATGCATCTGTAAAACTGGGCAATGCTAGCTTCCTCCTTGGGTGGTGGGGAGGATGCCGTGAGATAGTTGATGTAGAGCACTGAGTGGGTGGTGGTAAGTGCTTTGAAAGGGGAGCCATGTTCCTGAGCATTAGTGAAGCCCGTGGCCCCAGGAGATGGGGGGGCAGCGGGGACCAGGCCACTGTGAGGCCTCTGAAGGCTTAGGAATCTGGTGATGCTGTCTCCACTGGAGAGAGTATTTCTGGACGAGCCCAGGGGGTCGTCAGCACGGTGGTGCCTCTGTGGAAAGCAGCACGGTGAGTGGATGGGGCCCCCTCCCCACTCACTGCCTGACTTCGGGCAAGCACACGTCTTCTCTGGGCCCCATTTTCTCATCTGTCTGATGGGAGGCGGTGGTAGTTTCCGGCCCCACAGGGCTGCTGGGAGAATCTGGCATGTAGATTAGGTGGGCGGGGCCAGAAGTTAGGGGAAGTAGATGTCACGTGGTTCTTCCCCTGGGGCAGCCCCAAGAAACTGGGCTCTGCCCCTTGACTCACGGGTTGTGGGGCCTCCACTGCAGTAACAGGACAGTCAGCCCAGCCTTGTGAAGGTCACAGCCTGGTCACCAGCTGCTCTACTCCCTGCAGATGTTAGTCACTATCATCTTTTGCTGAAAAATAACCCCATGCTTCCTCCTGATCCTGGGACCTGAGTCTCCAGCTAAGCCCCAGTGTGTCTGTTTTGCTCTTTGGCTGCAAATCTTCCCCGACCCCTCACCCGCCCGGCTTTCCCGTGCGGGGGAGGTGGAGGCTTGGGGTCAGTGTGGAGACCTTCAAGCCCACCCAGAGCCCCCGCGAGTAAGGATCAGCTGCTCTTTGGTGAGCGCCTGCCATGTACCAGGCTCTTGGCTAAGAGCTTTCTGTGCAAATATTATATTTCCTCCACCTTCCAGCTTATTATCCCCATTTTATAGAGAGGCTCCAAGAACCAAAGTTGTCTGCTCTTTACAATGCGTGGTTTCTGAGCAGATTTTTTTTTTTAAACCCATCTCAGTGCCATATTTTGTCTGTGTTAACGAAAAGCATTTTCATCTTCGTGCACTTTTTTGGAGTCTGCCCTTACTTTTGTGAGGCCTGCAGTTCAGTTATTCTCCAGGTAACAGCCCAGGAAGTGAAGCTCAGAGGTGAAGGTGAGGCCGAGAGCTCCCAGAGGTGGAGCTGGGACCAGGGCTGGGACCCCGTGTTCTGGGCCCGGCAAACTGGCTTTTCCACCTCAGTCTAGAAACAGCATCTCAAACCCGAGTTGACAGGGACCCCCAAGAGTGCCCGGCCCTGGTGGCACGTGTCCCTCCAGGCCAGTGGACTGTCAGGTCTCTGTCCCCCAGTTTCCCATTCAAGGCATTTCCTGTGGGGCCGGAGAAGAAAAGGGAACATTCCTGGACGCTGGGCCAGGCGCGCCCCCTACTGGACCATCCTGGACCCTCACGGGGAACTCAGATTTGGGGTGAGGGATCTGAGTCATTCAATGCCCCGGACCATCTTCATTTTCCCCCCTAGCATGCTGAGGCCAGAGCTGAGGGCCTGAGTCAGGGCTTGGTCTTAGGGCTTCTCTTTTCCTCTAAAAAATGCCACAGAAGGGCTTCCCCGGTGGCGCAGTGGTTGAGAGTCCGCCTGCCGATGCAGGGGACACGGGTTCGTGCCCTGGTCCGGGAAGATCCCACATGCTGCGGAGCGGCTGGGCCCGTGAGCCATGGCCGCTGAGCCTGCGCGTCCGGAGCCTGTGCTCCGCAACGGGAGAGGCCAGAGCAGTGAGAGGCCCGTGTACTGCAAAAAAGAAAAAAAAAAAGAAAAAAGAAAAAGCCACAGAAGCCCCAAATGAGCATTCCGATCCTAGCAAGGTGGTGTGGATAGGGGAAGTTGTTGAGCCGGTTGTGTGCCAGGCACATTTCTCGTGCTTCTCTGCGTTTTTCACGTCCTCCTCACTCTGCGGGGTGGATGTCGTGTTCTCACTGCCTCCTGCTTATGGACCAGGAAGTGGAGCTGAAGGTCCACCTTGACCCACGCCCGCACCTGCCCGCCTGGGTTCAGAAATTGGGGCTGGTGGGCTTGGCCTCAGGGCCTCGGCTCACCAGCCCTGTCTCTCGGCCAGCAGGGGCAGAGAGGAAGCTGCTCTACGAGGATGTGCGCCGGGACGGGGCACCCCGGGAGACGGAGGACCTAGGCTGGAGCTCCAGTGAGTTTGAGAGCTACAGCGAGGACTCCGGGGAGGAGGCCAAGCCGGAGGCGGAGCCCGCCAAGCACCGAGTGTCCTTCCAGCCCAAGGTGAGGGGGAAGGCGTCTCTCACCCCAGCCAAGGCACCTGCGAGTGGGGTGGTGAGGGCCAGGCCTGAGACTCATATCTAAACCTCAGTGATTCCCAGGGATGTATGGTGAGAGAGGGAGAAGTGGCCCATGTAATCCCGAGACAGGAAGTGATGCACCCACATTGCTGATTGGCCGTGGAGAGCCCTAAACCTAGGATGGGTGTGGTTAGTGCCTGGCACAGGTGTTGCCCCTGCTCCAGGCCTGTGGCAGACCCGGCAATTGATGACGATGCTCACGGGCTCAGATCTGGCTTCAGAATCCTCCTGAACACAGTGCTTGGGCAGCTTAACTAACTGATTACAGTGGACACATGGATCAAATCAGCTTGATCTCCCTGCCTCACAGGATGCTTCTCAGATCGATCCGAGACCCCCACAGCCCTCTGCCCTGGGGAGGTGAGCAAGCGGGCTAAGTCAGAGGTGCCTGGGAGGCTTCTTTCCAAAGCCTTTCAAGGGGCCATCCATGCACTGATTGCTTCCAGTGTTTCTGCCTGGAACTGAGTTCATTCTGCTGATTTCATGGAAGGAGCCACGGAAGCCAGGAGGAGGATGGATCGTTTGGTTCCTCCTTTGCTGTGACAGCCTTGCCTGTCCCATTTGTTCTCTAGAAGCCACCAGAAGGCAGGTTCTATCCATGCCGAGATTTGGGATTGAATGGGAGCAGCCTCTTAGAGACAGGCCCTGCCCGACCAGAGGTGACTGGGTCTCTGTAAGGGTCCTTTTGAAAAGACACAGGCAGGCAAGTGGGCTCAGCCTGTCAGCGAGTCCTGCCTGCAGGTGGGGCAGGGACCGGGCAGGGGCCCCAGGCCCAGGCTGGATTACAGGGGCCTCCAACTCCCAAGTTTTTCTGAGTGCCTCCTGCCCCTTTCTGAGTTTGGGGATCCCTTCTGGGAGAGGGGCACAGGCCAGAGCAGCACCTACGCCTAAGAGTCTTCAGACGGACTTTACTCAGATGAAGAGGGCTCCCCAAGTCCTCAGGAAGCCTGGGGGCTGAGCAGGTCACTCCTGAACCCCTGCTCTCCTCTCGGCTGGGCCCCCGTGGGCGGCGCCACGGAAAACAGCCTTGACCTCCTGCTAGCAAAAAACGTTAAGCATCTCTGACACCTACTCTGTGCCCAGTCCACATGTTAGGGTGTGGGTTGGGGTACAGGGGGACTGGAAGACCCAGCCCAGGCTTGGGGAACCTTTGTGGTCTAGGAGGAGACACCAAATATGAAACGATTTGTCAAAAATGAAGAAAACATGCCTTTCTGTGAACACGAGCCCGTGTACGTATGGCCGCCTGCCCGACACAGGTGGGATTTGATGGGCCTGATCACAGGAGGCTTCCTTCCAAGAGAGGCGGGTTGGGAGCTGGGGTGCAGAAGCCAGAGGAGATGGGAAAGGTGTCCCCAGTTGGAGGAATGACCCAGGCGAAAGCCCAGGAACAGGCCTCTTCCTGCTTCTGTCCTTAGAAGGGGCAGCTCTGGTTTAGGGGAGGGAGGGGGCTTTGGTTATGAAGGTGCCACTCGCCCTGGGTAGCCTCTGCATAGCGGGGGCGGGACTCGTGTGTCCCAGCCCTGCTCTGGAGGGTGTGAGCAGTGGGACTCCAGGCCTGGGCCAGCCCTTGTTCTCAGCCTCTGACTGTCCCGCCTAATCTCCCACGGCCACTTCCCCAGCCCCGTGCCTTCTTGCTGGGGACCAAGAGGGAACCGTCAGCACCTCTCAGGGCAGGATGCGTGGGGATGCTGAGTTTGGGCTCTCCCATGGTGGTCCTCAGACTTGCACAGGCATCAGGATCATGTGGGTTGTTGGTTGAAATCGCAGATGTCGTGGCCTCGCTCCCAGGTTCGGGGTTTGGGTGGGGCCTGGCAATCTGCTTTTTAACAGCGCTCCGTCCTCCGGGGATGCAAGGGGCCCACAGAGCACTCTAGAAATGCTGGCTGGGCCCTCACCTTGGCCTGGCCCCAGGGGTGGGGGTGTCTGGGGGCTGCCCTGGGCTTGTGTCCCGCACACCCTCAAGCTGGGGGCTTGGGACTCTTCCTCAGCAGACAAACGACGTGCAGAGTTCTTGGAATTTCTGACCATGAGGACTTTTCTCCGGCCATGGGCCCAGGCCCGCCTGTTCCCTGAACAGCAGGCTCCCAGGGATTGTAGGGGGCGTATTTCTTCTGACACCCACCTCTGCCTGGGAACCGCCCCGCCACAGCCCCACCTGCAGGGCTTTGCCCTCCTGAGCTGCTTGGGGCGCATCTGCTCCTACGCGTCGTGCTGCAGCCGCTGCATGTTTCCGGTGCCACCGCTGCTTGCCTGTATGTAGTTTGTGCTGTGGCGCGTCAGGCAGCAGAGATCTGGGCAGAGTCGGGTCCTGTCCTTAGAGTCTAACGGGAACCTGGTACCCTGTGCAGCTGCAAAAGAACTAGTGGAGCCCCTCCTGCAGGTGTCTGGCCAAGCCAGCCCTCAGTGGGCCGATTTTTGCCAAAGAAAATGACTGAGGCTCTGCAGAGGGACCTCCTTAGGAGCACTTGACCCAGATGTGACCGGGAGCCTGATCCTGCTTAATGAGGGCCTGCTGGTCGCCCCCCATGGTCAGTGGGAGGTTTTTTCTTTTTTTTCCCAGCTGTGAAACAGGCTCCACTGAACCTGTCCACTTTCTGATTGTGATCTCTTCATGATGAAGGTGACCGTGATCCAGTTGGCCAGGGGCCTGGGCAGCACTGCCAGCTCTGACCTCAGCTGGTTGACTCTTGTCCGGCTAATTCTGCAGTTCACCTTCGAATCTAGTTCTTCGGACCCTGAGAGAGGCAGAGGCCCAGGTCCTTTATGATTTATCATGTCAGTCTTATTTACAGATGAAACAGGACTCCAGTTTTCTGGGGCGTCTGAGTAACTCTCGGAAGGATCCCTGTCCTGCTATTTCTTTGTATAACAATAGTGAATATGTGCCCAGTGCGGTACAGCTGAGTGTGGTACAGCTGGCAGAGCAGTTTCATTTATTGTTCCTAATACCCTAGAGTGGTTGGTATTACTTGCTTTAAGACTCTCATTTTGTTGATCAGAGAACCTAAGTGACAGAAGCTCAGAGAGGTTAAATGATGTGGTGAGGGCCACACAGCAAGTAGGTGGTAGAACCACAGCTCAACATCACATAGGATTGGAAAGGAAGTACCTTGTCCATCCGTTCATCCCTCCATCCGTCCGTCATCCATCCATCCATCCATCCAGTCAACTGTCCATCCATTCAACAAATATTGAGCGTTTATTATTTGAAAGATAGTCTAATATCTAAAAAAGCTTCCATTTTGTTGAACACTCACTAAGCTCTGGGGTTTACATGCTTTGTCCATTTCACCTTCTCAGTGATACTATGAGGTAGTTATTATTATGGCTACTTTACCAGTGAGGAAGCTGTCACTCAGAGAGGGAAGGAGACTTTTCCAGCTAGTACGCGGGGAGCAGTGCTTTGAATGTAGGCCCACCTGCCTCTAAGCTCGTGCTTTTGATTCCTCTGCTTGTCTACTTTTCTACAAGTAATCCTAGTCATGGTCTTCTCTATATTTTGCCAAATGTCACTATTGCTCCTACAGTTCATGCATTTGAATGTCTGTCTGTTTGTCCATTTATCTGTCCATCTTCCCAGATAGTATGTAAGCCAGCCACCTACCCCTCCATCCAGTCGCCCGCCCGTCATCCCTCCCTCCCTCTGTTCCTCCAGTGGTGTGCTCGAGCCAGCTCAAACTAGCTCACAAGAGCCCAAGAACCAATTGTGCACATCCCTTTCCAACTTCACACTCAGTGATGTCACATTGGTAGTCTGAAATTGGCCGTGGTGGGCGTGTTCACGCCGTGGAAATACTATAAGGCAGGGCTCTTTTTCCTGGAGAACCGCTCGTTGAATATTTACCAGCACAGCACTGCGTCCAACCATCCATGTTTTTATTAATTCATCTGACTGTCTCTTCATCCCTCTACCCATTTGCCATCTGTACAGTCATCCAACTAAATGTATCCATTTGCTCACCCATCCATCCACTTATCTGTCTATCCATCCATCTATGAGCCTGTCCATCTGCGCATCCGTCTATTGTCCATCCATCCATCCATCCACCCCTCTCTGCATTCACCCATCTTTCTGCATTTGCCCACTCATCCATTTATCCCCTTGCCCACCCATTCCACCCATCCGTCCACCTGCCATTCATCCCTCTCGGAAACTTGCCAAGAGCCTCTAATGTCGAGAGCCCCATGCTGGGCTCCTGGGATGGGGAGATGACCGAGACACAGTCCTTGTCCTCTTAGCACTGGGAGGGGGCCCGGGCTGTTCCCCTCCCGCCTCTGCTCCCCCGCAGCTGCAGAGACCCAGCCCCCAACTGCGTGGCATGTTGGGGTTGGATGCTGCTGGAGCTCATTCCAGGCAGGGGCCTGGTGGTCCCCAGGTGCCCGATCCCACCCACCCCGGGTTGTCTATCCACCACCTCACCTGAGTCTCCTTTTTACTCTGTTGCCGGTGTTTTGTCTCCTGCCCTCCCCGCCTGCTTCTCTCACCTGCTGTCCTTCTGCCTGGCTGCTTGGGGGCTCCAGCTTTCTCCAGACCTGACTAGGCTAAAGGAGCGATGCGCCAGGACTAAGAGAGACATCTTGGCTTTAAGAGTTGGGGGGAGAGACATGCAGGAGCTGAAGCACAAGTACGATTATAAGGTATTGTCTGTCTGTCCCTCCAAGTCCTGGGGGCTCCCGGGGCCTTTCCTGCGCTTCTGGGGCTGCAGGGGTGGGGCTGAGTCCTGGAGCTGCCTCGAGCCCTGGAACTTGGTGGCATCTTTCGCCGGCTGCGCGGGCTGATGCCAAAGGCTGGCTCGCTCCTGTCCATGTCCTCGCCTCTCTCTCTTCCCACCCTCAATTGACACCTTAACCGTCGATAAGAATTCCTGTGTGGGCTCTCAAACTTTAGGGCCCTCAGAATCACCTGAGTGCTTTGAAAAATGCAGATTCCTGAGCTCCACCCCCAGAGAGGCTGATTCTACAGTTCTGGGCCGAGGCCTAGGAATCTATGAATTTGGTAACTGTGGCAGGTGGGTTTGGGTTACACTTTGTTGGTGACGTTGGACGTTCCTCCGCCTTGGAGCTGTTCAGAGAGGTCCGGGGTAAGGAGGCCAGTAGGAGAAACCGCAGTGCCTTCTTCTCAGATGGGACTCCGACCTCTGCATAAGGACGGACAGCAGTATCTTCCATTCATTGAGCACCTACTGTGTGCTGTGGGCTTTGGAGGCCTGCAGGCCTGGATTTGAATGCCAGCCCCACCACCTCCTCGCTGTGTGATCCTGGGCAGGCCTCTTGACCTCTCTGAGCTTCAGTTTCCTTGCCTGTGAAATGGCGGCATGAACAGTACCAGCGCCCAGGGTGGATGTGAGCTCAGAACCATCAGGTGCTTAGGGCCGCGCCGGGCACAGCCTAAGAGTTCAGTGGATGGTGACCATTACTACTTGTGTGCCTGACCGTTTTCTCCCTGAGACGCCCTAGCAGGCCGCTGTCTTACTGCTGTCATTCAGTGTTAGTAAGGCCAGCAAGTGAGGCAACTGGCTGGCGGCCACACCAGCGGCCAGCGGCAGAACTGGGGTTCAAGCCTCGGTCTGTGCAAGCCAGAGCCTGCCTGCCCTCTATCCTGTAGCCCTGCCCATTTCCTCAGAACCGGAGGCCTCTCTGGAGGAGGCGGAGAGACCCTTTACAGTTTGCAAGACCCTTATAGGGACACCCTCTGACAGCCCTGTGACTGGAGGTGGGGGCAGGTTTAACTTCTCAGGAAGCTGCGGCCCAGGGAGGAGCAGGGAGCACGTGGAGGGCGGCGTCGAGACCAGGGTGCTTTCCCCAGCCCGGCCCCTGAGTCGGCCCCCAGATCGGGCTCTGTCCTCAGTGCTGTGAGCCAGTGGAGCTGGCAGGTTGACCCAGGGACGCCTTCCAGGTGCTCACCTGTTGCTCTTTTTTGGCCCAGGAAGGGTCTCTGATGGTTCCCCCAAAGACCACTTTGGGGGTTCCTAGGACAGCCCCCATGACGGCTTTCTGCTGAGATAGGAACTGGGCTCCAGGACAGAGGTTTCCACTGTGGGGGTCATGACCCCCTCAGAGGAGGGTGAGCATCTTCGTACAGTTTCCGGGGTCTGGGGTCGAATGTCCCTCTCATTAGATTCTCACTGGTGTTTATGACAGCCCCACCCACCTCTCCGAAAGGCCAAGAACTGCTGCTCTAGAATCATACCATTGAGAGGCAGGGAGGGGCCCGGGACTTCCCTTTCCCCTGCTGGCTGTTGGCTGTTTCCAGAAAGTTGTCTTGTTCCTGAAAAGTTACCACCCTGCCCCCAGCCTCAGCGCCCACTCAGTGTGCGGCAAGCCTCCCTGACCCAGACCCTTGAGCAGTGCCCGGGCCCTTATGCTGGGGACCAGGGCGGGTGTTTGGAGGAAGGTGATATAGAGAGCAGAGACCAGGGACCCCCAGATGAGCGCTTCCCACCTTTAGCAGAGAGCTTCAGGGAGCAGGGGGTTTCCTAGAACTGTACCGTCCATTATGATAGCCACCCAGCTCTTCACATTCAAGTTAATTAAAATGAAAGATCACCAGGACTGGGGGTCCTCAGTCGTACCCGCCAGCTCTCAGGTGCCCAGTGGCCGTTGCCACGTTGGACGGCGCAGACAGGGAGCATTTCCAACCACGTGGAAACTTCTAGCACTGGCTGTGCGTCAGGGAAGCTTCCAGGACTGGGCCGGGGGCTGAGGGGACAAAGCAGTGAGTTAGGGGACGGCAGCTCTGTTTGCAGGCCCCACGTGCCGCTTCCCCGTCCTGGGCCTGCCTCCGCCCGCGCCCCGTGTCTGCTTCGCTTGCCGCACCCGGCTCCGTGGAGGCACCAGCCTCCCCCGTGTTCCTGGGCAGAGGCTCAGTAAGAAACCCGGCTATTTGGTGGGGCCGGGGTTCCACGGATGGGATGGGGCTGCTCCCCTCCTTTCATACTTGCTCCTAAAGTAAGCTTGGGCATCTGTGCAGCTCCTTTTACTGTCCAGCGTGCTTTCCCAGACCCTGTTTAGTCCTCACAGGCTCTGGCGGGTCTCAGGGAGGAAACTGAGGCTCAGTGAGGTTAAGGGTCTTGTCCAGAGTCACGCGGGTGGGGAGCGGTAGGGCTGGGATCTGAACCAGGCCTAGGACTCCAGGCCTCCAGACTTTTCCCCAGTGTCACACCATGTCCTTAATTTGACACCCAAGGGGAAAAAATTGGGTTAGTAAAGAGGGTTCCCCCCGGAAGGTCCCCCAGGGCGTGAATGCCCGTCCAGCCCTTCCCAGGAGGTCTCGGGGTGGCAGTGCCCTGCGGTCTTTCTTGGCCTCTGCTGCCACCTCCCTGGGAGGCAGTGGGCTCCGGGGTCCTCATGTTTGTAGCCCCGGCCGGGAGGCCTGGGTAGGGCCGGTGGCCCTTGACGGCAGATGTCGCAAGGCCTCCTTCCGCTTCTCTGATGAGCCCCCTTGCCTTTGCTCAGATGACCCAGCTCATGAAGGCTGCCAAGAGCGGGACCAGGGACGGGCTGGAGAAGACGAGGATCGCAGTCATGCGCAAAGTGTCCTTTCTGCACAGGAAGGACATCCTCGGTGAGGAGCTGCGGGCCGGGCTAGGGGCGGGCTCGGTGCTCGGCAGGGGTGGGTGGGCGAGGTCACTGGGTGTCCGGGCTCCTCTGGCGGTGGGGTTTGGGGACTGATCCCCAAATGTGCCAGCTTGTTTCCCGGCCTGTGGCAGGTGGACCCCATCTCTTCCGGGAAGTGTGGGCCTCTCTCTTCAGCATCCCTGCCCTGGTCTCTGTCGTGGCCTCCTTGGCCTCTTGCCTCCCATGCTCACCTGACCTCATCTTTGAACGCGCCTGTTCATTCCCTTCTTTATCCATGCACCTGTCTCTCCACCAGCCGACATTTATTGAGAACCTACTAAGTGCCATGCCCCGTGCTGGGTGCAGGGACACCAAGATGAGTCAGGCAGGATTGCCTGCAGGAGCACGTGGGACAGAACGGAGACAGGCATGCAAACAGGAAATGACTAGCCGCATGGTGGGCTGCCACGGTGGGAGCGTGGGGGAAGTGAGCGTGGAATACGCGAATGAAAGGTCAGGGAAGGGCTGAGAGCAGAAGGAGAAGGGGACCCAGGTCCATCAGGCCAGGGAACGGGGCAGGGAGTGGGTGCTCCGGGCAGAGGAGCCAGCATGTCCAACGGTCCAGAGGTGGGAAGGTATGAGACGTTCAAGAAGTGATTTTCACGATGGTCATCGTTTATGGAGTGTCTGTTGTGTGCCAGGCACTCTCTGAAGAGCTTTACAGTTTCTCATTTAATACTTATAAACACCAGACAGG
The DNA here is from genome assembly GCF_039906515.1 of Pseudorca crassidens. Taxonomy (NCBI): domain Eukaryota; kingdom Metazoa; phylum Chordata; class Mammalia; order Artiodactyla; family Delphinidae; genus Pseudorca; species Pseudorca crassidens. Next base: position 13,143,018 of record NC_090297.1, read on the forward strand.
GACAGAGGACTGTCTTGTTCCCATTTGGAGATGGGGGAACAGGCACAGAGTGGTTCAGTGTCTCGCCTGGGGACACACAGGCGTGGAGGGGACGGAAGAGGCTTCCTCTGGCTGGAGTGAGGGCAGGGGGGAGAGATCAGGGCCCCGTTAGCACAGGCCTTCAAGCCAGGGAGGACTTTGAGGCTCTGCGCCCTCTTGAAATCTATGTATTTCACCCTCTCTGTGCCTCAGTTTCCTCATCTGTACAGTGGGGCTAATCTGGCATCTGTCTCAGGGGGCTCTGGTGAGGATGACCGAGCAGTAGTAGTACATGGGAAGAGCCCAGCACAGCTCCTGGCCCCTGCGTGGCAGGTGTTATTCCCGGTGGCAGCCACAAAAAGGGGGTGTTTGGTGCTGGGACAGCATCTTGCTGCTCTGGCTCCGATCCTGGTTCCACGGCCTCCTGGCTGTGTGACCTTGCCCACTTCTTCCCCTCTTGGACTGCCAGGTTCCTCATCTGTGAAGCGGGTTTAATTACCCCCACCACTGCATATACTTGATTCAGCGCCAAACTTTTGGGGAAGCCCTACCCCCCGACGAGGGAGGGGACGATGGGCCGAGGAGCCATTCCGAGCTTGGAGTGGCCTGGAGAACGGACAGGCTGGACATGCCGGCTGGCTGGGAACTCTTCCTCGTCACCCTCCCCATCCCCAGGCCAGCCGGGCGGCCAGCAGGCTCCCTCCCCACCCTGCCTGTTAGCCCGGAGCCTTTCCTAAAGCGACCCTCCCACCAGAGGCGTTATTAATAGCCACGGCAAGGCTCGAATCACCGGCCAAGAATGTTACCCAGTGGCGCATGGGGGAAGAGGAAGCCGCGGGGCCAGCGGCTGGGGTGGGTGCGGAGTGATGCCCGGGGTGCCATGTGGGCCAGGCAGGAGGGCCGCCACCACCCCGACCCCCATACTGTCATCCACTGTCCTTCCTCCTCCTCCTCTTCTGTCTCCTGCTCAGGTAAGGCCCGTCTGCATGTCCCTGTTCCCTCGGCCCCCGGGAGCCACCACCACTTCTCTCTTCCCAGCTTCCCCTTAGCACCCGCTTCCTGCTGCCTGCGGCTGCCGGCACCGGGTTTCAGGGCCGCAAGCAGCGGGGTCCCGTCTCCCTGTGCCTGTGCCTGGAGCTCGTGGGGCGGGAGCCCTGCGAGGCCGGGTTACTGCGCTCTGCCTGACCTCCGCTCTTTCTCTCCACCCCGGCCTCTGTCTGTCTCGATCTGTCCTCTGAGGTCTGCCCCCACTCATGTCTGCGTTCCCCTATTGGACAGCAGCTGGACTTTTTCCCCATTGGGTCTCTTTTTTTGAAAGATGAAAACACAAAGCCAAACAGCCCTGCTCTTCTCGGGGTTTACTTTCTTCCCCCTTTTTGGCAACAAGAAGAAAACTATTTTTAGTGTCTAGTGATGGGGACATGGGCGGCCTGGCCTTTGCCTGCCCAGAAGCGGGCGGGTCTGAGCGGGGACAGAGACTCCTGGCAGGGTGGATTCTGAGAGCCGAGCCCCTGCTGCGTGTTGCTTCCTACTCCCTCGCTCCATCCCTCCCTCACTTCTATTTCCGGGTGGACTGTCCTAGCAGAGTATAGCCAGGAGGCCAGTGAGTAGGCCCTAATCCTCTGTGGCCCCAGGAGCCACTCATCCCAGGACCCCGGTCTGTTGGGGGGAGGGTGGTTTCCAGCTCCTGGAGTTTGAGCAGGTGTGTCATCCTTGCCTTGCATGTGTCACCAGCCCATCTCACTTTCCAGGTGACTCGGAGGAGGAGGACATGGGGCTCCTGGAGGTCAGCGTTACGGACATCAAGCCCCCAGCCCCGGAGCTGGGCCCCATGCCAGACGGCCTGAGCCCACAGCAGGTTTGTGGGAGGAGCGGGGTGTCTTCAGGGGGAGGGATGGTGGGGACCCCAGCCTGCTACCTGGGACCATGCAGGTCTGGGTCTGGAAGGGGAGTTGATGATCAGGGGGCCCTTGATAGAGCCCCAGCTGGGTGGGGGACCTCCTGGGGTCTCTTCTCGACCTGCTGCACAGACTTTCCAAATTGGACTCTGCAGGTTCCACGCCATCATCCTGGGTGGCGGTGGGGCTGCATGTGGAGCTCTTGCTTCCCAGCCCTGCGGCAGCCAGAGTAGCTCCTGTGTAACTGGGTCAAACGAAGGTGTTTGAACAAAGGGCCCGCAGTCCCTTTCTGGGAAGCACCAAGCTAATCCAGTTCAGGGAGGAGCCCTGGAGGTGCCCGGCCCCCCTCCCCCAATCCACCCACCTGTCATCAGTTCAGACCCCAGAGACCCGCAGGCATCCCAGGAGCGGGGCTCTTCGGGCGATGTCTTCCTTCTCCAGAAGTGTCACATCGAGATCGGGGTGGCTGTGCTCTGGGACCTTCCTCGGCAGAGTCAGGTTTGGGTTTTTCCCCACTGGGGTTTTCTTAGCCATGAGGCAGAGGGAGAGACCCCTGCCTCCCTCTGGTCATGAGGGCTCTGAGCAAGACATGTCGGGAAAGCAAATGCAATGAGGGGGTTGGCCGGTTTGGAGTTGGCAGGAAATCCTGATGATGGGCCCCTTTTGCAAATCGGAGATACGGCCACACCTCTCGTCTTGGGAGTCCATCCGCCTCCTTCTTTCCTTCTTTCTCCTGCCTGGCCCCTGGCAACACTGAGGTGGTGACCCCCCTGCTCCCTCCCCTATGCAGTGAGTCACTGTCAGAGCCATCAGAGCTCAGAGCCAGGCAGGACCCCAGGCTGCCAGCTCGTAATCCGGGGTTCCCCTTTTTGATGTCGGCCGGGTCTGTCTCCTTGGGAGCCTTTTGCATTTCTTGCATCAGCAATGTTAGTTACTCTAGGCCAGTGGCTCTCAACCGAGTTTATTTTGTCCCCCAGGGGACATTTGGCAATGTCTGGTGATGCTTCTGGTTGTCACAGCTTGCGGGGGGTCGGGTGCTACTGGAATCTGGTGGGTAGGGGCTAGGGACGCTGCTACACGTCCTACAGTGCACGGGACGGCCCCAAGCATCAGCATGCCGAGGTGGAGAACGCTGCTCTGGGAACACCTGGGAAACTGGGGATCGTTGACAAGGCATCCTGCTGTGGGGCAGCTTGAAGGACAGGGGCCATGGTCAGGCCCGGGCGTAGGCAGGGTGGTGGGAGGAGATGCAAAGGTGTGCCAGAGGCAGGAGGGAGGAAACAGAGGGGAGCAGGGGAGATGGTGGTGGGCGCCTGGATCGATGTTCTCAGGATGGCTTTGGGGGCACAGTGGGGATCAGTCACCCTCCCAGCTCTGGGCCAAGGTGGATAGGCTCCGCCCTCGGACACCTCTCATGTGCGATACCTTTCATGAGCTCTGTCCCAGCTTTGCTGCACGCTAGAATCACCTGGGAAGCTTTAAAAAACACTGTTACCGAGGTTGCACCCCATAGCAATTCCTTCAGAATGTCTGGGGTGGGAGTCACATGATTCCAGTGTGCAGCAAAGTCCCCCTGCCCCCCCCAGCCAGCATGCTGCTGTATCCAGGTGAGGGCTTCTTGACTGGGTGCTGGTCGGTCTGCACCTGAGAGATGCACTAATTTGAGCTGAGGAGAGACAGGGAGGGCAAGAGGGGAAGGATAAGGGGCGGGGATGTTTAGCTTGAAGTAGAGCCCACTTGGTGGGGATGGGAGAGAGATTGGTTAAGGATTGGATCTATAAGTGTCGGGAGCTGAGATTTCAATTTCACCTAAGAAAGAATTTTCTACTAAAGTTGTCCAAAGATGGAGGAGACCACCCGTCCCCATGGAGGAGAGTGGTGGTTTCCCATCCCTGGATGTGTGGGAGCAGAGACCAGGCAGGGGCCTCGAGTCCCAGTGTCCCCTGCCCCCATGCTGCAGTCTGGGGAGCACGGGCATTTGTCTGGGGTTGGCAGGGCCTCTGGAAGGGAATGCTGGCCTGCCAGGCCCCAGTGGTCCAGGAGCAGCTCTGGGAAAGACGAGTTCCTTCTGTCCCGCGGCCGGCAGCTCCACTGGGCGTCATGACTCCTCGTCCCATCACCCGGGGCTCCGCACGCAGCCGGAGCTCACTCTGTGCCGTGGTTGGCACAGGTGCCGACTGTGCTTTCTGCCCGAGCAGGTGGTCCGGAGGCACATCCTGGGCTCCATCGTGCAGAGCGAAGGCAGCTATGTGGAGTCTCTGAAACGGGTACTCCAGGTAGGACTCCGGGGGGTCTGGGGAGAGGGCAGGGGAGACCCCGGAGGGACATTTTACAAGGAGCGTTTGGGGACTGTGGGCATTTTTAAGGGGAAGGAGCCAAAGGCCAGGGCTTTTATGGAAACAGCAGGAACTCCAAATGGGGGACACCAAGAATTCCAGATGCCTTGGTGTTCACAGGATGACTGCATTTTCTGAAACCATGTCGGGGTTCAATAAAATGAGCTGTATCCTATGGACTTGAGGGCATGTGGTGCCTCTTGTGCCTCCCTCGCCACTCTGGGAGCCCCCGGGGCAGGGGCTGATGTCTCTCCGTCATCTTGGAGCTCCCTGGGTGCGCCCTCTCCCCTGTGATCCGGATGCACAGGAATTGCTAAGTAGATGCTTGCGTGACTAAGGTGTGCTGGCCTGGTCTGTAGTTTGCATTCCTGAAAAGGTGAACCTTCTGGGATGTTGTGGGCTCTCGGGGAGGACAACAGGGAGGGGAATTGTAGGGGTGGGAGGGTGCTAGTAACAACCTCATTTCCCCTCCTGAGTTTGGATCCACAGTGGAGGAGCCCAGACCTCAGGCAGGTGGAGACAAAAATATCCCGTGTTTCTGACAAAGCTGGTTGGAGAGTGTGGCTCTAGGTCTTGCTGTGACATCACTGCCACTGCTCCGTTAGACAGACTGGCTCACTTGTGGGCAAAGCCGATCTGGGCCGGCCCCTGGGGACTGCCTCCGTGGAGCTCCTTGCAGGCAGGGGTCTGCCCGAAAACCCAGCTTAACACATAAGTCACGGGGGTGGGTTATGGATGGGCAGAAGGGTCAGGAGTGTTACGATCACGGAGATCCTTCCAGAAGGACAGGTGAAGAGTGAGGGGTGGGTGCTCCTCCCGCAGGAAGGTCTGCCGAGTTCTGCTTGGCCCGGTCCAGGTGGCCATGAGGGCAGTGGGGGCAGGGGCTGTGGCCTGGCCTCGGGGCACTCACCCCGCCCGCGCCCCCGCCTCAGGATTACCGCAACCCCCTGATGGAGATGGAGCCCAAGGCGCTGAGTGTCCGCAAGTGCCAGGTGGTGTTTTTTCGCGTGAAGGAGATCCTGCACTGCCACTCCATGTTCCAGATCGCCCTGTCCTCCCGCGTGGCCGAGTGGGACTCCACCGAGAAGATTGGGGACCTCTTCGTGGCTTCGGTAGGTGTCCCCAGACTCTCCCCAGCCTGCCAAGGTGCCAACCGCGGCCGTGATCTGGATGTGCTCCGGGCCAGCCTCCTGCCTCCACCTGGTCGCCTCGTCCCAGCCAGCGGGGTCAGAGGGTGGCAGGGCCTGAGTCGGCCTGGCCTACGCGGGGGTGGGCGTGACACCTTGCAGCGTGTCCTTGGAGATGTCCGCCCGCGTGCCTCCCGCTTACTGTTCTGGCTCCGCCTAGGTGGCAGCGCCTCCAGGAGACTGGCCACTGTGGGCAGCCACCTGGCCGATCTCAAGCGCCCCCTGCCGAGTGCTCGCGGAGGGACCACTGTGCGACGCTCCCACAGAGCATGGCCTTGGCCCCAGAGCGTGCTGCAGGGTGTCGTGCTCCCGGAGACCTGGCCTGGTCCCAGCTCAGCTGTGCAAACGTGGGCAGCCTCAGGGCCCTCTCGGGTCTCAGGTCCCCATCTGTGGAAGAAGGGGGTGTGCTGGACTCATGGTTTTTGACACTGAAGTCTGTGGGCCCCAGAGAGATTCATGGGGTGAGAGATGGTCAGATCGGTGGAAACTGCTTCGATATGTTGTAGGCAACTGGGTTCTGCTAAAAGACAAAATCCCAGCACCCTGGTCGGTGTGTCCATGGGGCTCAGGTCAGGAGCGCCATCCTTGAGGGTGGGGAGCTGGGGGGCGTAGCAAAGGGCCGCCATACCCCCCTTCGCCTGTGGGCCAGGCTGCCGTGCTGGGGGACGAGGGACCTCCCCGGGCTCTCCTTAGCACCACCTCTTCCTCCCTGTGACCTTGGTGTCTCTTTGCCTCTCTGAGCCCTGTCCCCTCCCCTCACCGGGTGACAGGTTTCCTCACCTCAAGGCTAGCTGAGACCCTCCAGGCAGAGGAGGACTGTGGTCGCCGGTGAGGGTGGGGTGCTGGTCGCCCTCCCCCTCGCATGGATGTGACCCTCCCGGGCCGCGCCCACACCTGTTACAGTTCTCCAAGTCCGTGGTGCTAGACGTGTACAGCGACTACGTGAACAACTTTACCAACGCCATGTCCATCATCAAGAAGGCCTGTCTCACCAAGCCCGCCTTCCTCGAGTTCCTCAAGGTGGGCCCGAGGGTGGTCCGGGGCCCCTCTCAATGGAGCCCTGGCCGTCGGGGTGGGGGGGCAGGGAGGTGTCTCAGGAGGTAGGGATCGCTGCAGCAGCACTTCTTTGGCCCAGATGCCTCTCTTCTTTCCTTTGGGCCATCCCCAGTCCCACGGGAAGAAAATCTGCCTGTCCTTTCCCCACTCCGCCAAGGGGAGGGTGAAGAAGAGTTAAAGTTTCTGTAAGCCGCTTGGGATCCTGGAGTTCTGACAGGTGGAAGCGTAGGCCTGTGGCATCTGCAGATGGTGGCTAGGCTTGGTGTGGCTCAGCTTGTGGCCGGGATGATCCCTTTTCTTAAAGCGGTGCTTTGGGGATCACGTGCGAGAATAGAGTTTAAAGGACTATAGGCCTCAAGTAGCTGTGGGACCAGGTCCCCAGTCCCCATTTCCTAGGCGCACACGTAGGTGAGTCAGAGACGTGCCACCCAGCAGAGGGCGCAGGTGGGCTAGGGCCCCCCCACCCCGAGCCGAGCAGCCTACAGCCTGGATCCCAGAGGCTCAGGGGGCTTTCTCAATGGGGCGCCATCCGACATGGGTCCTGGGGGGTCAGTGGGGTTGAAACGGAGAGATGAAGAAGAGGGTGTTCCAGGTGCAAGGGTGATGGGGCAAGGGTCAGAGGCAAAGTCTGGTTGGATCCTGGGAGCACTGGGTGCCTGGGAGAGAGGCCCAGAGCAGTGGAGTTCAGTTTGGGCAGATCTGGACCTCCTGGCCCAGGGGCTAGGATGTCGTATTTCAGGCAGCGGGAAGCCACTGAAGTTTTGGGTGGAGGCAGATGGAGGCAGAGGCCGGTGGGGAAGCTGTGGCGGCAGCCTGGGTCACAGGGGCTGAGGGCCCGGGTCAAGGTGACAGGTGGGTGGATGGAGAGGTGGAAACAGAAGCAAGACACAGGACAGTAAGAACCGTCCCCCTGCCGATCCTCACCCTGGCCCAGGCCCGTCCGCTTTAGTTTAGGTGGAGGGAATGGTTGTCTCGGCTACTTTCCGTAGCCTGACTTCTTGGATAAATTGCTGACATGTCCTACTTAGGCTTTTAGTCCAGAGACTTTAAGGTGACGCTCTAGGCTTTCCAGGGTGAGGGGCTGTACCGGGGAGCCCTGTGGTGGCAGGGACCCCTGACTGTGGAACCAGGGACCTCCTGGGCTCTTCTCTTGGGCCCAAGGCTGAGCAGGGTCCTGGGTCCAGGGAGGGGAGCCCGGGATGGGCCGTATCTGTACCCCGGGTGCTGGGCCCTTGCTGCGGAGGCTCAGTGAATCATCCCCCCTCATCTCCAACAGCGGCGGCAGGTGTGTAGCCCCGACCGCGTCACGCTCTACGGGCTGATGGTGAAGCCCATCCAGAGGTTCCCGCAGTTCATCCTCCTGCTTCAGGTACCACGGGGGATTCCGGCGGCCACCAACCTGCAGGGTGGGGCGTGGGATGGTGCGAGCCTCATGGGGTTGGGGCAGGAGGGCTGGCTTCTCATCCGTCACCCACAACCCACGCATCTGTGCACGGTGGGCAGGGCCTTGGCCCCCCGGCCCCCTCTTTCCCCACTCCTAGGGTGGAGCCCATCGAGCTTACTTTCGCCTCCCCTGGTGGGAACCCGGTGACAGGTGGTTGTGGGAAGGCACGTGGAATCCGGGCGACTGTGGGGCCCCTGGCAGTGAGGAGATGCCCCGGGGATGCTCTGATTTTGGCACTTCAGGCTTCCCGGGGGAGCGTTAGCCTCCACGCTGGGCCCCGAGAGCTTGAGGCACCTCCCCTGATTGCCGGGGGTCCTCAGTCAGGGGGTGAGTCCCCCTGGGGCGAAGGCTGGCTGCCAGCCCAAGGGCCCAGCAGGGTTTCCTCTCTGTTCTCAGAGCGACCAGCAGCAGGAGTGGGTCTCGTCTCAGTGTACAGTGCATCAGTGAATCAGGGATTGGTCCACAGTTCATCAGTGAATCAGGGATCGGGTCCGCACAGCTATTTTATTTTAGTTATTCATTCACTAGCTGCTTCTTGAGGCCTTGCTCTATGTCAGGCCCCACCTGTCCCGGCTACAAGCTGGGCCCTTCTCAGGCCTGAGTGTGGAGGCGGAGGCTGTGACCCCAGCCAGGGGAGGGTCTGCTGGGGTGGGGGTCTCAGTCGTGGCTCCCTCTGGACCCTGGCAGGACATGCTGAAGAACACCCCCAGGGGCCACCCGGACAGGCTCTCGCTGCAGCTGGCGCTCACGGAGCTGGAGACGCTGGCCGAGAAGCTGAACGAGCAGAAGCGGCTGGCCGACCAGGTGGCCGAGATCCAGCAGCTGACCAAGAGCGTCAGTGACCGCAGCAGCCTCAACAAGGTGCGTGCGTACCTGCCCTGCAGCCGGCCTCGCCCGTCGCTCTGCCTCCTCCCCTGTGGCACCCACCAGGTGGCAGTGTTCTCCGAGGGAGGCGATTCCTTGCTTCTCTCTGAGCCCACAGACCTTACCTGAAGGATTAATCTTGACTAGACCTCCACATTCGTTACTACTCATGTGATTTTAGGATAAAAGCTGATTTAATTCCGCAGTGTAATTGCCAGTAAAGATGCCAGAAATGATAGCCTAGTATTGTGCTTAAACTAGTGGGCCGTGGAGTCAGAGTCTGGGTTTGAATCCAGATTTTGCCACTGGTGCTTACTGTGTGGCCTCAGGGGAATCATCCAACCTCTCTGAACCTCAGTTGCTTCCTCTGTAATGAGAAGAGCTCGATGGCGCCTGACCCTCAGGGCTTCTGCGAGGCAAATGAGAGAGTTGGCAAACTGGCAGACCCAGAGCCCTTAATACAAGGTGGCAGCTGTCATTATTAGTGTTATTTTTTAAGAAGCAAAAAGAAAAATCCACGCCATGTTTTGGGATTGCAACTTAGGAACATTCTAGCAAAAAAAAAAAAATCTTGAAACACTTTCAAATGAGTCTATTAGGGAACTCTGTTTTTATTTTATTTTATTTTATTTTTTTGCGGTACGTGGGCCTCTCACTGTCGTGGCCTCTCCCGTTGCGGAGCACAGGCTCCGGACGCGCAGGCTCAGCGGCCATGGCTCACGGGCCCAGCTGCTCCGCGGCATGTGGGATCTTCCTGGACCGGGGCACGAACCCGTATCCCCTGCATCGGCAGGTGGACTCTCAACCACTGTGCCACCAGGGAAGCCTGGGAACTCTGTTTTTAAAACACAAAGTTGGTACAAAAAAAATTAGTCACCTCCCAGAGTCACCTGTTGGTGAACTTTATTTTTTAAATTTTATTTGTTTATTTATTTGGCTGCGTTGGGTCTTCGTTGCTGTGCGCGGGCTTTCTCTAGTTGTGGCGAACGGGGGCTACTCTTCGTTGCGGTGCACGGGCTTCTCATTGCGGTGGCTTCTCTTGTTGTGGAGTATGGGCTCTAGGCGTGCGGCCTTCAGTAGTTGTGGCACGCGGGTTCAGTAGTTGTGGCTAGTGGGCTCTAGAGCTCAGGCTCAGTAGTTGTGGCACATGGGCTTAGTTGCTCCGCGGCATGTGGGATCTTCCCAGAGCAGGGCTCAAACCCGCGTCCCCTGCTTGGCAGGCGGATTCTTAACCACTGCGCCACCAGGGAGGTCCCTTTGGTGAACTTTAGTCCTCTGTTTCCCTAGTGGCTTGTGACATGGGCCGCTTGCAGCTGCACCCACATCTGGGAGGCCCCGGGCCCCGCCTTCTTTCACCCACCAGAGTGTGGGGTTTGGCCCCAGGGCACTTGGCGAGGGCAAGCGTTGTTCTTTGGGGAAGGGACATCCTGTGGAGTCACAGGGAGGTGTTCAGGTATTTGGGGGAAAACTGGGAGCCTCCTGGCTCTGTGGCCCCAAAAGCAGAACTAAGGCCAGTGACTAAGGCCGATGAGATTTCAGCCACACGGGCTGGAACTTTCTAATGTTTGGGGAGTGTCACCAGGAGCACCACAGCGCTTCCCACGCGGCCCCGCCCTTTACAGTACATGATACTCCCTAACCTGCGTTGTCATGTTTGATTTTCACCACAGGCCTGCAAAACAAGGCCCGGACAAGTGAACTTGCAGGGTCCCTTGCAATTCTAAGCTTCAGGGTCCTGCGTCTTAAGACTGTCCCACCTCAGGCCAAATTCAGGCTGCACATGTGTATTTAGGCCCACACAGTATTTTTAGGAAAATGGAATTAATTGCCAACATTTAGAAATGGAGAAATGTCCCACAACATTTAGACTCATGTATCTTCTTAAGGGTCGGAAGAGCTGGCACTCCGGCCCACCGTCCTATGTGGCACCAGTCACCTGAGTAGCGGCTGCCCTTGCCCCCTCAGTCCACATCCAGGTCTTCCCACTGAGGTTACTTCTGGCCCTGCAGGCACCTGAGTTTGCTTTGCCTGTTCCAGGAGTATAGAGATGGGAAGAAAAGATGAGGCAGGGGATGGAGCCCCCTCCCCGGGGTGTATCCCCATCCAGGATTGCTCAGGTTGGGCCTGAAGGGTAGGGGTCATCCCCCCTCCCTGCCTCCAGGCAGGACTTCCCCAGCCAGTTCCACACAAGCCTTCTATTTTTTTAAAAAAAATTATTTGTTTATTTGGCTGCGCCGGGTCTTAGTTGCGGCAGGCGGGGTCTTAGTTGTGGCACGCGGGGTCTTAGTTGTGACACGCGGGATCTTTAGTTGCGGCATACAGACTCTTAGTTGCGGCATCCAGCTCCCCGACCAGGGATCGAACCCGGGCCCCCTGTGTTGGGAGCGCGGATTCTTAGCCAGTGGACCACCAGGGAAGTCCCAAGCCTTCTATTTTGAAATGTCTCTCGGGTTAAAAAGACCTTAGCCCAGCCATGGCCACCGTGCTAGTGTTTGATGGTCTTTGCACTTGGGAAGTATCTTCTTCTGTCTTTAGCTCCTTTCCTGTAACCAAGAGGGTTTCTCTCACTTTGGCTCACACACTTGTGAGATCACTCGGGAGAAGGAAACCCTTTTCTTTAGCACTTGCTCTGGGAAGAGCTGTCTGTTCCCTTCTGCTCTGTCCGCTGGGGGGAACCCGGGCTGTGAGGAGCAGTGGTCACTGGCTGGAGGTCAGGGGGACCTGTTGGGTGTTGGGCGAGGAACTGACAGCCCCAAGCCTCAGTTTCCCCACCTGTCAAGTGGGTGTGTCGGATGCGTGTGGGATGGTGTCGTGGAGAGAGTGATGGTGGCCGCACACCACGCCTTCCCCTGCCAGGGCCCCCCTGGGGCAGTCTCGGCCAGTTCTGAGGCCAGTGCAGTGATTTCCCTCTTGCCACCCATCACCCAGAGAGAAGTGGAAACGAAACTGGGTGTGCCCGAAGTGCAACGGTGTCGGCTGTTTCAAAATGTGCCTGCTCAGGACGCGACTGCAGGGGGCTGCTTGTGCAATACTCGAGTTTTCTGTTGTCTTTCTTGTTTTTAATCTGCTTAAGTGGCAGGAGGATGGTTGTCGGAAGCCAGGGGACTTTCCTCTCTCCTGAGGAAAAGGGTCACGGCACACTTGGCCGTCTTCTGAGGGGCCTGCTGTCTTCAGGGTCCCAGCTGTGTCTACACGAGCTGGCAGTCAGCTTGCTGGTGGAAGCTGTGGGCTGGGGGAGCCCAGTCTTAGCAGTCATGGGGGTATCCCTGGGGCACCCTGAGACTTTTTGTGTGTGTTGGGAGCAGCGGGCTTTCTCTGACTCCTCTAACCCCCAGTCAGGACCCAGAGGGTGTGTGGCTGGCTGCCGGGTGCTGGGAACAGCGTGTGTGGCCTGGCTCTGTCCTGCCCTGCCGCTCAACCGGCACTGGGTCTCAGCAAGTCTCTTTACTTTTGGAATCTCCGTCCCCTTGTCCAGGAGTGGGGAGGCCTCAGCGTGCTTGAGGCGATTAAATGAGAGGTGGACTCTTTAGTGGCGTGTGGTGTCACTCGGGCTTTCGTGTCGCCTGGAGAGACCCCGCTCTTCACAGAACAGAAGGGCGTTCTGTCCAGGAGAGGTTTGGGGATGACCCGCCCTTTCCCTTGTGAGGATGGGGCGGAGGGGCGCTAGCTGTTGTCATCAGAATCACGGGCTTTGGGAAGGAATTTTGCTGAATACTCCTTTTCCTCCTCAGCAAAATCCTTAGTTAGTAAAGAGACGTTTTCCCAGCGGGTCTCCGGGTCTGATGGTGGTCCGGGGCTGGCAGCATTCTTGGAATCCAGCCTGAGATGGGCAGACGCCTGTTCGGATGCTGGAGGCTTGAAGGCCTTCAGCCTTGTCAGAGGGTTGCCTTGTCGACCAGCAGATCTGTCCCAGCCCCACACGAGGCCTTCCACGAGGCCAGTAGCTGAGGTTGTTCAATAGGTCAGGGTGACGAATGGGACCTACTTTCAGGCCAGGAGTCTCCCTGCTTGAGGCCACACGAACAGTGGCAGCAGTGGGGACAGTGGCCATCTGTGGGGTGTCTCGTCGCAGGGCCGGCTCCTTGGGTGTGTGGCCTGTGCCGTCACCAGGGTGGGCGCTCAGAAGGGCCCCACGTTTGGCTTAATGCTCTGCCATTTCCATCTTGAAATTCTTTTTTTTTTGCGGTACGCGGGCCTCACTGTTGTGGCCTCTCCCGTTGCGGAGCACAGGCTCCGGACGCACAGGCTCAGTGGCCATGGCTCATGGGCCCAGCTGCTCCGCGGCATGTGGGATCTTCCCGGACCGGGGCGCGAACCCGTGTCCCCTGCATCAGCAGGCGGACTCTCAACCACTGCGCCACCAGGGAAGCCCTTGAAATTCTTAATAATTCTGAGTGAGCAGCGGGTTGTCCTCCTCTGCTGGGCTCTGCGGATCATGTAGCCAGGTCCGGTCACACGTTGCCTTGGTGATGTGAGCAGTAGAGGTATCGCCCACTTGACAGCTGAGAAAGCTGAGGTGTGGAGAGGTGACATGGCGCCTGCCAGAGGGCTTCACAGCGGGCGCTCCGGGAACCAAGGTCAGAGCACGGGTCTGCGGCTCTGGAGCTGTGCCGCTGGCAGTGGCTGGCTCACCTGAGCAGGGGTGCTGGCTGCTGGGGCCGGTGGGTGGTCAGTGCCTCTTTTCCCCCGGGGATGGAGGGTGTGGCCCTGTCTCATCCTCCACCTCTCCCAGCTGTGGTCCCCTTTGTATGTGGAGGGAGAATCCTGGGTCTTTGGCACAGCGATGTCTGTGGAGCAGCCCGTGTACGATGTTGGTGTTGACCTTGCTCTGTCCCCTCCCCCCAGCTTTTGACCTCAGGCCAGCGTCAGCTGCTCCTGTGTGAGACGCTGACGGAGACCGTGTACGGTGACCGCGGGCAGCTGATCAAGTCCAAGGAGCGCAGGGTCTTCCTGCTCAGCGACATGCTGGTCTGCGCCAACATCAACTTCAAGTAAGCAGACCTGGCTGTTGCCCCTCCCTGGGGACCCCTCCTGTCATGTCCCAGTCCGTCATGGCTGGGGTCCTGCGTGAGCTCATCGGAGGCCTCCAACGTCCCGACTTCCTCTTCTATCCCTTTGTGCCTGCTCTGTCCCTAGTCCCCAGAGCTAGGAAGCACCTGCAGAGGTCACTGAGGGCAAACAGCTGTCTGTTGCACAGGGTGGACTGTTCTGGAACTCTGCCGTCGGAACTGAACAGTCTGCTGAGTTTTGACCACTTTGAAATTCAAGAGATTCTTCCCTGTTCCCAGCCCAGATCCCAAATCCCTGCTGCTTTAAGTCAAATAGATTTTCCTCCGGCCGGATCTGCGTGTTTCTCAGCACGAGTCTTTGCCTTTCCCCCAACTCCCTGCAGGAGCCTGGTTTCCCGGTTCTGGGTCAGAGGTTGTAGAAATGCCCAGAGGCGGGCTGCCAGGTGCTGCCTGGAGTCGGGATTGGAGCTGGAGCCCCGCAGTGGGGAGAGGGTGGTTCTTTAGACCAGAGTCTGCAAACTCGTGGCCTCTGGAAACCCTGTGTTTGGCTCCTACGGGGAGTTCACACAAAGGTTGAGACATCTGGCTTCTCTTAGAAACGTGAAGATCTCGCGTTCTGGGCCCACACTGCCTGGGGCCACGCGGGCCTGCAGCTGGGTTGCGTGAACTCTTTACTGGGGCTCCCACCTTCGTTCATTCCCTCCTTCCCTCATTCAAGCACTATAATTTTTTTTTTTTTTTTTTTTTTTTTTGCGGTACGCGGGCCTCTCACTGTTGTGGCCTCTCCCGTTGCGGAGCACAGGCTCCGGACGCGCAGGCTCAGCGGCCATGGCTCACGGGCCCAGCCGCTCTGCGGCATGTGGGATCTTCCCGGACCGGGGCACGAACCCGTGTCCCCTGCATCGGCAGGCGGACTCTCAACCGCTGCGCCACCAGGGAAGCCCAAGCACTATAATTTTTAGGTCCCGTTTATATCCTGGACTCTGTGCAGGTGCCAGGGATCTGACCTACACCCTCTCTGCCCTCCTGTTGCTTGGAGCCTAGCATGGCGTGAAAGTGTGATGAGGGTGTTAGTGGCTCACTTTTAGGGGTTCATCTTGGGTGACTTGGGGTGAGTCACGTGACCTGTCTGAGCATCAGTATCCTCTCCTGGAATAGTACAGGCTTCCTAGCAGGGCCACTGTGGGAATAGGTGATGGAAGACCAGTGCCCACTCCAGGGAGAAGGCCCTCCGTGTGGTCCGCTCTGCCCACACCTGGCCCAGCCCAGTGGCCGACCCCCGGGGGGTCTCAGCGGCTGCAGTGGTTTTTACGGAAACCACTCTGTAACGATAACGACCCTTCTTGTCTTTTTCCTCAGGCCTGCCAACCACAGGTAGGGGCGCCAAGGCTTGGGGTGGGCGTGTGATTCTGGATATGGGGCTGGGGCCTGGATGCCCTGATGCTTCTGCCCCTTCCTCCGTTCCCTGCTCCGCCTGGCTTGGTTTTGACCTGAGGGCTTGTGCTTGGGCTGTGAGGTGCCTGGCTGAGCTGACCTGCTGAGGAGCGGCTCTGGCTGGCCCTGGGGCTGGGTGCTGCGGGCTCTCCAGGGCCGTGTCCTCTCTTCCTGGCAGGGGCCAGCTGGAGATCAGCAGCCTGGTGCCCCTGGGGCCCAAGTATGTGGTGAAGTGGAACACGGCGCTGCCCCAGGTGCAGGTGATGGAGGTGGGCCAGGAGGGCAGCTCCTATGACAAGGACAACGTACTCATCCAGCACGCCGGCGCCAAGAAGGCCTCGGCTGCGGGCCAGGCCCAGAGTGAGTACCTGCCCGACACTGCCCTGGGAGCACCTGCCCGGGCTCGGCCCCCAGGCCCGCGGGCACTTGGCCCAGAGACTTTTCCTGCTGTACATAACTGTACACAAACACACACCCACATCCCTACCTGAGTGTGCAAATGCATGCTGCACGCAGTCACCCCTCACAGCCCCTGCCCACCCCAGTCCTGTACACCCTGGCGAGCGTGCACACACACGTGCACGCGCATGCGTGCACACGCAGTGACCTTGGATCAGAAAGGGTGACCTCCAGTGCCTGCCTGGCCATTGCTTGCTTCCATGTGGGACCTCGGTTCCCCCGTCTATTCAGTGAGGGGCCCCGGTGACACTCACCCTGTCCCTGAAACCCTCAGGGCCCAGGACAACAAGGACAGTGAGAACTCGGGGTGACAGGCTCCCCCGTGCGCCCCGTCCTCTCCATCTCCGCAGTGCTGTGGCGGGAACTTCCTGGTGCTGCCCTTCCCTCCCCTTTGCCCCTTCCTGTCCTGTCCCGTCCCATCCTCTACCCTCCCCAGGCCGACTTTTCAAAATGCGTGTCAGAGCTGTGTGTCACCCTCCACCTGAAATCCGCCGGTGGCTTCCCACTGCTCTCAGGGTGAAGTCCCAGGTTCTCGCCCGGGCCCACACTCCCGTCCTGGGGGCCCACCTGCCGCCCCACCTCAGCCCTCCCCGCTCCTTCACTCCCTGGGCTTGGCTGCCCTGACCTCTCCGTTCCTGGGGGGTTGAGCCCCCTCCTGCCCCAGGGCGTTCTCCCGGCCTCTGCCCTTCTCCAGAGTGTTCTCCTGCCATCCTGTTTTTGTCTATCTGCCCCTACTCATCTTAGCTCAGGTGACACTTCCTTAGAGAAGCCCTTCCTGATTCCTTTGGACTTGCCAGGTCCCCGTCCAGTGCTCCCAAGGCCCGGGTGTGTTTTCACCTCTATGGTGATGGTCTGGTTTCCATCTTGTCTTTTCCCTTGGTGTGACCGTAGCCCTCCGGAGCCTGGTATGTGGTGGGTGTAAATAGACATTAGTTGAATGAACGAAGGACGTAACTGCATGGCCAGCGGGAAGGCACTTGGCTGTCACCCCTCCCCACTGACCAGCTCTGTCCATCCCTGACCTGGGAGGTGGATCTGAGGGAGGGACTCACCACACACTCGCGTCCTCGGAAGGCTGCGCCCACTTCAGCTGCTGTGTCCCCCTCCCCAGGCCTGGGAGGCATGGGAGGCTGTCTTGTGTTCCTGGCTCTCTGTTCACAGAAGCCCCCTGGGAGGGGCTCCTGGCCCATCTGCCCCCCTCAGCGGTGCCTTTAGCCCTGGCTCCACTCCACTCTCCCCCCACCCTTCGGGCTCTTGCTCTGGCAATGCTCCTTCAGCCACTGTGGTATCTGTGGCCACATTTCTCAAAGTAGAGTACTAGGCTGCCAGACCCCCTTGAAAGAGGAAAAAAGAAATCCTTGTTGAACCCCAGGTGGCCTTGAATGGTTTTTTATTATATTGTTATTCAAATATGTGCAAGTATAAGACTAGGTATAATAAACTCCTTATGCTTTATCCCTTGAACAACCATAAAACCAAAACAGAATCACAAGTGGAATAAAAATGATGCTACAAAATAATAAAACTCAGGTAACAGCATTCATTTAATGTGATGGGTGATGTTGTTTCGTTGGCACCAAACTGCTCTCAACATAGACGTGGTCCTCTTATGGGGCAGGTCCTTCTGAGTTCTCTGCACCTGTACCCCAGAGTGCCTCACGGTGATCTCCATTTCCCACCAGCTCACGCCGTTTGGGGCGCTGCAGAGCCCTCCTTTGCCCTTGGTTTGGTGTGAGCGTATCTCTTACCGCCCACGCCCACCTTGCTCTGTGTTCATTACCTGGTGACCATCACGTGGTACCAAAGTCCACGGAAGCCCTGGTACCATGCAGCAGCCTGTGGCTTTAAAGCCATTGTATCCAGGTGACTGAAGATGTGCATCTGATTTTTAGAGAATCATCTCGATGAAAATCCAAATTACATGCCTCCGCCCCTCGCTGGGATTCTGTAAGATCTCAGCTTGAGTAACCATGGTGTAGAGGACACAGCCCGAATTCCCTAGCCTGGCATTCAGGGACCTCCCATCCAGTCCCGCTGGGCCCTCCCACTCTGTCTCTTGCTGCCCTCCCTCCACGTCCCCGACACTGCATTTGTATCATCACCAGAGATCAGGGCACCCTCAGCCCCCATCCCATCTCTGTCCTATCACCCCGATATCTTTCTCCCCAGTACCTCCCACCATCTGCAGTTGTTAATTGACTCCTCCCTGACCCTGACCAGGTCATAAGCTCCGCAAGAACAGGGACCCTGTCTGTCTCATTTGCAGCTGTCTCCAACATGTAGACTAGAACCTGCCATATAGTAGGTTCTTAGTACATCTTTGAACAACTTACTGTTCCTGGGCTTCCTTATGCCACAGTGCCTTTGCACCTGCGGTTTTGCTTTTTTGGCAGTGCCCACGGCTCTCCTGGGCCTGTGAAGTCTCCTCGCCTCTCATGGGCACAGTTGGTTCTCAGTCTTCTGGTCTCCTGTGACCCTTTGTATAGACTGAGAGTGGCCCAGATCCTAGGCGCTAGACTTTACCCGTGACTGGATTTGTCCCCACTAGCAGACAAGAGCCTGGTACATTTCCTTCTGTATCTCTAGTGCCACATCTCCAGGGCGACAGCTCTTCTTTTTTGCAGTGAGTACCTGCTTGGGCCCTTGGTGGTGCCTTCCCCACCCCTGAGGCTGAGTAGGGTCTCTCTCTGCCCAGATAAGGTGTACCTCGGGCCCCCGCGCCTCTTCCAGGAGCTGCAGGACCTGCAGAAGGACCTGGCTGTGGTGGAGCAGATCACCCTCCTTGTCAGCACGCTGCACGGCACCTACCAGGTACCCAGCACCGGCCTCGGCAGGAAAGTGTGGGTGGGCTCCTCTCCCGCCCGGTCCCCCGATGTGCCCTGGCCTCTGGGCTCCCACTAGCAGCGGTACTGTCTGAAGCTCCTGTCGCTACCTGGAAGTCTGGTGGGCGGCCTGCGGTTCGGGTTGAAGCTCTGGTTCGAGTTGAGCAGGGCCCGGCTATGGGCACTTTTTTTTTTTTTTTTTCCGTTCTCTGCTCAGCATCTGGTCTGTCCTGCAGCTCCTTCCCGAGCCTCGTCCCAGGCTGGAGAGGAAGCTGGCTGGGAGGGTGTGTCCCTCTCAAAGGAGGGGTGCCATGGAGGGGGGAAGGTCTGAACCAAGGCCTGGAGCCCGGGAGTCGGCTTCCCCCCACTGCTTGTGGCGAGGGAGCCGCCCAGGTCGAGCTCCCGCACTGACCCCCGGCTCCTCTCCCCTTGGGGCCCCGACTGCTGTGGGATCTGGGGTGGCTTTCGGGGAGCCAGAGGGCTGTATGGTGACCTCCTTGGCCTCCTTGACCCTAGAACCTGAACATGACCGTGGCTCAAGACTGGTGCCTGGCCCTGCAGAGGCTTATGCGGGTGAAGGAGGAGGAGATCCACTCGGCCAACAAGTGCCGCCTCAGGCTCCTGCTTCCCGGGAAACCCGACAAGTGAGAGGAAGGGGGGCCTTGGAGAGGGGCGTCGGGACCAGCCTGCTTGCCAGCACTGCGGGGGTGGGCGTGGGCGTACACGCATCGTGGGCCGTGCCCGGCAAAGCATTTGACACAGAGCAGGTGCTCGTGGTCAAATGAATGAATGAATGAACGAACGACCTATCTGTACCTGGGGTGAGCCTGTCCTCCGTTAGGCTACTGGGACACCCTGCCAGCGGTCGGTAGACTGTGCAGTCCCCTGGGGCCAGGCCCTGGGTCTGCTCTCACGGGCCCAGCCTCCCCGCAAATGCTCCCGCAGGAGCTCACGCTCGGTCGACCCACAGCTGACGTTTGTGGAATTGACGCAGAGATGGGGAAGGCGATCTCTCTGATCCCCACTCTACAGAGGAGGGAGGCGAGGCTCAGAAGTAGGTGGCAGAGCTGCGTTCTGAGGAGTCTGACTCCGAAGCCTAGGCTGGCGCAGTGAGGGGCTCAGAGCCCAGGTTTTGACCTCTCGGTTGGGCGGGGACAGTGTTACAAGCACAGTGGCTGCAGGGAAGGGGAGACTGGGGCGCTGTGGTCTGAGGCAGGTCCGGGAGCCAGGATGCGAGGCCCAGGACTGGAGTCTGAGGGTCAGCAGCCTGG
The DNA here is from genome assembly GCF_039906515.1 of Pseudorca crassidens. Taxonomy (NCBI): domain Eukaryota; kingdom Metazoa; phylum Chordata; class Mammalia; order Artiodactyla; family Delphinidae; genus Pseudorca; species Pseudorca crassidens. The sequence continues at coordinate 13,162,816 of NC_090297.1, forward strand.
AACCTTCTGGGTGCCCTCGCACAGTGGCTCACAGTGGCCTGCGGAGCGGCTCTCTCCCCTTCTCTGCACCCCTGCCTCACCTTCCTGTCCACCTCCCGGGGGCTGGGATGGCTCACGGCGGGGAAATGGGCCCTGGAGAACAATGAAGGGGCTTCCGCTGCTCTAAGGTGAGATGACAGTGTGGTGACAACAGTGACCTCTGGCCACCCCAAGCCTGTACATACTGCCATTCATTCATTTTTTCATTCATTTATGTGTCCGTTCAGGAGACATTTACCAAGAAAGTGCCCTGTGTCAGGTGCTGGGAACAGGCCCGAGTCAGAGGCTCCGGGTCAGGCGTGTGCCGGTGTCTGACAAGGCCTGTGGAGCCCTGACCAGGTGGGGCCCTGGAGGGCCTCTCGAGTCACAGCCTGCAGAGGGCCAGTCCCCCCATGGCCTTGCTAGGCACCCACGCTGGGGTGCCTGGGCTGGGCTGGGGGCCACGGCCTGGTCGCTCGGGGGAGTTACCTGCCCCCTCCCCGGGGCTGTGGTGGGTGGAGGGAGTCCTCCCCCAGGGGACTGAGGCTTTGCCAGGCCACTGGCCTCTCTGGCCATGCTTTGGTGCTCTGCACAGACCTCGCTCTATCTCCAGGGCTGGTGGTTGGGGGGAAGAGCTGCGTACCTCCCGGGTGAGCCAGGCCCCGTTCCAGCACTCATGCTCCTGCCCTCTCACCGCAGGTCCGGCCGCCCCATCAGCTTCATGGTGGTCTTCATCACCCCCAACCCCCTGAGCAAGATCTCCTGGGTCAACAGGTTGCACTTGGCCAAGATCGGACTCCGTGAGTAAAGCCCCAGGGGTCAGGAGTGCGGAGAGGGGAGGTCTGGGGAGTGTATATGTGAGTCAGAGGGCGTCGTCCAGTCTTGGGGGGCAGGGAGGCTTCTGAGTGGAGGGAGATGGTGCAGCGGAGAAACAACTGGGGCCAGAGGCTCTGCTTCGTGACCTTGGACACGTCACTTCCCCTCTCCGAGCCTCAGTTTCCCCATCTGTAAAATGGTGGGAATTGACAGAAAGTAAATTAGTGGTTGCCAGGGGCCTGGGAGGAGGAGGGAATGGAGAGTCACCACTAAAGTTTTTTTTTTGGTGAGAGTGATGAAAATGTTCTCAGATTAGATAGTGGTGATGGTTGCCCAAGTCTGCGAATATACTAGAAACCAGTGAGATGTACTCTTTAAAGGGGTGGGTTTTATGGTAGCTGAATTATATCTCAATAAAACTGTTACATAAAAAATGATGCAGGTTAGACTAAACGATTCTCAAACAAAGGCCTCTTTATAATTCTTTTCTCCTATGCACCCCCTAATAATAGTACAGATAAATAAGGGGTATTTCTATTTATAGAGTGCTTCCTGTGTGGCAAGCATTTTTCTAAGCATTTTACACACATCTCTTTCATTTCACGTTCACAATAACTCTACGAGGAAAGTCTGTTGTGAATCCCTTTGTACAGCTGAGGATTCTGAGGCCCAGAGAGGTGCAGTGGCTTGCCTGAGGTCACACAGCAGGGAGGAGTTCAGAACCTGGGCAGTCGGCTCCCAGAGCCCACTCTTAACCCCTGTCCATTCTGCTTCCTCACGTTAGTGGGCTTCTGTCTGCCAAACCACGTTCATTAAATTATAATTACTTCGTGCTTTTTTTGAATTGGCAAAAGGCCTAGTTTCTTGCCGATCAGGACCATTATTTGCTGTGACCTGCTAGAATTCCCATTTGCCGATTCCAGTCAATAGCAGTGATTTCTGGGGTTTTGTTTGTTTTTATTCCTGGCGTGATCTTTATCTAGATAAATATGTATTTCCGATAGATTTTAAAACATTTCTGGAAAGGAGTCAGGACCTTCGTCAATGGCTTTCATCAATTAAAAAGCTATTTATTGGGCTTCCCTGGTGGCGCAGTGGTTGAGAGTCCGCCTGCCGATGCAGGGGACACGGGTTCGTGCCCCGGTCCGGGAAGATCCCACATGCCGCGGAGCGGCTGGGCCCGTGAGCCATGGCCGCTGAGCCTGCGCGTCCGGAGCCTGTGCTCCGCAACGGGAGAGGCCGCAACAGTGAGAGGCCCGCGTACCGCAAAAAAGCAAAACAAAACAAAAAAACTATTTATTGAATCTCTACAGTAATTTTAGGCATAGGGGAAAAGAACAATGACAAAAACAGAAAGGTCCCTGTTCTCAAGGAACTTACAGTTTATGAGGGGCAGGCAGAGATTTACATGAGGAACAAATCAACAGGGAGGGGTTGGTGCTGTGAGGGGGTAGAGCTGGATGCGTGGCTGACACCGAGCCTGGGGGCCGGGACTGCTGTCAAGGAGGGCCTCTGAGGAGGTGACGTCTGAAGCTGTGCAGAGGTCTGGGTAAAGCGATCCAGGCTTTGGAACAGCAAGTGCAAAGGTCCTGAGGTAGCCAGAGTTGGTGAATGGTGGGGTGTGGGGGGAAACAGGTGGAAGTGGGGAGCAGGTTTTCCAGAAAGCCAGGGTGAGGTGCGTGGAGCTCTTTCTTGACGCGTGGGGCTGTGGGTTGCAGAGCTGAGAGAACTGGACAGCGGTGTGAACTGATTTCTATTTAAGTGGATCGTTCTGGCTGCTCCTCGGAGAGAGGCATGTGGAGACTGGGGAGGGAAACGGGGAAGAGGCTGTGGCTTTGGAGGAGCCGGCACCAGAGCCTTCTGCTCAGCCAGCCCCTTCTTGGATCGGGTGTTGACATCGCACAACCCTCCGCTGGATGCTTCTGGGCGACCAGGAGGCCTGCGGAGGGTGGAGGAAGGGTTTTAGGTAGAGGCTGCCCCGGCCCTGGCAGAGGGCTTCGGAGATTCCAGCCGAGGAAAGGTTAAGGTGGCCTTCCTGCTGGGCCTTGGGCCACCCGCTCCGCTCTGTCCCCTTCCTGTGGAGCAGTGCGTCCAGGGCAAGCTCCCGAGCCCTGTTTGTACACCCACTAAAGGCAGGTGCATCTCCCGTTTGAAGCCCAGACGCTTTGCCGAGTGGGCCTTGGCGCTGGTGGGAGGGGAGCCTACAGATGTGAGCATCTCTGTTCTTGGCGGCCTGTGAAGACACTCGGCTGCCTTATCTCCCCATGGTTTCACTGCAGCAAAAGTTTTAATCGAAAGAGAGTCATTTGAAATCTTATTTGAATGCCTGGGTTCCCCTGGGGCTTGAATAATCTGTTTCTTCTATTTTGCCAGTTTTTTTTTATCTTCAGTGCCTGGTGCCGAGGAAAACAATATAAGTCCATTAGAAATAGGCCCGTTAGAAATAGAACCGTTAAAAACATTTATGCACAAAGGATGTTATTCTTTTCATTTTTTTTTTTTCTGCGTCTTTCTCTCTCCCTGACTCCAGCGTGCTGAGATCATAATCCACTAAAGATTGGGAAAGAGAGGGCTGGAGTTGGGGGTGCCTGGCATCCGAGAGGGCGGGGCCAGTTCTGTCCCTTGGAAGGGCAGGGGTCCTGGGGAATCTGGGGACCCAGTTTACATCCCAGTGTGGCCACTGCTGTGCTGTGCGGCCTGAGAAGGGCAGGCTTCCTCGGTAACTTGGCCTAGAGTTCCACGGGCCTTTTCCCTGTTGCATTGCGGGATCTTAGCACTGCATGAAATGGGGCCAGACAGCGTGGATTCAGTTCCCGGTTCTGCCGCTTGCCAGCTCCGAGATCTTGGGCAAACGATTTCACCTCTGCATGCCTTGGATTCTCCATCAGAAAATGGGGATATTCATAGGGTATCTTGTGAGCATATGGGGAGATGGTGCCTGGAAGGCGCCTGGCAGACCGGAGAAGCTCCTAGGAAAGGGGCGTCTGCATCTCACAGTGGGGAAGTGACTGGCCTGGGGTCACATGACATTTAGTCATGTGCCAGGATGCCCTCCCCCTCTCTCTGCCAATTAGTCTCTGTTCATTAAGGCTCCAGAAAAGAGATGCAGATAGGAGGCTCCAAGGGTGGGGGTGGGGAAAGGGGAGATTGGGGCTTCCAGCTCTACCTTCCCGTGTCCCCCCCACAACCCTTACAGCTCTAAGTCCTGCATCCCTGGCCCAGGGACCCCTGCAGCCTCTCCCCCCATGGCCCTCCTGGTTCCCACCCCTGGAGGACCAGGGCTGGGCAGGCCCCAGGCTAATCCCACGCTCCCAGGGACAGGTCCTCGCTGGGCGTGGCCTGGCTGGCTCTCCCCACTGCCTGTGGCTTGGTTAGTTTTCCAGCCTTCATTCCTCACAGTAACACTGACGTGCCACCTTATGATGGATCTGGTTGCGGAGTCCTGAGCGTGGCCCAGGCTGCGTGCCGCCGAACGTGTTCCAACCCTCATCTCTCATCTCCATTAGCCCTCAACCGTCCCAGAGCCAGGGACCTGCCCAAGCCCTTGGCCGGAAGTGGTAGGTCTGCCCTCCAGGAGGGGGACCGAGGGTACTGGCCCAGGAGCCCGACTTGGGTTTTACCCCAGCTGGGTGATCACGGCCACTGCCTGGCCTCCCTGGACCCCGGCGTCTCTCTCTGCAGGATAAGATGCGTGCTGAGGTCCCAGCATGTCTGTGGCCATGGCCAGTAGCATCTCCGTGGTGCTGGGAAGCGTGAGAGGGGCCTTGGATTTAAGAAGGAAGAGAAGGGCATTCCAAACCGTGCGCCGGGGCAGCAGTGACAGGAAGGGCGTGGTGCTGGGACTCAGGAGGCGTTTGGGAGGCAGGTGGGGCGGGAGAAGCAGGGCAGGGCCAGCGCAGGTGGTGGGCTCAGCCCAGCGGCGGTGGGTGGTCTGACCTCAGGCACGGTAAGCGGCAGCTTTTCAACCATGAGGACGGTGGTCATAGTGGGTACTATTCCTTGAGTGCCTGGTGTACACTAGGTACTAAATATAGTCTTTCCAGTGCTCACAACAACTCCAAACGGTTGGAATTATTTCCCCCATTTTCCAGACGAGGCCCCAGGCTAGGAGAGGTTAAGTGTCCAGCTCTGTACCCCGCAGGGCCCTTCTGGCAGAGTCGGCTTCCTGCGGCCGGCGGGTGGTCCTGAGGGCTCAGGGGGTGGGGGGAGCGAGCGGGGACGTGGGCTCCGGCCCTGGAGCTGCTCCCACTGCCCCCTGGAGTACTCTCGAGTTCGGTGGGTGCTGGCAAACAGAGCTGGACGCTAAATAAGCCCCCACTTAACGTCAGTTGGAAACCGCAGCTTTGCCCCTGGTGCCTGTTCTTAACGTCACTTATCCCAAGCGGGCTTTCAATTTCCAGTGGTAACAGCCTTCTAACGTGGTCTCAGCCACTCTGGTTTTGTGAGGGGAACAATGGCAGTGGCAGATGGGGAACAACAACTCCAGTTTCTTTTAACGTTCCCAGTCGCAGGCAGGGAAGGCACCATCTGAAACCAGAAGGTCAGATCATTAAAGGAACGTATAGTGATAAATTGTCAGGACTTGATGGGCTGTGGGTGTGCGGCGGGAGGAGAGGGATGAGCTCGGGGCGACGTGGTGACGGGCGGGCACGGGGGCTTATCTCCACCCGCTGAGCTCCAGGCGAGCAGGTGGGCTTGACTGCTCTCTCGGGCTCCTGCCCCTGGGGAGGCGAGGGTCTGTGTGACTGTAAGCTCCTTGAGAGCAGGGCCAGACTCTCCAATCTTGATCATCTTTGTTCACTGCCCGGAGCCTTGTCCAAGAGGCAGCGCGGTGGCTGTGATGTGAGCTCCTGCCAAGGAGAAGTGGTGTCCCCCAGGGCGGGTGGGCTTGTCTCGGCTGTCACGGCCAGGCCGCGGGCACTGTGCAAGATGCCCCAGAGGTTAGTTGCTTGGCTCCTGGACCCTGTCTTTGACTCCCCGACCTCCGTTTCCCCAGTGTAGACGGGGATGGGAACTCCGACTTCCCCTGGTGGCTGTGGGATGACGTGCGGGACAGAGCTTTGTAAACTGTGAAGTGCGGCGCGCACAGCCGTTCTGTTTCGGTGATGCCCATGCTGTGCCATCGTTGTACTTTCCTTGATGGACTCTCCTCGGTGGCAGGAACCAGGTTTCATGCGACTCTGTCTCCAGGGCTCAGTGGGGCAGAGGGCCTGACACCAGGGACACCTCTGGCCCGTTTAGGGAGTGAGCTCCCTGTCCAGCGCCTCCACTGCTTGAGGGGGTGGGGCAGGCACCGGAGCCTCTGTTGGAGCCAGCTGTTCACAAAATAATTTGACATTTGCGGATGTCTTCATCTTCTCAAAGAGCCTCCGCACCTGCCCCGCATTCCGGCTCCTTTCTGCTGTGACCTACACGCAGACCTAAACGGCATTTTCAAAGCCCCTTTATTGCGGTGTGATTCACATACAAAGAGCTGTGCATATTTCAGGAATCCAACTTGATGGCTTTGGAGGTAAGCATACCCCTGTGAGCTCCATCGCCACAGTCTACGCCATAAACAAAGCCACCCTCTGAAAAGCTCCCTCCTGCCCTCTTCCTTATTATTGTTATTTTGTGTGTGTGTGATAAGCCCGCTTAACATAAGATCTATCCTCTTAGCCAATCTTTAAGCACGTCATACAGAATTGTTAGCTACAGGCTGTACAGATAATCTCGAGGATTCACTCACCTTGTAAAAGCAAAGCTTCGTACCCTTGGATTGGTTCCTCCTGTTTCCCCCCCCCCCCCAGTTGACCATATTTCTGCAGTGTTGCTCTGTGCTGGCCGGGGGTTGGGGGTGGTGACTGCTCTTGGTGGCCATCATTCCGATTTGACAAATCTGGAAAATGAGGCTCCAGGAAGAGACTGTGTTCATGCCACACAAGGGTGTTGATGGTCTGCTGTGTGTCCAGCGCCATGTGAGGGGTTTGGAGGGTACAGAAGGAGACGGTGTGGAAGGTTTCAGCCGTCAGGGAACGTGGGCGTTGTAGGGGAGCCTCTGGGCACACAAGCACGATGAAACACTCACATGTGCACACGCACGCACGCACATATACATGTGCACTCGCGCACGCGCGGGCGCACACACACACACGGAGGAAAAAAGAGACAAACCAGTAAAAGAGCTGGAAATTGTGGTCAGGGCCATTACACACACCAGTAGGGGCTGAGACAGAAAGTGATGGAGGTGGGGGATGGGATGATGGTCAGTTAAGGCCTTTCCCAGAAGGTGGAGGCGTAACCTAAGCCTCGCAGAGGAGCAGAGCCAGCCCTGGAGAGAGCTGAGTGCAGCCTTCCAGGCAGAGGGAGCTTTCCGGGCTCGTCCCGTTTAAGTTGCTGAGGAAAGCGTAGCATGGTGGAGCCTGCAGCCGAGGGGTGAGGCTGAGAGGGAAGGAGGGTCCTTGCAGCTCTTGTGGAAGAGTTTGGATTTTATTCTAACTGGTCGGGGACTCAGTAGGCATTTTTAAGCAGGGGACCAACGAGGTCCAGGGGAAGTTTAGCAGGATGGCTCTGGCTGCTGTGGGGAGGACCAACTGTAGGGGGGAGTAGTGAGTACAGAAAGACTGGTCAGGAGGTCCCCATGTGGTGGCGGGGCACCCTTGGGCTGAGCTGACCCTCCCTCCTTGTAGCTGAGTAGATGTGTGTGGTGGGGGGGGAAGGCTGCTGTTGGACCCTTTGATTGGTGACCTCTCCTCCCATCTCCAAAGCTCTAGGCACCGCTCATCTTGATGTCATTGCGTTAAGTGGCCCCTCTCACCTGGGGTGCCCTGTCCAGTGCCTCTGGCTCTTCGGGGCAGAGTACCTCCTCATTGTCTAGTGTCACCATGTCCAGGGTCATTCATGCCCAGGGGTGTCACTGGGGGTCTGATTGCTGGAAGATTGCCTGGTTTAGTGCAAAGAACTCAGCCTGTCAGTCAGACAGACCTAGGTCCGCATGTGGGTTTTGCCATCTAGCCGTGCACGTGACTTACTTAATTGTCAGTCTCATCATCTATAAGGTGAAAATTGTTATTCTGACTGTGCTTGGTTATTGTGAAAACCAGCCAGGGAGCATATGTAAAGCACTCAGAGTGTGCCTGACGCCTGGGCGCATACTGGGCGTGTCTGAGCTGCGCCCTGCCCCTGCCGTCATGGGATCCCTGGAGGGCAGGCATCAGTTGGAGTATAAAGAATATGGGCTTCTTAGCAGGGAGAGTTCCTCAGGAGAGATGGTGGTTTACTCACTTGCTCACTCGTTCATTCTTTCAATCCGTGTTCGCTGAGCACTTACTATGTGTGGGCAGCGTGCTGGGTGCCAGAGAGATAGTGGCGGACAAGACAACCCAGGTCCCTACTGCTTTGAACTTACATTCTACAGACATATAGAGACAGACCGTAAGCAAGGAAACAGAAAACATGATTTTTGATTGTGAAAGCTGTATGGGAAATAAGACAGGGTGTTTAGTGTGGTTTCTGAGAGAAGGGGGCCATTGTAGCCAGGGTGGTCAGGGAGGACTTCTTGGAGGTGGTGGCGTGTGAGGGAGCCTAGACCCATGTGAAGGAGACTCCACAGAAAATGTGGTTGAGCAGATGCTCTTGAGCGCAGCAGTCTCCAGGTGAGGGTCCAGGGTCCAGGCTTGGCTTGGGCCTGAGCAGCATGTGCACTTCCTTTTTTTTTTTTTTAACTTATAAATTTATTTATTTTTGGCTGCATTGGGTCTGTTGCTGTGCGCAGGCTTTCTCTAGTTGCGGCGAGTGGGAGCTACTCTTTGTTGCGGTGCGCGGGCTTCTCGTTGCGGTGGCTTCGCTTGTTGCGGAACATGGGCTCTAGGCGTGCGGGTTTCAGTAGTTGTGGCTCGTGGGCTCTGGAGCGCAGGCTCAGTAGTTGTGGTGCATGGGCTTAGTAGCTCCACGGCATGTGGGGTCTTCTCGGATCAGGGCTCCAACCCGTGTCCCCTGCATTGGCAGGCGGATTCTTAACCACTGCGCCACCAGGAAAGCCCAGCATGTGCACTTCTAACAGGCTGCCAGGGGCTTCAATGCCAGCTCGACTGGGGGACCTGGAGGCAGGTGACCTCCTAGGTTTCAGGGTAGGTCTTAAAGGGAGCAGGAGAGGGAGTCTTCCTCTTGACCATCGTCATCACAGGTATAAAAGTGTCATGGCTGCGCTGTCACAATCCAAAAACTTCTTGTCCGCCTGCTTGTTTTTGGCCGCCTCCCACCTCTAGAAGATAAGGTCAAGGTAGCAGGGGCCTGGACTGTGCCCAGTGTCTTAATGCCTTTTGAAACCCTGTCACATGTGCTATTTCACTGGATCCTCGCAGCAACTGCAGGATGAAGGCATTTTCATCGTCCCTATTTCATAGGTGAAGAAATCGAGGCTCAGAGTTGGGCGGATTTGCACAAGGCTGCTCAGTGAGAAGGTGGGCAAGCTGGGACAGAAGCCTTAGGTTTCCCGACTCCCAGCCTGGGACCCATGGCTGTGACCGTAGAGTGAGGCTGGATTTCATCTCACTGGGCAGGCGTGGGGCTGGGGGAGCGGCTGGCTGGGTCCGTGGGGCATGCGGGCCAGGCCTCTGGGGCCCGCGGTGGCTTCCTGGGCTTTCAGGAAGTCCTCTTGGTCCTCGCTCTCTGACCAGCTCCTCCCACCTCCTTCCTCTTGCCACAGGGGAGGAGAACCAGCCGGGCTGGCTGTGTCCGGACGAGGACAAGAAGAGCAAAGCCCCATTCTGGTGCCCAATCCTGGCTTGCTGCATCCCCGCCTTCTCTTCCCGGGACCTCAGCCTGCAGGTGAGTGGCACGCATCTTGCTGAGCCCACCACGAAGGTGGCTCCTGGGACAACCAGGGTTTCCATGGGTGCCCACAGCAGGGGAGGCCTGGCTTCCAGCTTCAGCTTCTAGACCTCTTGCTGACGGAGTTGATCGAGCCTTTTTGTTGTTCTCAGAGTCAGCTTTCCCCCCCAGAAAAGGGGGCAGATGCCCTCTGTGGGTCATTGAACAGAAAATTCCATCATTTTGAGCTAACAAATAGCAATGATCTCATCAGTTGATGGCGTGACTCCAGCTCAGAAGATAGACTGTAATAGGCCCACCTGGCCGCGCCAGGCTTTGTGGGTTTCACCCTTTATGATGCTGCCGTGGGGCAGTCAGCTTTGGCTCCACAGCCATCATGCCTCTTGGTGCTTTGCTGTCACTGTCTTGTTTTAATATTTATAAGAACCCCATGAATAGATGTTTCTAGATCTGTCTCACAGGTAAGGAAGCTAAGGCTCAGACAGGTGACGTGATTTTTCTAAAGAAAACAACACCGCCGGTAAGGATGAGTGAGTTGTAGGAATTGGAACCTTGCTGACTCCAGCGCCGCAGGTTGTAACCACAAGGATGTCCACTTCCAATGGCATCTGTCCCCGATGTCCCGGCTGAGCTCACCCCTCCACCTGAAGTCGTTACTGCCCATTCCCCTCCCAAGGAGATGAGGTCATCTGAGCTCCAGGGAGGGGACCTAAGCCCAGGTGAATCCCCAAGAGACAAACCGGGCTGTAGATAGGTGCTCTAAACAGCTAAAATACCCGTGAGATGCCAATTCATTCATTCATCCATTCTGCATATAATTTTTGAGGACCTGCTGTGTGCCAGGCTCTGTGCCAGACACTGGGAATATGGTGGTGACCAAAACATACAAGGTTCCTGCCTACATGTAACTTTCAATCTAGAGGAGAGACAGGTAATACCCCCCCGCCCCGGCAAACAAAAGCAAACAGAAAAGAGTGCTGTGTGTTATAAAGAAAATAAATCCGATATAATAGATACAGAGATGGGGCCACGGAGTTAGGGGGTCAGAGAGGGCCTCTCAGAGGAGGTGGCATTTAAAGTGAGCCCCGGGGCTTCCCTGGTGGCGCCGTGGTTGAGAGTCTGCCTGCCGATGCAGGGGACGCGGGTTCGTGCCCCGGTCCGGGAGGATCCCACATGCCGCGGAGCGGCTGGGCCCGTGAGCCATGGCCACTGAGCCTGCGCATCCGGAGCCTGTGCTCCGCAATGGGAGAGGCCACAACGGTGGGAGGCCCGCGTACCACAAAAAAAAAAAAAAAAAAAAAGTGAGCCCGGAATGGCGAGGAGGATCCAACCCCTTGAGGCCCCAGGGGGAGAATATTTCAAATATTGACAAGACAAGACAGACTGACACAGAAGCCCATGATAGGGGTGGTTGGGGCAGTTGGCATGGCTGTAGCTCAGTGAGCTGGGAGGGGAGGCCCAATGGTGGGTGAGCTGGGCCACACCGGACTCGCAGGCTGGGTCAGGTTTGGATTTCATTCTTGGCAACGGAAAGCCAAGCATGGCTCCAAGCAGGGGACTGGCACGATCTGGTTTATATTTTGGAAGGATCATCTGATCCTTCTGGCTTTTGTGTGGGAGTGAACCATGGGCACGGAGGGAGCCGGGCTGGAGACCAAGAGCCCGGAGCAGAGCTTGGCGCTGGGGTCCTGCTGAGATGGGGTGGGACTTGGTGCAGGTGGAGGCTGGGGAGGAGGCCAGGCTGGAGGCCGGGGTGGGCTAGTGCGAGACGAGTGAGGCACTCATGGTCGAAATAAGTGATATTTTCACACAATACTTAAAAAAAATCAGACCAGCAAACTGTGGCCCTGGTTTGCCGGCTTTTTTTGGTAAATAAAGAGCCAGCATTAGGGTGAGGCAGGGTCAGGTCCTGTCTTTATTTAAACTCTTAGTAATTGTTCACTATGGATTTTTTTTTTTGCATTTTTATTGTAAACAAATCGTGCTAAAATATTTTCTTGATTGTGTTAAAATATATCTCTGAGTGTTCGGGCCCCGCTGAAGATGTGCCCCTGGGATGAGTGCCCCGCTCTCCTCACCCTGGTCCCGGCCCTGGTGGGCAGACACTGGGGCCGCGCTCTGGGGTAGGAATGGCTGAACTGGTGAGAGATTAGGCGGGGGCTGAGGCTGCGGGAGAGGACGGATGAGCTGAGTATCTGGCTTGCGCTCCCGAAAGCTGGTGTCAGCGGCGTGGGCTGCTGTTTCCTGTTCCACAGCCTGATTTAGGGATTCAGTGAGAGAGGCTGGGTCAGGTTCCCAGCACTGAGCTTGACTGGTGGCGGGTGCTCAGTGGACAGTGGCCGTAATAACAACAACAACAATAACAGCAACAGCGATATGACTTAAAGTCCTTTAGTCTTGACAACTTGGGGTCAGGCCCTTCCCAGAGGCATCTGTGCCAGGTTACGTTCTGGGCATTTCCCAGCGATGAACTCTGATCCCCGCAGCTGCCCTCAGAGGAGGGGCTGCTACTCCTTGCGGCTGAGAGAAGGGATTCAGGAGTGATAACTTGCCCGCTGGGCAAGGAGGGTTTTCTTGCCCCCTGCCCGATCCTGTTCCTTCCCGCCGCTCCCTGGGGCTTGGCTGGCATGTGCCCCAGCGCGATCGCCCCACCAAACAGTCCCGGCCTTTGTAGGACTTCCGTCCTTATTTATTGATAACGGGAGGCTCTTACCTCCTGGGGGTTGCCTGTGGGCCTCGCGGTGAGGACGGTTCAGGTCGCCCCTGCCTGCGGCTCTCCTGGCCCTAGCGCATCCCGTGGAGAAGGACTTCTGGGGTGGGGAATGGATTGTCCCATCTCCCCCCGGGGCCTTGGGCCTCTGGGGAATACAGGACGCGGGCCCATGCCCTGACAGGCCACACGGGGTGGTGGGGTCACAGACAGGCCGCTGCCTCCGGGGCCTCCCTGCAAGAAACGCCCACCTGAGCGGGCAGCCATCTGCCTCCTCTCCCTGGGGGAACTTGGGCCTCAGAGTCTCCTCATGTGAAGCCCATGGGGCTGGGGCCATGTAGGCTGGAAACGTCCTCAGCCCCCTCCCAGCCCGCTGCCCGACCTCTCCTGAGGAGCACCACCCTCCGCCCCGCCCCCGAGGGATCCAAGGGAGCTGTGAGGGAATCCCCGCGAGTGATGGGCCCGTGGAGCTCCCGAGGGACTTATCAGAGCCTGCATGTCCCCATTTGGGCCCCAAGACACCGTGCCCTCTGCTTGCACCTGCCTCCCACCCCGGACCAGACACATGTGCCCATCGGCTCCGTGCCGGCAGCAGGTGGATTAGGGCCTTGAGCTCCAGGGCCTTGTCCAATTACCGCGAACAGATGTGAGCGTGTGGGTCCCTGCCTACACCTCTCCCCAGGCCCAGTCCCGGGGGTCCAGGACTCGGGCTCCGCGGCTGGCCCGACGAGAGCAGCAGCCAAGGCTGTTCTCCCGGAAAGGCTTGTTATTCCAACCCCTCTCCCAGCGTAGATGAGCTCAGACCTCTTGTACTGCCAGCCAGATGGGGGTGTGTGCTGGGTTCTTTCTCTCAAGGGAGCGGGGATGCTGGGCTTGAAGGAAAGAGCATCTCTCCTCTCGGTGCTGAGGATGGCCGGTCCCCATGCTGGGCTGCACCATGGCCTTCAGACTCATCAGGGAATTGCTTGGGGGAGGGAAAGAGCACCCACGGGAGCCACCCTGCCCTGGGTCTGAATCCCAGCTCTGCACGTCCCAGCTGTGTCTTCAGTGCGTAAACTGGGGTGGCCGTGGTGCCTCCCTGATTGGGTCATAGTGAGGGTTAAATGATACGATTCTTGTCAAATGCTTACTGTCTGCTGTGTGCCCTGCCTTCGGAGTTCAAGAATTGGAAGCAAATATTTGAGGACATCTTGGTCCCCAGGAAGGAAAAGTCACTGGTGTCTGTTTTGGGGGGTTTGCGATAGCCTGACTGTCAGGTGTTGGGAGGTTCTTCTTGAACCTGGGCTCCATCTGAGGTGTAAGCCTCTCCCTGGAGGGCAAGGGGGGTGAGAAGGGGAGGGCTCAGTGCAAACCCCTTCTCCCTTGGGCTGAGGTCCAGTTAGAGGCCTGGCTGGGGACAGGGCCTTGGGGAGGGGGTGGGTGCCCACTCTGGGGAGCTTTGACACGCAAGCATCTTGGGGGCCTGGGGGCTGCATCCCAGAGCTGCAGAGGGTCTTGTCGGCAGGCTTGCCTAGGCCTCAGTACACTAGCTAAGTGGGCTCTGTCCCGGCTGTCACCCTCCATCCGCCAGAATTGCTGTTCGTGGGTCCCTGGCTCCTAACTGTGTGTCACAGTGGCTCATGTGGAATAGCCCCTCCCCCATAGTGTTCTGCTGACAGTGTTACTGCTTAGTGAGTGCTCACGCATCCCACAGGAAGTCCTCGTAAGCAGTGGCCACTGCTGGGCTTCATGTCCACCATCTCTAGTCCCCAAGGCCATCCTGACAGGATGTCAAGGTCCCCATGACCATGAAGAACGGGTTTGTGGGGTCACCCAGCTGGTAGCATCCGAGCTGGACTGGAGCCCGCTGGCTGCGTCCAAAGCTGGCCTCCTTTCTACAGCCTGTGCTCTCCTCCGCTCTGTATGGGGCACCTTGATTTTGGGGAGTCGGCTTCCTGGCATGGACAGGACTTCTGGGTCCAGGGCCTTGCCCCTCCAGGGAGCCGTTTGAGTTTTTGCCATCGTCTTGGACCCAGGCTCTGTCGACCGGGCTGACATCCAGCCTGCTGGAGTTGCCATGGAAATGTCTGAGCCAGGGCTGCGGTTGCCCCCTCCCCGTCTGAGAGGACAGGAGCAGCTGCGTGGCAGAAAGGGCCAGGCACCCAGCTGGATGTGGCCCCCCAAGAAGCAAAGTGATGGGGAACAGGGGGCTGAGGGTGCCCAGGAGGCCTGGCATAAGTTGTACCCCAGAGTGCCAAGGTCTCCAGCCTGGCAGTCTGGCCTCTGGGTAGAGTTCAGCCAGAAAGAGCACTGGGCTGGGATTCGGAACTGAATTCCAGCCCCGACTCTGCCATTAACTTGCTGTGTGACCTTGAACCAGTCACATCCCCCCACCCACCAAACTTCAAGTTTGCCAACTCCTAAATGAGGGGGCTGGATGCGGTGACCTCTTTGGGTCCCCTCACCCGTGGCCATTAGAGACTTTATTAGAATATTCTAGCAGGGCTGGGATTGGCCGGGCCCTCAGGACCAGCAGAGGGCAGCACCTGCCTGTCAAAAGGTCCAGCGGTGCTGCATTTCTCCTAGGGGCACCTTGGAGCTCTCCCCACTTAGCCTCCTTCTCCTTAAGTCTGGTTGGAGTTTCCAGCAAGGCCCATGAAAGGGCCAGGCCATCTCCTCACATTGCTGTCCTGGCCAGTGTGGACAGGGAGAGAGAGACGTGCAGATCTAGCTCAGGAAACAGGCCCCAGAGAGCCACCAGAGGCACGGGGTTTGGGGTAGCAGATGCTCAAGGAAGAAGCGGCTGGTGGTTCTCAGTGACAACCCATTACAGACGGAGCCCCCAGACCGAGGACCCAGCCCTCCGGTCCTGGAGGGGTCGTCTGCAGAGGGGCTCTGTTGACCTGAGGATCCCCCTCCATTGTGCTTCCCTGGGGGATGCACTTACTGTCCCCGTGGCCTCGGGCAATTGCGTGTCTTCCGTGGACCTCATTTTCCCCGTTTGTAAAATATGGGGGGTGGGCATTAGTGGTTTTCAACAAATCTTATCTGGAAGTTGCCTGGTTTGAAAATCCCTCTGCTGGCCCAGAGTTTCATTCAGCCTCCTTTTGGCCAGAAGGTTCTAGGAGAGCGATGGTCAAGTGCGAGTGCATAGGAGCTGCCTGGGGAGGAACCTGCCACCTTTCTGGCTCCACTCTCAGGGGCCTCACTCGGGGCCTGAAAGGGACCCAGGAATCTGCAGGTTTAACAGCCCCTCGGGTGGTTCAGACCAAGGTCTTGCTGTCAAATGTCAGCATCTCAGTCACCTTGACACTTAACCCTGTGTGTGCCGTCTGTCTCTGCAGCTTGGGGCCCTGATCCACAGCCCTGTCAGCTGTCCCCTGCTGGGCTTCTCGGCTGTCAGCACCTCCCTTCCACAGGGCTACCTCTGGGTGAGTAACCCCCAGGCCCAGCCAGGGATTCTGGCCTCAGGGCATGAGCAGGGAGGGTGGCACCTGGGGTGGGTGCTGGAGAAAGCTGCCTGCCTGTGGCCCCCATTTTCTGCACCTTCATCCAGCAAGGTCTTCCTGGGAACTTCTGTGCCAGGCTCTGTGCTCAGAGTTGGCAGGTGTGACCTCACCAGGGACAACAGAAAACCCTCACAAATAAGGGACAAATAAGCTCACTTATTTGTGAGCTTGGAAGTGGCCTTGGTGCCATGACGGAAATGAACGGGAAGCTGTGTGGAGTATGTGGATGGCAGGGTCTTCACTCCAGGAGTCAGGGGGCAGGGCCGCCCATCTCTCACGGAGATCCCAGCCCATCTTTCTGCCCCTGGGGTTCCTGGCAGACCCTCCCTCGATTCAAATAGGTGTTCCCCACCCCGCATGCTCCTGGTGTGCAGATGGTGGCCTCCCATAGATTCGCTGAGGTTCCAGCCTCACAACCCCTCTGGGCATCCTCTACTTCCTCTTGCTTATTCCTGTCTCCAGGTACTTAAGCAGGGAAACTCTGGCTCACCCTTCAGAGTTCAGCCCAAATGTCCCTTCTGAGGGTGATTTGTTCTTCACTGTTTCCTCAGTGTCTAGCACATGATGCATCCATCCATCCACCCATCCATCCATTATCCTTCCATCCATCCATCCATCCATCCATCCATCCATTATCCTTCCATCCATCCATCCATCCATCCATTATCCTTCCATCCATCCATCCATCCATCCATCCATCCACTCAGCAAGTATATAATGAGTGCCTGCCATGTGCTAGACACAGAGGTAGAACAGTGAACAGGACAGAGAAGGACATTTTAAAGCGCAGAGTGTATGCTCACTATTTGTTGGTTGAAATTCACCCTGGAGATGAGGAAATAGAAAGCTGACTGGGTATCTAGTCCACCTTAGTTCTTTACCTGATTTCCTTTGGGCCCTGAATTTAACTTGTTGCCATGGCAGCTGGGACCGAGCGACCTTCAGTGACAGCAGGATATGTGTGGGCAGGAGGGGGGACGTTTCTCTTGATACCTAACCCCAGTGGCAAGTAGAAGTTCGGGATGGGTCCCTGGGAGGCAGGGGCTGAGCTCTGCCTCTGCTCTCATGGTTCTCACCTGATGGCCTCTCTGGGTCTCTGCCCCAGGTCGGGGGCGGGCAGGAAGGTGCAGGGGGCCAGGTCGAGATCTTCTCCCTGAACCGGCCCGCGCCCCGCACGGTCAAGTCCTTCTCGCTGGTGGCCCCTGTGCTCTGCATGGAGTACATTCCGGAGCCGGAGGAGGAGGAGAGCAGAGACGGAGACAAGAAGTGCTCGGCTGCTGACGCCTCGGCTGGAGTGCCCCCCACCGTCTGCCTCGGGCTCCAGGATGGCAGGTTAGGGGCCTGGGGAGGAGGGGCTGGGAACAGCCTGGGGCAGGGCTAGGCAGGTGCATCGGAGGCTGTCCGTGTAGCTTTGGCTCGTCACCCACCAACATTCTCCACCCCTGGCTGAGAGCAGAAAGGGGGAACCAGGAGCTGCTCGCACTTTAACCAGGACCCTTCAGTGGCTGCTTCATGCAAGCTGGCTCCCTTCCGGGTAGTGTGGTACCGAGGGCAACGCTGACTTCAGTGTCAGCCAGAGCCGGGTTTGGATCTGCTATTTCCTCACGCCATTTAACCGCTCTGAGCCTCAGTTTCCTGTCTGTGAAGTGGGTGTTAGCATCCTTCCATGCAGGGCCGCGGTGAGAGTCCACTAGGACATGGGACATGTGAAGCCTTTAGGTCCCTTCTCTGTAATTGACAGCATCCACCCAGCTATGGCCTCAGTTAGCTTTGCAGGGTGGGTAGGCGTCCTGGGTGTTCCCAGGTTATGAGACCTGCTGGCAGAGGGGGCTCCCCCAGTAAGACCCTCCCGGAGCTGGTGAGTCAGCAATACTTCCTTGCAGCAAGGGGCACTCCCGCCAGAGTTTAGCCTGCTCGAGGGTCCAGCCGAGTGGATGGAGGATGAACATTCATCCCACTTAAATGGAAGGTGAAGATGGTGATGAACAAGACCCTGAGATGGGCTACAGCCCCACGTCCTCCTCATAGCTCCAAGCTTTTC
The DNA here is from genome assembly GCF_039906515.1 of Pseudorca crassidens. Taxonomy (NCBI): domain Eukaryota; kingdom Metazoa; phylum Chordata; class Mammalia; order Artiodactyla; family Delphinidae; genus Pseudorca; species Pseudorca crassidens. Next base: position 13,180,700 of record NC_090297.1, read on the forward strand.
ATGCCTGTCCTAGAGTCGGGGGAAGCGGGGAGAGAGGATGTTTCCTGAGCACCTACTGTGTGCTGCTCCTTGAGCCAGGGGCTGTGAGCCTCACAGTAGCCCCACTATGAAGTGTTTCCCACACAAGCAGCTGGGGGAGGAGCTAAAAGCTAACATACGTAGAACCAACTTGGAGACACTAGAGGCTCTGTGATGTCCTGGTCTGGGTCCATGGAACCCAGGGGTCTGGTGAACACTCTTTGCTTTTAATGAGATCAAATTCAAACAACATAAAATTCACCACTTTAACCATTTTAAATCGTATAATTCAGTGGCTTCCAGTACATTCATGATGGGCAACAATCACCACTACATAGTTCTAGAACATTCTCACCACCCCCAAAAGAAACCCTGTATCAGCCCCCATTCCCTGCCTCAATCCCTGGGAACCACGAGTCCACTTCCCATTGCTCTGTATTTGTCTCTTCTGCACATTTCAGGCAAACGGAGTCACACAGTGTGTGGCCTCTTGTGCCTGGCTTCTCTCGCTCCCCATAACATTTTCAAGGTTCACCCACGTAGCACGTCGGTGCTTCCTTCCTTTTTATGGCCGTGAGGTAGGCATCACGGCCCCGTTTCTTGGAGAGGACTGAGGCTTAGCGGTCCAGGTCAGTCAGCTGGATGGGCCCCGTCTGGATTCACCCTCGGGTCTGTGTGACCCTGAAAACTGTTCTCTTAGCCCCTCTATTGTGCTGCACCCAGAGCCCCCTGTTTTCCACGGGCACCATCCTCCAAAGGCCACCCATGGAAAGTCCGAGCAGCGGCCTGTTCACACAGCAGGGAGGCTCGCTGAGCTTGGTTGGGGCGGCTTGGAGCCTCTCACCAGGAGGGCACGTGGGGAGTGGGCACCTGGGGGGGCTAAGTGAGTCACCTGACCTCTCCCCACAGCATCCTGGTTTACAGCAGTGTGGACACGGGCACCCAGTGCCTGGCGACCTGCAGGAGCCCAGGCCTGCAGCCTGTGCTCTGCCTGCGACACAACCCCTTCCACCTGTTTGCCGGCCTGCAGGATGGGACCCTCGCCGCGTACCCCGGAACCAGCAGTAAGGATGGGGGCAGCCCTGGGCCCTGACTGAGAGCCACATCCTGTACCAGAGCGTCTATGGGAGGCAGGCCAGGGAGGCAGCTCAGAAAAAAATCAGGGAATCGAAGTGCTGGGGAGATTGGAGGTCCCTGATCCCCACAGGAACGGGGTGCTCACTACCATACAGGCAGCTCAGCCCATTGGCGGGAAACTCTGCTGGATGAGAGCAGGGTCTCTGGGCTCAGATAGATCTGGCTTCATGTCCACGCTCTGCCCTGATGACAGATGTGTCCATGGGCGAGCAGCTTCTCCTCTGTGCCTCAGTCTCCTCATCTGTAAAATGGGAATCATGGTAACACCCACAGCTCATGGGTACCTGTGGGGTAAAAGGTGCAGTGAAGGCAAAGCATAGGACCCGGCACAGCGAGTGCCCAGTGGGGTGAGGCATTTCAATCTCCATTATTTTATTAAGTCATCGACGGCACAGATAATAACGTCTGGAGAGCAAGGCTGACAGCGTTTGAGCTGCCGTTTGCCGGGATGGGGTGAAGTGCTTATGCAGGCGCGTTATCTTCATTCTCGCCACGACCCTTGAGAACTGCCTCCCCTTTACGGATGCTGATGCTGAGACTCGGGGAGGGACACGAGTGCTGTGGTCCCCTGTCCCCTTGTGACTCGTTCAGCTCCCAGTCCAATGGCAAGGGCTGGGCAGAGCAGCGAGCTGCCCCCAGCACCTCCAGAGATAGCTGATGTGCCGAAGCCTCAGCCTCCCTCCCCCTCCCACGCGCCTCTAATTGCTGCGTCATCACAGCCTGTGGCAGGATTATAACCGGATATTTGTACTGAGTTTTTTTTTTTTGTTTTTTTTTTTGCCACTTGGCACTGTGTTGGTATTTTAAATTAGCTTTCAATAAGGCGTTTATAGTTTTTAATTAAAGGGGGTAGAGGGAGGGGGAAAAATCCCTCTCACCATCAGACAGACTGTGCGTGTGAATGTCAATATGGGCTCAGATTTTCGGAGATCTAGATCAGGGGTTCTCAGGGGCCTTTTACCCTCTGGCTCCCACGGGAGGCTGGGAGCCCTGCCCTGCCCGCGCTGGCTTCTCAGCCTCCAGTTCGGCTGCCTCCAGCCCTTTCCGTCTTGGTTCCTGACTCATCAATTTGGGCGTCCGGGTTGGGAGGAGGCGAGGGGGTGTATCGGTTTGCTGGGGCTGCCATGGCAAAGTACCACAAACTGAGTGGTTTATACAGTGTAATGTATTGTTTCACATTCTGGAGGCTGGAAGTTCAAGATCAAGGTGTCAGCAGGGCCGTGCTCCCTTGGAATGCGCTGGGGAAGGATCTGTTCCTGGCCTCTCTCCCAGCTTTGGGTAGTTCCTTGGCTTGTGGCACCATAACCCCCATCTGCATGTGGGGTTCTCTTTGGGTGAGCCTGTGTCCAAATAGCCCTCTGGAATAAGAACCCCAGTCATATCAGATTAGGGGCCCACCCTCCTCAATATGACCTCATCTTAACCAATTACAACTGCAACAACCCTGTTGCCAACCAAGGTCACGTTCTGAGGTACTAGGGCTTAAGACTTCAATGACTGAATTTTGGGGGACACAATTCAACCCATAGGGGGATGGGGTCTAAGCATTGGCTTTCAGCCTGGGATTGGAGCCTGGTGGTTCGTCAGAACCAAAGGGGACCATCAGATGCCACACCCTCATATTCTGGGTGGGAAGGGACTGCCCAGAGTCCCACAGGTGAGCCGAGACCTGAACCTAAGTATCCTCCCTCCAGGGCTGGCTGGGTGCTCTCTTGCCTAGAGGAGGAGGTTGAGATGCTCCACTAGCTGTCCCACCTTGCAAACATTTGTCCCCCAACTATTTACTGAGCAGCTACTGTGCACCATGGATATGGTGGCCAGCAAACCAGATGTGAGCCCACCCTCACAGTTTATAGAGGGAGACAAGTTTAATTTATAGATGAGTCAAATGAACAGGCAGGAAGCTTACTATTACACATCGTGCTGAGAGTCCTAAGGGGAGGAAGAGGGTGTCGGGTGAGAGCCTGACCTCCTGTGCGTGGGGTGGGCTGGTTGGTGAAGGCCTCTAAGGAGTGAGATCCTGAAGGTGAGACCCAAAGAAGGAGAAGCGGCCAGGCCAGTGAAGAGTTGGGGGAACAGTGTTCTCGCCGAGGGAAGCACATGTGCAGAGACCTGGAAGCAGGAGAGCATTTGGTCTGGTGGGGAGGCTGTCTTGCTGGACAGTAGCCGGAGTGGGAAGCGGCACCAGGCAGGGTCTGGGAGCAGATGGACTGGACCCTGTGGGCCTGGGGTTTGTCTCGGTCGATGGGAAGTGGAGGGAAGTGTTGGGAGTGGCCGAGCACTGTGGCTGGTGGATGGAGTGGACGTAGGCAGGCTGTCTGGGAGGCTGCCACAGCCAGCCGGGTAGGGGAGTCTGGGTCACTCTGTCCATGGGAGCCCACCCTCTGGCTTTTGGTTTGCCTTTGGCCAGGGAGGCCTCTGGGAGAGACCTTGGCCTGGTGCCTCCCCTTCCTATGGTGTCCTCCAGAGGTGGCCAGGGCAGGAAAGGGGGCTCTCAGGACCACACGCCTTTCATCTGGGCTGCATGTGGCTGGGTCTGGAATCATCAGCCTGGCCCATGACCCAGCCGTGGGGCCTCGGATACCCCTCAGATACCCCGACTCCGTCCCAGCCCCGAAGCTGGAGCTGGGAGCTGCTCCCGGGCCAGCCTCTGGCCTTGGGCCCGCAGAACCCACCTCTGGTGCCCCATGGGGATTTTGAATAATCCAGACCCTTATTCTGGGTGCGGAGCAGATACTGGTGAGATATCTGTCAGTGTCCATGTGACAGGTTTGCCGTCTTGCCTGGGCCTGGCTAAGACCAAGACCAGATAAAGCTGGCATCCCTGGCCCAGCTTTGGCTCATTGGAGAAGGGCAGGACCAGAAATACTGGGTGAAACAGGTCGAAACCAACCTGGGGACCTGCTGAGTCCTGGAGGTCCTGTGGAACCAGCAGCTGTGAGGTAACTGTGAAGATTCTAAGGTCACCAGGCCACTTGGAGTCCTGGGCTGTCAGAGCTGGGGGGGCCTTGGAGTCCAAGCTCCAGGTGACAGATGGAGAATCCGACTCCATGGCAGCGTGGCCGTGGCAGTCAGTCTGCTGCCCCCAGGAGCCTCCGCGTATCAGCATTCGCTCCCTCATTCGTTCATTCACTCGCGCAGCAAATATGCGTTCAGTGCCCACGAGGTGGCTGGTACTGCGCTGGGACATGAGCCAGGTGACCCCTCCCCCTGCCCATCCTGTGTTTGGGCGGGGCTGCCTGGACCCCCTCTGTCCGCCACCACCCCCGGCTCCGAGCAGAGACAGGAGCGTGACCGGGCCTGGGTTGGGGTGTGGGAATGTCCCTGGTTAGATGCTGGGGACGTGGGCCAGGGTCACCCCCCGGAGGGACCAGACGATGGAATGGGTGAATGATGGTCTGGGACGTGGTCAGGCTGTCGGGATTGGGTCCCTGCTGTGAGAGATCGGGCCTGTTGCTGCTGCTTCTCTTGGAGCCTCAGTTTCCTCACCTGTAAAATGGGGATGAATTCAGCCCCACGGCAGCGGGTGGTTGTGAAGGCCAGGTGCGGTCAGTCACACAAGTGCCCAGAACGGAGCCTGGGCACAGACTCATGCCTGTTACCTTTCCACCATCATCACTGTTACTGGCTGCCTTTTGGGTCCCCCTCCATCTCAACGACTTGCACTCTGTATCCTAACTTCTGGCTCCGGCTCCATCTGGACCCCCAAGGACACCTGCTGGGCTTTCTCCCCTGCAGCCTGGGGGAGGAGGGACTCCTGCCTCTTGAAGTTGCTTTTGCTGAGACAGGGGCTTCATCTCCGTTCATCTGGCGTGAGAGCTGATGCCGGGCCCAGCCCTCACGAATGGGCCGTCTTGCAGGGGGCGGGTGTGAATTTGTAGGTGTGCACGTGTGTTCTGGAGCATGTGTACCTAGAGCCACTGGTGGGCAGGGAGCAGGTGGAGGGATGGATCCCCCAGCAGGCTTGGGGTGGGTAGGGCTCTAGCCCTGCCCAGAGCTCACAATGATTATGTTTAAAGTCTTAGACTTGTGGCCTGTGGAGGCTGGGAAGAACCTTAGAGGTCAGAGGTCTGTCCCCTTGGGGTGCAGATTGGAAAACTGAGTCCCAGCAAGGGGAAACCTCTTGTTTAGGGTCCCGCCATGGGCCTTCAGATCAGGGACTCCTGTCCTGTGTCCTTTTTGATGTAATGATATCGGTATTATTTTATCAGTTAATCATTCTCTCCTGGATTCAGGAGAGATGCCCAGCAGGCAGAGGAGTGGTCAGTGCACATGTGACCCTCAAGGGTAGCAGATGCTACCCCCTACCCCAGGCAGCTGTACTATTCCAGGAAGGTACAGAGTAGAGGGTGCACGGGCTCTGCTGGTCATCACTGCCCACGGGGCAGAGCTCGCATTTCCGTTTTGGGGGTGTGGTTCCAGTATCCCAGCTGCTTCCTTCCTGGCAGGGTTCTCAGCCCCCACCTTAGCCTTAGTGGCGGGAGCTCCAGCTTCTGGCCACAAGCAATACTCACCTCTGGCCGCTGGAGGGCGCGCAAAGCCTCGTATTTTTGTGGCTCTGGTGGCCCGACGGGGGTCAGCGTCCCTTGTGGAGGCCTGGTTGCGTCATGGTCACTCTCCCCAGAGATCTTTGGAAACCCTTGGAACCTGAGAGGGCAGCAGGGACTGGGGAAGGAGGCCAGGACAGAGTTAGCCGAGTTCCAACCCTGCTTGGTCCACCCTCCTTGGGTGGCCCTGTGCAAGCTCCGGGCTCCCTGGGTGTCTGCCGTCGCATCAGTCAGTGCCCTTCCGCGGGCTCTCGTGTTGTGTCAAAAGACAGCCAACAGGCAGAGCTAATGAGCAGCGGGTCCCGTCGAGCTGTGTGATTCGGACCGGTTCTCTAAACTCTGGGTCTCAGTTTTCCCAGTTGTAAAACAGGGATAAGAATAGAATCTTCCACACAGGCTGGTGGGAGGTAATGAAATAATTCATGAAAAGAGTGCCTGGCGTGCCCACGTGTAACAGAATGTGGCAGCAGCTGCCAACGCTCCTCACCGGGTGCCCACCCTGTGCCAAACAGTCAACACATTTAATTTGATCCCTCCAACATCCGGCGAGGTGTGGGCACGGTTATCATGCCCACTTTACAGATGAGGAAACTAAGGTTCAGAGAGGGGACGTCACCATCACCCATCCAAGTTAATGCAGAGGTTGAGAGGCCGCAGCTTCCCACGTGCTCCTATTCATGGGCTGGAAGGAACTGGATGTGTGTTGGTTGGGCGGGGGCTGGGGGGTGTATTTTCCAACTCTTAGCTGAGCTGGGAGTCTGCCAAGTTTAAGTAGGGCTGAAGGGGAGAGGAGAACACGCTTGACAGGAAGGGGAGGGGAGCGTGCTGGTGGGGGAATCTGGTCCGTCTTCCATGGGTCCTCCTGCCACACCCCTCCAGCTCTGCAGACAGCTCCATCGCACCACCCAGCAGCTGGCTCAGAGGGAGGGCCTGTGCGGGGGCTGCTTTGCACCCCTTCCGGGGACCCTGTGGAGGGGGGATGGGAGTGGCTGGGCACTGACAAGCCAGTGGCAGGCTCTGTCCTGCCTCCCGCTGCTGACGGTATCTCAGAGGTGTGCCCCACTTCCTGCTCAACCCTCCTGTCCCATCTGGCTCCCTGGCAGACAGGACAGCCTCTGGGGTTCTGTATGGCATCGGGTGTAGCTTCAGAGAAAAACCAGTCTCTGTGGGCACCGCTCTCATGCCAGGGAAGATCCTTGGCCTGTTCTTGGGTGAGCCGAGCATCCCTGAGGGTGGTGGGAGAGAGCCTCGTGCAGTGCTGGGCCGGATCCCTTCATCTGCCTGTCTTCAGGGATGGTGGGCTGGGGACCGATGGCCTCTCAGGACTTCCTCCTTCTATACCTGGGGTGGTGGCATCTCTGGAGGAGGAAGGTCATCAGAGATCTTGGTAGAGGTGACAGAGTGCCTTGGAGTAGGCGAGAAGCTGTGTGAGAAGGCAAGACTCATTTTCAATAAGTTACGGTGTCAGAAATGTCCTCAGAGACAGTCTTATTCGCAGCACCCTCCCCATTTTACAGGTGGGAAGACTGAGGCCTTGAGAAGTAGAGAGGTGCACTCAAGGTCCTTAGTTAGCTGCCAGCAGAACCAGGGCCAGGACGCTCCCCACCATGTGCCACCTTCTTGGCAGGGCTCTGTGGATGCTGCCTCTTCGGGGAAGCCTCCCTGGACTTCTCCTGTGCAGAGTTGGTTCCTTCCATCTTAACAGCTCTCAAGGCCCTCTGTGCACGCCTGGCCACTTGGGCTTGGCACTTCATGTGGTAACTGCTGTTTAACCCTTTGTTTTCTCCATCCAGCGGGGATTTTCTTGAGGGCGGGGTCTGTGTCTGATTTACTTCTGTCTTCACAGCACCCATTACAGGCCCTGGCATGGAGTAGGTGCTTACTAGGTGTGTGTGGAATGAATGCACAGAAGAGAGGGGAAGGGAGAGAGGAAGGGAGGGAGGGGGAAGTGGGGAGTACAGCCCCCAGAGCGGGTGGGACACAAACAGAGGCAGATGGGGACAGCCGCCATGCCACTGGGGAGGGTGAGGGGCAGAGGGAGGGGCCAAGAGCTCTCACGGAGCCAGGCGTGGCCGCCGCTGTGGCCCGTGGCTCCCGAGGGCTGAGCAGCCCCGGGCCTCTGAGCCGTTTGCCATCCCCCACCCCCTGCTGCTGACCTGCCTCCTTGCTTTCCCTCCAGGAGGCGTCCCCTGGGACCTGGAGAGCCCGCCTGTGTGCCTGACTGTGGGACCTGGGCCCGTCCGCACCCTGCTGAGCCTGGAGGGCACCGTGTGGGCCAGCTGTGGGCCCCGGGTCACTGTCCTGGATGCCGCCAGCTTGCAGACTCAGGTACCGGCCCTGCCTTGTGGCCGGTGGGCCCAGGCCCTGGGGGGTCGTCTCCGGGCCCACCCTCGCAGACCTTGCATTCTACCTGGCGCCGCTCTCGGCTCCCAGCCGCGTCTCAGGGATCATCAGAGTTTGCTGGGCAGCAAGAGGGGGCCAGGATCCCTGTGGGGCCCCACCCCCTGCCCGACACGCACCCTCGGGGCTGCTGTGAGGGGAAGGCTCCCCAGCCCGCTGGGCAGTGATGCTGCTCCTCCGTTGTGTCTGCTGCTCCCTGTGCTCCCACTGGTACCCAGGACCCAGCTGTGCCGAGGGATAGCCAGGGTGAACGCAGCCATCCTGGGCGCTGGGCTCTTTAAACAGTGTGGACGTGGAGCCTGCTGGGTCCTGCCTTGGCCCATCACAAGCACTGCTGGATCCTCAGCCCTGGGATGAGAGCCTGGTCCAGGGGCTTCTTCCCATGCCCGCGTGGCTCCCTGAACGGTATTTTGGTGAAGTTTGCCGTTATTTGATGTGTTTAGATTATCAACTTGAAATGAGCGGCCACCAGGCCCAGAGGGGAGCTGTGGGTGTGGGCTTGGGGTCAGAACAGACAGGCCCCCGCGTGCCTCCACGGCTTCTCTCGCCCGCTCTATCCTGTCTCGTACAGCCATACATCAGCTACTCAACAGCCAGGCGACTGTAAGATCCCAGGGGATTGGGGCCGGGTCCCGGATGACACTGTCCTGGTTTGGCAGATGGAGAAACTGAGGCCCAGGGAGCTGTGGGTGAGCTCTGAGACCCGGGATTGAACCTCAGGGTCTTGGCGCTAACTTTCCCATCTTTGCTGAAGTGCAGCGTTCGGAGCTGTGCACGCCTGGCTCTGCCTTCCGGTTCCCCCACTCACCTGCGGGGGCCTTGGGGGACCCCGTCTGTGAACACGAGTTTTCCCATCTATGAAAGGGGAACAAGCATCCTTTCCCTGCGGTCCTTTCGCCGCTGAGTGAGATAGTGCTTGGTCAGTGCCAGTGCCAGGAGATATTTGATTAGCGGTTCTTCTGGGTTCTGGAAAGGGAGGTGGGGTGAGAGGCAGCGCCGTGGGCAGAATCAGAGGATTTGGGTTTTGAACTATAATCAACCTTTGAGGAGAAGAGGGCTGGGGGCTAAAGGTGAGGCCTGGGCTGCCACACTTGAGGGGCTGCTTGAACAGGACCAGGACCTTTGACCTCACTGGCGGAGCTGGGCCTGGACAGAGAGGGTGGGCTCTGGGAAGGGCCGGGGAGACGCCAGCAGGAAGGACACTGCTGCCTCCCCCACTCCAGCTTCTGGATTCCTTGGTCCTCTTTCTCCCAGGCAGAGCTGGAGTAGGGGCGGGGAGCCCTGAGCAGCTGCGGCTACTGACTCCCTTCCCAGCCCCTGGTTCTTGTTTGGGGGCTTCCCTGCTGCCCCGGACCCTGCCCTGTCACTTCCCTCAAGGGCCTGTCACCTTCTCGGCCTTCTGAGAGGAGGGTGAGTAGTGGGGACTGGCTCCCCAGGGCTTTTGAGGTCCCCAACTGACCTGGGTCTCAAGACATTTGTCAGGAAAAAGGATGAGGCCCCCCTGCAGCCCCTGCCCAAGCATCCCTTCATTGTCACCACGCCAGGCCCAGTGCCCTCCCAGCTTTCTCGGCTGGCAGCCTGCACAGGCTCTGACTCAGCCAGCAGCCGAGCACTGGGGCCCAGCTTAGGGTGACGGTGAGAGGGAAGCGGGCCCAGCCCTGCCCTTGGAGGGCCTCCAGTCTGATGGGGGAGAGCCAGCCCTGCCCTTGGAGGGCCTCCAGTCTGATGGGGGAGACCCAACCCTGCCCTTGGAGGGCCTCCAGTCTGATGCGGGAGAGCCAGCCCTGTCCCTGGGGATCTCCAGTCTGATGGGGGAGAACCAACCCTGCCCTTAGGGGGCCTCCAGTCTGATGAGGAGACACAGCTCTGCCCTTGGGGACCTCTAGTCTGATTGGGGAGATCCAACCTGTCCTTAGGGTGCCTCTAGTCTGACGGGGGAGACTCAGCCCTACTTTTGGGGACCTCCATTCTGATGGGGGAGATTCAGCCCTGCCCTTGGGGGGCCTCCTGTCTGTTAGGGGAGACACAGCTCTTCCCTGGGGGCCTCTAGTCTGATGGGGGAGACGCAGCCTGCCCTCTGTTCCCCATATGGGAAAAGTGGGCCCAGAAACATGAAGAAGCCGAAAGCGGAGTGCGGACGAGGTGGGAGGGAGCAGGCTTTGTGAGCTCCCTGTTGGCCAGCAGACATTCTCAATGCTGCCAGCAGGGGAAATGGGACAGGAGAGGCAGAAGGCAGCCGAGGAAAGTGGGAGGCAGGATGTGAGCTAAGAGTTGTTTTCAAGGAAGAATCTTCTAAGGAAGGATCCAGAGGCCGTAGGACCCTGAAACCACAGGCCCGTGGGAGCAAAGTGGCTGCTGGTTGTTGGGGCAGGCGGTGTGGGCAGCAGGGCCTGAGGAGCTGGTGAAAGCTGGGCCCCCCGGCGGCCCCTCCCAGGGCTACGAAACTTTCCAGAGGGGGAGGAATTGGGAGACGTCATCAAAGACAGAGGCCCTGTCCCTGCCCCGGCCATGCCCACCTCGGGTCTGCTGGGCACCCCACTCCCTTGGAGGCGACTGATTTGCTGGCAGCCTGCTTCAGATTGGGGAGATCCTTGCCCCGCCAGGCTGTGCACCCTTGGACAAGGCACTGGGCCTTCCTGGGCCTCAGTCACTTCATCTGTAAAATGGGACGACAGTAGTACTGTGTAGAGTTACAAGAGGACTCAATGGGAGGGTTTATATAAAGGGCTGTTTCACACAGTGCCTGGCACATACTAAGTGTTGGATGAGCATCGGTTACCGTGGTCATTGTTTGCCTAACTTAAGTCCTTATTGCCGTATGTGTGGTTTGTTTGGAAAATCGAGCTGCTCCTTTAGAGTCGGTGGTGTTGGTGGGTGTGGGGTGTGTGTCCGCATTGCAGGTCTGCTGTCCCCTCGCTTCGCTGGCTGGAAGGCTTCCTTCTGCTGACAGCTGTCCTAGGAGCTTGAGACAGACAGACGAAGGGAAGGGTGGGGCCCAGGCGAGGCCCTCGCCCAATTTCGACCCTCACCAGCTGCCATGCAGTCCCACCCAGGCCCTGCAGCTCAACTCCAGCCCCACTGTCCCTCGGGCCAATCGGCTGCGATGATTTAAGATTAGTTCTGGACCAGCTGTCCTTAAGAAGGGGATCAATATGACCTTTGCCCTGCTCTGCATACCTGGAAGGCGTTGGGAGGGCACTGGGTGGAAGCAGCTGGGATGCAGGAAGGGGTGATGGAGGAGGCTCTGCAGAAGGGCTGGAGGGAGCCCAGGCCCGACCCCCCTCCCCGCCCCCCGCCCCCTGTCTGCAGCCGGGGAAATTGAAAAGTTTGTGCGCGGCGCGATGCGGCGGCTCGCCTTCAGTACACACAATCCTTTGCACAGTAACGAGGCGATCGCCATGCATATATATATATTTTTTTGCGGTACGCGGACCTCTCACTGTTGTGGCCTCTCCCGTTGCGGAGCACAGGCTCTGGACACGCAGGCTCAGTGGCCATGGCTCACGGGCCCAGCCGCTCCGCGGCATGTGGGATCTTCCCGGACTGGGGCACGAACCCGTGTCCCCTGCATCAGCAGGCGGACTCTCAACCACTGCGCCACCAGGGAAGCCCTCGCCACGCATATTTAATAAAACCTCGCTTCGCTGCTGCTTGGGAAAGAGGAAGCCTTCTCTGTGCCGGGGTTCTGGGAACTGCTCTGTCTCGCTGCTGCTAATGATCGCCGGACCCAGCCGGCAGCTCCACGCTCGGCTTGGTGGCCTGTAGGCTGGGCTGCTGTCCAGGCAGCTGTGGTCCTGAAGGGGTGCCGAGGGCTCAGCACATGTCCTGCAGCGGCAGCGTGCCTCAGCTCAGACGAGAGGCATTGCTTAGTGGCAGCAACATGCTAGACTCTCCCCCAGGGCTGAGAACCCCTGTGGGGACTGGAGCGCCTCAGAGCTGCCTAGGGCTCCACGCCAGGGGCCCAGGAGTGTCCTGTCAGCCGAAGTGTGGTCGCGTGGCTCTGGCCCAAGTGCACAGACATTGAGTGTTCATCCAGGGATTGTGTCAACTCTAAGATCCTTTCCCTTGCTTCTCCCACCCTCCAGGAAGTAACAATAACCAACATGTATTGAGTGTGTAGTGCAGACCAGGCATGAGGTTAAGTGCTCTACATGTATTAGCTCGTTTAATCCTCAAACCACCCTGTGAGATGGGTACTATTATTATTTCACTTTACAGATGAGGAAATAAGAGTCCCAGAGAGGTTAAGTGACTTGCCCAAAGTCACACAGCCAGAAGGAGGCAGAGTTGGGATCTGAACTCAGGCCTCCGACTGAGTTTGAACTGAGGCATCTTAACTGCCGTGTTGGCTGCCTGGGTGGGCAGAGGCTCGGTCTCCTTTGAGCTGCATTGTCCCCCTGCAGTTTCTGTCCTGTCCTGTGTCACTCTCGGGCAGTGTTGTTGTTTAAGTGCCTGGTTTTTCCACCAACACATCTTCTGGGCCAAGGATTGCACCCTGTTCATTTCCCCATGCCCGTCTGGCTCACGTAGCTCACGTAGCAGGTATTTACTCTAAGTAGATAGTAAATAGTCGCGGTGGACAGACGGAAGGTGGTGTCCTGATTTGCAGGCCTTTTGTGCAGGGGGTTGAGGGGGGTGGGCACAAGTGAGACCTGCTCTTAGCTCTTCAGGAGCTCGGAGTCCAGTATGAGGAGCAGACCCAGGATGGTCAGTGCCAGCCAAGTGGGAGGAAAGCTGTGGGGTGCGGCGTGGGGGCAGGCCCAGGCCTGGTGGGAACCCAGGGGAGGCGCGAGGGGTTCCAGACACGGGGAGGAGGGACAGGACAGGGGAGGTTTTCGGAGGTCAGGATCCCTGAGCTGGGCGGGGCAGGTGAGTCAGCTGTGATGCTGCAGGGGGAGGGGAGGCGGGGAAGATGCCCTGAGCAGAGAGAGCACCGAGGGCCAGGCCCGAGCAGAGCCAGCCCAGTGCTGTGTGGGATGGGGGTGGGCGGCTCCCCGGGAGGAGTCTCTGAGCTGCCGTCTCCATTAGGCCCACTTGGCCTCTGCCGGCAGCCCCTGACCTTGCCGAGCCCGTCCTGCGGAGCCGGTGCCGCGGTCTGTCTCTGGGCTTGATGCTTGCCCACCAACGGCTTATTCAGCTCCTTGATCCCAGCAGAGGCAGCAGCGAGGCCTGTTCGATAATAATGGAGCTCACCAGGGCCTGTGTCAACACCGCATCCTCCACGTTCATTATCTGGATCGCCACCTTCAAAGTCTAATCCAGTTGTCGGGAGTTCATTTTAACTGATCGCTGGGGGGGAAGTCGGCTGTGGGATGACTGTTGCATCTTAATTAAAAAAAAATGAATTAGCGACAGGCCACCAGGAGGCCTTCCCCTTGGGGGGTGCACTCTGCCGAGTCGGCCTGGCCAGGGCGCCGGGGCGAGGCTGCTCCCCAGCACAGCGTGTGCTGGGATCTCCGTCACCCCGGCTAAGGGGCGGGGGGCGGTAGCGACAGGGAGGGGTGCTGGAGAAGGGGCTGGGCTGCGAGCGTGCTACATGTGATCGGATCCTCGCGTCGCCGCAGGGGCCAGCTGGGCCCGTTGTGCAGATGGGGATGCCAACTAGAAAGCAGCCCCTTGACTCGTGGTCTGTGACCTCTGCTCCCCAGCCACGCTGGCCCCTCTGTTGGCCTCTGAACATGCCGGGCTTCTTCCCACCACTAGACCTTTGCCTCTGCTGTCCCCCTGCCTGGGGCAGGGCCACTGTGCCCACAGCTTGTCCCTCGGGCAGCTGCTTCTCATCCCCCGGTCTCGGCTCAGCTGCCGCGGCCTCAGTGGGGCCTGCCCTGGCGGCTCCATCAGAGTCACCTCCACCCCCAGTCAGGGTCTTGACACGTCAGTGGCTTTACTGTCATCAGAGCGTTGGTCACTGTCTGAAATTGCCTCCGGGACCGTTGTTGTCCCTCTGCACCCACCCGGCCATAAACAGATGAAAACGGGACCTGGCCTGTTTTGTTCACCAGCGCATACCAGGGCCGGGCGCTGCACCAGCTTCTCAGCCGGTGCTGGTGGGAGTGTGCAGGGACCCCCTCCTCTGTTGGGTGGGTTGAGAGGGGGGCTGGCTGCTGCCTTACATGTTTGAAAATCTGGGCGGGAGGAGGTTTGGGGCGCTGGTTTCAGATGGAGAAGTGCCTTGGAGGAAGCAGGCCAGGAGGCTACACCAGAAAAGAGGTGGGAAGGGATCTGCGGAAAGGGCTGGTCAGAGGGTCTTGAGGCTGGGAGGGGTGGGTCCTACTCGATAGCAGCCACCACCGCTGGGCAGAGGGACTCGGCAGGTGGGACTCTGCCGATGCGGGTAGGACAGCTGTGTCGCACGAGGGCCCAGGTCCCACCTCTGACTTGCCCCTGCGCCGGCCTTGAGGCGTTTCCAAGGCAACCCCCTTTCTTCCCAGAACCTCCTGGGTGTGATTGCAGAAGTACAGGCCTGGGGCCAAGGCCCCCCCAGCCCTGCCTGGAAAGTGCCGGAACACAGGGCAAGATACGTCCAGTTTGGGCCGTGGGCCTGGCTCCCACTCCACAGGGCTGTTGTGAGGGTTAATCGGGGCAGCTGTTTCTCATTGAGCCCCGGCGCCCCACCCTGGAGAAGCCTGTCTGGCCCCTCATCCATGTGCACTGGGTCACAGCACCGGCACTGGGCCCTTCTCCTCCACAGCACTTGCCACGATTATCAGATTTGCCAGATCGAGGCCCTGTAGGGCAGGACCGTGCCTGGTGGGCTCCCACCACATTCCTGGTGCCAAGACCGGGCTGATGTATAGTGGGTGCTCAGTGAAAGGTTGTGGAGAGAGAAGAAGTTTCCATCAGGGAAGTAGGCTCTGTCTGTGGTGGATCTAAGTGTGTAAGGAGCACGTGGCCAGGGTGGGCAGAAGAGCTGACCAGCTCCAGAACTCGGTGCTGAGCACGGGTGCTTCCCCAAGTGCGTGTTGTCAATAGTCCCGCCTTGTAGGGGTTCCAGCATCATCTGCCCCGACTGCTCTGCCCCCTGCCACCACCCCGGTGCCTGGGTGCTGTCTTCTGATACCAGAACTCATGCTTTTTGTCATTAAGCACGCCAGAGAAGAAACTTCTCTGGTTTCCTGGACACCAACAGACCCCAGATTTCCCCCTGCCCGTCCCAAGCACACCCACCCTCCCCAGCCTTAATTTTCACGTTTAGTGCCCAAACTTAGTTTGCATGTGTTAGCTGTTGTAAATCTATCATAACAGTGTGACGCGGCATGAATAATGCATCACTGGGCTGTATTAGTTTTCTGTCTCCTATCTTATTTATGACACGAAACAGGTGGGAATTTGCAAAAGCGAAATCCAGGCGCAGGGATTCTTGGGTAATGGTATGCAAATTAGTGTGAGCGTGGGACGATGTACCAAGTCCTCGGGCGTCCAGGGAGCCTCCAAGGCCCAGAGCCCTGGTGTTCAGGTCACCCAAGCTTGCGGATCAGGAGTCATGACACTCCATGGAGTCAGCTCAGTTCAGCAGTTTTCTCTGAATTTTTTTCAGTGTGTGTGTCATTTTTATTGTTGTCATCCTGTTTTTCTTTCTTTAATTAGAAGTTGGCAGGTGAAACTCGAGAACTCGACTTTCTAAAGGTTGTGGAGACTTCCCAGGAGGAAAGTAACAAGTTCCAAAGGAGTGCAAGTGTTTTCTAGTAGCCTGAAGAATTGAGGTTAGATGTTCAGAAGGTCTTCCTTTCAGGAAGCTTATGAAGGATAGAATGTGGGGGGTGGCTTTGGGGATCCCGTGGGGCTCCTTTCCCCGGGGGGGCACTGATGGGTCAGAAGTGGTCCAGGGCCATGGCTGCTGCCTCTGCTCTGGGGTCTGGGGGTTGTGGGGACATATCTCAAGGGACGTCCTGTGGGACTTGGGTGGCTAAGGGGCTGGGCTCCAGGCTTCCTGTCTCCTCACCAAGAAGAGCTCAGGGCTTTCTTGTCTCTGATGCTTGGTTTCCCCCCGTCCTGGAAGATTTAGGTTGATGAAAGGATTTCACGGTTAAAGAAAAAATTGTTTGAAGCTGTTGGCTCAGGGAACAGGTTCTGTGAAACCATGGAGGAGAAAAGGGAGACGGTAGAGGGAAGGCAGATGGGAGGGGACGTTGGAGAGAGAACAGACTGGGACTGGAGATGGGGCAGGGGCAGACGATGGCGCTGGGGGTGAGGTGTTGGGGAGTGGGCAGTCCTCTGTCTTCTGAGCCTCTGTCCCCCAGCATCTCTGGCTGTCAGTCTGTCCTCCCCTCCACCATGGTTACTCTCCCCTCTGAGCCCTGCTGCAGGATTAGGGATGGGGACACCATAGGAGCAGTTGTCCAATCCCCTGGGGTTTGGCAAAAACACAGAGAGCCACGGACGGACCCACGGAATGTCAGGCCTTGGGCTGGGCCTTAATACAGTGGAGGCTGGGAGGGGTCACACCGGGAGGGGTCTAGGCCAATGCCCAGTGCTTAGGGTGCACGCGGTGGTTATGTCATGGACTTCGCAAGCCTGGCCGCTGGGCTGGGGGAGGGTCTGCCTGGTGGGAACCTTGAGACGCATTGCCGGCTGCCCCTGCTGTGGTCTGAGCAGACTCAGCTGATGGTCAGTGTGGGCTCGGGAGCCAGGTTGGTTGGTGTCAACCCCCAGCTCCACCACCTATTGCCTCAGTTTACCCACCTATAAAATGGGGATAATTACAGAACCTACCTCAGGAGTAAGCGGCGTGATATACGTAAAACTCCCAGGGTTCTCTACCTGTTGAGGAGTCAGCAGGGCGGGCAGGTGTCAGCCGCTGTTTTATGGTGACTACAGGACCTGCTCAGGATCACAGGGACCACCCCCCCAGTAGGTGGTGGAGCCCAGATCTCAGGGTGCTTGTGACTCCAGTGCCTGTGCTCACGAGCACATGTGCACGTGAGTGCACATGGGTGCTTGCACACGAGAGAGAGGGAAATAGGTCAAGTATATTAATGTCATATAGGTCCTTGTCTGTGATCTGAGAGTGCTGACGGCACCCTGTTGGGACCTGAGGGCCTGGGTCAAGACTGGAATCAATCCCCCCTCTCCGTTATCCCCTGGCCCCATCCCCAGCTCCCACCCGCTCTGGACAGTCACCCTGATCTCTCACATGGCTGCCACAGCTCCCCAGCGCCTTGGGTGTGGCTCTGCGCCTGGTCCGAGAGGTGGCCCTCCGCAGAGCCTTTCCCTCGTGCCCTGAGCGGGATGGCAGGGAAGACGCCTAGGCCAAGCCTGCTCACCTCTGCTGCTGAGCCCAAGGGGAATCTGGAGTCCAGGCCGTCACGAGGCAGGAGGCCCCCCTCTGGTGAAGCAGGTGCCACAGGTGCTGAGCAGATTCCGTGTGAAGGGGTGGGGGCCCTGGAGGGCCGGGTGGGTGCCTGGAATTGCACCATACAGGTCGCTCGGGCAGGGCTGGCAGGTGTAACGCCATCTGCCCCTTGGAGCTGGAAAGCAATGCTGAGCCACCACGGGGGTTCTTTCCAGAACAAAGCTTCCTCACACCTGACCCTGCTTCAGCCTGACCACCCAGGCCGCCTCTTCCCTGGCTCTTCCAGCCTCCAGCTCAGGGGTTGCACTGGCTGGGGCTCCAGTCCCTGTGCAGGGCCCTGGGCTCCAGCAGCGGCCCCCACCCCCATGGACCTGCCGCTCTGGTGTGGGTGTGGTGAGGGGGTCACGGGGCTGACAGAGACCCCCCCTCATGAGTTAATGCTTATGGAGACTCACCCAGAGGCTGGTCCAAGCTCTTTGTGAGTAGCGACCCGTATAACCTTCACAACAGTTTTATGCCAGTGGTCACCTCATTACCCCCCCTTTTAAAGTTGAGGAAACCGAGGCAGGAAGTGGTGGAACTGGGACCCAGACCCTGATGGTCTGGTCCTGAGCCCATGGCCTCAATACCTCTCGAAAGCTGGAGGCAGGTGACAAGATGACCTCAGGTCACAGTGATGTCACGCCGAAGGTGAACCAGGCAGCCGAGCTCGGCCCCACTACTTCCAGGACAGGCCACTCCCCTTCTGAGTCTCGGTTTCCTCATCTGACCAGAGGCTCCGCGGTCCCACCAAATCTCGGGGCCGGTGGGGGCTCCCAGAGTTGAGCTGAGCTGCGGTGAGCGCAGCCCAGATGCACACAGGTGCCGAGCTACACGTCCCCGGCTCTCCTGCTTCGTCTTCACCAGGGTCCCTGTGGTGCTGGAAAGGGACAGGCACCAGGCAGACCCCGGTGCAGCCCGGCACCTGCTAGTCCAGAGCAAGGCTGGAGCAGACCCACAGCCAGGGTGCTCAGTGGCCCCAGGTGGCCGGCAGTCCGGCTCCCTCCTCAGGTGTCTGCACTGCATGTGCTGGCTTGTATAATTGAAGAAAACAGAAGGAAATTAAACAGGACTAATGAGGAGAATATCTATAGCCCACACTTTGAGATGTTTTTCAGCCAGATGCACAGGTAGATGTCAGTTTGGTGTAGTTTTTTTTGCTTGGTTGGTTGGTTTTCTTTTCCACTGTAGTTTATTACGGGATATTGAAGTTTTGTTTTTAAAGACAGAACGTTGGTGTGGTCACAGCAGGACAGCCATCCCAGCAGTGGCGCTTTCTGTGGGCCTTGCTCTGGGTGTGGTGGGCGGCAAGGAGGGTCTGTGCCCACCTCCTTAAGTGCCTAGTGATCAAGAAGCTTCAGTGCAGGAATTACTAACTTGGCGGCGGGGGGCAAGAGTGGTTTACAGACTCCTTTGAGATGTTGGCGAAAACTATTGATCATCTTTCTAGAAAAATGCACCAAACACCAAATTGTGCACAATCAATTCCAAAATGGGTTGTTGAAGACAAGTTTGGGACCGGCTATCACTCTTAGGGCAGAGACGTCGTCCTTCCCTCTGTCCCTTCTAGGTTCCCGGGGTGGCCCTGAGCCAGAAGAGCCCAGCACCCAATGAAGTCTCTTGCTAGACAAGAATGGCCTCGCCCCCACTTTACAGATGAGTCAACTGAGACCCAGAGGTGTTAACTGACTTGCTGGTAAGAGGTAGAGGTGGATGCCACATCTTAAGCCTCCCCACTGGCACACCATCCCCTTGGCCTTGACCAGGTCCGATTCTGAAGGCAGAGTGTTAAGCTCTGGACGGGGCCCCACAAAGGTGTCTGTCCATGGCTGAGAGGTCACATGTAGGCTTTGGAGTCCCCTTAGGGTGACCAACTGTCCCGTTTCGTCCAGACAGGGAGTTGGACTTCCAGTGCGACAACTGGGGTCTCTCTGGGCAAACTGGGACGAGTGGGTCACTCTAAGCTGGAATCCTGGCTTTCCCCCCATTTTCCAAGCACAGTGACTTTGTGAACGGCACTCAGCCTCTCAATTTGTTTTCTCAGCTGTAAAATGTTGATAAGAATAAGATAGATAAGGGAAGGGATTGTGTCCTAATGGTCTTTAAAAGACTGCCTCTGCCTGCCCAGTGCGGCGGCTGGGAGCATGACCTCTGGGTCTCAATCCTCAGCCTGTCCCCTGGCTGGCAGTGACCCCACGCCGCTTTCTCCAAGCGTCGGCATCCTGCCTGTTAGGTGAGGATGGAAGGGTGGTGTCCTCATCCCAGGTTGCAGGGATTCTAAGCGGAGCCAGAGCTGGCAAGGTGCTGGCGAGCGCTCCGTGGATGGTCTCTGGGCCCGTGACCGGGCCTCCCAGGCCAGCTCGTTGTGGTGACCGAGCAGCGAGTAGGAGGCAAGAGCCCCTTCACGCCCACACCCTGCTGGGGAGCTTGGCATGAAGGTGTCGGGGGCAAGCCTGGAGCTTGGAGTCCACAGGTCGGGCCCACACCCCAACTCTGCCCCTGTCTGGTAGGTCACCTGGGCTCATCGTGTCCCCTTCTGAGCTCTTTCCCTCTTCTTTCGTGAAGGCCTTTGGGAAGATGAAATACCAGACGTGGCGTGGCCTGGCACACAGTAGGTGCCCAGCGAGCAGTAGCCTCCTGCCGTTTCCTTGGCAGCCCCTGGCCCCCGAAGGCCCCAGCATCCCTTCCCGGCTCCGTGGCGTTATCGCAGCTCTAATGACTTCGAGTGCTGAGCTGCTCACGCCAGGAATTTATGGAAACCAGGCCCAGAAGCATCACCTGGAGGCACATAAATATTGTAGGACTGAGGCTGGGCTGTGTCAGCACTACTTGGGGTGGGATTACTCACCTGAGACCCTCTGAGCAAATGTCTGCCGCAGGGCTGCCGTGAGGCTGCTGGGAGAGGGCGAAGGGGCCGGGGCTCCGTGGGTGGCTGCAGGACGCTAGCTTGTCCCTGCTCCCCTGACCCGCTCCTGCCCACAGCCGCGTGCGTGGGGCGCTCACGGTGTGCTGGCCCCGTCCCATGAACCGCCCAGCTCCCCGTAAGGCAGGTTCTCCTTGTATCTCTGTGGGCAGATGAGAGAGGAGACCCAGTGACCCTGCCAGAGATGAGCTGGGAGCCGGGAGTCAGGCCCGGGCCCTCCCCTCCAGTGACCAACCTTTTTTTTTTTTTTTTTTTTGTGGTATGAGGGCCTCTCACTGTTGTGGCCTCTCCTGTTGCAGAGCACAGGCTCCGGACACGCAGGCTCAGTGGCCATGGCTCACGGGCCCAGCCGCTTCGCGGCATGTGGGATCTTCCCAGACCGGGGCACGAACCCGCGTCCCCTGCATCGGCAGGCGGACTCTCAACCACTGCACCACCAGGGAAGCCCCAACCTTTTTTTTTGAAAAATAACTTTACTCCCCTGACTCCCAACTTTTTAATTTAAAATATTTCAAACTACAGGAGGTTGAAAGAATAGTACAATGAATGCACAAATTGTCTTCACCTAGTAAACCAACTCTTAACATTTTACCATAATTTTCTTCCCATATTATACACACACCTTTTGGGGCTAACTCACTTAAAAGCTAGTTGCAGACATCATTGCCCTTCATACATAAATACTTCAGCTGGGCTCCCTTATATAACCTCAGTAGCATTATCGTGCCCATCAATCTACCGACCATAGGCCCGTTTTCCCAGTTGTCTTCAAAATATAGCTACTGCCCATTGCCACCTCTGGCATCCAGCTGGGAACACATGTTGCATTTGGTTGTCATGTTTCTTTGGTCTCCTTTTAATCTAGAATAATTCCTCTCCTTTTTTTTTTTTTTTTTTTTTGGTCTCCATGATAGTGACTTTTTTGAGAGATCCAAGCCAGTGTCTTTTCATAGGTCCCACCAGCTGGAATTGCCCCATTGTTTCCTCCTGATGAGACTGGAGTATTTGGCCAGATTCGGTGTAGGAAGCCATGCCTTCCTATCGAATCCCTGAGGAGGCGGGAAATGCAGGCTGGTCCCATCCTTCATCACTTGGTTAAGGTGGGGGTCTGCCAGGTCTCCCCATCGTAAAGGCACCAGTTTCCCTTTGTAATTACTGTGGGGGATTCTTGGAAAATGGGAGAATATCCTGTTCCTCAGTGAATTTTCACTACAAACTTTATTTAAAGAGGAGTTTCCTCCCCTCCCACTTAACCCTCCTCCTTTATTACTACTTCAAATTCAAAGAGTATTTTTAAAATCCAGTGTGCTATCATCCAGGACCATTGTTATTACTTTTGATGCTCACATTGTCTCCGATTTGCACACTTTGTGCTGGGTCCTGGGTCCTGTGGACACTTCCTCATCATTCTTGAGCACTTCCTTGCTTGTCTGCCTCTAGAGAAG